>NC_035446.2:123420932-124170117 GCF_002127325.2 Helianthus annuus | reverse complement strand
TGGTGGATTGAGGCCAAAACATGAAGTTCTTAAGAACACCATGATGACATCATCCTAGAACACCTCAAATCTAGTGATTTCACGATTAAAAGTTAAGATTCAAAAGATAGAAAGGTGTAGGAGTGCGTGTAGATTAAGAACGTACAAGATTTAGATGGAAAACTTACAAGAATCGCGAGAAATCTGAAGAAATAGCGGCTGGAGCGAGTGAGAGGGGGAGAGAGCTGTCAACATCAAATGATGTTGATATAAGGGGGTATTTATAGGGTTTCTATAAATGGAAAGGGGAGGAGAGGGCTGGTCTATCGGGGGGGGGGGGGCGATCGGGTGGCTGCTCGATCGAGTGGCACCTCGATCGGTTGGCACCTCGATCGGGTGGCAGCCCGATCGGGTGGCAGCTCGGTCGGCTGGCCACTCGATTGGAGTGATTTGCGACGAATTTTGTTGTTTCGATTGCGATGCGATAGAGTTTCTCATTTAAATTACTTTTAATCCCAACTACTATCAACATACAATCATCCTAATTTAACTTGCGTCCAACGTTTGCGATTGAGTTTCGATTGCGTTCGATTATTCACCATAACATAACATAAATAAACACGCATAAGTAACACATAAGGCACACACACACGTAAAGCAATATCCAGAACGCGTAATTCGAGTTGCGAGCGCGATTCCGATAAGCGATAAAGCTATCAAATATGCGATAAACATCGATTAAACCTCGATTAGTAATAAGTACTCCACATAATACAACTAACGTAAAGCATAAAATAGACTATCTACAAGTCAAAGAAGTCAAAACAGGAATTGAGCAAGGAGTGACAGATCGCAATTAGCAATCTTGTCTCCCTTTGACTTTAATCTTGACTTTGACTTTCGAAACACGGGGTGTTACAGCAATGGCGGTCGATGTGTTTCTTTAGCGTTGAGTTGGCGGCCGCTTTCATGAACTTTCCGCAACCTTTGCACCTAGCCATCTCATGGTTATCGGTCGTTAAACACAAATCGAAATGTTTCCAAATTGACGGGTTTCGTTTGGTTTCCAAAACCATAACAACATCGTCATTTCATGCCATTGTATCTTCGAAAATATGAAATCAAATGTTGAAGTGTTGAATGTTTGTAGTAGCAAGGAAAGGGAATGGAGAAGATGGGGTATATATACAAAAAAAACCAATTTTTATATTATATAATCGGTTTCCAACGATATTATATCCGTTGGAACCGGTTCCAACAGTAAGTGGTAGCTTTTTGGTTTGAAAAACACGACAGAACCGGTTCTAAAGAGTACCCGGAACCGGGTCCAGAGAACCCGTAACCAGTTACATCGGTTCTAGTTTTATTGACGACTACCCGGGTTCAACCCGGAACCAGTTCTTCAGAGAACCCGGTTCCCCTAACTAGTATCAATACCCAAGTATGGGTAGGAACCGGTTCTGAGTATTAATAATATCCGATTATGCTCATCTCTACCGCCTCCAAATGGCTTTTGTTAGATACACTATGTAATGTGTAACATAAACTTATTTATTGAATCATGATTGGATGCACCTTGTATCGCACCATACATTTGTAGTTTTAAAAATATATATATTTAAATATTGTGATACTCTAGTCAAACTAAAGAGAATATAGCTCTCTATTTTATCTATACTATATTATAATGCATGAGGGAGGGGTATTTTAAGATACCAAAAAAATAAGAACTTTTCCCCTCCTTTATTTATAGAAAGACCCCTAAAATGAGGATAGTTTGGTCTTTTAAGCACTATTTATTTTTTAGCTCCTAAACTTATTACACTTAAATCCTTGACTTTTAACAAAATTATAGATATTTAGTTACACTTTTAACCCACCACAACAAACTTATAATTTTTTTTACGTATTCTTGACATATCTTATAAACTATAATATTTAAAAAAAAATCCAAAAATAACATCATGACGTACACATTTTTGTCGACGTTTCGGTAGTTGTCTTGTTCAATATCGACGCACGAATTAAAAGGTAGTTGCATCAATGTATAACAGATTAAAACCCGACATGCTTTTAGTCATCATCACAAATAAAATATAGACTACAAGCTAAAAGCCTTATCACTTTTAAATCTAAAACTACTGTTAAATAATTGATTAAAAACATTATTTTACACTTAAGTTAAATATCAACAAACCTTCCTATTTTAAAGGAGTAACAAAATCTTATATCTATTTTAAAGGAGATCCAGTTATGCAATGTAGGGTTAAATGAGCGGGATTTATCTATCAGCTGGTGAAATTCAAAACTGAAAAGATCTACGAATCACCATAAATATAAATACACCCTATATTCTCACTGCAAAACTCACTTTTGATTATCAGTTGGATATTTGATTATCACTTTATATTTTCTTACTTATCAAATGATGTTGGATATTTGATTATGAGTTTCTTATTTGATGATTGTTTGTAGGTACTGAAGATATTAATAAGTGATGAAGTGATATCTTGTGCGGGGAGTCAATGAGGTATGGTTTTGATGTAAATTTTATGTTTTAACAATTATAGTTCCGTAATCGTCTCTTTTTTTTTTTTTCTATTCAAGGGGCGTTTGGATTTGGATTTTGACACTTATGAATTGATATTTTTTTAATGTTTTGAAACACAAAATTTGGGGATGTTTGGATTTGGATTTTCAACTCTTGTTCTGCTGTTTATAACGCAATGCCCAAAGTAAATAAGGATGAAGTCTGGCTTATGCAGGTATTTATAAATTATCAACTGATTTCTTGTGTTGATGTTTTGTATAATGATTTAAATTAATAGAAAAACAATAAACCTCTGTTTCTTGGAGGTTATCAACATAGATTGTGTGCTGGTTGATTAATAATAGGGATGCATCAATAAGCACCTCTGATAGGGCCATGTTTCTGATTGGTGCCATAAACCCATCTCACAGGTAATGTATTTTTGGTCAAATTTGTTGACCAACATTGTTATATGTCAAATTCACGAACCACTAATTTTACATTAGTTATGTTGGTAATGGCTTTAATTTTTATGCAAATAAATTTACTAATTTTGACCCATTTACTTATGAATGGCTCTATTAATTAGTACGTGGTTTATCTTAAACGGGTGAAAAAAATCCTAAACTGGAACATACCATTCTTTACAGTTTACTCAATCTATGAAATCGTTTTAATGAATATGTTTGAAATATTATTGTAAAAATGTTTAGATCTTGTAATTAAGAAGCTTTTGTAAACCGTATTTGACATGTTAGTATCTAAAAAATGAACTTATGGTTAGCCTCTCCCATTTGACATGTTAGTATCTAAAAAAAGTGGATTAGAATCCAACCCATTAACAACTTGAAAATCCGTAACTATATTTATGGTTAGCCTCTCCCATTTGTCATTTTAAATCGATTATCACTGAATATGCAGGTACAACTTGACAACACAAAAGGTCTTTCACTTGATGAATTTTTTGGTCAATGGATGTAAGGTTGCTACTAATTTTGACATTTCTTAATGATTATGGTTTATCAGTCTATAGTCTATGTGATGATTGTAAACTCCCCAGTAAGGGCTATTCATTTTGGATTCTACTGGATGGTTTTTCATATAGAACCAAAAGTAAGCTCATGCTATACCATTGTACATTAAATATGCATTTAGACATAATTCTTATGATGAATATTATGGTAAAGATTTATCTTCACAATACCAAAAGTAGGCTCCTGCTATACCAATATCTTTGCTTCTTTCATTACGTATCATCAATATATACAATGTTACAATTGAGATCTCCTATTTATATGAATAGATATACATGATATTTGATAAAGATACAATTCCCATTTACTTCCTACATCCATGAACTTGTTCATGTTATTAGATAAATTTTGAGAAACAACTGAAACAACTTTTCCGACGCCTATGATAGTTTCAATAAAAGAGAGAGAAAGATGGCACAACTAAATTAATAAGTTATGTTTGTAAAAATATTATACGAATAAGAAAACTACCAGGAACGAGTACCGCAATGTAAAGTGTCACCCCCGCAGCATCGCGCGGGTACCTCACTAGTTATATAAATTCATTAGATTAGAACCCCGTGTATTACACGGGTTTAATAAATATAATTTGATATATTAAATAATAAAAAGTTATCTTTATGAGCCCCGTATATTATACGGGATAAATAAATGTAATTTTATGCATCAAATGATAAAAAAGTTATATCTTTAAAAACCATGTGTATTACACAGTTTAAATAAATGTAATTTTGTATACTAAATACTAAAAACGTTGTATCTTTAAAAAACACATGTATAATCTGGTTAAATAAATCTACCAAATAATAAAAAAAATTACATCCTTAAAAACCTCGTATATTATACATGTTGAATAGATCTAAAAAAGAGTTATATATCTTTAAGGGTAAATTACTTTTTGAGTCCCTGTGTTTTAGTAGTTTTAACTAGTTGAGTCCAAAAGCAAAAAGTTTAACGACCTGAGTCCCTATAAGCATTTTCTTTAACCACTTGAGTCATTTTGAGTCCAAATTTTAACCTTTTGAGTCCAATTTTTTGGACTCAAATCGTCATAAAATTAAAAAAATTGGACTCAAAACGTTATAAAATAAATGGCTAGGGACTCAGGGCGTTAAACTTTTTGATTTTGGACTCAAGTGGTTAAAACCACTAAAACACAGGGACTCAAAAAGTAATTTACTCTATCTTTAAAAACCATGTCTATTACACAGATTAAATAAATGTAATTTTGTATATTAAATACTAAAAACGTCATAATTTTAAAAAAAAACCAATGTATAGTCGGGTTGAAAAATCTACCAAATAATAAAAAAAAATTATATCATTAGAAAACCCAATGTATTACATGTGTTGAATAAATAAAATATCAAATAATTAATAACGAAATTTAACAATTATAAAACGATATTTTAAAACACTTTTCTGACACAGGGTTCTAACCTAGTAATATGAATATAAGAAAAACATACATAGTTTTTTTTTAAAATTTAAAAGGTTGTAACGTCTATTTAAAATAGGGATCCTTTACCAGAAATACATAAGTAACTTTTTAAAGCTGGTATATAAGTAACTTTTTAAAGCTGGTAAAGTAATAATCATAATAAGCACACGTACAATGCATCCAATTATTTAATGGATTATTTGTTAAATAGTTTGATAAATATAAGATATTAAATAATAGTTAGTAGGAGGGTTATTTATAATTAAGTGATTAAACTAAATTAATAATTATCTATAAGAGATGACCTAATATGATGACAAGTGTCCCTAAAGTGATTTCTTTTATTATATAGTATAGATTTAAAGATGAAATATATAAAAATTATTTGAGTTTAAAAATTAATAAAAATGAGTGTAAATGAAAGAAAAAGTCAATAATAAAGGTCGGTTTCCTCTTTTAGGGGTGCTCCAAGCCTTCAACCATTAGGCGCTCTTGTAACACCCGTCAAAAAACGATGTTAGAACCCGACTCGTCTTGAGCCTTAAAACGGACAAGCGAATTGACCTTATAGAATTTTTATAGTTCTAATTCTAAACGAATTAAGACAGATCGCCACTATTATTTATAGGATTAAACATGTCAACCATCAGACAACATGTTATATTAAACATGTTAAAACGGGTCAACCCAAAAATGACATGCTTATTAGAAGGTTAGATATGGTAACCCAAAAGGTGATTATTTTTATAACATGTTTGGGTCATATAAGGAGTTGCCGTCCTTAATTAGCAATGTAGTTTATAGGGCACATGTTAAGCGTTCTATTATAAACAATAGAAAAGAAGTTGTTGGTCTGAGTTCGACTATAACAGATGTGTCACCGTAGGGGTGGTGGTGATTGTGCGGCAATGCCATCGTATAGGGGGCGCGAATTGCCTTGGAGAGACAGTTATCACCGATTTTAATTATTTAAATGGCCTTGTTTAAAAACATCAAATGTATAGCCGATATATAATGTGGTACATTGAAGGTGGAGTAAATTTTGCATTTTGGTGCCACATAGTGTGTACCAACAAAACTCATGCTTTACTTCTACTTGCAGCAATTGGACCCACCAACATCTGAATTTGTCGTCTACAATTATGTCTCGTGAAGACTTGTCACATGTCAGAGCATTCACATCCAATCCATCAAATTATACATACATTCCACTAAAAAACAACTCCTATATCAATATATTTTCACTAAAAACAAATAATTTTTCTCTCTCCTTTCAATTAAATAATATTATCACTACATTTTTCTCTAACTTCCACTCACAACCACTTTCAAAATATATTAAAAAATTATAACGGGTGAACAGTGTCCCCCCAAATATACAGATGAACAGTAACATTTTCTCTCTCCTCTACTCACAACCACTTTTTATACCCTTTATAATATAAAAACCCCTCCTCACATAATTTGATGGTTAGGATGTGAATGCTCTCAGCCATGTACAAAAAACCTGAACGATGTTTATTAAGGTTTTAATTTATATTAAATTCTGATTATGTCTGTTTCCTAATCAATTCCAAAATGCTAATTAACAACTATCGTTAATCATTTGTATTAATTCTTCAAGTGCACCATTTGATTACCACCAACATAAAACATCTAGGTTCATGCATATTTAGGTGTTCAAGCCTTTTTTAACTTCGGAGAAGAAACTATCGATCACATTTTCACGTTTTGCATGGTGGCGGTGATGCTTTGGCATCATATTAGTTCTTGATGCAAGGTGCCAAATATTTTTGCTTTTTCGTTTAAAGATCTCTTGGAGGTACATGCGACAATGGGGATTCCGAATCAGGCTAAGGAAGCATTCTATGATATAATTATGCAGTGGCGAAACTTGAAAAAAAAGTTTGGGGGGTCGGAAGGTAACTGACCTAAAAAAAATTCCTATCGCGTGAGTTTCGAGGTGTATGTTCGGGTCGGACGTCGGTGATTCGATTCGGGTCGGGTTGGGTCAAACATTAATATCAAATAAACGTTCTCAAACATTAAAACGTAAACATTGTTTAACAAACAAACGAACAAAGACACCAAAACATTAAAAAGGAGAGAGGAAGGTGGGTACCCGGTTCTCCTAGATGAAGAATTATAGTTCTGCCCGTCTTCCCCATAGCATAATCTTATAATAAAACAAGTTAACAAATCACCCTAAATTTCAAACTCTGATTTCTATCTAAATCAAATCATAATAAGATTAAACAAATAAAATTAGACATAGTTATAGAAAGATTTAACAAGTTTAGGCAAAAATTGAGACCAATTTCACCCCTAATTTCAACCTAAATCACATAAATTGCAACCCTAAATTAAACCTAAAGATAAAAAACACATACCTTTAACCTTATGAAGATTGAAGAAGTCGAACAAGAGTACAAGACCACAACAACGAGCAGCGTTTTGGCTTCTGTTCTCGAACAAGAAGCTGAAGTCGAACAGTTCTGGAATATGTGTTTTTCCCCCTTTCTGCAGTTCTGGCTTGTGGCTTCTGTTCTTCTGGCCGATGTCCCAAAGTAAACGATTTTTTTTTTTTTTGATAGGGTGGGCTTTTAAGTTGGGCTATATAATGATTTGATTTGGGTTATATAATATACATTCTAGTATTCTACCAAATATAATGATTTGGGCTATAATATTTGGGCTAATTAAATATTTTATTTGGGCTATATAAATAAATAAAAATTTAAACTAGGGGGTCGAAATCATATATACATAAATTTTTTTTATAAAACCGGGGGGTCGAAAACGTATATACCTACAAAATCATATATGAAACGTACATATATAACACTACTGACCGAAAAGTTCGGGGGGTCGGGCGCCCCTCCCTGCCTCTTAAATCCTACGCCCCTGTAATTTTGATCGGGTGTTGGAGTCTCTGGAAAAGCAAGGAACAAGTTCAAATACTTGAACAAGCTGATAAAGATAGAAAGCATCATCAGTCAAGTTAAAGCGGTGGGGTATTTATGGTACTACAATAATAGGTTGAAACACAAGTATATCACTTGGGTTAATTGATGTAAATTTGTATTTATGTAATGGTCTTGTGTAGTTTGTCGGCCCGTTTTTGGGTCAGCTGATGAAAGTTACAGTTCAAAAAAAGGCGTTCAAACCTGGTTCAGCCGGTTTCGACGAAAATTCCAAATCAAATCGTTAATTTCCAAACAACCCATCCTGAACTAACCGGGACCCGGTCAACCCTAACTTTAAATCAGTTGGTTATCGGGTCAATTTTTCTTAACAAAAACCCAAAAACCAAACCCGAAATTCGATAAAATAATCTGAAGAACACCCCTTACTCTCAAAGAGGGTGTTATGGTTCATGTAAAATGTGTGCACTTTCAATCATTTTGTAATTATTGCTTTACCTATTAATTTAATAATTTAAATTCTAACTAATTACTAAAATTAGCTTATAAATTTAAAAAAAGCACAAATATTTTACCAATTAATCTTAAAACTAAAATAACAATACATGAAAATTAAAATTAAAATAACAACTCCTATAATTAAATTTAAAATAAGGTTTTTGAGGTTGTTAATTTTCCACACTTTTCTCCGAATTTCATAACCGTTGATGTTGTTGTTGTTCGTTTTCGTTTACCCTTCCTCCTAGGTAGCCAAATCGTTTAACGATTGACATCAAACTCCTTATTGGATCTGTTGATGTTGGTGCAGTTGTCTGTCGACTACATCTTAGTTCGAGTCATAGGCTAGGGCTGATTGTATAGTGAACGGAAATCGAGAAATCATGTAATAGATAGGATCGCTTATGTGTCATATCAGGAGGTCCGCTTATATGACACTTATATAGGTTCTCTCATCTGACATGATGATAGGTCCGCTTATATGGACATGTCCATATAAGCGAACCCACCATGACTATATATACGGGACACATGAGCGGATCTAGCAGTGACGGTGATGGTCTTGTAAGGTACGGCGAAGCCCTGCCATTTTGTCTCCAGAGCTTGTAATTTGTCAATAGATCAATAAACGAGACGTTAAATAGTGAAATCAAGCTAAACGAAGATAGAATCAATGAATTCCGCCTCTGATTATGTCTAAGCACTCTTCTGATCGACTCGTCAGGTCGTCTAACGATCCTACAAGTGGTATCAGAGCCAGGTTGAAGAGTTCTTACCGTTTAGCTCGTTTTCACTCAAAAATTCTGATATCTACACCTTCTTTTATCAGTTCAGGGAGTTTTACCGGACAATATTAGCTCAAAATTTCACAGATTATGTGATATTGGACATTGATAAACCCCTGAAGTTTTCAGACTGAAATACGGACTAAAAATGGGTGAAAACATGTTCGAAATGAGATCCGCTTGTACGAACAGTCAATAGATTCGCTTATTGGACTGATTCAGGTTCGCTTTTTGAACATATTGTCAGCAGGTTCGCTCCAAATTTCAGTAAAGATCTGCTCCAAACTGCATTTTAGGTTCGCTTTTTGAACAAACAGGTTCGTTTTTGGGTTCATTTAAGTGGTTCGCTCTTAGGATTGTTATCAGGTTCGCTCATTGGGTTGTTATCAGTTTCGCTCATAGGACTGTTTCTGGTTCGCTCTTAGGATTGTAATCAGGTTCGCTCTTGAGATTGTTTTCTGATTCGCTCAAAGTGATTAATTCTGGTTCGCTTATTGGGCATTGGTCTGGTTCGCTCATAGTTGTTGATCTGGTCCGCTCATTGGACTAATTGTGTTTCGCTTATTGAACATAAGTTGGTCCGCTTTTGTTGATTTGACTAGATTCGCTTCTGTGAACAATAAAGACGTGTCGGGATTTTTGTTGACAGATGGACAAAATGTTTGATGAAGAAGAGAATAAGTTTGTTGAAAGTTTAAATAGATTTGGAAGGCATCGTACAAGTCTGTATGATCAAGATGATAAGAGGATTTGGATTCTTAGACTTGAAAACTTTGCTTGTCAACAGAATGAAAGCTTGAAAGAGATGGAAAAAGATTTGATTACTTGATGGACAAGTTAAAATCGTTTGGAATAAATTTGACAGATACTGAAAAGATATCAAAGTTGGAAGCTGCTTTACCTGCCGAATGGGATGATGTTCTAAAGAAATTAAAACAAAAGCCTAAATTCTCGAAATTACATCCATCTGATTTCATCAGTAAACTTCAAAAGCGTCATTATGAAAATTTTGAAAAGAAGAAAATATTGATGAATAAAATCAAAGAGAATCTCGATAAACTGAATCTGGGAAATCTGGATAAAATCAATTTGGATGTAATTACTGAGATTAATAAAAGAATTTGTATATGTTTTGGTGCAAAACAAAACATGAAGTATGATTATAAAAGAGGATGTTATATTGATGAAAATTTAAAACCTCTTGACTTTGTTAAAATTGTTTGTGCAGGAACATACAAGGCAGAAATAAATGAAACGTCAATGAATGAAGAATCTGTGAAGAATGAAGTTTCAAATTCTGCATCAGTGTGCTCCAAATGTGACAGCTTCAAGACTGAGAATGACAAACTCTTGAAAGATGCGGAAAGTTTGACATCGGAAGTCAAGAAGTTGGAAGACGAGAAGCAAACTGATATTAAACAGATTCTTATATTTCAGGAAATGTGTGAGAAACTGAAGGTTGAAAATGACAAACTGTTAAGTAATTTGAACAGTTTGACATTTGAAAACAAGAAGTTGAAAGAAAAAGAAAAAGTTTTTAAAGAGAAAATTAAGGATTTTGAAATTGAAAAATCAAGAAGTGAAAAAGAATTTCAAAATCAAATGAAAATTCTTGAAGATGGGAGAAATGTTTTTAGTCAAAACAACATTGAAAAGCAAAAATTGATCAATTCTCATCTTCAGAAAAATATTAAACATGAAAAAGAAAGTGAATGTGCTAGAAAGAAAATTGAAGAGTTGGAAAAAGAGTTTGAAAGCAAAAAAGAAATCTTCAGAAGATGAGGATTTCTGGATTAAGCTGGAAAACAAGAATCTGAAAGCAAATGAAGCGAAATTTCAAGAACAGATAAAAGTTTTGGAAAATGAAAAATCTGTTCTTGAAAACATGAAAAATGAGAATGAAAAATCTATCAAGTCTCATCTTGAAAAAAATATCTCAGCTTGAAAATGAAGCTAAGAATTCAAGAAACAAGATTGATGAACTTGAGAAGAAATTGATAGGTTTTGTGACTGCATCAGACAGTTTGAATTTTCCCTGTCCAAAACCCATCAATTCAGTTCCAATAAGTGACGATGTCACAAACTTTGACAATGTCAAAGTTGAAGATTGCGATGAAAAATCTGATGATGTAAATGAAAAAATAGAAAAACAAAAATTGTTTTTGAAATTGAAAGAAAAATTTCAGAAAATTGTTCTACAATCGACTAAAAAGGGAGAATGCTCTAAGCAAAAACCTTTGAAGAAGAAAGTGTAACAAAAACAAAAAGATAATAAAAGTTCATCAGATCGATCATCCAATCGCAATGAAAAATTACAAAAAGTAAAAAATGAAAATTCAAAAATTATTGTTAATAAGTGGTGCAGGTCGGACCACAGTGCTCAAAAGCAAAATCCAGCAAACTTGAGGAAAGAATATCACCAAGCCAGACAATGCTATGATCTGAGCGTTTGGTGCGAAGGTATACGGTACGATAACAGAGTGTGTTACCGATGCGGTTATCAAGGACACATTGCTGTTAACTGCCAAGGTCGGAGATTTGAGACGAGGAGATGTTTTAACTGTCAAATCAAAGGTCACATTGCCAGAGATTGCCCAAGGAGATTGAATGAAAGATTGAGGGCTAATTCTCAGAAATCGGCAAAGATTCCAGTCAAAGTCAAGCCCCATGAACAGAAGGTTCTAAAACCTAAAGTTCAAGATCAGACAAGTCAAGAAAAGAAAGTTAAACTTTCACAGGGGCAGAAAGACAGACTGAGGAAGAAGAGGAAGAAGGCGAGAGAATATCTCGAGAAGATCTTGTCCTCGGGTTCATCCGTTGGAAAAAATAAAAGTTCTGATGAATCGACTCCCTCGGCTGCAAAGTCAAGCAAGATGAATTCATCAGATACAAATCTGAGGACGAAAGTAGAAAAGAAGAAGAAGAAAATGGTCGACGATGAATCTGACAGGTCAAAGTCAGACAAGCCACCTGCAGGCAATGATTCTGGTTCGTCAAAACTAGAGGAGCCATTGGTTGAGGTAAAAAAGGAGAATTCAAATTTAACAATGGATGATGCAAATTTTCCACCATTGTTGAATAAGAATTCGAAATCACCCAAGGACCGTCAGGCTTGGGTGAATCTGTTTAAATAGAAAAACCTGACTTGCCGGAGCTCCCAGGTTGGTAAGCGTGGAGCATGTATCGGCATCTTTCTTAAAATTTTATTCGGTAACGTCATTCATTCAAAAGGTAAAAGGTTTGTTTGTGATTAATTCAAGTGGTTCAGATTTTGAATCAGATCAATCCTACAAGTGGTTAATCAAGGTCATTAAATTGAACTTGAGTTAACTACATGATTTGATCCCCAGAATCTACAAATGATTGGTAAACAAACTAAGTTTTCTGGAAAACCCATTTTGATTAAAACAAACTTAAGTGTTTTGAGATCACAATGGGAAAATAGTTTGTTGTGAGGGGGAGTTCTGATTGTTTACGCCATGTGGATGGAGAATTGATGCGATTCTCATCATGTTGTCAAATTTTGTACAGTTCGTTTCAAATTTTCCCAGAAAATCAAAATTGAAACATATTTTGATTTTAGGGGGAGTAAAAATTTTAAAAATTAGAAAATTTGAAAATGTAAAAAACATCGGAAAAATTAAAAATGAGTTTTAAGCGCGAATAAGGGAAATGATAGTACATCAGCTAGACTGGCACAGTACGCTAAAGATTTGTAGTGATTAAAATGCAATTAAGCAGTCTTGCTAAAGATGTGTCGATAGGTTTTCACAGAATTAGTAGATCAGTTTGGGATATAAACATAAATTTCACTTGCGTCTACGTGGGGAACACCTCCAGGATATATAGGTAACCCCTGAAATCCTGTTTGAAGGGTCCCGTATTCTGAGATACTAGGTCTTTATACTCAGTGATATCTGGGGTATTATCCCGGGACTTCTGCTGTATGGAAGTACTGACCTAGTCCCCGGATAATGCTTTCTGCAAAAAGCTTTGAAATATAAGCTAGCCCTCAGCAATCTGATTAAACAATAAAATTGATAATCTTTGTTGTTGTAAAAAAGATCCTCTAAAGGGGACCCACCTAAAGTCGAAGCCCTCATCTCTTTGCGTATACGGAAGTATCGACCTGAGCTCTCACGGCCCTCTGTAACACCTCGAATTTTTGTGTCCAATGATGTGTTAACACGTGTCATTTGTTTACACGTGGCATCTATAATAAATAAAGGACTAATTTTGACAAACCTTGAAAGTATATAAATTCGAGGGTTATAAATGTCAACAAGGGTAAATATACTGTATAGTATTCCTAAATAATGCTTAAACCTTCAAACGAATAAATTATAGATCGTACAAAAACAAAACGCGGAAGAAAGTGAGAGATTACAAACTACAGGGGTTAACTGTGTCAACATGTTTAATAATACCTCTGAGTGACCCTTTAACGTTCCAAAGACTTTGTAACGGTATTATACCCTCACTAAAATAATATATATGAATTTCGCGAAGTTTCGATATGAAACGAGAAAGTTACGATCGAATTCGTAGAAGAAGGGTTAAAAGCGTCAACAGTGAAAGTTAAGGCTTTCCAATATAATTAATAAATAAACCGGGGACTTAATAATGCGGGTAAATAACACGAGGCCCCTATCGGTAAATAACCGAGGGCCAAACCGCAAAGTTACCCCTTCAAAACCGAAAGGTCAGGTAAATCATTACGAAAGATCTCGTTATTAATTACCGGATTCTGATAATCATGACAAAAGATTTTAAAAATCTGAAAAACAGACTTCTCGCGACCCGCGTGAAGGTTAGGCTTAAGTGTAAGCGGGCCGCGAGCCTCCTAAATAACACGCCTGAAATTTGAACTTTAGGCGACCCGCGTTAAAGTGCATGGGAACTCCCATGCGGGTCGCGTAAAGTGCCCAGATGCAGAATTGTTGTAACTACATGGCTTTTGGAGCTTATGAACGACCAAACCTCAATCAATGAGGCATGGGTGCCCCCTACTCGACCCACAACCCTCTAATACACCTGCCATTCATCCAAGGGCACTTGTAGAGTTGTGTGTAATGATCTTGAGCCATGACATTTGCTATAAATAGCACTAGTATGCAACATAACATTCACAACATCAAAACACACACCTCTGCTCATTTCAAGAGCTCTCAAGTCCTCTTCTCTGCTCCATAAGCAAAAACACAACTTCTGTAAGTGATCTAACCCTTTGTGGTGTCACATTTCCTTAGTAAATGGCTAAGAACCAAACCGTCGTAACTACGGTTTGACTTTACAATAAATCAGTAATGGTTCAGTCTTATGACGAATCAAAAGTGGTTATGAGTTGGTATTTATGTGGGTAATAAACCTCCAAAATGGTTCCCCCTGATCACCACTCTAACTATGTCAAATGTCGAGTCAAACGTGCGGTTAAAAAGTCAACAGAAAGCTATTTTAGCGATTTATGCATAATCTGTAATGTATATGTTATGGAACCTGTTTTGACAATCATAAAACATGATAATAAGTATATAAACATGTTTGCGCTCGTTTGAATCGATCATTTGCTATATTGAACCGGTTCGGAGCCGAAAGTCGCAAAAGTTTGACTTTTGCTTTGACTTCAGTTCTGACCCGTTTTAGTGAGGTATAAATATACCTTAGGACTCTCTTAGGACCAGGTCACATGTTGGTATACGCCTCTGTGGTCGGTTCATGAGTTATCCGAGTCTTTTGCGCAATTCCGTCATTCGCCTAAAAGTTGACCGTAACGGCCTTTTAAAATTAAAACGAGTATTTCGGACCCGTGAACGGACCAAAACCTTGCTTATTAAATTATAAGCATGTCCTTAAAGTTTCACGTCAATCCGAGGTCTAGAATGAGAGTTATGCTAAAAGGCGCACTTTTAAGAAAGTTTTGTAATTAACGGCGCAATTAGCATAACGCCCATCTAACCCAAGTTTTCGTCACCAAAACTTTTACCCACTGTGGTAAAATAATATTTTGGGAATTTTAAAGATTTTTAATAATTTTTACCTTGCTCATAACCTGCGGTTATGGCTACGGTTCGGTAAATACCGAATATGCCCTTTTTGGCCAAAACGGGAGTTCTACAAGGTCTTTTGACCCGATTCCAATTGCCACTGGTTTTAAATAATAAATAAAGTATTTTAAGCTTTATAAGCTATTCGGGAAACTCAGATTTCCTGAAGAACTCGAAAAGCCCTTTTTTTTAAGTCTTTAAAATGACCGAAAAGCCCCTATGGGGCATAATACAAACTTAAACTCGTTACGGGCATTACGGAAGGTATCCTACTGATACCAAAATACTTTTAAGGCATATTGACTTAGGAAATAAGCGTAGGACACTTATGGTTAACCGTTTCGCCTATTTGCGCACACGGTACGGCTCATGAAACTAGTTTTCGTGCAATAGCCGATATGGGTCAAATTATATTATTTGAACCCCAAAATCCAGAGTATGAACTATAAACCCATATAAAACAAGTCACTGAACTTGTTGGGTCCAAATCATACTCCATTCTCGGTTTTCGCCTTTTCGTGCGAATTAACCATATCTATATATATCGGAACCAACCGGTCTAGGCTACGGCCATTATAACGACCCGTTAGGATTCTAAGAGGTTAATTAAAACCTTTGTTCCAGATTAGGAGCCCCAGTAAAAGCTATCGGTGACTTGATCTTAATTAAGGATTTATACTTGCAAAGGTAAATACTTTAACTTATTTCCCCTATATGGGCTTGGGTTACGGTATATTAATACCGCTTGATTGAGCATTATATAATTCCATCGCTTAGGTGGTTAATTGATTTAATATGATCGGCTCATTTAAACAGTTTTGTTGCTTATAAGCCTTTGGGGGGTTTAATGACCGTTGTCCCGGATATCCTTGGCATCATTTTACGAAATGGCCACGACCATCGACATCCCGGTGTAGGCGTACACCCGGTATAAAGTGTCGACATTAAAATTAAAAGACGTAGCCGTTGGTTTTTATACTACGGTTTTACGCAAACGTGGTGTGTCTATAAATCTTTAACCCGGCACGACCCGGGCTACTGAACGCATAAAAGAACATGTAAAACGTTCACAAGATCATTATGAATTTTCCCAAGTTATAAAAGAGTTTGTGCCTTGTGCATTCAAATCAATTTTTAATAAACATTTTTAAATGTGTCAGTTGAATGTATTTACCAGTGTAAACTGACGTATTTTCCTCAAAAAGATTAAGTGCAGGTACCTAAACGTAATTGGCTGGTATTAGCTCCCTAGCGTCGGGATAAGTCTCGCAAGCTTGATTGCAGTATCTGATGGAACAATACTTTATATCTATTTACGATCCACTGTGGATATATCCAACCCCTGTAATACATTTTGATATTACGATCAGAGGTTGAAATTTATATATTTATCTTATGCTTCCGCTGTGCATTATATAATTGTGTGGTTTGACTATATTGTTGCCAACATCGTCACGGTAATCCCCCACCGGGCCCACCGGTGAGACACGTGGAAATCGGGGTGTGACACCCTCTCATCTACCCCTTAACAGATATCAGCTGTGGTATACTCACCTGTAAGACTGAATATTGGGGTCTGGATACGGGAGTATATACTGAGGTGGGACACATATAGATGTTTAAGTTCTAAAACACTAAATTTGTATCCCGAACAGGTTGAACATTTTGTTGGAATTTAAGTGGATCAATATATCGACAATCAACGCGAACTGTTTAAAAGCTTAAAATGAATTAATAGCTTAACGGTGCTAGTGTCTAGTCGGCAGCTGATATGATCCTCTTGCGCGAACTCACAAAAATATGTTTGTATATATTTTATTTCTGCATTTTAATTGATGTTTTTGCGTTTGTGTTTTATATTTGAAAAATTCAAAAAGATTTTCGACAACTGATGTTGGAGAGCTGAAATTCAAAATCTCAAAGGCTAAACAAGATGAATAGTTGGTTTGGTTAAAGTGATTTGAAATGGTAATCAGATTTTGGAAAGTTTAATAAATTGTTAAATGTGAAAAATTCTTGAATATTCCTAAATGATTAGTTGATTCATTAAGTTGAATCACAATTGTGTTTGCTTGTGATAGATTGTTTGAGTTGTGCAGGTTTCTGATCCTGTTGCTACAAAAAGCCAGGAGATACATCAGAATCTGAGAAGAAGGTTAGACTGATAAAGCCAGGAGTTGATTTCAATGGTGATAACGATTTCCAGACGGCGATCCCAGCATGATGATAGGGGAAGTCTGATGAAAGTTAGAGCCAGAGAAAGATCCAGGTACTTAATTCCAGGAAGAGTTCCTGAAGAAGACCGATCAAGATTGAAGAGCTGTCAATGTTTGAAGACTCTCACTGAAGATTCCGTCAACATTCAAGGGGGAGTCTGTTGGTGCAGTTGTCTGTCGACTACATCTTAGTTCGAGTCTTAGGCTAGGGCTGATTGTATAGTGAACGGAAATCAAGAAATCATGTAATAGATAGGATCGCTTATGTGTCATATCAAGAGGTCTGCTTATATGACACTTATATAGGTTCGCTCATCTGACATGATGATAGGTCCGCTTATATGGACATGTCCATATAAGCGAACCCACCATGACTATATATAGGGGACACATGAGCGGATCTAGCAGTGACGGTGATGGTCTTGTAAGGTACGGCGAAGCCCTGCCATTTTGTCTCCAGAGCTTGTAATTTGTCAATAGATCAATAAACGAGACGTTAAATAGTGAAATCAAGCTACACGAAGACAGAATCAATGAATTCCGCCTCTGATTCTGTCTAAGCACTCTTCTGATCGACTCGTCAGGTCGTCTAACGATCCTACAGTTGATGTGCTCGATATGTGTATGGGAATTGAAGCTACCTTGAGACGTATACTCATTGGAGGAAGATGCTCTTGCTTGTTTTGATGATTGACCCGCCAACGAAACTAAGGTCAACTTGCTTGATTTTCTCAAAACTTCCTAAACCAGTTTTTGAGAAAAAGTTTAGTCTGTTCCTGAAAATATTGATCACGAGTATAGTAAATCACTAGTTCATCCGCATGGAGTTTTTTTCTATTAAACTTAAGGTCTACTTTTTTTTTAACGACAAATTTGGATCACTGACGGATCACCGGGGTATCATCGTGCCACCAGTGGAACCACCCGATCATATCCATCTCCACTAGACATAATGTTTATACACCAAATCAGGAGAAAAACCAATAAATATGGGAAAAACCCCTTGTAAGAATCGAATCCATAATCACTTGATAACAAAGTCTTATTCCACTCTGAAGATACCACTATGCTATAAAGCCATAAACAAACCTAAAGTCTTTCTTGATTTTTTCTAAAAGAAGAGTTTCCAACTTTTCTTTTCCTTTTTTTTTTTTTTGATTTTTCGTTTTTTTCTTTTTATTTTCTTTTTGGTTTTACCATTTTCTTTTGCACTTACGAAATAAATTTATTTTAATTATTTGACTTTTATAGTTACTTCTTATTTCTTTTTAGTCTTATAATTGTAACGTTCTCTTTTATTTTTTTATTTTGTTTTTTACTTGGGTTCTTTTTTTATAAGTATTTTTATTCTTCTGTACCCATACTAAATAAATTGCTTATTATTTAACTTTCTACAATTATATTTTTATTTTCTTTTATAACGGTTCCTTAAAGTTACGATTATACAGTCACAATCTATGTGTTTGTGTAACTTTTTGCGGAATTACATATCAAAAGCTATGAGAAAAAATAAAGTTATACGTTAAATAGGAATTAAATCACAAATAAAATGGGTTTATAAAATTATCGTAAATTTATATGAGAAATTTTTATTGGTATTTTTTTTATTAAATTATTAATAGTACCGGTGTATAACTATTTATTTAAGTTATATTAGTTAATGACAAGAAAGATAAGAAAGACATTTAGGTCTATTAGTGGACGGTTCAAATGAGAATTTTTTTTATAAGAATAAAAAAGAAGAAATTTCAACCAATAACAATTCTTCATTTTAATTCATTTAATTTTTGTATTTAATATTAGTGTAAGGATTTTTGGTAAACATATATAGATCATTAATTGATAGTTTTCTTTTTTTAATAGACAACTACATTTTATTTGTAACTTATTTTCAAAAAATATATTTTTTCAAATAAGAAAAAAAATAATTTAAATTATAGGATGAATTACGAGGTGTGTAAGATAAATTCTAATATGTATAGGATGAATTTCAAAACGTGTAGGATAAATTTTGATATGTGTAGGCGAAAATTTTAGTGTGTAAGATGATATTCTTTATGACTAATTAATTAATTAAAGATAATAATAAATGAGATAAAAGAAAAACTATTTAAACTTTTACAATTGTACTCTTTATTCTTTTTCTTCTCTATTCAATTTTGTTCTCAAATGAATCTCCCCGTCCATTATTACACAAATGTAATCATCAAATATGAGCGTTACGTGTACGGGTTAAAGAACTATTTATGTTATGTTTATCACGTTTTGTTATGTATATTATAATTATAAAGAATATAAAATATCATCTTTGTGAGAGAAAATTTGCAATTTAATTATCCTTGCAAAAATAGAAACTTACCATTTATATGTTTAGCGGAATTGTGGTGTCATGTCACTCACCCATTGTCTCTTTGTATCGATGTTACGAGTCAAATGTCTCATTATAAATAAAACTTTACGTAGCTTTATAATTACTAGAAACTTGGTGACAACATGGTTGATGGTACGAAGTAAATTCTCAATTAAAGATGTATGTGTTGTTCTGTCTTCTGGAATCTGAAGCAATGGAGTTGAGTGTGAATTAAACCACCAGGCTCCACCTCACCACATTCATCATCATCATGTGATATCTGACATTATAGGTGCAAGAAGTTACAATTATCGTAATCGAAGTGTATGTGGAGTAAAGATAGTAGATTTCAGGTTGAGACAATCAATGAGACAAGTTTTGTTGTGGTACAAAGGGACTGGAGCACCATTTGTCAAATATTCAAGAGTTGGTGAGATTAGTAAGATTTATAGGTTACCAAATGGCTTGTAGCCTAGTGGTATTAATGTATGTGTGTAAAGTGTTCATTCTCATGTGCTTCAGGGTTCAAGTCCTATGGTATTTATACCATACTTTTATTACATATTTTAGAGATAGGTTTAGAGTGCGTGTGAATTAGTCGTGCAGATTTAGAGATAGGTTTAAAGTGCGTGTGAATTAGTCGTTAAAATCATCACTACATCATGCCAGTTGGCATTTATACCATACTTTTATTACGTATTTTGCAGGGATGGACATGTATAGAAAGTGATATAATACGGATGCAAGTGAAAAAGTTTATATGTTATAATAGTATTCAATACTCGTCTTTATGGTTTATTTACATACATGGAAGGGTGTTCCCTACTTTAATTCCGCATGGCATTGGACCATGTCTTTGACTAGACGTTCGATTCTTTAAAGCCTCTAAGATTTGGGCCTCGGTTTCTAATCAATTGTTCTATATTTTAAAGACTTGGGCTTTGGACTCCAGTTCCGACAAGGTGTTCCCTGCTTTAAACCTCATAAATTTGGACTGTGACTACAGACATATTTAGGCCATGCACCTCATATTCTATCAAGACGTTTGAACCTAAAACATTGCCTCAAGTCGAACCACATTATCTAAACCTTCGACTCAAATGCAACAAAGGGAATTGATGCCCATGTCTTGAGTCAAATATATACATTTGGATGATCATAATAATTACAAGCTTGTGTTAGAGAAGTGATTCAGGATAATTGCATGCACACACAAACAATCAAACCGCAAAAATTAACAAACACAAGAATTAATGTGGTTTGGTCTAACTTGACCTACGTCCACGACTGCATCTAGGGTTTATCGTTTATTCAAGGTGCCTAAGAGAATTACAATGCCATATCATCTATAATTACTAGGGCCGACTACCCTAATTCTTTCAAAGATACCACAATCTTATAGTCTTCCACTTGGAGTCTTCAATAAACTTCAAATTGCCATTCATTTGCCTACTATATTGTGATCTCTTCCACTAGTTGTAGCGACCTTCTCATCAGTTAGCATGAAGACCCGTTGAAGCTCCTCGAGTTTTAACTTACCAATCATGACTTCAGCTGTCAATTACTTGTTCGTTGCCTTTACCTGCTCCCATTGTAATGAATATGTTACTCTGGTAGCCTTAAAGATAACCTGGGAAGTCACACTTTCCATTTTAAGTAGGAAATCAACTCGAGAGATTTTCACAACTGGTTTACTAATGTTATTAACCCATTGTGGACCTGGAATTGCAGCTGAACAGTTTTCAATACCGCTCCCACTGTTGCGAAATCCTTCCAGGGAACACGGCTACTGAACCTTTCCATGCTTGTTCAGTTTGAATCTTCATATTGGCTTTGGGTATCTCTCATGCAAAGGCAACCCTCTTCTACCCACGAGATTCTAAGAACCGGACTTCTCCTTCTTCATAACTTGAATCAGTTCTTCTGAGGATGACCCGACTATATACAACGAACTTCTTTTCTTGCAATGAGCAATAACCATGTCCCCCTTTATCACCTACCATTGTCCACCACCAAACTTAACCTCTTGACCCTAATCATCCAACTACCGACTAAGATAAGCATATTTTTGTGCCTGGATTGACCATAACATCTCTCAAACTCTCAAAGTACATGTTGTTCCTACTAAAGTTTTCAAGTTAATGTTCCCCATACCTGTTACATCTAGAACCTCATTGTTCGCAAGTCCTACCTTACGAAAATCTCCAACTTTCAGATTCTTTATCGCCTCCATGTTGTGGGTGGCATGAAACTATGCACCATAATCCATCACTCAAGAATCAGCATTGGTCTCTACACTACAATCAACGCATCATCTTCTTCGTAGTCTTCTGTAGTTTTCACTTCCCTCTTAACATTGGGACATTGATTCTTAAAGTGTCCAACCTGTTTGCAGTTCCAACAAGCCACATCTTTCCGAGGAGATAAAGAAACTCGTCCGAATTTTCAGATGAACTTGGCTGAAGAGTGTGAGGGAGGATTGGGAGAAAGACGGTGAGTTTGCAATGGTTTATTAATTTTGGGAACAATATTGAAAAGTGGTTCTGCTGTAGTTCCAGGCTCACAGTGGGTGCTCATACACGTATGCATGTATGTAGTTATTGCTAGCATTTACCAGCCCAAACTGATTTTCGACACGAATTGAACCCAATTGCCAACCTAACCCCCCCCCCAACCCGAAACAACCCAGACTAACCCACCCCATAATAGTTCGTTCTTTGGTCTTTAATTATCAAACATTTCGATTTCGGTCCTGTGGGCTGGTCTGGTCCGCAATTAATGCATTGCACACTTCTAAACATATGTAGAACATAGTGATGTAAAAGAGCCGAGCCGAGCCTGAACTCGACTTGGCTCAAGCTCGTTTAACATATGAAAGATCGAGCTTGAACTCCGCTTTATTTGAGCTTTATTTCTAAAGCTCGAGCTTGGCTCGGGCTCGACTCTTTTGTTATTTGATTTATATTAGTTATAATTATTATTTTATATATAATTTAGTAATTTTTTTTTTCATAATTTTATAAATAGTAATTATTATTATTCAATTATATATATGGTACAACAACTAAAAATTATAAGGTCGTCTAGGTTCGCGAGCTGGCTCGAACTCAATAATCTAAGCTCAGGCTCTGGCTTGTTTACTAAAATGAGCTTGTTTTTAGGTTCAAGCTCGAGCTCGTTTAAGCTCGGCTCGTTTCAAGCTTTTTTTTTTCAAGCCGAGCTCGAGCAGCCTGCGAGTAGCTTGGCTCGTTTGTACCCCTAGTAGAACATTTACATAGATGTAATACATAGTTAACCAGCGAAACCTCCGAATCGGAATAGTCTCTTCCCTATGTCGTTGTTGATGGCCCGGTACTAGCCGGATTTGCGCAATTCTGTAGCAACACCCTCCGATGTTTACTAGCTGGGTTGCTTCATTGAAGTTAATTACTTGTTAATTATTAATCTTACGAGTCAATATATCCAATTATCCATAGACTGAAAGTTTATAATCTGTTGTGACTTGTGACCAGCACTCTAGGTCTCTAGCAGTAGTAAAGCATGCATGTGACAAATAACGACATATAATTAATTGTTAATTTTTATTTTTATATACATAAGATGTATGTCATCGAAGAGTTTAAAAACAAAGCAAGAGACAAAAAACTAAAAAAATGAAAAGAAAGATGATACCCGTTTTAGGGACAATTCACTTTATTTACCACCCATTTATGCATTAATTTAAAGATCGAACCTCCGTTGTTATCTATAAGAGATACTTTAATCATGATTAGATTGTGACTAATTAGTTAGTAACCACAATTTAAAATTATACTGATTATTAAATTAGATAAAAGATTGATTCTTTCTGGTTGATAAAAAAAATGGAATGCTCCGTTTCATGATGATTGTCATGAGTCATATGACCAAACAAAGACCTTGTGGAGATTACGAGCCACCCATTTTATCATCATTATTATTAACTTTTTTTGTGTTTTCAATTTTTATTATTATTTAGATCAATTATATAAAGTAAACATTTTATATAATAAGAAGCAAGTGTCTTTACTAGTCTATTCTATTAAAAGTGACATAAACTTTTCTATCTAACTATAAAACAACTCAAGTTTCAATACCACTCCATTATTGTAAACAAAAATACAAATTAGAGTAAACTGTCATTTTTATCCCTGTGGTTTGGGCACTTTTGTCATTTTAGTCCAAATCTTAAACTTTTTAAATCTGAGTCCCTTGGTTTCACTTTTATTGTCATTTTAGTCTAAAATTCAAAAACTCTCCTTTTTGACCGTTACAACCCCCTATTTTGTCTTTTTGTGCAGGGGTATTTTTGTCCAACTGATTTTCATTTAATATATTCTTAATTAAAAAACTAAATTAAATACATTATTAATTCCTTTAAATACCCAAATGATAAGGGTATTTAAAGGAATCATAGAAAATGGAATCCGTTAATCAAATCCGTTCGACTTCATTTAGGGATTCCGGTTATCTTGCAGCTAACCCTTATTTTTCAAGAATCCCCATGAATTACGAGCAATCGAATTTCGATAGGAGTGTGTTGAATTATTGTTATCAATCAGGGACTGCCGCTTCGAAGGCTAAGGTTAACCCGAACCATGACTCTCATTGGTTCCACATGACGGCTGACGGTTCAAGAATTACTAGCGGGGGGTTCGAGTTCGGGGTCGGATATGGGCTTAGGCTCAGCTTATGATCAACCCACTTGGGAATTACTTTATGCAGAAGCTTTTGAAAGTTTGTAATGAAGAAAAGAGAATGCGGATATTGATCGCAGTTACTCGAGAACCGAGGGAACTTGTTCAAATTTCACTGAACACTCATAGGTAACTTATACTTTAATTATGTTTAACATTTAGTTAACGTTATGTAATACTACAAATGTCGACATGTTTGTTTTTTAAAGGGGAAGATGATTGAAGTTGATCTCTATAAATAATGGGCAAATGAATATTAATAAGTGTATTTAAAGGAATTAATAATGTATTTAATTTAGTTTTTTAATTAATAATATGTTAAATGAAAATCAGTTAGACAAAAATACCCCTGCACAAAAAGACAAAATAGGGGGTTGCAACAGTAAAAAAAAAAGGAGTTTTTGAATTTTGGACTAAAATGACAATAAAAGTGAAACCATAAGGACCCAGATTTAAAAAGTTTGAGATTTGGACTAAAATGGCAAAAGTGCCTAAACCACAGGGACCAAAATCACAGTTTACTCTACAAATTAAATTTAAGTGACATGAGTGGAATAAATATAAAACTTTTTTCCTATTTTACTATTTTTCAAGTTAACTTGAAGTAGATGTAATTGTGAAGAAATAATAATAATAATAATAATAATAATCAAGTTTCATAAACATTCCGTTTGGGTTATTTGATTTAAACAATCATGAAAAAATTTATAACAACAAATCAATATTGAAACCTGGATGATTTTATAGTTAGAAAAAAAGTATGAGTAATTTTATTGACGAGTAAAATACAAAGGAAGGATGCGACTAAGAAATCTGCACATGTAGAACCCTATGTGAGAGTCAATAGTCGAGCATCTGTTGAAGAAAAATCAGAACCGAATGAAAAGTTCAGAGGAATAGCCAGAAAGAAAAGCCCAACAGTGTTTGATAAAGAAAGAAAGGCTAACCCAACTATGAGTTTTGGGTTAAAGTCAAATTTTCAAGAACGTTTGGATGGGCAAAGAAAGAAAAGAAAAAATGAGGAAAAAGAAATTGTCAATAGAACAAATGATGCAACAAATATTTGAAGATAGAAAAGTTCAAGAAAAGAAAGTGATGAATGAATTTCCATCTGAGATGAATGTGGATGTTTTAAATGATAAACGTGAAGAACCTGTTAAATAGGTGTGTTACAAATAACTGATAAGAAAGAGTAAAGATGAATCAATAATCGAAATTGAAGAGTTGAGAGTGCTATTTGGAATTCAGGACCTTGGTGGTACAAAGTCAATAAAGTTTGGGCCGAGTTTTTGAATTAAGGGAGTATGTTGAAAGTTAATCTAAATCTCGTTTGAGTTGAAAGTTGACGGGCCAAAGTGAAATATTGATATAATTAGTTTTCATTAAAGTTTGGTTTATTTTAGGTAATTATATTGTAATTGGTTTAGAAAAGATTTAATTGTTTTGGAGAGCAAATTTAGTAGTACTATAAATATCGGTCCAGGTTATTATTTTTATTTGTCCATTTCCTTTGTAAGTTTGTATGTTGTTTGATTGAATAAAAAGAGTCGTGGGTTTATCCCCTTAATATCTTGTGTTCGTGTTTGTTGATACGATTGTTTGAACCGCACGGTCAAAATAAATACAAAGTTGTAAATAAAAATATAAAATACATATGAAACAAATGGAATAATTTATATAACAATCTTGTGGTATTTAGTGCTACATTGTATGTACCAACATTTAGAGTGGTATATGTTGACTATGATTGGCCCCACCAAACAAAAGAAATATACATATCAAATACCTCCAAAAAAGAAAAAAAAATGATTAAAGTAATAAAGCATTGTTATGGGCGACTTATAGAAAACGGACTATGAGATAAATCATTTATTCATTTTATATAAAAGGGGACTGTTTGATATATACTAGAAATGGGACACATACATCACATATATCTGATAATATATTTAAGAAAGTAACTATTGAATTCACACCGACTTATATAATTTACATAATATATGTTAAATAAAATAAAATACATAACTAAATTGATCTATTAAGTACTTTTAATATATATGTTTTCATGATAAAAAATGTAAATACTTGATAACAAATAAAATAAATTGATAATATAGATACTTGTCCTCATAAGTATAAACTTTGTGATATAACTTTTGCATTTCCGGAAGTATGTTCATGCTCACACGCGTACGTATATTGTATATTGCATTCTCATAGCTTTCTATAATTAAAAAAATTGATTTTGTATGAGAAATTGAGAATAAGCACAAACATATGTACTTATCGAACAAAGATTTATTAATTTATTTATAAAAATAAGTTAAAGGTGAATAAAGCATATAAAGTTGTATGAACCAATATTGTGGCCATACATCAACAACCAACAGTCCAACAATCACTATGTATGCTAAATGTAACGTAAACATTTGTCTAAATTGCTGGCTACAAGTATTCATATATTAGGCCATGTGTAGTGGGGTATTATAGGGCAAAAAAAACGCCCCTTCCCCATTACATAGGGCATTATTTTTGAAAAAAAAAATGGTGGGGCATTATATATAAAACGCCTAATTCAATTTGTGGAATGGTTGACTGGGTTTGACCCACCAATGAGAAAATAGTTTCCTTTTTTTTTTATTGGAAGTGGAATTATCAGGCATTATTCCCACTACGCCACTTTTGCAATAACGCCTCATGCTAACTGGACTGTCACGTGTCGAATAATGCCCTATGGTAGGGGCATTATTTTGTTTAACCACTACACACGGTCTTGTGTGCAAATATATATTTTATAGAAAAAGAAATGGATGCACAAAAGGAAAATACAAACTTTATCTTTATGGATTCTTGAAATTTCTTAAATTAGAAGAAAAGAGATGAAATTAACAGCTGTGTTTCCTTTGTTGTTGACCAATATATGACTGCCACGCTTACACACTTGAAAACATACCATTGTCAAACTAAGACCCTGTGTAATGGGGCGTTTTTTTTAAAAAAAATTCAAAAAAAACGCTTGAAAACGCCCATGTACCATTACATGGGGCGTTTTTTTAAGCAAAAAATCAAAAAATGCCCCTTTAGCGTTTTATAAACCACGCCCAACACCCTTTGCTTTGTCCAATCAGATTTCATCCCCCTTGTCCTATCCAATAAGATTTTTTCTTTTTTTTTTCTTTTTTTTATTTAATGCCCCAATAATGCCCAATAATGCCCCATCCCCACTACACCCATTTTTCTAAAACGCCCAATAATGCCCCTTTGCTGACTGGACCGCCACGTGGCGTAAAATGCCCACACTTGGGGGCATTATTTTCCCCTTCCACTACACATGGTCTAATATACTCAATTATTATTTTCTGCAAAATTAAGAATCAGTTAAATTATACGATGTTTAGATTTTGTAGGCGAGGAATATAGGTTATGTGGTGGTTGTTGTAAATGTTTGTAGTCCTAGCAACTTATTATAACAAGGCCGTTCAAAATAAAACTTATTATAATAAAGTTGTTTTAATTTAGTTAAATAATTTTTAATAAACAAAAAAAGAAAAAAAAATTAAAACTTATTTTCTTTCTCTTTCGCCTTTATAGAGTTTTATTTTCTCTCTTGTAATATGTAATGTAGCTACATACATATTTGCTAGGCCTATAAAATAACTTCACTAGTTAGCCGTCCTTTTCTTTTATCAGTAACTTGTCGTTTGTGTGACTTGAACCCAAATATGGTTGTTCTTCACGTTCATTGATCAGTTAGTAAATTTTAATAGCCAATTCGAAAATCAACTCGATTTCTAATCAAAACTTGTGAAACCGACGTGAATTCAAATACTCGAATTCAACTTGAATTTTGAATGCAAATTGAACTTGGTTGAGCTGATTTCAACATATTTAGGTAATTTGCTAAAAATGTCCAAACCAAGTTCCTACTGTTTTAGAGGTTCAAAAATACAACTTTTAACTACAGTACTTAGAAAAAACTAAAGCTAGATTCATATCTATACATACAATATATAAATACATATATTAAATAATATACTTATATATTAAATTATAATATAATTAAAAATATATATACACAGGGATTTTGGCCTTAGTTCAAAATTAAAGAATTTGAAAAACTTTCTAAAGACATGTTTAGGAATTTGCTCCTGGTCCAAAACTGATTTAAAAACCACAAACCTAAATCAAACTTTTTATTATAATTAGATTTTGTTTCAGGTTTGTTTTTAAGTTGATTTAAACATTAATCACCTGTTTCAAAAAGAATAAATTTTGATAAAAACATGCAAGTTTTCAGTATTCATACTTTGAATAATGTATTTAATAAAAAGTTCAAATAATATAACTAATTTTATTATACGATTATAATTATTTTAATTGATAATTTTTTTTTTCTAGACATGTAACTAAAATGTAATCATCGAAGATATTTTGTATTTCTTAAGCCAAAGAATTGAAATAAAAAAGTAGGCCAACCAAATTGAAGCCATATACATGAACTTGAGTGCATGAGAGAAATATGGAAAGCCACGTGTATTTGCTTAGTTATTTCATTAATTGAAATGATATGGACGACAAATATATTTTCGTAAATGTATAGAGCTTAAAATATAAAGAAGTATTAAATGAACTACAGATTAAATTTGTTTTAGCAGTTATTGTATGGGTTGGCAACTTTAAATGCATTAAACGTATGTTTGATTTGTAAATAAGATTTTTTTTTCCTTTCAAAAAAAATATACGCACCCCGGGTAGCTGGATAGGATCTTTAGTGAGATTAAAAACTTGGGTTTTCTTTGGTATTCTTCTAGATCCGTGGTGTAAATATGTAAACTTGTAGTTTGTTTTGGCTGCCTCGGTTTGAGGCAGTTGCTGTTTTTTAATGATCGTCTCCTTTCAATATATATATATATATATATATATATATATATATATATATATATATATATATATATATATATATATATACACGCGCACAGTTGTGAAAGAAAACTGAAACTGAGTGGAAAAAAAATTATGTTAAAAAAATTAGAAAAAGACTTTCAAAAAAAATATACGCACAGTTGTGAAAGAAAACTGAAACTGAGTGGAAAAAAATTATGTTAAAAAAATTAGAAAAAGAGAAGAAGAGAAAGAAACACTTTAAATACATGTCAATCAATTATTTTGGTGGATTGTTGATTATAATAAAGTCACTTAACTTTTATAATAAATACGTTAATAAGTTTATATAATTTCTTAAAGATTATAAAAAACCAAACATAAGTTGTATTAAATTGTTGTTGTAAACTAGTAAATTTATTTTACAAAAGTTTGATAAGTTATATGTTTTTTGTAAAAATATACAAAGTTTAATAAGGAAAAGAAACTATTTGAAGTGGTTTAAACATTCTTTCTTTATTTGAGGTAAGCCGGTAAGTCGAGAGAAAGAAACTATTTCAAGCATGACTTCTTCCGACATAATAGCGTCGAAGTAAAGTGGTTTAAATATTATCACATGACAAGTAAAAACATAACTTTTTTATTTGACACGTATTAAATTACAAAAAACTACTATTGATAAAGTGTATAAATGAATTTTAAGCTGGAAAAGAAGATAAAAGTCTTTTATTTCATGAAATAAATAAAAACAAATGAAAAAGAAAAATCAAGTTCGAGAAACAAGCCTGTAAAATACAATTTTGAATTATCTTTAATAACATAAAAGCAAAGGTAGTTTGTTTTGTTAAAACTTAAAAGCTTTTGTTTTAGCTAGGGGTACCAACGAGCCGAGCGGCTCGCGAGCTACTTGAGATTGGCTTGAAACGAGTCGAACCTTATCGAGCTCGATCAGTAGCGGAGCTTGACCAAAAGTTTTGAGGGGGGGGGGGGGAGTCATGGGACCCAGTTTATATATTATATAAATATTTAGACAAAATAATTGGGGGGACGATCCTTTATAATTTTAATTTTTTTGGACAAAAATCAGAAATTTTATACTTCTAACCGAAACATTTGGGGGGGGGGGGACCCCGGGTATCAACTAAGCTACGCCCCTGAGCCCGAGCCGAGTTTGAGCCTAAAACAAAGCTCGTTTGTTTATCGAGTCCGAGCTCGAGCCTCGCATGTGAAGCTCGTTAGGCTCGTCAAGCCTTAGTGTAAACGGACCGAGCTTATTTAAACTTGTTTACAAGCCGACCTCGAACCTAAAAATAAGCTTATTTAGTAAACGAGCCCGAGCCCGAGCCCGAGCTTCACTTATCGAGCTCGCGAGCTTAAAAAGTCTATTATTTATATTATTTTTATTTAATATACTGATTAATAGATAATAAACAAGCCGAGCTCGAGCTTGAGAAAATGCAAACGATCCGAGCTTGAGCCCGAGCTCTCATAAGTTAATCGAGCTCGGGCTCGGCTCGTTTGCACCCTAGTTTTAGCAATTCTTTTTGAACTACTACTGAACGTGTTAAGATTGTTAAAACATAATATATATTGTTACATACATATTTATACAAATTCACTAAATAATTATAAAATCATTAAAAGAGACAAACTTAAACAAAATTAGGCTTGAAAACTTACTCATAAACAGATTCAAGCTTCATATATATAGCCCGAAACAAGTTGAGTTTGGCTTGTCACGACATGTTATGTCTCTAGTCAACCATCTCTAATTTTATCCGTATCTATGTAAATCTAGGTACGTGTATCTAAGACTTCACTAATGGTTGAAGATTTAAGTTTTATATATGACAAATGTGTCATTTAATTGTAAACAAAGTATAATTTATAAAAAAAAAAAAAGAAAACATACAAATATTAAAATCACATTTTAATAAAATAAAAAGAAAAAACAATATTTATAAGGAATAATGATTTTAGCATCAAATAAAAGAATAAAAACATAGCATGACTGAATTTCAAGCAAAGCCCAACCACCCAACTATCTCTCCCCTCCCAACCCATATTCCAGAAAAACAAATAAAAAAAACGCGTTTTCCTTCCTTCTTTCGGCCTTGTCTTGTTCTTTTCCATCCCCTGTCCCCCCTTCAGTTTCAAATATATACCCACCCAAACCCATTCAAACTTCTAACACAACCACTCATGGCCACTATACCCTCCACCCGTTGTTTCTTCGTGTTCTTCGTGTTATTCATATTTTTCAACTCCGTCTCTTCCTCCACTCAAAACAATTCTCTCCCCTTCACTCTCACTTATCTTCCGCTCTCTCACCAATCCGCTGCGGCTAAAATACGTACTAATTCGCTCTCTCAACAGGCGTCCTCTTCCGGTTCTAATCATCGGTTATCGTTTAAGTATTCGCAAGCTTTAATCGTTTCGCTACCGATCGGGACCCCACCGCAGGCCCAACAGATGGTTTTAGACACTGGCAGCCAATTGTCATGGATCCAGTGTCACAACAAAACCCCCACGACGTCGTTTGATCCTTCTCTTTCTTCTTCTTTCTCTATCCTCCCTTGTAACCATCCTATTTGCAAACCAAGAGTTCCTGATTTCACCCTCCCCACCACTTGTGACCAAAATCGACTTTGCCACTACTCTTATTTCTACGCGGATGGTACTTTGGCTGAGGGTAATTTAGTCAGAGAAAAAATTACCTTTTCTCGGTACCAAAGTACCCCTCCTGTCGCCCTGGGATGCGCTACTGCATCCAAGGACGCTGAGGGTATTTTAGGAATGAATCTTGGACGGTTGTCCTTCGCTTCCCAAGCGAAAATATCTAAGTTTTCATATTGTACCCCTAGACGTCAAAACAATGCCAAAATTAAACCGACCGGGGCGTTTTACCTCGGTCAGAATCCTTACTCAAGCTCTTTTAAATACGTTAGCGTTTTGACTTTTCCGCAAAGTCAACGTTCGCCCAATTTTGACCCCTTCGCGTATACCGTTGGCATGGAAGGGATCATAATTGGTGCGAAAAGGTTAGACATACCACGGTCAGCGTTTCGACCGGACGCTGGTGGGTCTGGTCAAACAATGATTGACTCGGGAACCGAGTATACTTATTTAGTAAACGAGGCGTATGACAAGATTCAACAAGAGATTACAAGACTTGTGGGGTCAAAATTAAGAAAAGGATACGTGTATCGTGGGTCGTTGGATTTGTGCTTCAATGGAAATGCAATGATGATCGGACGGTTGATAGGGAACATGGTGTTTGAATTTGGTAAGGGTGTGGAAATAGTGATAAGTAAAGACAGGGTACTAGATGATGTGGGCCGTGGGGTCAGCTGCTTAGCGATCGGACGGTCGGAAAGATTAGGGGTTCCTAGTAATATTATAGGGAATTTTCATCAGCAAAATCAATGGGTAGAATTTGATATCGTGAACCGCAGGGTAGGGTTTGGTGGAGCCGACTGTAGTAAATCAGTGTAAAGAGACGTGTGGTGGATCAGAGTGTGGTAAATATGGTTATAACGTACAACTGTACAAGTTTTTATACACTGTGTTAAATTACCATATACAATCTAGTGAGTGCTGGTTCAGGCACTATACTGTACTTTTTGTATAAACATACGAGTAAATTTATGGAAGTGCTGCTTTTGCTTTGTAGATTTTTAAAACAAGATCATCATTTTGAAAATCACAAATTTTACATTAATAATTTACGCCGTGATCGTAGACAGCACTAGTAACTTGGCCTGTCACCAATTCTAGGGCCGAAAGGTGAACTGTGATAAAACCTCTAGCTCATGCATGATATTTTGTCATGACCAAGACTCTAATCGACGACCTGCCTTAGAGAAAATCACCGGGTACCGCTAGTCAGTAGTCACTACCCCTTTGGTATTAAATTAAAATAAGAGTAAATTGCCATTTTAGTCCTTGAGTTTTTGTCTAAATTGTCATTTTAGTCAAAATGGTTTTTTTTCTCCTCTGGGTCTCTAACTTTTCCTTTTTCTTGTCATTTTGATCACATTGCCTAACTTAGTCTAAAACCAAGTTATAATTAGAGGTATTTTTTGTATTAAATTATTATGAAGTTTATAAATTATGTTGTAAACTACCCCTAGTTATCACTACCCAACAGTTATGCCAAAAATACCCCTGGTTATAATCAGATTTTTAGACTGAGTTAGACAATGTGATCAAAATGACAAGAAAATGGAAAAGTCAGAGACACAGAAGAGAAAAAAAAACTATTTAAACTAAAATGACAATTTAAATCAAACCTCAGCAACTAAAATGGGAATTTACTCTTAAAATAATGATCATAGCATCTACTGTTTAAAGAAAAATAATCGTGCGTTTTATGAAATTGAATATCAGTTGATTGAGCTTATCCAAAATTTAAGTTAGAACAAAAATCCATATCAATAATCATATGACAAGTGGAAAGCTTATAAATCATGACAAACTAAAACTCATTTATTTTTAGCGCTGGGACCATGCTGTGTCCATGCCGACTGATTTAAAGCGAGATAAGATCTAACATTTGTTTTTGTTGTATTTGTTTTAGCTTTTAGGTTGATTAAAAATTAAAATTACATATAGGAAGTGTACTATTGTATTTTAGACGAGGGTATATAAGAATCATTATGATATTTTGAACGCATCATTCTAATTGCGCATGACGTTTATAAGTCAAATCTAAACACTTTGGATGCACTTTTTAACTAGTTTAAATATCATTGTAGATGGATAACTTAGACAGACCGTTGTAATATAATTTAGATGCATCGTTAAAATGAACGATAAGTTAGCAACTTAAAAAAGTTCTTTTTTGAAATGTGTACACAAATATATATTTTGAACGTCATTTTTTTATGTCTAAATACCATCCAAAATTATACTTGCAGGGTTTTTGAACATGCACTACTTTTACGGAAGCAAACACCATATCACTACACTACTTGAGGCGTATATCAGACTCAAAGATAAAGATAATGAGCTTGTTTACAGTAAAATCTTAAAAAGAATATATATAAATATAAAGTTATTTGAGTTTAAAACCTGACAAAACTTTGATAGAAAAAAAGTAAACAACGCCGTCAACAGTCCTAATTTCAAAAATAACCATTTTTATAAAGCGATTTTAAGCTGTTAACTTTAATATAATATAACTAATAGTGGCGAAACTTGAGATTTCCGACCGTGTGGGGGGGGGGGAGGGGGAGTTACCGGACCTAAAAATTTCTAAAAAACCGGGGGTCGAAAAAGTATATACCCAAAAATTTATATACAAAAACTACATACTCTCCACTACTGAGTAAAAATTTCATGAGTCGGTCGCCCCCTCTCACCTTACTTAACTTGCACCCATAATAACTATAGTATAAAAATGGTGGCACCTAACAGTTTAAAATCACTTTATACATTAAATAGGGTGCTACTTTCTACAACCCCCCCTATTTACTTTTTTCACCCCCCTCCTCTCACATACTTACAGGTGGGACCTGCGTGGGACCGACAGTTTTCCTCTCACAAAGGGGGATGTAATCAGGAAGAGGGGGGGTGCGTATAGAATGAGCCTTTAAGAATTCACTTTAACTTCACTCATCAACTTTAAAGAACATGACCTACAAACTTTTCGTGGTCATGGATTTTTATGAATATTTAGGAAGTTAAAAAGATAAACGAGGTTATCTTTACTATTTATTAAAAGAGAAATGAGCATAACATCACAATAATAATACTGACGTAACAACCATATCGGCTATTAAATAATGTGTTTCTTATATTATTTTTGTATTCACTTTACCCATCTCAAGACACCATTATCCCCCCTTCTTTCATTTTTCTTAAATTCAAATTTTGAATTCACTTCACTCTACTCATCTTTCTTTTAATAACCATAAACCCTAAACTCCATAGGTGAACTTCGACTAATATCTCCTAGCAGAGTATTGCTCTTCTCCTAGCTGCTCTCCCTCCTTTCCCCTTCCACTTTTCATAATAACAAAAAGCCCTAAACTCCATGGGTGAACTCCGACTAATCTCCGTCAGCGACGCTCTCGGTGGTGGCACAGGTATGCATTATTTTCTGATCGAATTACAGTTTCCTATCTTCTAGATCCACGGGATTTCATTATGTTTATGCCTTTTGGGGAATCATTCGATTGATCAATTGATTGATTTTTTTTTTTGAAGTTTATGGTTACAAGGGTTGTATGCACTATGAAGGTGAAACACGAAGGTGTAGCTTTCCATCATCACTCTGTCTGCAATCCTTCTCTTCACGAACCTTAAATCAGACCGCGGAACCTGAAGGAGCATTCATGTTATGGCCAATTTTTTTCACATGCTTGAAATTTTCAATTCCTATGATTTTGTTTTTTGGTTTGTTAGGTTATTAACTTGAGCGCAATAATATAATTCATAACTGAGTTAAGGGTTAGTTTTGTTAAAAATATGTTGACAATGAGTTCGATAAATCTTTGGAATGCTTAATAGGATAATGATTTAAATGTCTGCATATTGTTTTTGATGAATGGTCTTACTTTATTATTTTGATATTTTATATGATTTAGTTTACACATATAATAAATGAACCTGTTATATGCTTTTAATTAATGAATTATTATATTGAGTTTAGTAAACTATATGCTTGATGAACCTACAATATGTTATTTTATATGATTTTGATGACAATGAGTTTAATAAATGTTTGGAATGTTTGATCAACGGTTTATTATATTAAGTTCATATTATAATCATGAGTGAATATATTAGAGAATCAAAATATAATGAATTTGATGATTTGTTATCTAACGAAACCATATGAACCTTTAGCGTATTCTTGGTATGGGTGTTTTTAATCGAGTAAAAACTGTTTTTTGTCAAAGTCAAAAGAAAAGGAAGAGTTAATGTTTGGAAAAAAAATATGGCCGGTCACTCTTGCAGATCTTTAACATCCAGAACTTGCTATAATTTGTTATTTAAAAAGACATGTTTGTAACAACAATCTGCTGAACATGCTACTATCTGACAATTTAATTGAGGTATTCTATGTTTTTTATTGTCAATCTGTTTATACACATATAGTTATCGAATATGACCTGATTTTTAACGATTGTTTTCTAGATCCGATTAATAGCGTTTTTAACGATTTTATGTGATGAATTGTGTAGTTGTTAAGTTTGATCTATTTTCGATAAGGTTAGGTTTCAAAGGATTGATTCGAAGGTAGAGCTTGCTGTTATAAGTGTTAATTACAGTTAGTCAAATCTTATGGTCGTTTTTAGGTTAGATTTTTTGTTAAATCAAGCTAATATAGGTTGTTAATTATGAATCAAGGTACTGAGTTACAGTTTCGTTGTTCGTTCGGTCGTCAATGCTGGAGTTGTTGTGATGGACTTTTGGTATGACATAACTGCCATTTTTGTTTATTTTGTTATTATTGTTATGTAAATTTGTAATTCAAAGTTCTAGAATTGAGTTTAAGCTGTTTGTTTTCTGATTTGTAGAGGTGATTAAAGAAATTAGTAGAGCTTGACATTAGTTTTGATCGAGAACTTGGAACTAAACATGACGCAGAGTAAATTTTTGTCTTAGCTATATTTTTTTCTCGAAGTAGGTTGTTGCTGTTGGTAATGTACTTTCATTGTGTTATCAACCACAACAACAGTTAAGTTACGCTCTTATTGTTGCTAAAATGGTAAATCATTTTTATGTTTATTGACATGTGTGCAGTTGGTTCTTATGAGAATTAAATTATTTATTGTACATATGCTACTATATTTACTGGGTTATGCTGTAGGGAGTTTGTAAGCAAGGAGTCCAACCAGTCGGGTTCACAATTTCTGTTGTGTGGGAAGATGATTGATCACTGATAATGATTATAACTCTCCAAAAAACAAGGTCCGAATTTTGTTCATTCGATATTAAATAGTATTACAAAACTTAGATTTTGAAAAATATTAAAACATTACACGCTATATTGAACACTTTCTAAGATTTCTAAGACACTCGCCTTCTTCCATGCAATTTCATTTTTTTCTTTTGTTTTGCAGATCAACTAGCATATCACAGATCTTCTGATCCTGTTTCAACATTCACTACTAGAAAATAAGCCTAATGCAACCTTTTAGAAGCAACCTTTTTCAAAAGAGTTGCATTTGACCCTAATGCAACTTCATTGGACATAAAGGTTGCATTAGAAGATCTAATGCAACCATTTTCATAAAAGGTTGCAAAATTACTTGAATTTGCAACCTTTTTCTTACAAGGTTACCAATTTTATTGAAAATTGCAACTTTTATTAGAAGGGTTGCATTGTTAATCTTATTGTAAAAGATTATATTCAGAGGCGGATCTAGAAATTTTTTTCCTGGCGGTGCGGAGTATTTATAAAGATTTTAAGCCCCTAGCTATTTAAAAAAAATCGGTTCATAGCGGGTCGGATCGGGTCGGGTCATGTAAGACAAAAGAACATCAAAATAAAATTTATATAATCATAAAAAACACGTCAAACGTCATTATAAACGTATTTAAAATTGTGCACTACAAGTTTTCATTTTTTGAAATCTATTTAAAACATCATCTAAAGATACTAAACACTCCATAGGTTCATTACATTCTTACTCGTGGTTCCTTTTACATATAAATCATTCCATAAGTTCATAAAACATGTTGGTGCATTCATCTGTCGTCTTCGTCTTATGTCGAGTCTCGGGTTCGTTGCAGATCTGAACAAGCATGACATCACAAGTGACATCACATAGGTGACATCACAAGTGACATCACCAGGTGACATCACAAGTGATGTCATGAAATAGGAAATTGAATGGTGACCGTTTGTAGACTTGACCGTTTCAAAGGTCCAATGAGATGGTTCCGTTTGAAGTGACTTTCGCTTGAATGGGTTTTAGATAGGTTTCGCTTGAAAGTCAAATGTGAGGTTTCACTTGAACTCTTTCTGTCATATTCAAGCGAAAGCATGTTTAGTATAAATAGGGTGATTGTCATTTCATTTGTAACAGAATTTGCAGAGTGATACCGAGGTGCTGCCGATTTTTCCTTTGACTGTAAACATTGTAAAATCAATATACAAGAGGATTAAAGTGTGAATCAAGCTGTTTATACATCTGTTTCTTAGTTTCCGCCTCTGAAACGGATTTGAGCTCTTCCAAATGACTCGTTTAGGTCACAATCCGATCCTACAATTGGTATCAGAGCACAGGAGGAAGAGATCTTGCCAAAACAGCCTGTTTTCATCACAAATTATGTTTCTACACCATTCTTTTTCAAAAATTAAATTTTTTCACGGTTAAAATCGGCTCAAATACACACATATTATGCGCAATCATGTTTTAACGAATCCTGGAAAGTTTCATCATTAAAATCGATCTAAAACTTGATTTTTTCGGTGGTTTCGCTTGAAATTCGTTCGACATTTGCTGACATCATCTGGCTTTCGCTTGAAATTTGGTGGTGTTTGAAGCGAAACACTGGCTTTCACTTGAAATTGACCTGTGATCAGGTTCCGCTTGAAAACATATATCGAGTTATGTGTAACATTTTACAAGTTGTCAGCATATTGGGAAAAGAAATCACATGTATTGTGTCAGTCGAGGTGATCAGAAACATGTGTGATTACATGTGAATTTCACATTTTATATTACATCAACTTTGAAGGAATCATAGTTCACGTGATCACATCTTAGCGGCCCAATAGATTTCTCGAATTGTTGAATTGTTGTCGGCTGCATGTGTTGAATTGAGAATATCACGAGTTTTCTGATAAGTTTTATGAAAAGTTGATATTGTCGGCTGCATGTGAATTAATTGAGCAATGTGATATTAATCGGCCCAAGTTTCCATATACATTGACAAGCGGCCCAATCAGAATTAATGCAAATTTAAAAGTTGTCGGTATAGTGTTTGAACAGTTTGTGTCATTCATCGGCCCAATAATTTGTCGGTCTAGTGGGTGTAAAAGGTCCAGTCAGTTACTTTCACAATTAAAATTGTATTGTTAGCGGCCCGATGATAATGAACATTGTACATGAATATTTGGTCCAATCAGGTTAATTGATTATTTATTTTATGTTGGTCACTTGAGTTTAAAAGGCCCAATCAGAGTATTACTTGAAAAACCAAAAAGTTTGCATATGTTACAAGATTAGATAATTGGGCGGCCAAATAGATTTTGTATTTCATCAGAGTTGTCGGCCATATATTGTCAAAACAATAGGGCTTCATTAGTGTTATTATTGGTAGCCCACTATAGAGTATCGGCCCATGTGCATTTGTTAAAAAAAATAATAATTGTTTGTTTCATTGCTTGTTGTCGGTTGTGTGTGTTCAAAGTTGGAAGAAGTCATTGGTTTACTTTGATTTGGTCAAAACGTTTATCCATCAGAGTTGTTGGACAGACTTAATCCGGCCCATGTGATTCATTTTCACGATCCAATCTGTTATCAGACATAGTATAGTGCACGACCCAAATCACTCGAGAGGCCCAGTTAACAATTGAAGTATAGAGTTGTGTTCATTCAAAGTGCATATTTCTTAGTTCATCCAAGCAAGTTCATTCATTCAGTAATCTTTACTTCAACAATATTGGAACGAGTCTGCAAATCTTCGACACGAGTCTTAGATTGTGTTCATCAACACACACTTTTACGTATTCGTTCCGTATAACTGATCGGTTGTTTGTTTGTTTGCAGGTATTTTCCCGAAGCATCATCTGAGTTTTGAAACATGGCTGAAGAGTTCTACAATGCGTGCGCGACACCCGTTGCCCCTATAACCGCTGCTGAAGCGTTGTATAATGAGAATGAGACGGGAACTCATCAAAAACCACCGAAGCTGATGTACATTGAGGATTTTCAGGGATGAAAAAATCGTTTTGAGAATTGGGTCCAAGCTTATAAATTTGATGCATGGTGTTCATTGTTGAAAGAGTATGAGAAACCAAAGAATGAACGTGGGATAGAAAAAGCTATTTGTGACTATTCAGAGGGTGACAAACTGAAATTTACAAGTGAGAAAATGATGATCAGTATTCTTCAACAAGCAATTACAGAAGATATATTTGTTTTGCTTCAACATGATAATACAGCTAAGTCAATTTGGGAAGCATTGATTCAGAAATTCAAAGGAAGCGTGGATATGATTAAAAACAAAAAGGCGTTATTGAAGAAATCGTTTGATATGTTTTCAGCTTTCGATTATGAAACAACAAAGCAGACAATTGATAGATATTGTCATCTAGTTTTGGAAATGAAAAGATTCAATATTGAAAAAGAGGATGATGAGTGGGTCGTTAAACTAGCTGAAGCACTACCACAACAAAAGTGGGGAACTTATTTGATGATTTTAAAACACACAAGAAAGTCTTAGAGTATGAACTTGGCGCAGTTTATTCAGAAAATTGAAGAACAGGAGCTTGATATTCAAAAAACTGCTATAATGACGAATCCGAATGCCAAGCAAGATGTCAGACTGTACTACAGAGGGAACAAATTTGAGGCTATCCCTAGCCCTAGTCCAAAGATTCAGACTGGTTTTAGTGCTGACAGTTCATCTGGATCAAACAGTTGTAATGTGAATAAAAGTGGTGGATATTCTTCATCATTCCCAAGTTTTGATCCAAACAACACTTCATCAAATTCTCAACGACAAAACTCAACACATCTTCAGTGCAATGTTACTTTGAACATTCAAAATGGTCAGAATTTGTCCCCGGAAGTTGTCAAGCAACACATGGCATCACTGGTTACTATGTTAGAATCTTATGAAAGTTTGATCGGTGGAAAGATTGGCAATCCGATGCTTACCAAAGAAGATTACGACCAAATTGATGCTGAAGAACTTGAAGTAATGGATATCAAATGGTGCTTAGCGAGTGCTTGGATGAGAGCTGAAAAGTTTCAAGAGATTACTGGTAGAGATGAATTTCGAGGAATGGCTACCTCTCAGTTGGGATTTGATAAATCAAAAGTTACCTGTTTTCGTTGCAAAGGAAAAGGTCATTTTAAACGAGAGTGCAAAAGTAAAGAAGCAACCGGGAATCAAGACAGAAACAATTATTATCAGAAATCAATTTTCCATCAGACTACTCAACAACCTCAAATTTCACATGCTCATGCTACTGACGATGGAAAGAAGAAAGCTTTAGTGATTCATCAAGATGATGAAAAAGTTGCAGAGGGTTTTAGTTGGGATAAATACATTCCACCTGATTCAGGCTTTGTTGCTAGAATACTAGGTGAAGAGGCTAGTGAGAAAAGAATCCCAATATTTCCTGATCTTGGAAGTGATGTGGATACCGATGATGAGGAAGAACATCTCAACAAAGCTAGAAAAGGCATTGATCTAACTAGTTTTAATTTGTTTTTTGCAGATAAAATGGAGATGTTGTACCAGAAGAAGATGGCAAGATTGAGGAAAGAGTTGGAAGCAGCAAAAATGTAAGCTGATAAAAGGATAGAAGCAGGAGAAGAAATTGTTGAAGTCGAGAAAGTGATAGAGAAAATAGTTGAAGTTGAAAAAGTGGTCGAAGTAGAGAAAGTTGTTGATAAGATTGTTGAGGTCGAAAAGATTGTTGAAATTGAAAAACTTGTCGAAGTTGAAAAGATTGTCGAGATCGAGAAAATCGTTGAAGTTGAAAAGATTGTCGAGATCGAGAAAATCGTTGAAGTTGAAAAGACTGTTGAAGTTGAAAAGATTGTTGAAAAGGTGGTTGAGATCACTAAACCTTGTAAGAAATGTTCAGAATCTTGTAAAGTTTGTGAAGAAAAAGATACCAAGATTGCTGAATTAGAAAAAAGTAAAGGAAGATTTACTGTCTGATGTGAAGTACGTGAAAGAATCTTATGATGTGCTGAACAGGACAGTTGATAGTTTGAAAAAGGCAAACTCAGAGTTTGAGAAAGCAAATGAAAAGATGAGTGGAACTTTAATGACAAAGCAAAGTGTCATCAATGACTATATTGAAGACTGTGCTAATTTGAAGAAAGAGTTGGAACTTGAGAGAATTGAGAGTGAAAGGATTAACCGATTACTTTTGAGTTATACTACTTGTGATTATTTGATTGATCATGTTTATCCTACTGTCGCAGGTCTTGAAGCTTTCAAGAAGAAAGAAAAAGAAGAGGATACTGGTAAGAAACCAAGTGTCAAGTATAACAGATGTCCGCCTCCTATCTTTGAGAGTTATTCCCCCAGGAAACCAAATGAGGAACAAGTAGACAAGGCTCTAAACATCAAATTAAAGTCTGAAATCACTGATGAATTACCAGACAATATTGATGTCACATTCACAGTGTCTGACACTGATCATGAGTCTGAGTTAGTTAAGAGAGTTGTCGATCAGGTGTTGGATATGGATGAAGAGTCAAAGTTGGAGTCTAAGTCAGATAGTTCGAGTTCGTCTAAGAAAAGTCCGAGTTCGCCGGTTAAGAGGGTTTACAATAAAGAATTTCTGTTATCAAAATCTAATTTGAATGACGAATCAATCAAAGTAGCATATACATTGAATGATTCAGACAAATTATATTCTGATGAGGAATTTCCAATAAGAAGTGTCAAAACTGAAATGATCAAACAGGTTTTCAAATTAACAGAAATTAATATTTCTGAAATAAAAGATGTAAATCTTACTGAAAAACCTAAAAAGTACACTTCAAGAGTTCAACAGAGATTGAACAAGAAAAAGGGTTACGGTTATGGTTCAGGTTATCGAAAGAAACCAAACCATAATGGTAATCTCAAAAAGAAAGGTCTTGGTTTCAATTTTTCAGAAAATTATAAAAATCAGAAAACTTATAAACCAAAAACAAAATTTGTTTCAGGAGGAAGTTCAGAGGATGAACAGAAGAAACCGTTTAGGAAACAATCGAATCAAGAGTTTCTTGCTGAAGTAAAGAAGAATGTGAGAAAATCTGCTCAAAGAGTTGACAGAAGAAGCTGTTTCAAATGCCAAGAAATTGGACACATAGCGTGGAATTGCCCCAAGACCAACTACCAAAAACAGGGAGTTTCTTCTAACTCTGTTTTGAGAAAAACTTGTGTTGATAAGAAAGAACAATCTGCAAAAATTGTTAAAAAGTTTGAAAATTCTACTTCTGAGGAAGGAGAAAGTTCAAAAAGGTTTTACAAAAGAAGAGGTGATTTAAGTAAACAAAAATGGGTTGTTAAATATGAGAGTAATTCTGACAATGAATCTGATTCCATAAAATCAGAGGAGTCACTGGTTGATAAAAAGATTGTGAATTCCGTTCCAGTGGTGAACGATGAGAATTTTCCGTCACTGTCAAAGGAAAATTTGATGAAGAAAGTTGGAAAGGTTGAGATCTCAAATCAATTCTTCGCTGATAAAGGAGAATTTGATGTTAAGAAGGCTTTCAACGGGAAAGTCAAACACATTTTTGGGAAGATGGTCGATAAGAAGGTAAAGGGTGCTAAAGAGTTTTATAAATCAAAATCTTGGTGGGACAGATGTGTTCCAAAGTCACCCAAGGCTGGTGAGGCTTGGGTGGACATTATGTTTGAGTAAAACACTGGACTTGCCGGAGATCCCAAGTTTATATCGTGGATCAGGAATCGGCATCTTTCGTGTAAATGTGTGTTTGTGAAATAGTCCTTCAACCTAGATTGAAAATGTGTTGAAATTTTTACAGAATAAAGGACTATGCCGGAGCTCCCAGGTAGGTAAGCGAGGAGCAGGTATCGGCATCTTTCTTGAGGAATTTACTACGGTAATGTCAATCATGCAAACGGTAAAAAAGGTTTGTTTATGTTTGTTTACAAGTGGTTAGAGGATTTGATTGTGCATAACTTGTGCATATGGTAAATCAAGGACATTAATTTGTGCTTGCATTTTCCTACAAGTGATTGAGAGACAAGATGATGAACCACATCCCCGAACTTAGTATTGATATACCTACAAGTGGTAAAATCAACCAAACTTATTTTCCGGAAAAATCATTTTGATTAAAACAAACTTAAGTGTTTTGAAATCTAAATGAGAAAATAGTTTGTTGATAGGGGGAGTTCTGATTGTTTATGCCAAAGTGAATGGCGAATTGATGCGATTTGATATTGGTTGTCATGTTTCTGTTTTGTTTTCAATTTTCGTTAATGTGTTTGCATTTTAGGGGGAGTAGAAAATTTTCAGAAAATCCAAAAACATTAGAAAATTTGAAAAAGACAAAAACATGATAAAATCCAAAAATGAGTTTGTTGTGAAAAAGAGGAAATGATAGTACATCAGTGGACTATCACAACATGCTAAAGAATTGGAAAGTTTAAAAGTGATAAACAATCTTACTGTGGATGTGTCAGTAGATTTTTACACATTTAGTAAATTGTGAAGAGATATAAACCTTAAAAATTCAAAACTTGCTTATTCTTTGGGTAACAACTTCTTGGATATATAGGTAACCCCTGAAATCTTGTTTGAAAGATCCCTTATTCTGAGATACTAGGTCTTTATGCTCAGTGATATCTGGGGTATTATCCCGGGACTTCTGCTGTATGGAAGTACTGACCTAGTCCCCGGATAATACTTTCTGCAAATGCTTGAAAAAGCGCCACCCTCAGCAAATCGATGAAACAATAAAATTGATAGTCATTGCTGTTGTAAAAAAGATCCTCTAAAGGGGACCCACCAAAAGTCGAGCCGTCATCTCTCTGCTGAACAGAAGTTCTGACCTGAGCTCTCACGGTTTCGCACCTAACCCTTTACAGATATCATCTGTGGTATATTCACCTGTAAGACTGAATATTGGGATCTGGATACGGGAGTATATTCAAGTAGTGGGACAAACGGATAAGTTTTAATTTCTAAGACATTAATATCGTATCTCGGATCAGTTGAACGTTGTGTGAAAATTTAAGTGGACCAGTATAGTGACAATCTAGGTAAATTGTTTAGAACTTAAAATGAAATCAAGCTTAACGGTGTTGGTGATTTGTCTCATAAGCTGATATGATCCTCTTACACAAACTCACAAAAATAATGTTTGTAAATATTTCTTTACTGCATTTCATTTCTTTACATTGAAAAATCCAAAAAGATTTTCAGTGTGTTTTAGCATAAATTTTTGAAAAATTCAAAAAGATTTTCGACAACTGGTGTTGGAGAGCTAATCTTCAAAATTCCGAGTGCTAAACATGATGAACAGATGGTTTGGGAGAGTGTGTTATTTTGAAAAAATGATATATCTTCAAGTGGTTCATCAAAGATTAACATTGTAACATTATCTTTGATTGTATAATTTCTGCAAGTGATTCATTAGATTTTTACAAGTTATCATCAGAAAATTTATTGTGAGGTAGAGGATGTGCAAGTTTCTAAGTGATAGAGAACCAGGTTTCGATACCTGAAGACTTTGTGATTTCAACATGCCAGACTGCGATCCCAGCATATTGAAAGGGGGAGTCTGAAGACATCTAAGTAGAGATTGTTCGTGGGGAGTCTGTTGATGATGAAAAGAGAAGAGAAAGATTTGAGGATGCTTACACTGTGAAATATTTCAGAGAGCGTTCATACTGATAAAGGCTGAAGACGTTGAAGACTCGACACTTAAGACTCGTCAACATCTGAGGGGGAGTCTGTTGGTGCATTCATCTGTCGTCTTCGTCTTAAGTCGAGTCTCGGGTTCGTTGCAGGTCTGAACAAGCATGACATCACAAGTGACATCACATAGGTGACATCACAAGTGATGTCATGAAATAGGAAATTGAATGGTGACCGTTTGTAGACTTGACCGTTTGAAAGGTCCAATGAGATGGTTCTGTTTGAAGTGACTTTCGCTTGAATGGGTTTTAGATAGGTTTCGCTTGAAAGTCAAATATGAGGTTTCGCTTGAACTCTTTCTGTCATATTCAAGCGAAAGCATGTTTAGTATAAATAGGGTGATTGTCATTTCATTTGTAACAGAATTTGCAGAGTGATACCGAGGTGCTGCCGATTTTTCCTTTGACTGTAAACATTGTAAAATCAATATACAAGAGGATTAAAGTGTGAATCAAGCTGTTTATACATCTGTTTCTTAGTTTCCGCCTCTGAAACGGATTTGAGCTCTTCCAAACGACTCGTTTAGGTCACAATCCGATCCTACAAAACAACACTCAACACTTAAAAAAATAAACAATCATGTTAACTATAGTCCATAATTTTCAAACATTCAAGCTCTAACATTAAATGTTGATTACTTGTAATTAATCATTTAAACAAACAAAGCTATAAATAAAACAACCAAATTATTTAACTACAAGTCTAGAACAACTAAAAAAAACATAAAAAAACATAGAAAGATCAAACTCTTATACATCTATATTTTCTCCTAATCATCACATAAAACAACAAAAAACAAAATCAATAAAGAAACCATACTAGCTCTATATTGAAATTTTGTTAATATGGGTCGGTCGTGCCGGAATTTTGGTTTTTCTGGCAAAAAAGCCGTCCGATCGTGAGCAGTGGCGTCAAGTCATTGGGAGTTTTTTTTGGGGCGAGATTTGGAATTGAAAGGGGAGGATAGGTTTGGGGTACTTTATTTAGTTCAAATTTCTTTGGGTTGGGTTTGAGCTTCGGTTAATAAAAATAGATTGTAGATTGGGTTAAGTAATTAAGGGGTTGTTTGACAACATCTGAATGGTTAAGTACTGAACCAGTAAGAGGTCTGAACCATTAAGTGCTAAACCAGTAAGAGGTCTGAACCATTAAGAGCCAGTATAACGCTTAACCCTTCAGAGGCAAATGTCTGACCAATTCAGATTAGAGGTCTTAACTATTCAGACTCTGTATAATACTTAACCATTCAGAGGCAGATGCCTGAACCATTCAGACATCTACTTACGAAACAAACAGTCTGAACCATTAAGTGCTGAATCGGTAAGAGGTCTGAACCATTAAGAGCCTTATTAAGAGGTAAACAAACAACCCCTAAGTGAATAAGTGGTTAAAGAATAATTATATAAATTGTGTTATATACTTATATATTAAATAATAATCAGTGTTTAACTTTTTTATAAATTCATAATATTTTTTTGTAAGTGAGGTGGTTGAAAATTTTCAAGGACTGCGAGTGAAAATTTCTAAGGGGTGCGGTCGGAATTTCCAGCAAAAAATAACACTAAAAATTATTTTTTTAAGGGGTGCCTGCCCACCTATAGCTTAGACCGTGGGGTATGGTGGGGCTTGGGTTGGGGGCATGACTTGACACGTGGAACTTGAAGATCAACAAACCCAAACCCAAGTTGTAGGGGGTATGGTGGGGCTTGGGTACGGCGTGGCTGGGCTGGCGTGGCCAAGCCACATCAACGTTTTTTTTAATATATATTTATAACCATTAAAAACTACATAAACATACATAATAATTATCAAAAGAAAATACAATCATTCTTCGTCGTCTTTGTCGGTTTCGAACCCAGGAATCGTTGAAACATGATCCACCAAATCAGATCGAAGGTTGTGATGTATATCCCTTGACTTGATCAAAAATTCATTTGCCGCTTTGTCTTCGTTTGTTACGTTACCTGGTTGGGGGTCATCGTCATCATAGTAGGTAACGACCGCTCTACCTTCATCCTCCAAAATCATGTTGTGAAGAATGATACATGCGTACATCACGTTTCCAATCTGATCCTTGTCCCATAGTCGACAAGGCATTGCCAATATTCGCCACCTTTTCTTCAAAACACCGAATGCTCGCTCGACGTCTTTACGTGCATCCATTTGGACCCTATTAAACTTTAATCTCTTTGGATCTATGGTACCGTGTTTTGTGAACGATTTTACGAAAACCCCCCACTCTGGGTAAATCCCATCAACTAGGTAGTACCCATACACGTACTCAACCCCATTTACAAAGAAAGTTCCTTTGGGTTCTATACCATTTACCCGATCATTGAAAATGGGCGAGTGGTTTATGATGGTAATATCATTATGTGAACCTGGCATACCGAAGAACGCATGCCATATCCAAAGATCTTGGGACGCAATCGCCTCAAGCATGATGGCTGGCATCCCGTGAAATCCACTCGTGTGAGCGCCTTGCCATGCGGTAGGACAAAGTTTAGGCCATTTCATACAATCTAAACTACCTAGCATCCCGGGTAGCTCATGATAATCTGCGTGATGTTCCAATATTTGTTGCATGTCACTGAACGAGGGCTTTCTCAAATATCTTTTCCTTTAAAGTTCTAGAATACACGAACAAAAGTTTTGAAGACTTTCTCTAGCTACACGTGCAGACATTTTTAAATAGTCATCCATAATGTCCGAACTATTGTCGTACACTAACTGCCTAAGTGCGGCCGAGACCTTTTGCCACGTACTGAATCCTAATTACCCGGTTACATCCGGTTTTTGTTGGAAATAAACATACTTCTCCTCAAGATCTCTAGATATCCTTAAAAATAAGTTTCTACTCATACGAAAACGACGTCCAAACATTTTTTCATCATACTTAGGTTCCGCCGAGAAGTAATCGCTTACCAACAAATTGTTAGCGGTGTGCCGTTCATGAGTGATGTACCTTCTCCTCTGTTTAGGTGCGGAGTCTCTTCCACATCGTCTTCATCTTCCACGATAGCTTTCACCACCGCCGCGATCATTTGTAGAAATATTTCCGCACCATCGTCAGATGATGATGACGATACACTTGAACTTGAAGAACTCATGGCAAGATTGTGTTTTATGTGTTTGATATTGTGTGAGAAAAATGTTAAATTTGGTAAGGTATTTATAAAGGAATTTTTTTTAAATACTGCCCCCAACGGCCAGTTTAAATTTGCGATTGAGAGCCCGCCATGTCCAGTGGCGGATCTAGGATTCGCGCCAAGCGGTCACGTTTTATAAATAAGCGGTAACGAAATCGAAAAAACGTCAAATTTTTCCAAAATTTACACTAATTTTACACTACCGCTGGAACGCCAAACCGTAGCGGACGCCACCCCTTAATATATAGTACATCCGCCCCTGACCATGTCACCTTGCTAGACCCGCCCCACGCCCGACTTCAAACCCCCGCCTCTTGGGCCACGCCCCAACTCAAACCCACTCGGAGTGGTGGTTTGGACGTTTTCCCCCAACCCAAGCCTCATACCGGCCCATATTTTTAGGATGGGTAAGCCCGTGGTGGTTATGCATACGTACAAACAAAGTGTATAAATTAAGTTTCTAAAGTAATCTCGATGATGAAAAAGAAACTTACAATCTATTTGCACGTCATGTCAAAAGCAGTTATATATGTATCGCATTTTTCTAGTTAAGAAATCCAAATCAATGTCATTTCAAAATTCATTCATTGATGTAATAAGGATACATCGACTCCGCTAATGACACGAGTGCATGACTCATCTCTTATTTGAATACTTTATTAGCTTATTATAATTATAATATTTGCCTTTATTAATGATAAGTTTTTTCCAACTTCTATCATGAGAACACATACCAAGAGAACTAAATGCTATTTTTATTTAGAGTTAAACTAGCCTAAGACCCCGCGACTTTCGCGGGTGGTTAAACACCAACTAAACATATAAAATAATTTAAACGTAGAACCGTTAAACTTTGATTGTTAAATATAATATTTTGAGACACTTGAGCACGTCCCAAAAGTACACCGACATAATGTTCGTTACACATTAAGTTTTTGTAAACAAAACATATATAGTAATAATTGTTCCAAAACTGTTACCACACATACGACATGCTTGGTAACGATATTAGTTGTTTACTTCTGACGCTATCTGTCAATAGATACATCACCTAGGGGTTCGGATTAAGAATTCGCAACGTGTTTTGATCCCTATAATATCGGAGCAAAAACTGAGCTCCATTTTCCAACCCAGCCTGCAGCATTTTCCAATGTGCCGTTTCTTGCCGGATCTCTAGTGTCATTGAAAACCCGTCTTCAGTTTGAACTACCATCTCATCAAGGACAGACATATCTACATTTGCTGCAAATGCCTTTTGGAACCGCTGCATTACAGTCCGATAAAATAAACAAATTAAAAAACTAATAAACAAAATACAAACTTCAAAGCGTTACATAATATTAAAATAAAGCATTTAGAATATAAAAAACTTACAAAACGAAAAGATGGACACCATGTTAGTTCGTATTGGTTGGCTTGATGAACAACGGCCGGAATATGTGCAACGTCAACAAAGTCTGGTTCCAACACAGGATCCGCTACAATGGCTGGCACATCATGTTCAACGTCTACAATGTCATCTTCCATGTCTTGATTTTCGTCGTCTAATAACAAATCTTCACTAACATCCATTTGTTATGTGCCTTCCTCTTCTTCAACACCAACACTATTAACAACCTCGGGAACAACAGCCTATATTCCATTAGGACGGAAAACCAGAATGTTGAAAATACGTCTTGCTACCAACTCAAAAACGATTACATCACCTGATATGAGATGAAGCTCTTTGTTGATTTGTGAGAAATATTGAATGAAGTAGTTCGATCCCCAGAGCCTACTCACTTTGACATTCCACATGTATGTACCTCCAAAACGAATTGTAAAGTTATCGTCCAAAGTGTCGGTTTTGAAATACCTGTTCATAAACTCTTTCGGCAACCACTAAATAAAGAATAAATGCAATCGTCAATAAAAAGGTCAGTTGGTTCTTCATCCTAAGTAGTAAGGTATAATTTACCAAGTTACCGTTCTCGGGAAATAACATCTCTACAAAAAAACTTGTTTTTAACACCGGAAAGACAATCAGCCTTAAAATGAGTGAACTTTAGCGTCTGAGCATCAACAACATGGAAAACAATAACATCTTTATCCTCCAGACCAAATCACGAACCATAGCAGACCAACCATTCGAGAAACAATACCTAGTGGCTTCGTATAACCTTCATCAAATCACCTTTCCCGACGACATTAAACCTTATATAACGGATAAAAGATAATTTGATTATTTTCATTTTACAAACCTTCAAAAGTTGCTTGTGGCGGCCTTGTCCTAGTCATAAGTAGACGACCTTTCAATTCTCATGGTCATGTCTGAGACATCCATGGTTGTCACACGGAAGGCGATTTGGCTCAATGTGCCATTGAGGGCTAGCAAAACTTTCTCGATAACCTACAAAGAACAGGAATAAAATATGTTTTACAATCTTGGTTTTCCTAAATTGACAGATGCTAGAATAAGCAAAAGATGAGTCGCTAAACCATGTGATTTGTCTCTTATCTCAAACGGATCAAATAGGTAGTTAATTACAACTATATTGTAATAATAATAATCTTTGTTGCACCGGTTATTTAATAAAAGTTGTGTTAAGAGGACTTGTTTAACGTTTTCACCTGGTACTCAACCCCATTTGAGTTGTGGTTCATCATAACTGTGCATAAAACTCCTAAATGCATGTTATTAATGTGATAATATTGTCTTTAATTATCACACTTAGTGCATTATTTATTTACAAAAGGTTTATAAATATGGATGAAAAACTATTAGTATACAAACCCTGTTTCAACTGACTCAGTTTGTTTATGTTAAAAGTTGAAGAGTCATGACTTTTTGACTCTTCACTCAAACCCATTTGGGTTGTGTTTTATATCCATTTGATAAGAACTTGGTCTTTTTTTTTAAACAAAACACTCCTAAATTGTAATAAACGAAGCAATGTAAGTTTGAGAATGTTTTAAATGTGGGTCTATACCTTGGCAGCTTTGGTGTCGATAGGAATAATGCTGAAAAAACCGATCTTTCGCCTCTCCAGTCCTTCATAGATCAGTTGCTAATGCATAAAGCAAATATGATCAAAGGTTCAGACCACTCCAAGCAAAACAATACCACAGATTTCAGTTACATTTTGTTCAGGACATGACTAAGGAAATGGAGTTTATAAGGTCACAACAATAAGGAGAATTTTTATTACTTATAGGAGAAACTGCAAATTAGTGTATTTAAGCGATTAGGAAGCCTTAAGATAAAATTATCAATTGTAACGACATTTAGAAAATATCAGGCTGCTTTTATTTCGAACTGGTCATTTGTTGTAGTCAAAGATCCAAGCTTGATAAAATTTGTTAGTCTTACCTTGACTTGATTGGTCAACTCTAGTATCTTTTCCTCCAAACGCCTTTAAAAAGCTTTGCCTAAGCAACTAAAATTTAATTGTTTTAGCATGTGACCCAACCTGCCACCTCTACATGCAAGTGTAGCCTGTAAATCTAAATAGAGTTGTAAAAGGACAGCATCACATATGATCTAAACCTACTAACCGTTTTGACCAATTACCCATCCCACTAATCTTGCAACGTCTAAAAGCAACTATAACTTGAAACTCTAGATGGAGTTGTAAATGTGGCAAAAAAAAAAAAATAGATAACAAACAAATAAATATGAACGTCCAGTATCAAGCTCTAGGTTATAGATTTGTATGAATATATACAATATATATGTTATCACTTATTAGTAAAGTTGCTCATAAGAGGAACCATTAGTAAAGAAAACTTGATACGATTTAATAATTTAAAATGAGCTAGTCATTCTTAAAGTACTTAAAATAATATAGGTCTTTTGAAGCCATCAACATTCTCAAATAAAAATGTTCCAATAATTAAACATTACCTTTTTATTGAATCTATAATCACGCTTGAGAAGAAAGTGGAGAGGCATATTGAAAGAAAAAGGAGCTTTGACGAACATGAACAACTTTGAAGGGCCTAAAAATTTGCAAAGCTTCAATATAGTTTTAATTCAGCCTGTTTCCATAAAATACATGGTTTTTATCATGTAAATATCTAACTCATCAAAAGAAAACCTGCATAAGATTCAGATCCAGCGCCTTTTGATACCAGTGTCCCGATAATCTGTTCAAAGATTTCATGGAAGACATGTTTGGATGTGTTAAAGAAAATGAAATGTTGCAAAAGATGAAAGACAACACAATGAGAATTCTTAAAATTAAAAAAAAAATGATGAAACCTATAAAGTTTATGATTATCTTAACAAAGGAACGACAAAGAAAAACTCAAAAATGTTTCACATTATCTTGAATTAGAATAAGGACTTGCAAGTAAAAACTCAAAAGATAGAAAACTAAAAAAAATACATATCCAAAATTCTGTGAAAGAACGACGACACACCCAAAATTGCACAATCACCTGATGGCGTCAAGGGTTCCTTCACAATATTGCGTCATGGCAAAGCATGTCCGAGTCGGCAAGCATTTAGCATGCTTTAATGTTTCATTCATTACGGTTACAGCCCTGCATATTATAGATTTATAGAAGGAAAAATAAAAGTAGAACCTGGAACTAAAAACAAACAAACCTCAAAAAACCATAGAAATTGCCAAGTATTTGAAGTGGAAAATTAATGAAGTTGGCATGTTACTACTCAAATAAGATTCACTTAGATGACAAATGATAAAAACCTCACGGCTACCCGTTTAAAAGCCATAAAATCAAGAATTGCAGATAATAGTATCAAAGGTTATATAGATTTTATGTTTGGGTTGTGATTCATGTTATGTTTTCTCTATAAGTGGGTCAAACAGATAATATAAATACTGAAAACATGCCAAAACATCATAGATCATTTTATTCAAGCAAATGAAAATACTACTAAATTAAAAATGATTTGGGTCAACCGAATCGAAAGCCTGAATCCATATTGACTTTTTACCCAACTACTTTGATCCATAAACTCCTAAAAACGAATTAACATATTTCAAAAACCAAGATTTCCCCTAATTAAAAACACACAATTAAGAATTTAATCACTAACATGTCTAAGTACATTGAACCAAACTAAAAAGAAAATTCAATTAATGTTATTAACTCCAAATCTTTTACTTCTATATTATCCTCCTAATCAAATTTTTAAATTTAAAATCAAGTTATTATCTATCCTCTAAATAAGGAATTATGAGCCAAAATTACTAAAAACACATTTTTGACGTTTTTTAAGAGTATTAATATATTCTTAAAACAGACTTCTAATAATTAAAACGATATTAGAAAACATACAAATGCTAGCATCTTGAGGGACATAATCATCTAAAATACACTGAAAGTTCAAAAGTCAATTCCGCATCCATTATTTTAATGATTTAAAGCATATATGGTAACGGGTAAGGTTCATGCGAGAACCACCTTTATTGCGAGAACCGCAAGAACCAATGTGAACACAACTTAAAATAGCTAAAAAAACCCTAAAAAAACCTAACCCCCACCCCCACCCCCCCCCCCAAAAAAAAAAAAAAAACCTAACCCCCCCCCCCAAAGCTAAATGCTAAAAACTAAAACCCCACAAAAAACCTAAAAAAAAACCTAACCCCGCCCCACCCAAAAAAAAACCTAAACCCCCCTCCCCAACCCCCCCCCAAGCTAAAATGCTAAAAACTAAACCCCCAAAAAATCTAAAAAAAATCTAAAAAATCTAATTTTTTTAAATATTTTTTATGTTAAAATCGCTACTTTTAGTAGCCAAAAAAAATTTGTTTTTTTTTTATTTTTGGATACTAAAAGTAGCTTTTTGGCTACTAAAAGTAGCGATTTTTATATAAAAAATATTAATTTTTTTTTGTGTTTTTAGCTATTTTTAGGCATTTTTGGTTGTGTTCACATTGGTTCTCGCGGTTTTCGCAATAAAGGGTGGTTCCTAACGGATCTTTGTCCTATATGGTAACAACCAATAAATGTTTATAATATGATTGTTGAATAATTTGAATCTAATTAGTTATATAGAAACCAATAATTGTTAATTAGAGGTTATTAAAAATTAGGATAATTAACAATAATAAAAAATGAATGTAGTCAACTTCTATTTTAGGTAACTTTATTTAAAAATAAGTCAAATATAATTAAATTTAAAATTACTATAATATGTTGGAAGAATTTAATCAAAATTATATATAAAATTTTAAATTTTAAACCACTAACGTTTCTAGATACATTGAACCCACCTAAAAAGGAAATCCAATTATTGTTATTAACACCAAATCGTTTACTTCCATAATATCCTCCAAATCAAAATTTTTTTAATTTTAAATCAAGTTATTATCTATCATCTAAATAAGGAAATTATCAGCCAAAGATACTAAAAACACATTATTTGACGTTTTTTAAGAATATTAATATATTCTTTAAACAGACTTCTAATAATTAAAACGATATTTGAAAACATACAAATGCTAGTATCTTGAGGGACATAATCATCTAAAATACACTGAAAGTTCAAAAGTCAATTCCGTATCTATTATTTTAATGATTTAAAGCATATATAATAAAAATCAATAAATGTTTTTAATATAGTTGTTGAATAATTTGAATCTAATTAGTTATTTAGAAACCAGTAATTGTTGATTTGAGGTTACTAAAAATTAGGGGATAATTAGCAATTATAAAAAATGAATGTAGTCAACTTCTATTTCAGGTAACTTTATTTAAAAATAAGTCAAATATAATTTAAATTTAAAATTACTATAATATGTTGGAAGAATTTAATCAAAATTATATATAAAATTTTAAATTTTAAACAACTAACATGTCTAGGTACATTGAACTCACCTAAAAAAGAAATCCAATTAATGTTATTAACTCCAAATCGTTTACTTCCATATTATCATCCAAATCAAAATTTTGAATTTAAAATCAAGTTATTATCTATCCTCTAAATAAGGAAATAATAATTAACAATAATAATTTTGTAACAAACTGATGGATAGTACCGAACCGTTATCATGATCCGAAATTAAATTGTCAAACATCAAGGATCAAACCATTAAACTCCAAGAACACATATGATATTCAATCAATCTTCAAACAAAACAATAGGAAGGTGGAGCAAAGATTCGACAATATAGTGAAATAAAAAACAACCATACACTTCCAAATTTCCACAAATTTATCTAGCCTAACAACAAATTACAAACACAACACTCATAATCCGATGATCAATCACAATATCAAATCGTTAAGCAAAAAAACAACATTAACACGAAAAATCATTCATCAGTTTTAACACAGTATATAAACGGAGGTTCATAGATTACATAAACATGTGAAATAAAAACAAAATCATCAGATTTTCCATGAAAATCAGAATCAGGGTTTGTATAACATAACCATAACCAATAAATATCATATCAAATAAAAAACTATAATTCATAACAATGATATACACGAATGAGGTTCATAGAATACAAAATCAAATCAAATAAAACTTATTTTGCATCACAATCAGAATTAGGCTTTTGCATCACAATCCCTCACAAAAACAAACAGATTTAGGCTTTTGCATCACAATCCCTCACAATCAGATTTAGGCTTTTGCATCACAATCACAAACTTATTTTGCATCACAATCAAATAGAACTTACTTTACATCAATTCAAATAAAACTTAAGACAAAAATTCCATAACAATCGGATCTAGGGTTTCGTATAAACTTGATAGAATAAATAAACATTAGAAATAAAAAATCTTCTGCATCAAAATCGGTTTTAGGGATTTGCATAATCAACTTATTCTTTAACAAAACCATAAAATTAAAACCCCAAAATCAATATATTTTTCAATCCCAATCGGATTTAGGGTTTTGAATCACAATCAAAACCTTATTAAGCATCACAATCAAATAAAACTTATTAGACATCAATTCAAATAAAACCTAACAAAGATATTCCATAACAATCGGATCTATGGTTTCGTATATACTTGATATAATAAATAAAAATGAGAAATAAACAATATTATACATGAAAATCGGTTTTAGGGTTTTGCATAAACATCATATTCTATAACAAAAACATAATATTAAAACCCCAAAATCAACAGATTTTCAATGAAAATCGGATTTAGGGTTAAATCAACAGAAACATAGTTTTAACACAGTAATTAAACGAATGAACACATGAATAATGATTAAAGAAGGAATTTAACAAAAACAACTTACAGATTTGTAGATCGATATTCGAAGTCCTGAAATCAAATCAAGAAAAAGAAGAAGTAGATGAAGACGATGAAGAACGTAGAACCATCTATATATGTAGATCCAGTGAAATAATTCATTGTTATATGGAAACCGATGGTATTCTTGAAAGAAGATTGGAGTGAAGATGAAGAGTTGATTGTGTGAAACGGTGAACATTAATTAGGTTAAAGAAAGAAGAAGGAAAAGAAAAAAAGGCGTGAGGGATGCTGTGTTTTGGCGGTCATTTGAGAAAATGGGGTATTAATCAAATGCCACATGGCAAGTATTGGCTTAAGCTAATGACAAGTGGCTAAACATTATTTTGCTTTATTAGAAGTAGTAGATGCCTGGATAGTTTATGTGGTTTTTTATTTTTTCACCTTTAGTCTCTAACTTTCTAAAATTACAGTTATAATCTCCAACTTTTTAATTTTTGTTTCCGGATAGTTCCTGTGCCTAACATCAGTTAGTTTTCTTTGTTAAGAGGGTGTGAAATGACAAAAATACCCTCATCTTCTTCCTCCCCTCCCTCTCTAAAACCCACCACCACCACCGCCACCACCTTCAACCCACCACCCACCACCTCCACCGTATTTATTTTAGGTTTAACTGAATCACAGTGAGAATTCCTAATTATCTGATTGTGTGATTTCTGAATTCCTAATTATTGAAATGTCCTTGGATGAAAAGCGACAGATGAGATCGAAAGAATCACACCTTGTGGCATCTCACAGAGGATCCAACCCTCCACACACGGATACACTTTCCGTTAAGTTACCGTCGTCGGAATCAAAACCCAATCGGATTCCAAATTCCACCCTGTTCTGTTCCCCTAATATTCCAATTTATTTCCAATATTCCATATCAAAACATATCATTTTCACTGGTAACCGTCCGATTGGGGAATAACTCCATAGATCACTCACTCGGGTATCAAAATTCATTTTAATTCTATTTGATTATAATTTCCGAAACAGATGAATTTTGATCAGTTTTTCTAACATGAATGGAATCCTAGGGTTTGTGTGACTGATTAGTGATGAAAATGATGTAATCGATCAATTAACAGATTACAAAAATGGTGGTGTGGTGGAGGTAGGAGATTGAGAAGAAAGAGTAGATGAAAGTGTGCAGGTACCAGCTCCAATAAGAGTACCTAGATAGGGGGAAATTGATAATTATCAACAGAATGATTGATTTTTTTATAGATATTGAAATTTTTTTGGTGGGAAGGCATGTTGTTTATTATATCTGTGGTGGTTGCGGACGGGTCTGTCTTTTGCTTTTGTATTACTGTGAAGGGTGGGGGTGGGGTGGGTGGAAGGTGATTGTGGAGGTGGTGGTGGGTTGAAGGTGACGGTGGAGGTGGTGGATTGAAGGTGATGGTGGTGGGTTGAAGGTGGTGGTGGTGGTGGTGGGTTTTAGAGAGAGAGAGAGGAGGAAGAAGATGAGGGTATTTTTGTCATTTCACACCCTTTTAACCAAGAAAACTAACTGATGTTAGGAACAAGGACTATCCGGGAACGAAAATTGAAAAGTTGGAGACTATAGCTGTAATTTTAGAAAGTTAGGGACTAAAGCTGAAAAAATAGTAAACCATAGGGACTATCCGGGCATTTAACTCTTTTGTTTAATTAATACATGAATCTTTCTTTTCGAGTTTAATCCAGTGATCTAAATTTGCAGTTAAAAAACATATATATTTTTTTAAAGGCAAACTTCATTAAGCAAAACACGTGCGCACTATCTCCAAGGTGGAGATAGCCGCAATACAACGTCAATTACATTACATTAAAATTAAACGATTATCCCTTCCAATCCACCCTATCACTTTTGCCCCTACTATTATACCATAGGAAACTCAAGGAGTTAACATCCAAAATAACTTGAATAATCTTCATATTTATCGCCTTGAAAACCTTCTCATTTCTCGCCTTCTACATTCGCCAACACGTTAGCACCAAGATGCCGAATATAATCTCTTTCTTGCGACTCGAACAACCCAGCTGATCTACTATGTCTTGCACATCCTGAACCGAGAATAATAAAATCGGGGGAAGATGACACCACCGAGCAATCCCACTCCAAACTCCATCAGCAAATCGACACTCAGTGAACAAATGATCGACACTCTCTTCAGCGTCTTCACAAAGAACACTTTTGCAATCTCCTGCGGCTATATTTCTTCTTCTAAGGGCCACCTTCGTAGGAATCCGATCTAAACAGATCCTCCACATAAAAATGTTACACTTAGCCGGCAACCACTTACACCATCGAACCGTCTTATAAACCTCTTCAGAATTGCAACTATTGATCCACACTTTAGTATGCTGCACCGAAAGATGTTGCAGCTCATTATTGTTCCAAATACACAAGTCGTTGTGCAAGTTAAGGATAGTTCCAGCCACCATCCGAAAACAATCAACCAAGTCAGTTGTTTCCTGCACAGTGGTCGGATACTTCTTCCATTCCCAAGACATAACACTCGCAAAACCATTTTGTCCAACTCTATCCGCAACCGTGCACCACTTATTCTTTACGAGTCGAAACAAATCTGGAAACCAACTCTTTAAAGGCAGCCGATTTATCCATGGGTCTATCCAAAATTTAATATTCAAGCCGTTTCCAACCTTTCCTTGAATCAAACTACTAAAATTCGATCCATTTATTAAAAGCCGAGAACCACTACTCACGATCTTAGACCAAACACCCGTCACATTCATGTTGCACGGAACCGATTGCCAATGCCGTTTAGAACCATGAACGACATCAATAACTTTCCTCCACATAGCCTCGCCTTCCATTCTATATCTCCATATCCATTTGAGTGAAAGTGCATTGTTACTAACATCCAGTTTAGTCAACCCAAGACCGCCATTTTTTTCGATCGAGTAACAATATCCCATCCGACCCAATGAACTTTATTTACTTCCAAGTTCCCCCCCCCCCCCATAAAAACTTCTTAATCATTACCTCAAGTTTATTTATTACCACAACCGGGGCTTTAAATAACGAAAAGTAATATGACGGGAGACTCTCCAAAACGGATTTGAGCAAGACAACCTTTCCACCAATAGAAAGTACCCTAGATTTCCACTTCGAAAGCCTCTTCTGGAACACTTGCACTACCGGGTCCCAATTATTTATTCTACTTATATTAGCGCCAACTTGAATCCCAAGATACTTAAATGCAAAACTCCCGGACAACAACCCACCTCTTCGGCCTTCACTCTAACCTCTTCCACATTCTTCCCAATACCAAATAAAGTCGACTTGGTGATGTTAATTTTTAATCCCGAACACAAGTAAAAAATACACAAGACTCTTTTAAGAGTCTTGAAATTGGAATCCGACCACTCTCCCATGATCATGGCGTCGTCCGCATACAACAAATGAGATATACAAGGGCCGTTATTAGGAAGCTTAACTGTCACACCCCAATCGATGACAGAAACATCAGGGCGCGGCACTGAGTGAAACAGATTGTCAAGAGAAATTCCATAACAACTAAATAACCGATAGTTAAAATTATGTCCCATACCATAACCCATCAAGCAATCAAATTATTACAGACATATATATTCTCCAAACAAAACATTGTTCCGACAACTCAGATTAATTAAGTAAATTGTCTTTGTTTCTAGACTCTCACTCCTACTTGATTCCACAAAAGCAGGTAAAGCACAGCATCCTAAGCACCTGTCACATACGTTAAAATAAAGGTCAATACACATAGTGTAAAGGTGAGCATACAAGTTTGATAGTATAATAGATTTCGACATCGTTTACGCATAACCAACATGTAACATGTAACTAAGTAAAGGCTAGCAGGTTATCGACTGAGAAATATACACAGACGTAACTGCGAATTGTAGAATGCGCAACACATATCCCCACTAGGATACGTGAAGTAAAGCCCTTAACAACCCCTGTCCACGACAGGTGTTGAGTCCAAACTATAGTACTATCGTTGCTAAGGTGTCAGGCACCAATCACTGTGTTAACATAACATACAAGCATTCATCGAATAACACGTAACATGCAATAACGGTCAGCGTATAAACAGTGTTTGCGTTGTATGATCGTTGTGATTCGAATATAGGTAACGTATGTAACACCCAAAACTGCTTAAAGCAAAAAGGGATCGAGTATACTCACAGATCGTGCTTAACAAGTAAACACTCTCTTGGATTGAAGGGAGCGCTGAGAGAGATTAGCCTGAACAGTTAAGGATAGCATAAGTGATGAACGACGCGTAAAATGGTGAGAAGTGACCAAGTGTCGAACAGTAATCCGATCGGATGGCAATCCGATCGAATGGTCATGCGATCGGATGTCAATTCGTTCAAATGGTCATCCGATCAGATGTTAATCCGTTCGGATGTTCATCCGATTGGATGGCCATTCGATTGGATTGATATTCGTTTGGTAAGGATGTGTTTGTGTATGATGGCTTTGAAGTTTTCGTTGTAGCATTTTGAAAATAGAGAAGTATCTCTACCTTTCAGGTCGTTCGATCGAACGGCGGTTTGATCGGACGGCGATCCGTCCGGCGAGGTATTTCTCAGAGAACAAGTTCACTGTAGGATTATCATCCAATCGGATGGTCTACCGATCGGGTGGCAATCCGTTAGAACTGACTATGTGTTGAACATGTTGAAAATTGTTTAAGTTTTGAATCCTCAAGTGCAATTCGATCGGATTTCGGTTCGATCGGATGGCAATCCGATCGGATGGTAATCCGATCGAACGGCAATCCGTCCCGCAATCTGACCGTTCTGCAACTTGAAGATTTGTTAAGTTTTGGAAGTTTTCCGGTTTGCTCGAGACGATATGATAACGCATTAAACAACAGAACCTCGTCAAGTCCCAAGTCATCCGATCGAACAGGAATCACCCAAGTCCGATTAGTTTACCGGTTCATGACGGTTGTTCATGTTTAATCTGATCGGATGGCCATTCGATCGAGTGGCTCCGACGAGTTGTGTTCTGGCGTTTCGTTTTGCGTGTTGAGCGTTGCGATGCATTTAAGCGAGGTTCGAAGCGATAGATTAATATTAAACACACAACTACTATATCTAATATACAATCATCATCAATAACTTGCGTTTAGCGTTTACGATTCAATTACGTTGCGATAGAGTTGCGATTGCTTTTCGATTAATTACCATGAAACATAAACATAATTAAACATGCACAAGTAACACATAAGTAGCACACACACGTAAAAAAATATCCAGAACGCATAAATCGAGTTGCGAATGCGATTGCGATTGCGATTGCGATACGATTAGCGATAAAGCGGCAAACATGCGATAAACATCGATTAAACCTCGATTATTAACAGATACTCCACATAATACAACTAAAGCGATTAAAATAAAAGATTCGATTACAAGTCAAGAAGTCAAATCAGTAATTAAGCAAGGAGTGACAGATCGCAATTAGCAATCTTTTCTTCCTTTGACTTCAATCTTGACTTTGACTTTGACTTTCATAACACGGGGTGTTACAGCCTCCCCCACTTAGGGAATTCCGTCCTGAAATTAGGCCTTAGCTGTAACAAATAGTTGCGGGTTCTTCGCCTTCATGTCACTTTCGAGTTCCCAGGGGAACTCTGCGCCACGTTTGCCTTCCCAGCGAACCTTCACAATGGGAATGCGTGAGCGCCTGAGCTTCTTGGTCTCTTGGTCCATGATCTCGACAGGCTTCTCCACGAAGTGTAATGTTTCGTCCACTTGTAAATCCTCAAGCGGAACTTGTAAATCGTGCTCGGCCAGACACTTTCTGAGGTTCGAAACGTGGAAAGTCGGGTGGACGTTGCTAAGTTTCTCCGGTAGTTCGAGTCTGTAGGCCACTTTGCCAATCTATTCCAGAATCTTAAAGGGTCCAACATATCGAGGCGCGAGTTTCCCTTTCTTGCCGAATCTGACCACACCCTTCCAAGGTGATACCTTTAGGAGTACGTGATCGCCAACGTCAAATTTAAGGGGCTTGCGTCGTCTATCAGCGTAACTTTTCTGACGACTCCGAGCTTTCTGCAGATTGTCTCGAATTTTGTCAGTCGTTTCTTGCAATAGCTCAGGACCGGTTATCTGCGAGTCTCCGATCTCGTGCCATACAATAGGCGATCGTTATCTTCTTCCGTATAATACCTCAAATGGTGCCATTTGAATGCTGGAATGATAACTGTTATTGTACGGGAACTCGACTAAAGGTAAGTATGCGTCCCAATTACCACCGAAATCTATGACACACGAGCGAAGCATGTCTTCAAGGTTACAAATCGTTCTCTCAGTCTCACCGTCGGTTTTGGGGATGGAAAGCGGTACTTAGATTAAGAGTAGTACCGAGAGCAGATTGAAACGTTTCCCAAAGACGCGAGGTAAACCGACCATCGCGGTCAGAGATGATGTCGCGAGGCGTCCCATGTCGACAAATGATCTCATCGGTGTAGATTCGGGCTAATTTTTCTACCTTATAGTCTTCTCGTATTGGCAGGAAATGAGCAGATTTAGTCAAACGGTCAACGATAGCCCAGATGTTGTCGTGACTTGATGGCGTGCGCGGAAGTTTCGTTATGAATTCCATAGCTATACTCTCCCACTTCCACATGGGAATCTCGGGTTGGACGAGTAAGACAGAGGGTCTTTGATGTTCGGCCTTGACTTTCGAGCAAGTCAGGCACTTCGAAACATAGAGGGCGATATCTTTCTTCTTGCCCGGCCACCAGTACTTGTAACGAAGGTCTTGGTACATTTTATCGGCACCGGGATGAATAGAATATCGAGACTTGTGGGATTCGTCCATCAGGATCTGTCGTATGTCGGTGTGCTTAGGAATCCAAATTCGGTCTAGATAGTGGAATATCCCATTCGACTTATTCACTAACCGGGCACCATCGTTCAGAATCCTTTCCTTCTTCAAAGTGCGTTCGGTGAAACAAACAGGTTGGGCTTCGCGGATAAGAGCTTCGAGATTATGCTGCGCTTGGATATCACGAATGCTATGCAAATAGCTTCATCGGCTTAGAGCGTCGGCAACGACATTTGCTTTGCCAGGATGATAACGAAACTCACAGTCGTAATCATTAAGAAGTTCAACCCAGCGGCGTTGGCTTATATTTAGTTCTTTTTGGCTGAGGATGTGTTGCAGGCTCTTACGATCTGTGAAGATTGTACACTTGGTACCATATAGATAGTGTCGCCAAATCTTCAACGCAAAAACAACTACACCTAGCTCGAGATCGTGGGTTGTATAGTTCTTCTCGTGGATCTTGAGTTGACGAGATGCGTAAGCGATAACCTTGTCCCGTTGCATGAGAACACAACCAAGACCAAGGTTCGAGGCATCACAATAGATAATGAAGTCATCGTTTCCGTCGGGTAAAGCGAGAACATGAGCATTGCAGAGCATAAGCTTCAGAGTTTGAAAGGCAGTCTCTTGTTTAGTTCCCCAAACAAAAGGCTTGTCTTTATGCGTGAGAGAAGTAAGCGGCACGGTGATTTTAGAGAATCCTTCGATAAATCGGCGGTAATAGCCCGCTAGTCTGAGAAAAGAATGGACTTCAGATGGGTTCTTAGGTGTAACCCAACTCTTAACAACTTCGATCTTTGCGGGGTCGACGTGAATACCTTGACTATTGACAATGTGACCGAGGAATTGAATCTCCTCCAGCCAAAATTCGCACTTGGAGAATTTGGCATAGAGTCGATTCCCTTGGAGTAGCTCGAGAACCAAACGTAGATGTTACGTGTGTTCGATTTTCGACTTGGAATAGATCAGGATATCATCGATGAACACGATGACGAAGCGGTCGAGGAAAGGTTTACACACGCGATTCATCAGATCCATGAAAACCGCAGGTGCGTTGGTCAAACCAAAAGGCATAACAACGAACTCATAGTGGCCATAACGAGTGCAAAAAGCGGTTTTGGGTATATCCTTCTCTTGAATGCGTAATTGGTGGTAGCCTGAGCGTAGATCGATCTTCGAGAAGCATGTAGCACCTTGTAACTGATCAAACAAATCGTCGTTTCGAGGCAGGGGAGAGCGATTCTTGATTGTCAGCTTATTCAATTCCCTGTTGTGACAACCCTCACAATTTCAGGTACCGTACAAGTAATTAATTCTAATTATGTGCTTAATGACTGTGCTTGCTTACAACTGACAGTTTAAACTGCTTTATGAATTATGCATCATACATACATATGCATCATATTGCATACAGTCACTCCATTTATTACACGTGAATTTTAGTGACATACTTGATGCACAAGCACAGTAGCACACCGAACGGATAACTCAGAGACCTGCTGACAATGCCAGCACAGGTACAGACTATGTTTTTAAGGCCAATATGAGCCAGAGACAGGGTACTACACTAGTATGGAGTGTAGGGAAGTGAGGACCATAAAACTGCGTCACTAGGTGACAGTTATAGTGCCGGGAAGTGCCTAAAACACACTTTAAATGCAGAATTCTGCATTCATTAATAAAATTCAGCATTGTAACATACTAGTAAAGTGCAAAAATATGGCAGAATCCCTATATGCTTTCCTAAGTGTCGGGGATTAATTGTGTTACAAAAATATATATAAAAGACACTTTACGGAATAATTAAACACTTTAACGGAACGGTATCCAACCGAACAACCGGACATTACTCGGGACACCAAATTTATGCCAAACACATTGTTTATTTATTTCTTGGCTAGTCGTGATCCCCGAACACCCTAACACCCACTAAAAATCAAGTAACTAACATATATAAGTATACACTTGGATTTTAACTAATAGTTACCAATTACCATCAAAAAGTTACATCCACCCCCCCAACCGAATTCGGTCACCAAAGGACCCACTATCCTCACCATGCTTCACAATCTTGTTCCAAGATTTTGTTCTAATTTTATATTGGATTGGTTACTTGAACATGTAAACAAAATATTGAAGGATATCCTTATAAACATGGCTTTAGATCTTCATCATACTTCATATCTTCACACCATCACCCCTCACACCTCCTCCCTCCTCTCGGCCCTCCCTTGACCGCCCCATCACCACCACTAAACCACCATCATCTTCCATTTTTCAAGCTTTGTTCAAAGTTAGAAGGTTATTCAAAGGAGCTTGCAATTTGTGGAACCTCAAGAAGCTTCATACCTTGCTTTACACCATCATCTTCTTCATCTTTTCACTAGAGATTCTTCCCTAGCCTTTGTGCTAGTAGTAAGTTCCTTGTTATAGTTTCATAGTTAAAAGTTGTAGTAAGATGGTTATATTTAAAGCACAAAAGAACTAGAACACTAAAAGGGTTAAAACAAGAATCATGTACATAAAAGTTTACATGAAAGTGAAAAGTTGCTAGTATGATGTTGTAGTAAACATGTTGTTGGTTTATTATTAATTCTTGGTTATGTGGTATTGATCACCATGTGAATCTTGTTAAGTGATATGTAGAAGTATGATCTAACACGAATAGAAAGTGGTTATGTGTTACGAAAAATAACCACCTTCTAGTTAGACATGAGCTTGATAAAAATGATTTTTCACAAAATATAAATTAACTAGTAAGTTGATGAGTTTGTAAATCCAAGAGTTTACAAAGGATTTTTGTAAGAAACCAAGTTAGAAAAGCGGTTTTTGGAAAACCAAGACGATTACAGACACTTACACTATTTTCAGAGATAAAACAAGTATGAGAATGTTTTATTTATAAGAAGAGTTCAAGAGTTTAAATTTTTGTAAAAATTATTTACAAGTTACACCGATTAAATCCGCCACCCCGCCGCCCCACCGTCGACTGTGTGCTGTCTTTACGGCCGATGGCCAGTGGCGATGGTTTCTGGTTCCAGATGACGATTGAATTCCGATGAATACAGATCCGCCGCCCGCTGCCGCCTTTGTCCTGACGTTCCGGCCGTCGGTCAGTGATGATGGTCTCTGGCTCAGACGGCAATGGATGGTGGCGATGGTGGTCGATCTGTGTATCGTTGTCACGTTTACCGGCGAAATGGAGTGTCACTGACTACCCACCTCAGAGCAGCTTTGGTCGACTTGGTTTTCTCTAGTACAAGACTATATTGTGAGAATGATTTTTAAAGAAATAAATACGTTCTGAAAGGTAACTAAGTCTACTAAAAGCTTTACCAAGTTACTACGCGTTTTCGGAATATATCAAGTTCATGATTAGTGTGTGTAACGCATATATTTTTGCTCTTGGTAATGTAAAGATTGATTGTTGATGATTATTGATTGATTTTCGAAAAGAAAACGATATGCTTAATAGCATGGACACCTCCGTTTTTAGGGGAAACTCTGGCGAAATTTTCTAAAAATCCCAAGACTTAGAAAATTATTTTCTAACAAGAATTTACAAATGTGTTAACCTTGTTTTCAGTAGTGAACTTCGCCATAAGTTTTGTTACTATATTTCAAAGTATCGGAGGTGGGTTTTCGTAAACAAAAGCGGTTAAATATATATCTAGAATATATATTTATCAGTAAGACGTTTGTGTGAATACTTGTTTACTTGGTGGAATAACTATATTATTTTAGAGTAAAATAATATAACTACAAATTTCCATGAATTTACAACTCCAAAGTAATACCAAAAATCACAAGGGATGAAATATAAGTTACACATTTAATATTGTGAAGCCGAACAATAAAACGTAACTTATGAAATATTCCGGAAGACACCAATACAATATATTTTTGGTAGATATTATTCTGGATACGAAAGAGGTAAAAATATGATTTTTGTACATATTACCAAGTTATATCATATTTTTGGGACAAGAGAAAATGTATTATTATTTGGGAAAATAAAAGTATTTTTACTCGGGTTTATTAAGAAATATAGTATTTTTGGGAAAATATATATTTTCTTGGACCGTATTGTTTTGAATAAAAATGAAGTTTATTTATATACTTCTAAGTGGGACTTAAAGATCTATATTCTTTTGGATTAACACACCGGAATACGACGCCACTACATGGCTAGATAAACAAATACAAGAATACGGATAACCATGTATGAAATACCCCATCCTTGGGAAGGAAATACGAATACGAATACTTGAGAAGTATTAATACAGAAATATTGTATAAACAATTATTCCAAAAACTAAATAAAATTATTATAACTTGGAATAATATCGGAAACGTAGCTCAAAAACGTAAATACTAAGACAAGGCATGACCCGTTCGTCTAATAGACGCTAGACCATTGTAGGTAGTCGTGTTTGCTGAGGAGATTTGGGTTACAAGTACCGAAGACGCAATACTGTGAGTTCATGTCCCCCCTTTTCTTTTAACTGTTTTCAGTTTTATACTTCGGGGGTGAAATACATGTTACAACTATACAGACATTTTATACATGGTATGGTTAGCTTAATGTCACACCCCGATTTCCACGTGTCTCACCGGTGGGCCCGGTGGGGGATTACCGTGACGTAGTTGGCAACATTATAGTCAAACCACACAATATATATGAATGCACAGCGGAAGCAATAAGATAATATATTTCAACATTTAGTGTAATATCAATGTATCACCATTGTTGAAATAATAATCCACAGGGGATCTAATAATAATATCAAAAGTATTGTTCAACAAACTTCAGGCATCTTAAGCTTGCGAGACTTCTAATGATGCTAAGGAGAAATCCCAGCCAATTACGCATAGTACCTGCATTTAGTCTTTTTGGGGAAAATACGTCAGTTTACACTGGTAAATACATTCAACTGACTCATTTTGGAAAAATGATTGAAAATTTGTTTGAATGCACATGGCACAAAATATCTTTGATTAAAATGCACAGAGGCAAGATTAACCTTTTTATAACTTGGGAGAATTATTTAATATTATAATCTTGTGAACGAATTACATGTTCCTTTTGCGTTCAGTAGCCCGGATCTAGTCCGGGTTAAAGATCAATAGACACACCATATAGCATACAACACCGTGGCGGGTAACCAACGGCTATGCCTTTATAATTATGGACATAATGCCGGGTGTACGCCTACACCCGGATGTCAAGGTCGTGGCGATTTCGTAAAATGCTGCCAAGGATATCCGGGACATGGTCATTAACCCCCCAAAGGCTTTTAAGTAACAAGACTGTTTAAACGAGCTGATCAAATTATTCAATTAACCACCAAACGATGGAAGATTTGATGCTCGATCAAGCGGTATTTAATATACCGTAACCCAAGCCCGTATAACGGAAAATAAGTTAAAAGTATTTACCTTTGCAAGTATAATCCTTAATTGAGTAAATCACAGATAGCTTTTACCGGTCTCCTATTCTGGAACGAAGATTTTAAATTAACCTATTAGAATCCTAACGGGTCTTTATATTAGCCGTAGCTTAGACCGGTCAGTTTCAAAGGATAGTTACGGTTTAATCACGTGAAAGGCGAAGACCGTGAATGGAGTGTGATTTTGACCCAACAAGGTTGAAGACTTGTTTTATATGGGTATAATAATCATACTCTGGATTTTGGGGTCCAAGCAATATAGTTTGACCCGTTTCGGCTAAATTACGTAAACTAGTTACATAAGCCGAACCGTGTGCGCAAAAGGCGCAACGGGTATCCTATAGAGTCCTACACCGTTTTCCTAAGTTAAAATACTTTAAAGGGGTTGTGGTATCAGTAGGATACCTTCCATAATGCCCGTAACGAGTTTAAGTTAATAATATGCCCCGTAGGGGTATTTCGGTCTTTTTTAAAGATTATAAAAGATGTTTCTGAGTTCTACAGGAAATCTGAGTTTCCCGATGAGTTTATAAAGTTCAAAATACTTTATTTATTATTCAAAATCAGTAGCAACTGGAATCGGGTCAAAAGACCTTGTAGAACTCAAGTTATGGCCGAAAAGGGCATATTCGGTATTTACCGAACCGTAGCCATAACCGTAGGTTATGAGCAGGTTAAAAATAATTAACAATCCTTAAAAATCCCGAAATATTATTTTACATCAGTGTGTAAAAAATTTGGTGTCGAAATCTGGGTTTAGATAGGCGTTATGCTAATTGCGCTATTAAATTACTAAAGTTTCGTAATTTGCGCTATTTAGCATAACTCATATTCTGGACCTCGGATTGACGTGAAATTTTAGGGACATGCCTAGAAATCAGTACCCAAGGTCATGATCCTTTCACATGTCCGAAATTCTCGTTTTAAATTAAAAAGGGCGTTACGGTCAACTTTTAAGCAATTAACGGAAATGCGTAAAAGACTCGGACGAACAACGAACCGGTCACAGAGGGTTTTACCATCATGTAACCTGGTCCTAAGAGAGTCCTAAGGCATATCTAAATCAAACTTTAACGGGTCAGAACTGGAGTCAATGCAAAAGTCAAACTTTTGCGACTTTCGGTTCCGAACCGGGTCAAGACAATAAATCGTCGGATCAAACGAGCTTAGACTACTTTATATACTTATTATCATGTTTTATGAACATCAAAACAGGTTACACATCACCTACATTACAGATTATGTATAAAATCACAAAATAGCTTTCTGTTGACTTTTTAAGTGCACGTTTGACTCGACATTTGAACTAGTTAGAGTGGTAATCAGGGGGAACCTTTTTAAGGGTTTATTACCCACATAAATACCAACACATAACTACTTTTGATTCGACAATTCACTGGACCATTCGTGATTTATCGCAAAGTCAATCGTTAGTTACGACGGATTGACTTTTAGGCTAAACTAAGCAAAAACTAAACCACAAAAGGGTTAGACAACTTACAGAAGCTTGTGCACGACTTAGGATGATAGAAGAACACTTGAGAGCTCCAGGAATGATTAGAAGATGTGTTTAGAGGTGTGTTTTATTTGTGAACTAAGAATGGCCTTTTATAGTGAAAATTTCACCACAACTCCTTGACACACAAGTCTACCATCTGACCACAACCTTCCAACATGTGTTCCTAATGCTTAGGGGTTGTTTAGGGGTCAATTGGAAGGATTTAAATGCATCTCATGGCGTTTAGAAGGCTGAACAGCCAAGTTAAGCATTTTTCTGCACCTGGGACCTTCACGCGGCCCGCATGAAAGATCAGGCAGGCTTGTAGGCAGGCCGCCTGGATCTTCATGTCAGAACGTATATTTGCAGAAGGCTCGCGGCCCGCGTTAACTTACTCTAAACGTTTACGCGGCCCGCATTAGGTCTATTTTTCAAGATTTCTAAATCTTTTGTAATGATTAACGAAATCTTCGGTAATTAATAACCTGACCTTTCGGGTTTGAAGGGGTAACTTTGCGATATGGCCCTCGGTTAATTATAATTAAGGGCCTCGTGCCATTTACCCACATTGTTAAGTCCCCGGTTAGTTTGTTAATTATCCGGAAAGCCTTAACTCTCATTGTTGACGCTTTTAACCCCTCTCGTGCGAATTTGATCATAACTTTCTCGTTTTAAAACGGAACTTCGCGAAATTTATATAGTACATTCTAGTGAGCGTATTTTACTGTTACAAAACCTCGGGTTCGTCAAAGGATCACTCAGAGGTATAATTAAACATGTTGACACAGTTAACCCCTGCAGCTTGTAATCTCTCACTTTCTTCTGCGTTTCGCTTCCGTACGATCCATGATTTATTCGTTTGAAGGTACGAGCATCGCTTAGGTTACTATACAGTATATTTACCCTTTGTTGACATTTATAACCCTTGAATTTACTTACTTTCAAGGTTTGCCAACTTTAGTCCTTTATTTAATATCTAATGCCACGTGTAAGCCCATGACACGTGTTAACACATTATTGGACACAAAATTTCGAGGTGTTACATCCTCACCCCCTTAAAATAAATCTCGACCCGAGATTTACTCAAACAAATAAGGGTATTTTTCTTTCATCGTGGCTTCAACCTCCCACGTGAATTCGGGACTTCTACGGGCATCCCATTTGACCTTTACTATCGGTACATGCTTCCTTCGAAGCTTCTTCACCCGTCGATCTTCAATCGACAAAGGTTTTTCCACAAATTTTAAGCTCTCATCTATATGCACATCTGTGTGTGGGATCACCAATGATTCATCAGCGAAGCACTTCTTTAGATTGCAGATGTGGAACACATTGTGAATTCCATTGAGCTCTTCCGGTAAGTTTAGCTTATAGGCAAATGACCCGACCCGTTCGATAACCTCGAAAGGTCCTAGGTATCTCGGGCTTAGTTTGCCTTTCTTACCGAAACGCATCACCCCCTTCCAGGGTGACACTTTAAGTAACACTTTTTCACTTACTTCGAAGTGAAAATCTTTACGCCTTGGGATCCGCGTAACTCTTCTGCCAATCTCGGGCAGCTTTGAGACGGTCTCGAATCTGGACAATCTTGTCCGTCGTTTCGAAGACTATCTCTGGTCCAGACAATTGGACATCTCCAACTTCCGCCCAACAAACAGGCGATCTACACTTTCTACCATATAATGCCTCGAAAGGCGCAACCTTTATGCTGGTATGGTAGCTATTGTTGTAGGAGAATTCGATTAGTGGTAAGTTCTTATCCCAACTACCACCCAAATCGATAGCACATGCACGAAGCATGTCTTCTAACGTTTGAATAGTACGCTCACTCTGACCGTCTGTCTGAGGATGGTAAGCCGTACTAAAATTCAAACGTGTGCCCAAAGATTGCTGGAAACTCTTCCAGAAATGTGACGTGTATCTAGTATCCCGATCAGAGATAATAGACACAGGTATCCCATGCAAGGCTACAATTTTATCAACGTATAACTGGGCTAATATGTCGGAGCTATAAGTCTCCTTGATGGGTAAGAAATGAGCTGACTTAGTCAGTCTATCGACTATAACTCATATCGTGTCAATTCCTTTCCTCGTCTTGGGTAACTTGGTAATAAAATCCATAGTTACACATTCTCACTTCCATTCGGGAAGTTCAGGCTGTTGTAGCAAACCTGATGGTTTCTGATGCTCGGCTTTGACTTGCACACATGTCAAGCATTTAGCTACATAGGTGGCTACAGACTTTTTCAAGCCTATCCACCCATAATTTGCCTTTAGATCCTGGGTAGCTGATGGCAAATTCTTAATCGTTGCCTAATTAGGGTTGCAGCAATTACTATATAAGCAATATGAACCGTCTTTCTTATAAAATCCTCAGAAGATTGAGTCAGGCTATATGAGCCTATGTCTTAAAACCTACTAAATCAAGGTTTCGATTTTTCCATAATCAACATGGAGTTTTCACAATACTCCAGCCCACAGAAGGATGTTAATATTAATTCTACCTGCCTTCCAGGAGGTAAGCAGGGAAAACTTATGAGAAGATAATCAAGATGCCGGGAGACTACAGAGATTCTCCATATCTCAGGCTCCAGTTCATTCATTATTGTTTGTGCCAAACAAGTGACACATATAAGTCCACGAATTCCTAATTCAGGAACATTTACTTGGACAATTTCATTCTGGATATCTTCCTTGAATACTACTAGTCGACTTTAGTACAATATGACCATTGGGATATCTCAGGGGTTCCATGTATTAAACCTCCATACTGATCAGGCATGGAAATAATCTATGGGACACACTAGGATACGCCAATCCTCATACGGTACTTTTATCAAACACAGTTTGGCATTCGCAGGTGATAGAAAAACAATGAGAAATAGTTAAAATAACATATGTTGTCGTATTCTATGCGAAGAAAGAGTACTCCTAGATTTTTCGGAAGGGTTTCTTGCCGATACTAGAAGAATCGGTTAGTTTGGTTTCCTTGGTAAGTTATACCTTGTGGATAATATAAAAGTTTGCTAAGCTTATGGTTTATGAAGATTTATTATTGCCTGCATTTAATCAGGACACTTAGCAGGAAATTATCATTGGTAAACGATAAGGGATGTACTTGATGACATCGTGAACTGCCTTTGGGCATTCATCAGATGAGTTCAGGCATTTCTTCCTTTAGCCTTTCCAGGCTTAGCTGTACTTTCTTTGACAGCTTTATGGAATCTAGTTCTGATGCGGCCTTGCTCACCACAGCCGGATTGATGACCAGTTTTCTTAGCAGATGTCACACTGCTTTGGTCTTTGTTCAAAGCGACACTGTTCCTAGTGTCTTTTATAGCAATTCTTACATACAGGCTCTTACTGAACTTTCGTTGCTTTTTATTAAGCCCGTACTTGCTCTCTCTCTTAGATTTTTGGGAGTTATCTTCCTCCTTTGGTTCATCCTTCATATACGAAGTGTGAACCAAACTCTTCTCTCGAGCAATTGAACATGGTTTTAAATGAAATTCAGAGCGAGGAGCATTCGGCCCTTGGATTGCTTCATGAACTTTCTATGGTTCTTACAACTGCTGCGTCAACCACAGCCTGGAGATTAACTCCTTTAATATTGAGGTTTACGTTTGTAGTTTTTAACTTTCGTCGCATTAACTGTATTGCGACTGTCGTCTACCTCATCCGAGTTTTCCATACTCGAAACTTGGTACCAATCACCAAGGTTTAACAACTATTAGTCATCATTCTGATGACCTGCCTTAGATTAGCCACGGCATTAATAAACCGTATGGGCTATTCTGTTCTGAACATTCTTAAGGAATGCTATCCGAATGTATATCTATTACATTTAGCCTAGGTCACAAGAGGACCATCAATGGCATTTTAAGGTTTGGAGCTAGTCCAATACCTGCTTGACAGGGGACCATAATGTCACAACTGTCCTTGTCACAAGGACAATTATGAATAGCTCCAAGGCTAGCCTTACATGACTTTGGTCATATTTATATACATAAATGGCATAGAAGCCTGTCACGAGGGACGTAGAAAGATATGGCAATAAGCCTAGTCATGAAGGACATAAGTAATCATATGGCACGAAGGCCTTGTCGTAATGACATTTAGATGCGGCACAAATGGCTTTGTCTCTAGGACGTCTTATAGGATATGGCACTAACACCTGTCATCAGCGATGTTAACATTTAGTATGTTAACTTGTCACGAACGACGTATTATAGCACGGAGGCTAGTTATAGGTGACTTGTAATATAAATTTTGGGTTTGTCACAAGGACATCAATTCGTAGGTTGTAATCTTATTAGATCAGGAGTTTTTTAAGGTTTGAACATAGTTCTTCACCTTTGGACAGGGAGTCATAGACTACAACTGTCATCGTCTTGAAAGGCGATTCTCTTGACTGAAGGTTAAATCAATCAATATCACGAATGGATGTTTATATCTATCCATCGTATCTAATGATATTAGTCATGATCACATCGATCATATTGACTATTAGGTTTGGGTATAGTCACACCATTTTGAATAGGGGATCAAAAGATCACTACTATCTTTGTCTTACCGTCACTAGAATAAAGTATAGCCCGTAGGCATTTCATCACGAGGGATGTTAATATTATTATCATCACACCGATGATACTAGTCAGGATCGCAATGATAGTATAGACTATGGGATTTGAGTATAGCTCACCCCCTTGGCAAAGAATCACAAAAGATTACGATTGCCTTGTCTCAATTGGATAATATAATATAGCCCTTAGGCAAAACATCATTAAGGATGTTGAATTTTTTTAATCATCGTATCGATGATTTTTGTCATGATGGCATTGATCATATAGATTATTAGGCTTGAGCATAGCTCACTACCTTGGATAGGGAATCGTAAAGATCACAATGTTTTTGCTACACATGGACGATATAATGTGGCCCATAGGCTAAACATCACTAATGGGTGTTTATAATAGGTTCATCCTATTAGATGATATAAGTCATGATTGCATTAATCATTTTGACTTATTTTGGCTTGAGCATAGCTCACCGCCTCAGACAAGGAATCATAAGGATAACAATGTCAATGTCTCAAATGGACAATATATTATAGCCCGTAGGCAAAACATCACTAAGGATGTTTAAATAGTATTATTATCGTATTAGATGATATTAGTCATGATCGCATTGATCATATAGACTATTATGTTTGGACATAGCCCAATATTTTAGACAGGAGGCCAAAGACCATCACTGTCGTTTGTCTTATCGGACAACAAATTTAGCTCGCAGGCACTTCATCACTAACGGATGTTTATAATATGATCATTTCATAGGATGATATAAGCCATGATTTCTAAATCACTTGGCTAGATGAAGGAATTGGAAGAATCCAATATAAGGATGACTGTTGTGATTTTCCCCAATCACATTTGTCATGAGTGCTAACACGTCCTTAGGCATTAACAGGTATTTGAATCCCTTGAGTAGGTTTCACCATCTTGGACGTGTAGGCTAGGTTTCACTTTTAGGGTTCTTTTTAAAATGCATACTGGCAGGGAAGGAAGGATATTTATTTTATTCAGGATTTTTATCATAAATCCTAATTTATAAGTTAGTATTAGCACAAATGGCCTAGTCGCGTAGACAAGTTTATTTTATAAGCCATGGTTTCAAAGAATCGCGGCATTAAGGTTTGAATCAAAGTTCAGTACCTTTTCCTGACAGGGAGCTATAGGCTACCATTGTCTTTTAGTCTCAGAAGACATCACTATAGCCCGTAGGCACTTCCCTTCTAAGGGATGTTTATTACGGAATTGCCCCTTAGGGAAATTCATTAACCATGGTAAGCAGAGACCATATTTGGTTAATTTATTAATTATATTTATTTAGGATTTCTATTATAATTTATCCCAATTATAAAACATTAACAGTTTTATTTGTGGCACCCAATGGCCTGGTCACATGGACATTTATAAATGATTTCAGAGAATCAAAGCAACAATAACAGTTTTATTTAATAGCACAAAGGCCTAGTCACAAGGACAATTTTAAATCATAAGCCATGATTTCAGAAAATCAAGGCCTTTAAATATATTAGCACAACAGGCTTAGTCACAAGGACATATATAAATTATATGCTATGATTCCAGAGAATCAAAGCATTTGAGGTTTGAACCTAGTTCATTACCTTTTTCTGACAGGGAGTCATAGACCACCACTGCCTTTTGTCTTATATGACAATTAGCATGGCCCGTAGGCACTACATCGTTAATGGATGTTTAACCGGCTTGGCCCGTAGGCACTACATCACTAATGGATGTTTAATAAGTTTGGCCCGTAGGCACTACATCGCTAATGGATGTTTACAATGATCATCTTTATTGACGATCTAACCCATGATTTACCAATTATTAATTTGGGCTTTGGAATCCTTAAAAGGGATTCTTATATAAGAATGACGCGTGCGATTTACTCGGGTTTATTAAGAAATATAGTATTTTTGGGAAAATATATATTTTCTTGGACTGTATTGTTTTGAATAAAAATGAAGTTTATTTATATACTTCTAAGTGGGACTTAAAGATCTATATTCTTTTGGATTAACACACCGGAATACGACGCCACTACATGGCTAGATAAACAAATACAAGAATACGGATAAACATGTATGAAATACCCCATCCTTGGGAAGGAAATACGAATACGAATACTTGAGAAGTATTAATACAGAAATATTGTATAAAATATTATTCCAAAAACTAAATAAAATTATTATAACTTGGAATAATATCGGAAACGTAGCTCAAAAACGTAAATACTAAGACAAGGCATGACCCGTTCGTCTAATAGACGCTAGACCATTGTAGGTAGTCGTGTTTGCTGAGGAGATTTGGGTTACAAGTACCGAAGACGCAATACTGTGAGTTCATGTCCCCCCTTTTCTTTTAACTGTTTTCAGTTTTATACTTCGGGGGTGAAATACATGTTACAACTATACAGACATTTTATACATGGTATGGTTAGCTTAATGTCACACCCCGATTTCCACGTGTCTCACCGGTGGGCCCGGTGGGGGATTACCGTGACGTAGTTGGCAACATTATAGTCAAACCACACAATATATATGAATGCACAGCGGAAGCAATAAGATAATATATTTCAACATTTAGTGTAATATCAATGTATCACCATTGTTGAAATAATAATCCACAGGGGATCTAATAATAATATCAAAAGTATTGTTCAACAAACTTCAGGCATCTTAAGCTTGCGAGACTTCTAATGATGCTAAGGAGAAATCCCAGCCAATTACGCATAGTACCTGCATTTAGTCTTTTTGGGGAAAATACGTCAGTTTACACTGGTAAATACATTCAACTGACTCATTTTGGAAAAATGATTGAAAATTTGTTTGAATGCACATGGCACAAAATATCTTTGATTAAAATGCACAGAGGCAAGATTAACCTTTTTATAACTTGGGAGAATTATTTAATATTATAATCTTGTGAACGAATTACATGTTCCTTTTGCGTTCAGTAGCCCGGATCTAGTCCGGGTTAAAGATCAATAGACACACCATATAGCATACAACACCGTGGCGGGTAACCAACGGCTATGCCTTTATAATTATGGACATAATGCCGGGTGTACGCCTACACCCGGATGTCAAGGTCGTGGCGATTTCGTAAAATGCTGCCAAGGATATCCGGGGCATGGTCATTAACCCCCTAAAGGCTTTTAAGTAACAAGACTGTTTAAACGAGCCGATCAAATTATTCTATTAACCACCAAACGATGGAAGATTTGATGCTCGATCAAGCGGTATTTAATATACCGTAACCCAAGCCCGTATAACGGAAAATAAGTTAAAAGTATTTACCTTTGCAAGTATAATCCTTAATTGAGTAAATCACAGATAGCTTTTACCGGTCTCCTATTCTGGAACGAAGATTTTAAATTAACCTATTAGAATCCTAACGGGTCTTTATATTAGCCGTAGCTTAGACCGGTCAGTTTCAAAGGATAGTTACGGTTTAATCGCGTGAAAGGCGAAGACCGTGAATGGAGTGTGATTTTGACCCACAAGGTTGAAGACTTGTTTTATATGGGTATAATAATCATACTCTGGATTTTGGGGTCCAAGCAATATAGTTTGACCCGTTTCGGCTAAATTACGTAAACTAGTTACATAAGCCGAACCGTGCGCGCAAAAGGCGCAACGGGTATCCGATAGAGTCCTACACCGTTTTCCTAAGTTAAAATACTTTAAAGGGGTTGTGGTATCAGTAGGATACCTTCCATAATGCCCGTAACGAGTTTAACTTAATAATATGCCCCGTAGGGATATTTCGGTCTTTTTAAAGATTATAAAAGATGTTTCTGAGTTCTACAGGAAATCTGAGTTTCCCGATCAGTTTATAAAGTTCAAAATACTTTATTTATTATTCAAAATCAGTAGCAACTGGAATCGGGTCAAAAGACCTTGTAGAACTCAAGTTATGGCCGAAAAGGGCATATTCGGTATTTACCGAACCGTAGCCATAACCGTAGGTTATGAGCAGGTTAAAAATAATTAAAAATCCTTAAAAATCCCGAAATATTATTTTACATCAGTGTGTAAAAGATTTGGTGTCGAAATCTGGGTTTAGATAGGCGTTATGCTAATTGCGCTATTAAATTACTAAAGTTTCGTAATTTGCGCTATTTAGCATAACTCATATTCTGGACCTCGGATTGACGTGAAATTTTAGGGACATGCCTAGAAATCAGTACCCAAGGTCATGATCCTTTCACATGTCCGAAATTCTCGTTTTAAATTAAAAAGGGCGTTACGGTCAACTTTTAAGCAATTAACGGAAATGCGTAAAAGACTCGGACGAACAACGAACCGGTCACAGAGGGTTATACCATCATGTAACCTGGTCCTAAGAGAGTCCTAAGGCATATCTAAATCAAACTTTAACGGGTCAGAACTGGAGTCAATGCAAAAGTCAAACTTTTGCGACTTTCGGTTCCGAACCGGGTCAAGACAATAAATGGTCGGATCAAACGAGCTTAGACTAGTTTATATACTTATTATCATATTTTATGAACATCAAAACAGGTTACACATCACCTACATTACAGATTATGTATAAAATCGCAAAATAGCTTTCTGTTGACTTTTTAAGTGCACGTTTGACTCGACATTTGAACTAGTTAGAGTGGTAATCAGGGGGAACCTTTTTAAGGGTTTATTACCCACATAAATACCAACACATAACTACTTTTGATTCGACAATTCACTGGACCATTCGTGATTTATCGCAAAGTCAATCGTTAGTTACGACGGATTGACTTTTAGGCTAAACTAAGCAAAAACTAAACCACAAAAGGGTTAGACAACTTACAGAAGCTTGTGCACGACTTAGGATGATAGAAGAACACTTGAGAGCTCCAGGAATGATTAGAAGATGTGTTTAGAGGTGTGTTTTATTTGTGAACTAAGAATGGCCTTTTATAGTGAAAATTTCACCACAACTCCTTGACACACAAGTCTACCATCTGACCACAACCTTCCAACATGTGTTCCTAATGCTTAGGGGTTGTTTAGGGGTCAATTGGAAGGATTTAAATGCATCTCATGGCGTTTAGAAGGCTGAACAGCCAAGTTAAGCATTTTTCTGCACCTGGGACCTTCACGCGGCCCGCATGAAAGATCAGGCAGGCTTGTAGGCGGGCCGCCTGGATCTTCATGTCAGAACGTATATATGCAGAAGGCTCGCGGCCCGCGTTAACTTACTCTAAACGTTTACGCGGCCCGCATTAGGTCTATTTTTCAAGATTTCTAAATCTTTTGTAATGATTAACGAAATCTTCGGTAATTAATAACCTGACCTTTCGGGTTTGAAGGGGTAACTTTGCGATATGGCCCTCGGTTAATTACAATTAAGGGCCTCGTGCCATTTACCCACATTGTTAAGTCCCCAGTTAGTTTGTTAATTATCCGGAAAGCCTTAACTCTCATTGTTGACGCTTTTAACCCCTCTCGTGCGAATTTGATCATAACTTTCTCGTTTTAAAACGGAACTTCGCGAAATTTATATAGTACATTCTAGTGAGCGTATTTTACTGTTACAAAACCTCGGGTTCGTCAAAGGATCACTCAGAGGTATAATTAAACATGTTGACACAGTTAACCCCTGCAGCTTGTAATCTCTCACTTTCTTCCGCGTTTCGCTTCCGTACGATCCATTATTTATTCGTTTGAAGGTACGAGCATCGCTTAGGTTACTATACAGTATATTTACCCTTTGTTGACATTTATAACCCTTGAATTTACTTACTTTCAAGGTTTGCCAACTTTAGTCCTTTATTTAATATCTAATGCCACGTGTAAGCCCATGACACGTGTTAACACATTATTGGACACAAAATTTCGAGGTGTTACACTTAAGGAGGGCATACTACTTAGATCATGTGAGTGGGTAGGCGGAAACTTAAGGCCATTAATCCTCGTCGTAGGACCGAGGGACTTGAATGATAGATCTATTTGGGTGTAGCGAGCCCCACTCCTGAGTCCGCTGAATGGACCATGTGGTAACTGTGTCTTACAGCCGAAGCCCGGTACAAAATCTGCTAGGTTTGAGTCTTCCTGCATCACTTCACACATATCAATGGCCTTGCAAACCATTGGTGATCTCTTTTTCCTTAATGCTACATACCAGTGACTTACATACATACTTATGACGTTTACAAAGGTTTATACATACACATAAACGAACACTTGAACTCGCTCAACTTTTGTTGATTTTATCCAACTACATGTATTTTAGGGAACTAAACGGATCTGGCAGGTGTATGCATGTGTCTACAAGTTGCGTGTTAAATAAAGGATGTCATTCGTTGTCATAGAGTTTAAAAGATGTATCCTATTCCTGGACGGGATACATGTTTCTAAGCTCAGGATTATTTAAGATCTTTTGTTGAGTCCATGGGAACTCATTTGAACGCATTCTCGTTTGTAACTAATTGGCGTCTATATTTTCAAGACAATGGTACTGTGGTATTTTCTAAACTTTATTAATGAATGAAAATCTTTTGGTTTTATCATATAGCATTGTTATGATTGATTGCTATGGTATTAAGAAGTCACACCAAATAACCACGCTTCCGCAAAAGTCAGGGTGTGACACCTGTAGTCAATGCACATCCGGAACGACCCATCATTCTTTTTGACGAAAAGAACTGGTGCGCCCCAAGGAGAGGTGCTTGGGCGAATGAAACCTTTATCAAGCAATTCCTGGAGCTGACTCGAGAGTTCACGCATTTCGGACGGGGCGAGTCGATAGGGAGCTCTAGCAACAGGATTGGCTCCAGGAATGAGGTCGATGCGAATGTCGATATCACGACTCGGAGGTAATCCAGGTAACTCATCAGGAAAACAAGAGGAAAATCACGAACTACAAGCACCTTGTCTATTTCTTTCTCTTTCTTTTCCTTCTCCACTACTATGATGTTAGCCAAGAAAGCTCTGTATTACTTGCAGAGATACTTGCTAGCTTGGGTACATGACATAAGTTTGAGACCTTTCGAAGGAGTTTCGCCAAACACACAAAGTTGATCACCATTAGCGAGCGAGAATCGAATCGTCTTATCAAAGCAAACAACTTCAGCATGGTTTTCGCGAAGAAAGTCCATGACTACTATGACGTCAAAACTACCGAGCTGCATTAGAATAAGGTCGATAGGGAAGATGTGATTGTTGAGTTCGAGAGTACAATCACGAAGAACAGAATTGACAGCGACGGTTCTTCCGGTGGCAACTTCAACATCGAACGTCGAGGGGAGATGGGCGCGCTTACGATTAAGGAGCTTTTCGAATTCAAACGATACAAAACAGTTATCGGCTCCAATATCAAACAAACACGAAGCATATATACTATTTACAAGGAACGTACCATTAACCACATTGTTATCGGCTTGAGCTTGGCGGACATTGATGTTGAAAGTACGTCGGCGGGCTGCTGGCTGCTGTTGCTGGGGCTGCTGCTGTTGTGGCTCTTGCTTCACCACTCGATTTAGGCACATGTTTGTGAAGTGGTTGGGATCACCACACGCAAAGCAAGCTCTAGCATGGATCACGGGTGCAGGAGCCGCTTGTTGGCCTTGAGGAGCAGGAAGTAGAGCTTGTTGAGCAGGAGCTTGACCTTGTGCTAGAGCTATAGCTTGACGTGGACCAGTAAGGCAGTTGGCGGTAAAGTGGCCGTACATGTTGCAATGCACACAGTATCTGCAAGCTATTCCCATTAGGTGGTGATAAGTACAAGTAGGGCAAGCCGGGTGAGGACCAGTATACGCACGGTTAGCAGGCGGTGTGTTGGTGACCGGTGCCACTACTTGGCGGTGTTGAGGCTGCGGTGGGGCAGGTACTGATTGGAGTGGAGCGGAAGCGGTGACAGCGCAATTTTTGCTACTGTTGTTGTTGTTCTTCCTCTTACGACAGGAGGACTTTGAAGACTGTGGTGCGGCGGCGGTTTCAGCGGTTGAAGCAGTGATAGCTTGATGCAGATTCTTGGAGGCTTTATCCCAGTAGCCAGACTTGACTCGCTTGTCGTTGATCTCAGCAGCGAGTAAGTAGGTTTCCTCAATAGTTGTCGTCTTTGCAGTTTGAACGAAATCAGCCATGCAATCCAGAAGAGCACGGATATACTTTTTGATGGTGATTTCGGGCGTCGTAACTTGACATGGACAGATTATGCCTAGCTGCTTAAAGCGAGCAGTTAAACCAGTGTTGTCACTATCCTTTTGCTTGATATGCCAGAACTCGTCCTCCAGCTTTTGGCGCTCGAGGGGAGGGCAGAACTCTTGCATCATAACGTCCTTCAACTCATCCCATGTCAGCCCGTAAGCTGCATCATTTCCGCTTCTGTTTCTCTCGGCCGTCCACCAATCTAGAGCTCGGGATTGGAAAACGCCAGTGGCGTTAAGAGTACGGAGATTATCAGGACAGCCACTCTGGCGCAGGGTGACTTCGATCGAATCAAACCATTGGAACATGGTTGTAGGCCCATCTTCACTGGTAAATTCTTTCGAACTGCATGCTTTGAACTGCTTGACGCTAAAAGTAGACTTTGGTGAATCAGTCCCGGACTCTTCAAAAGACTTGCTACCATTCTCATTCAGTTCGCTAATAATCTGGGGGATAACTTTCCCCATCTGCTTAGCGACGAGAGCAGCAATGCGTTTGTCTTCATGGTTTCGACGAGTAGAGCGCGAGTGGAACGCTCCAAATGACGACATTGTCTGCAACAGACATCGCCATAGGACTCAAACACTATATAATCGATTACCCTAATATAGACTCCCACTCAGCTCTAAACTACTTTATATAAAGCTCAGGAACACATCAACCACGTAAACACATAGGCACGTAAGCACATAAACTGTCACACCCCGGCCGCGTATAACATGCAACCGCGGCAGAAACGCGGGGAGTGTTGGGACAGAATTAAATTGTTTCATAACCTTGGCATACAAAGTTGTATTCTATTTATAAACAAGAGTGTTATATTGTCTTAAACAGGAAAACAGAGAGTTCAGAACATAATTAAACTAGTCTATCTTCATTTTTATTCTCTAAGGCACAGGTCCGCCCTAGTGTCATGATCATCATCCTATGGAATAGCTCCTGAAAACACATGTGAAAGTAGGTACGTCAGCATAAAAATGCCTGTGAGATACATAGGTTTTGTGAAAATGGGATTCATGACTAAAGTTTTAAGAAAACTTTTAATAACAGTCAGTCATGAACCTTGTAAATTGTTTTGCCTTGTAAATCCTTTGGAAAACGGTAAAATCAGATGATATGTATAGATAAATATAAGGTTAAACGAATAACCAAGTAAACTGAGTTGAATATGAAAGTTGTTTGTAAAGCAATGCCTTGTAAAAATTATGTTATTTGTATAAAACATAATATGTCTAAACTGAAATGATTTAGATAACGCTACGATATGTAATATTATACAAACATTTATATATAGGAAGTATCAGCGGCGTATCCACCATGATTGTATCATATTACGTACGCCACGTTACTCAAACCAACCACCATGTAAATTGTTCATGTATAAATCAATTGTCAAGTGTTATTGTGTAAACCATATTGAAATGTCTATGTTCAATGTAAACCACCAAATGTGTATATCAATGTCAAAATGTCTATGTTTAATGTAGATCATGTATTGTGTACTCAAAATATATCATGTATGGTAAGTGAAGTGTATCAACTAAACCATATGTAAAATTCACAAAAACAAGGTGTTGAAGTAAAACATGTTTTAAATCAACGTTATGTTTTGTGGAACAAATGCATGCTATACTGATACAAACATTTATGCGGTATTGTGAAAATGCATACATCCAAGCCTTGAGACTGTGGCGATAAACCCTTAAACAAATTAAAGGTTTATCTAAGTTATGTATATCGAATTCGGTCATTCCTTCCAATCCAAACAAACCCAGGATTTCAGGAACGGGAATTGTCAATTCCTATGGTACCATTACCTACTAACGAACGGCGTAGCTAATGTTAATGAATGTATTGTTCCATGTTAAACAAACCAAATGTTATACCAAAATGAAGGCATGTGATGTAAACAATTGTACTAAGTATGCACACAATGGGCATAAATAGCATGAAATGCAATGTGAAACAATGTACTAAGTACGCACACAATGGGCATATATAGCATGAAATGTAATGTAAAGCAATGTACTAAGTACGCACACAATGGGCATACATAGCATGAAATGTAATGTAAAGCAATGTACTAAGTACGCACACAATGGGCATACATAGCATGAAATGTAATGTAAAGCAATGTACTAAGTACGCACACAATGGGCATACATAGCATGAAATGTATTGTAAAGCAATGTACTAAGTACGCACACAATGGGCATACATAGCATGAAATGTAATGTAAAGCAATGTACTAAGTACGCACACAATGGGCATAAATAGCATGAAATATAATGAAAACATGTACTATAATGTACTAACGAACATAGCAGGTATATGATGTGAAAACAGGGAAAGCATGAAAGTAACAAGTAGGCACATGTGTTTCACCCCAAAACAGTTTAGAAAACAGTAAAAGATGGGGTTCAATGTACTCACCTAAGATTGCTTTGAAGTCCTTGTATAACAACAAACTGATGCTAGAGATCACGGAATATCAAACGGCACCTAATAGGTAGCTATATTAATATACCGGACCAAAATCGGAAGGATCGGATAATATGCGGGTTCGTAAACCAAACGAGTATGGAGACTCATGTAATATGGTTTAACAAAGCCTACATACTAAAATGAAACCTAACCTAAGTGCTTACGGCCCATTACGACCCATTTAGGTAGCTTATGCTACCTTAACGCGTCGTTCGCGTAGAACGCGTTTGGAACGCCTAACATCGTGACCACAATGTATAACCTCGGAAGGTTACAGCTATGGTTACCTAATGTGTTTGGTCGGATCCTAATGATCAACCAAATGGGTCGGGTTCGAAAGTATAAGCGATGGTTTAGATCGCTTACCTTACGACCCTATATAAGCACTATACTAAAAGTGACGAGCTAAGCATGTTAGAACATGCTTAACTAAGTTTAGAAAACAGGTTTGGCATCAAAACAAACGGCTTTGATGCTCACGAGTAGTTTGGTTACAAAATACACAAGAATGCGCATTTTGGCCGAAACTACGACTCGTCACTGAGCCTTGATAACGTGGTAATCAGTAGGTATAGTCGCCATGGACTATAACCATCGTGATCACGCTCACGTTATGAAGTTCTAATGAACTTCGTGTTGACCATAGGCTGGTCAACGCAGAAAGTCAAACAAAGTTTGACTTTAGCACTAGAAAGTGATTAAACGAACGAAAGAACACTTACGAAGGGTTCCCGAAAGCTAATCTCGATCCAGGAGCTCAGGTATGAGAGCAAAGGCCTCAACTTAGAGCTTTAGCTCAGATTTTTGTGGGTTTTAGCCAAAAGGGGGGGGGGTATTTATAGGAAAAGTAAAGCCGTTAGGATCGTTTCTTGAATATCATGCCACGATACAAGCCGTACACTTGTCGCAAAGTTGTGGTGCCTTATTTTGCCCCCACCACAGGAATCCGACACGTGGCGTTGCCCTTTGGGTGATCGAAAAGCCAATGCAAGTGGATCAAACATTGAATCTGGTCTGCATGTCTGATGCGGCCCGCGTCAGGATTCGCACAAGGCTCAGGCGGGCCGCCTGGCCCTGTCTGATCCGCACAAACTTTCAGCAATTACAGTTTTAGTCCCTGTTACGTATTTAAGCCATTTCCGACACTTCTAAGGCCCGTAAAGCCAACTTTAGGGCCCTAAAATGATGCCTAAACATTGTGGACATGAAACATGCCCAAAAATATGTCGGATGTTGGTTCGTTTGGCCGTACGATCGCGATGTTCGGTTAATTACGACGGAATGCGCATAAGCGCGAAAAATGATCCAAATGACGCGACGAATGGATTTTTCTCATGCCAAACACTAAGGCATAATATAAGGATGCTTACATAAATTTGTGGATGTCCGGATGTATTCAGAACGTAAGTTATGCGCGAAAGTGCAAACTTGTGCACTTTTTGACACTTTTAGCCCCTGAATGGTCCAAAAGTTTGTTTTAGCATACCAAACCCCTCAAAGCCTATTTCTAAGCTATGTAAAGGATATTTATGGTATGTTTAACTTATGGACATGTTCCGGAATGTTTGTTACAGTTCAAATTGGCATACTTTCGCAGTTTGTCAAGTTTAGTCCCTATCAGCGAATTAACTTGTTTTTGCCATACCAAGGCCTTCAAAACTTATTTCTAACTTATGTAAAGGTTATTTGAGGTATGTTGAGTATATGTTGATGTTTCGGAGTATTTTTCGCATTAAACTGAGTACGTTTACGCACCAGTCTGCGTATAATTCTCCAGAAAGCGATGTAGAGTTTAAAATTGAATAAAAGTCAAAACATGAAAAATGTAAAACACAACCAAACAAACATTGGGATCAAATAACATTGTTTTATTGATAAATTATCTGTTCATAATGATTACAAGCACAAATGTTACAGTCTCCCCTACTTGTGGAAATTTCGTCCCGAAATTTATTTAGAGGAAACTCGTGGTAAAAGATGCGGATATTTTGCCTTCATTTGATCTTCATGTTCCCAAGTAAACTCGGGTCCACGTTTAGATTCCCAGCGAACCTTGACCAAAGGAATGCGCTTGCGTTTAAGCCACTTGACTTCACATTCCATGATTTCTACCGGTTTCTCAACAAATTTCAGTGTTTTGTCAACACGAATTTCGTCAAGCGGTATGTGGAGGTTCTCATCAGCTAAATACCTCTTGAGATTGGACACGTGAAAGGTTGGATGAACATTTCCAAGTTCAGGAGGTAACTTAAGTCTGTAGGCTACCTTACCGATTCTTTCGACGATCTTGAATGGTCCAACGTATCTAGGTGCAAGTTTTCCTTTCTTTCCGAATCTGATCACACCTTTCCAAGGTGAGACCTTAAGCAATACACGATCACTGACTTGAAAATCCAAGGGCTTGCATTTTAGGTCCGCGTAACTCTTTGTCTGAAGGTTATCACGAACTTTCTTAACCTTATCTGTTGTCTATAAAATGAGGGCAGGTCCAGTAAGCTGAGCCTCGCCAATCTCATTCCAGCAGACTGGTGAACGACATTTTCGACCATAGAGTGCCTCGAAAGGAGCCATGTTGATGCTGGAGTGATAACTGTTGTTGTAGGAGAATTCAATCAATGGAAGATGTGAATCCCAACTACCACCAAAATCGATCACACAAGCTCTAAGCATATCCTCCAGTGTCTGGATTGTTCTTTCAGATTGACCATCCGTTTGCGGATGATAAGCTGTGCTCAAATTAAGTTGGGACCCCATAGCAGATTGCATGGTTCTCCAAAAATGAGAAGTGAAACGAGCATCTCTGTCAGAAATGATGTTCAAAGGAACACCATGTCGAGCTACAATTTCATCCACGTAGATTTGAGCAAGTTTATCAGCCGAAAAATCCTCACGGATTGGCAAGAAATGCGCTGATTTGGTAAGACGATCAACGACTACCCAGATGGCCACATGACCTTTCTTTGTGCGCGGGAGTTTGGTAATGAGATCCATAGTAATGTTTTCCCATTTCCAAACTGGGATCTCTGGTTGCTCCAATAATCCGGAAGGACGCTGATGTTCAGCCTTAACCTTAAGATAAGTAAGGCATTTGGATACGTATAAGGCAATGTCTTTCTTCATACCAGGCCACCAATACTGAATACGAAGATCCATATACATCTTATCTGAGCCAGGATGAATAGAATAACGAGACTTATGGGCTTCATCCATAAGCAGGGTACGAAGATTATCTTGGCTCGGGACCCACAAACTGTCCATGAAGTAATACGATCCATTGTCCTTCAGTTCTAGAGCAGGAGTTATGTGATAAGGAAATTCCTTATCCATCAAACCTTGTGAAACACAAGATTGTTGAGCCTGAGAAATACGGGCTTGGATATCGGTTTGAATAACAGATTGGACACGAACACAATGAAGCTTAGTACGTTCCTTGTGACTCAACGCATCAGCTACGACATTCGCCTTACCAGGATGGTAGCGAATTTCGCAGACATAGTCGTTTAGAAGCTCCACCCAGCGTCGTTGTCTCATGTTGAGTTCTTTCTGATTGAAGATGTGTTGAAGACTTTTGTGGTCAGTGAAAACCACACATTTTGTACAGTATAAATAGTGTCTCCAGATTTTGAGAGTGAAGACAACTGCACCCAACTCAAGATCATGAGTGGTGTAGTTTTTCTCATGTATCTTCATCTGCCTCGATGCGTATGCTATGACTTTGTTCCTTTGCATCAGGACACAGCCAAGACCCAATTTAGATGCATCGCAATAAACGACGAAATCATCATTGCCCTCAGGCAATGCTAGGACAGGCGCGTCGCAAAGCTTTGTTTCAAAGTCAGAAACGCTTCCTCTTGTTTTAATCCCCAATCAAATGGCTTGTTCTTCTGAGTTAGAGCAGTTAGAGGAACTGCAATCTTCGAGAAGTTCTCAATGAAGCGGTAGTAATAACCCGCTAGACCAAGAAAAGAACGAACTTCAGTAGGGGTAGTAGGTGTATCCCAATCCTTAATCGCACTGATCTTGGAGGGATCTACATGAATACCTTGTTCGTTGACAATATGTCCTAAGAATTGAACTTCTTTAAGCCAGAATTCACACTTGGAGAATTTGGCGAAAAGTTGCTCTTTCTTTAGGAGTTCGAAAGTAAGACGAAGATGTTGCTCATGATCAGCTCGCGTCTTAGAATATATCAAAATGTCATCGATGAAAACGATGATGAACTTATCCAAATAAGGTTTGCAGACCCTATTCATCAAGTCCATGAAAACAGCAGGAGCATTAGTCAAACCGAATGGCATGACTGTGAACTCATAATGCCCATAACGAGTACGGAACGCTGTTTTTGGAATATCTTCTTCATGCACACGGAGTTGATGATATCCAGATCGCAGATCAATCTTTGAAAAATAACAAGCGCCTTGCAATTGATCAAAGAGATCATCAATGCGAGGTAGGGGATATCGATTCTTGATGGTGAGCTTGTTAAGCTCACGATAATCGATACACATCCTAAAAGATCCATCCTTCTTTTTGACAAAAAGAACGGGAGCACCCCAAGGTGAAAAGCTAGGGCAGATAAAACCTTTGTCAGAGAGTTCCTGTAGCTGCTTAGACAACTCTTGCATCTCGGACGGTGCAAGACGATATGGAGCTCTGGCAATGGGATTTGCACCAGGTACGAGATCAATACGGAACTCGACTTGGCGTGCTGGAGGTAGACCAGGTAACTCTTCAGGGAAAACTTCAGAATAATCCCGAATGACAGGAATATCTGAAACAGACTTACCTTTGCCTTTATCTGCTGTAACATGTGCTAAGAAAGCCACATAGTTCTTCCGTAGATACTTCCGTGCTTTAAAACAAGACATAAGTTTGAGACCACCGGCAAGCTTCTCACCACGAACCTGTAGGATCTCGCCTGTCGACAGCGGCACACGAACAATCTTCTCAGAACAAACTATCTCTGCGCGATACTTGGCTAACCAATCCATACCCACAATAACGTCGAAGCTTCCAAGTTGCATAGGTGTGAGGTCAATAGGAAAAAGATGGTTGTTAAGGTTCAACTGGCAGTTGCGGAGAACAGAATCAAGAACAATGGGTTCACCACTGGCAACCTCTACTGTCAAAGGTTTACCTAGTTTCGTTCTAGACACGCGAAGCATTGGCTCAAAAGACAATGACACAAAACTCTTGTCGGCACCCGAATCAAAAAGAACGGATGCAGGCTGATTATTAATAAAGAACGTACCGTTCACCACTTCATTGTCTGCTTGTGCCTCTTGAGCATTCATGTTGAAGACTCGCCCTCGAGCCTGAGCCTGATTCTGGTTTGCATTCTGATTCTGGTTGGCTAGTCTTGGGCACCGGTTTCTGTAATGGGTCAGATCCCCACAGTTATAACAAGCACCTGGTGGGTATTGTGGTCGTGCAGCTTGACCCTGTTGCTGAGCAGGAGGCTGAGCAACTTGTTGAGCCGGGTTCTGAACTGCGCGATTTTGAGCAAACCGACAAACATCGGCAAGATGACCTGACTTCCCACAGTTAGTACAGAAACGGCACTGATGTTGCGGCTGATGGTGACTGTTGCATCGATTGCACAAAGGTGCACTTCCTGAATAGGGCTTCTTTGCTGGAGGCTGTGTGGGTTGGTTGGGAGCTGCCTGGTTAGCTTGGGCAGTGACAGCATAGTTTTGGGAAGCCTTACGCTTCTTTGCCCTTTTCGATGAACCAGAATCCTTTCCATTCTTGTTTTGGCCTTTCTTGCTATCTTCCTTGTCAGACGACTGTTTCTTGCCCTTGTCACCCTTCCTGTGTAATTTATTCTTTCGAATCTGCGACTCAGTCAGTGTCGCTGATAACTCGATTGCCTGACGGAGTGTGGTAGGGTTGCTACCAGTAATAATGTCTTGTACCGAGTCAGGTAGGCCGTCGATGTACCTTTCGATAGCCTTGTCGAGTAGGGTGACCATAGTCGGGCAAAGCAGACTCAACTCCTCAAACCTATCAGTATATGCCCTGTGCTCGCCACTATCTTGTTTCAAGTCATCAAACTCCTTCTCCAACGCTCGCTGCTCATGACGAGGACAAAACTCCCTCATCATAAGAGCTCTTAGTTCAGCCCATGTCTGAGCTAGAGCCACTTCTGCACCACGGTCTCTCATTACTCCATTCCACCATGTAAGAGCCCTCTTTTGAAACACGCTCAAAGAAAACTCGACCTTGCGATTATCCGGACACTGAACGTGGTGAAAAGTATTCTCAATGCTCTCGAACCATTGAAGAAGCCCAGTTGCTTCCTCAGAACCACTAAACTTGAGTGGTTTAGCCGGGTTAAAATTCTTGAAATTGCATGTACCATTGTTGTTGTTGTTGGCCTGGTTCCATTGAGCAAAGAGATTTGGGAATTGAGCAGCCATCTGCTGCGCAATAATTTCTGCCAGCTCGGCAGTTGCTATCTGGTGTTCGCGTCGAGGAGGCATAAAAGAGGAAAAACATGAAAGGAAACGAGTGAGATGATTGGATGAAGAGAATGAGATGAAGCAAAATCAACAAAAACAAAGATGGTGGTTACGCATCGCTAAGCAAACAAGCGACACGAAAGGTCTAGTCAAGGTAAGTGGGTCAAAAATAATGTATCGCGAAGACATGTTTGCCTATAAGTGAACACTCACCCCAAGAGTTCCCAGGTAAGAGTGACTGGTCCGATTATGTGGATTTGTGCGAACACTCTAGCCTTAGACAGAAAACTCAGGGTACAGGCATTCACTCTTCCAGTTCGCACGTGTTCACACTATTAAAGCCCAAAACTTTGACGAGACTTTTGAAAATTCAAAAGGGTTCAAAACCATATAACAGAGGGTTCAAAACCTAGTAATCAATCATCCTCGAACAGACGATTAATTTTCAAAGCGGATTCGGAACCGAAGTTCTCATTGTGGTTATCACCTAAGGATAGGTGAAGTGCATGTTTTAAAATCTAAACACAAGATAACTTGTGTTAGGGTCCTAGAAAGTTATAGTCTAGGTCAAAGCATTACTAATAACCAAATTCCCTATAACCATTGGCTCTGATACCAACTCTTCTGTCACACCCCGGCCGCATATAACATGCAACCGCGGCGGAAACGCCGGGGAGTGTTGGGACAGAATTAAATTGTTTCATAACCATGGCATACAAAGTTGTATTCTATTTATAAACAAGAGTGTTATATTGTCTTAAACAGGAAAACAGAGAGTTCAGAACATAATTAAACTAGTCTATCTTCATTTTTATTCTCTAAGGCACAGGTCCGCCCTAGTGTCATGATAATCATACTATGGAATAGCTCCTGAAAACACATGTGAAAGTAGGTACGTCAGCATAAAAATGCCTGTGAGATACATAGGTTTTGTGAAAATGGGATTCATGACTTAAGTTTTAAGAAAACTTTTAATAACAGTCAGTCATGAACCTTGTAAATTGTTTTGCCTTGTAAATCCTTTGGAAAATGGTAAAATCAGATGATATGTATAGATAAATGTAAGGTTAAACGAATAACCAAGTAAACTGAATTGAATATGATAAGTTGTTTGTAAAGCAATGCCTTGTAAAAAGTATGTTATTTGTATAAAACATAATATGTCTAAACTGAAATGATTTAGATAACGCTGCGATATGTAATATTATACAAACATTTATATATAGGAAGTACCAGCGGCGTATCCACCATGATTGTATCATATTACGTACGCCACGTTACTCAAACCATTTACCCAAACCAACCACCATGTAAATTGTTCATGTATAAATCAATTGTCAAGTGTTATTGTGTAAACCATATCGAAATGTCTATGTTCAATGTAAACCACCAAATGTGTATATCAATGTCAAAATGTCTATGTTTAATGTAGATCATGTATTGTGTACTCAAAATATATCATGTATGGTAAGTGAAGTGTATCAACTAAACCATATGTAAAATGCACAAAAACAAGGTGTTGAAGTAAAACATGTTTTAAATCAACGTTATGTTTTGTGGAACAAATGCATGCTATACTGATACAAACATTTATGCGGTATTGTGAAAATGCATACATCCAAGCCTTGAGACTGTGGCGATAAACCCTTAAACAAATTAAAGGTTTATCTAAGTTATGTATATCGAATTCGGTCATTCCTTCCAATCCAAACAAACCCAGGATTTCAGGAACGGGAATTGTCAATTCCTATGGTACCACTACCTACTAACGAACGGCGTAGCTAATGTTAATGAATTTATTGTTCCATGTTAAACAAACCAAATGTTATACCAAAATGAAGGCATGTGATGTAAACAATTGTACTAAGTATGCACACAATGGGCATAAATAGCATGAAATGCAATGTGAAACAATGTACTAAGTACGCACACAATGGGCATACATAGCATGAAATGTAATGTAAAGCAATGTACTAAGTACGCACACAATGGGCATACATAGCATGAAATGTAATGTAAAGCAATGTACTAAGTACGCACACAATGGGCATACATAGCATGAAATGTAATGTAAAGCAATGTACTAAGTACGCACACAATGGGCATAAATAGCATGAAATGTAATGAAAACATGTACTATAATGTACTAACGAACATAGCAGGTATATGATGTGAAAACAGGGAAAGCATGAAAGTAACAAGTAGGCACATGTGTTTCACCCCAAAACAGTTTAGAAAACAGTAAAAGATGGGGTTCAATGTACTCACCTGAGATTGCTTTGAAGTCCTTGTATAACAACGAAATAATGCTAGAGATCACAGAATATCAAACGGCACCTAATAGGTAGCTATATTAATATACCGGACCAAAATCGGAAGGATCGGATAATATGCGGGCTCGTAAACCAAACGAGTATGGAGACTCGTGTAATATGGTTTAACAAAGCCTACATACTAAAATGAAACCTAACCTAAGTGCTTACGGCCCATTACGACCCGTTTAGGTAGCTTATGCTACCTTAACGCGTCGTTCGCGTAGAACGCGTTTGGAACGCCTAACATCATGACCACAAGGTATAACCTCGGAAGGTTACAGCTATGGTTACCTAATGTGTTTGGTCGGATCCTAATGATCGACCAAATGGGTCGGGTTCGAAAGTATAAGCGATTGTTTAGATCGCTTACCTTACGACCCTATATAAGCACTATACTAAAAGTGACGAGCTAAGCATGTTAGAACATGCTTAACTAAGTTTAGAAAACAGGTTTGGCATCAAAACAAACGACTTTGATGCTCACGAGTAGTTTGGTTACAAAATACGCAAGAATGTGCATTTTGGCCGAAACTACGACTCGTCAGTGAGCCTTGATAACGTGGTAATCAGTAGGTATAGTCGCCATAGACTATAACCATCGTGATCACGCTCACGTTATGAAGTTCTAATGAACTTCGTGTTGACCATAGGCTGGTCAACGCAGAAAGTCAAACAAAGTTTGACTTTAGCACTAGAAAGTGATTAAAAGAACGAAAGTACGAAGGGTTCCCGAAAGCTAATCTCGATCCAGGAGCTCAGGTATGAGAGCAAAGGCCTCAACTTCGAGCTTTAGCTCAGATTTTTGTGGGTTTTAGCCAAAGGGGGGGGGGTATTTATAGGAAAAGTAAAGCCGTTAGGACCGTTTCTTGAATATCGTGCCACGATCCAAGCCGTACACTTGTCGCAAAGTTGTGGTGCCTTATTTTGCCCCCACCATAGGAATCCGACACGTGGCGTTGCCCTTTGGGTGATCGAAAGGCCAATGCAAGTGGATCAAACATTGAATCTGGTCTGCATGTCTGATGCGGCCCGCGTCAGGATTCACACAAGGCTCAGGCGGGCCGCCTGGCCCTGTCTGATCCGCATAAACTTTCAGCAATTACAGTTTTAGTCCCTGTTACGTATTTAAGCCATTTCCGACACTTCTAAGGTCCGTAAAGCCAATTTTAGGGCCCTAAAATGATGCCTAAACATTGTGGACATGAAACATGCCCAAAAATATGTCGGATGTTGGTTCGTTTGGCCGTACGATCGCGATGTTCGGTTAATTACGACGGAATGCGCATAAGCACGAAAAATGATCCAAATGACACGACGAATGGATTTTTCTCATGCCAAACACTAAGGCATAATATAAGGATGCTTACATAAATTTTTGGATGTCCGGATGTATTCAGAACGTACGTTATGTGCGGAAGTGTAAACTTGTGCACTTTTTGACACTTTTAGCCCCTAAATGGTCCAAAAGTTTGTTTTAGCATACCAAACCCCTCAAAGCCTATTTCTAAGCTATGTAAAGGATATTTATGGTATGTTTAACTTATGGACATGTTCTGGAATGTTTGTTACAGTTCAAATTGGCATACTTTCGCAGTTTGTCAAGTTTAGTCCCTGTAAGCGAATTAACTTGTTTTTGCCATACCAAGGCCTTCAAAACTTATTTCTAAGTTATGTAAAGGTTATTTGAGGTATGTTGAGTATATGTTGATGTTCCGGAGTATTTGTCGCATTAAACTGAGTACGTTTATGCACCAGTCTGCGTATAATTCTCCAGAAAGCGATGTAGAGTTTAAAATTGAACAAAAGTCAAAACATAAAAAATGTAAAACACAACCAAACAAACATTGGGATCAAATAACATTGTTTTATTGATAATTGAACTGTTCATAATGATTACAAGCATAAATGTTACATAAACCACAAAATTACATAAGCATATAACCCACAGAGGCACGTAAAGCACATAGAACTCCGAAATCCTCACTATACTTGCACGTATTCACCTATTACTCAAAGTCCGCGAGTCCGAGAATAGCGATTGCGATTAGCGAGTACACATCGAGTAGCATAGCATAAGCAAGTAACATAGCATGCGATTATCCACAAGTAGCAGTGATTTGTTGACGTTTTGAGGTTGATGTGCAGTGCGGGTCGTGTGTGTCGATCAAAGCGAGGAGCGAAAAGTGTATAAATTACCAAAAATCAAAACACATAAACAGATAAGTCACATAAAACACAGAAAATCCATATAAAACGACAAATATCAGAGTCAGCAGTTGCGGGCTCAGATTCGAAACACATAAAATCAGCGATTGCGAGCTTGAAATCGAGGATAGATTGTCTAAGGCTTGATAGACGTCGACTACCCAAAGTGATTCGACTGTTCACAAGAACTTTCAGTGCACACTTTGGCCTTCTGGACTGTGCTCTCGCCTCGATTTGAGCGATCGGCACGCATCCTTCCAGTTACAGTGTGACTTCAAGTCGTTGGAGTCTGTCGAGACCTTGGTGAGAGTTTTGTAAAACCAAAATAGAGGACAGAACAAGTTGTCAAGGTTTGGGTTTCACCCCTGACTTAACAACTTCGTTCCTGTTTTGATAAAATAGCGAGGAAAATTTGCGTCGAAGTGCGGATTTCACTCCTGATCCAACGCAAATTCTCTTGTTTTATATTTAAATGTGGGTCAAACATGCGATTTAGTCGAGAGTTTGCGGTTTTCACACCTAATCTCGACCTAATCACTCGTTCATCTTTCGAATATTAGCGTGCAACGATAGTGTAGTACTTAGCGAGTGCAAGCGAGAATAGCGAGTAAGCTCGTACAATACCCCTTCAGGGTATGCACAAGTCGGTCTGTTGGTACTTAGACTATAGACTAGGTCGTTTCTAAGACATCGACCCGGACTTAGTCGAGTCTTGCCTAATTCCCTATAGTTATGGCTCTGATACCAATCTGTCACACCCCAACCGATGACGGAAACATCGGGGTGCGACACTGAGCAAAACAGATTATCAAGAGAAATTCCATAACAACTAAATTACCGGATAGTTAATATTATGTCCCATACCATAACCCATCAAGCAATCAAATTATTATAGACACAGATATTCTCCAAACAAAACATTGTTCCGACAACTCAGATTAATTAAGTAAATTGTCTTCGTTTCTAGACTCTCACTCTTACTTGATTCCACAAAAGCAGGTAAAGCACAGCATCCTAAGCACCTGCTACATACGTTAAAATAAAGGTCAATACACATAGTGTAAAGGTGAGCATACAAGTTTGATAGTATAATAGAGTTCGAAATCATTTACGCATAACCAGCATGTAACATGTAACTAAGTGAAGGCTAGCAGGTTATCGAAAGAGAAATATGCACAGACGTGACTGCGAGTTGTAGAATGCGCAACACATATCCCCACTGGGACACGTGAAGTAAAGCCCTTAACAACCCCTGTAATCCAAACTATAGTACCATCGTTGCTAAGGTGTCAGGCAACAATCACTGTGTTAACATAACATACAAGCATTCATCGAATAACACGTAACATGCAATAACGGTCAGCGTATAAACAGTGTTTGCGTTGTGTGATCGTTGTGATTCGAATATAGGTAACGTATGTAACACCCAAAAGTGCGTAAAGCAAAAAGGGATCGAGTATACTCACAGATCGTGCTTAACAAGTAAACACTCTCTTGGATTGAAGGGAGCGCTGAGAGAGATTAGCCTGAACAGTTAACGATAGCATAAGCGATGAACGACGCGTAAAACGGTGAAAAGTGACCAAGTGTCGAACGGTAATCCGATCGGATGGTCATTCGATCGGATGTCAATCCGTTCGGATGGTCATTTGATCGGATGGCCATTCGATTGGATTGAAATTCGTTCGGTAAGGATGTGTTTGTATATGATGGCTTTGAAGTTTTCGTTGTAGCATTTTGAAAACAGAGAAATATCTCTACATTTCAGGTCGTTCGATCGAACGGCGGTTCGATCGGATGACGATCCGTCTGGTGAGGTATTTCTCAGAGAACAAGTTCACAGCAGGATTATCATCCAATCGGATGGTCAACAGATCGGGTGGCAGTCCGTTAGAACTGACTATGTGTTAAACATGTTGAAAATTGTTTAAGTGTTGAATCCTCAAGTGCAATCCGATCGGATTGCGGTTCGATAAGATGGTAATCCGATCGGACGGCAATCCGTCCCACGATTTGACTGTTCTGCAAATTGAAGATTTGTTAAGTTTTGGAAGTTTTGCGGTTTACTCGAGATGATATGATAACACATTAAACAACAGAACCTCGTCAAGTCCCAAGTCGTCCGATCGAACAGGAATCATCCAAGTCCGATTAGTTTACTGGTTCGTGACGGTTGTTCATGTTTAACCCGGAATCAGTTGTCTCTTAGATAGAAATTAGATCTTGAACCAACACTTCACTAAGAATAAGTAAAAGATCGGAACAAGCTCTGATTCTATCGGTTTTGAGTGCATTGAGTGTAAAAGAGTTGAAAGAAAGTTGGAAAAGCTTCTTTCAATCCTTTTCACCTTGCAATGCTTAGATCTATGCAAAATCTTTATGTATTCATGTGGAAATCCTTCAGATCTAAGTTGTTCTTGGTGGAATGAGGCCAAAGCTTGAAGTTCAAAAGAACTCCATGATGACATCATCCCAGAACACCCCAAATCCGTTGATTTCACGGTTAAAAGTTAAGATTCGAAGGTGAAAAAGATGAAGGAGTGCGTGTAGATCATAGAAGTATAAGATTCAGTTTGAAAAACTTACAAGAATCACGAGAAATCGAGAGAAAGAAGGTCTTGATTGCGGCTGGTCGAATGAGGGAGCTGTCACATCAAATGATGTGACAGAAGGGGTATTTATAAGTTGCCAAAAAGGGAAAGGGTGCACCTCGATCGAATAGCACCTTAATCGGATGGCAATCCGATTGGATGGCCATTCGATCGATCGACCATTCGATCGAGTGGCTCCGACGAGTTGTGTTCTGGCGTTTTGTTTCGCGTGTTGAGCGTTGCGATGCGTTTAAGCGAGGTTCGAAGCGATAGATTAATATTAAACACACAACTACTATATCTAACATATAATCATCATCAATAACTTGCGTTTAGCGTTTGCGATTCAATTACGTTGCGATAGAGTTGCGATTGCGTTTCGATTAAGGAGTGACAGATCGCAATTAACAATCTTTTCTTCCTTTGACTTCAATCTTGACTTTGACTTTCGTAACACGGGGTGTTACACAACACCCTTGAATACCCCATACAACAAATTTTTATTTAATTAACTAGGTTATATACACGTGTATTACACGGGTTGAATTAAGAAAATATCTCAGGTAAGTAAAAAAAATGATAAATACGACATTAAAATTACTTTAAACCATCCATAACCAGGAAAATATCAATTTCTTTCTTTGAAATTTAAAGGAAAGCATAACAATTTTGAAATAAATTTTAAATTTACACAACTTAAAAGTTCAACATATCATAAATAATCATTGCTAATTATCAATAAATACATAACTTAAGATTTACCATTTATGCAACTTGAATCAAAGATAATTTAAAATGAAAAGCTACACGAGAGGAATGTTATATTGTTAAAATTTTAAACAATAGTTTGAGTGCATATTTCATTAATGGTTTTCACTTTGATATCGTGTTTCTTTTTTGCAAGAAATAGTAAAGCTTAAATTCTTCATAAAATTACCACAATTTTTTTATAGTTTGATGTTTAGCGGACTTTTTTCTTTGTTTTTTCTTTTGGTTACTATACGAGTATCGATACACTAACAAACCAAACCAATAACAATCGAAACTAAATTCCCATCGTATCGTGCAGGGGATTTAATAGTTATTACTTCATATACATGGAAATAACCATAAAAATATATTGCGTCAATTTATCAAATTGTCAAATAATTAAAATGAGAAACTTAATATAAATTTATTGATCAAAATATATTTTAATATGATAACATTTTAATGTACTTTTAAGTTTTATGAGTGTACGTTTTCAGTTTAATTATATAGTAGGTCAGAACCCCATGTATTACACGGGTTGCATAAATGTAATTTTATATAATAAATAATAAAAAATATATCTTTAAAAAAATTCATATATTGCATGCGTTGAATAAAATATAATGTCATATGTTAAGATAAATAGTCATCAAGATTTATCTTTTAAAAATACGTGTTAAATAAAATATAATGTCATATGTTAAGATAAATAGCCATCAAGATTTATCTTTTAAAATGAACATTGATGTACTATTTACTTATTATAACATTTTACTTTGTTTTTTTATTTTGCATAAGTATAATTCTATATAATAAATAATAAAAAGACATATCTTTAAAAAAAACTCGTAAATTGCACGTGTTGAATAAAATATAATGTCATATGTTAACATATACAGTCGTCAAGATTAATCTTCTAAAAATGAACTTTGATGTACTATTTACTTATTATAACATTTTACTTTGTTTTTTATTTATTTTTAGATTAAAAACACATGTATTATATGGGGTTGAATCCTGTTTTTAAGATACATTCAAATTATGAGATACAATTATTTTAGTTAGTTTTATGCACCTTCATGCTTATTTGTTTATTTCATTCATAAAACATTCGTCTTAAATTTGTATTCAAGAGAGTTTACGGTACAAAAAGGTGGAGATCGATCCCCAGGTTTTTATACATTTCATCATTTTCATGAATTATACCGTAAAATCGAGAACTAAATTCTCTTTGAATTGAGTATATAATTGTTATATTTAAAAATGGTGTTCTTTCTACATGTTTATGCAATGTGCAATAAATGATAGGTTTAAACCAACTATAACAGTACACCTACCATTATAGCTAGTGATGCGTAAAAAACACTTATAATTTAATAGAAGTATATGCCCGATCTAGAATAATTATTTAATTCTAGTAAAAAAAACAATAATAAAATTATTAAGTATATATCAAATGGAAACCTTGAATTCCTAATCTATCTACTATAATAAAAGAAACCAATTTTTGGACACGTGTCATTCATTGAAAGCATCCTCAAATCTATACTTATTTTATATTAACTAAATAAATAATAAATTTATATATTATTATTTTGCAACATGTTGTTGCATTAGGAGTTGTATTCATTGCTTAAAGTTTAGTACTATTAATTTGCATTGTTGCATTAGATTATATACTATTAATATTAATATTTATATACTATTAATATTATTTAAAACATTAGTATGCATGTTTAGTTGTAAGTTGTGCTTAAATGTTTGTACCTTAATCAAATATTGGTTGTCAGTTGTGCTTCAGTGCTTGTACCTTAATAATGTATTCATGTTTAGTTGTAAGTTGTGCTTAAATGTTTATACCTTAATCAAATATTGGTTGTAAGTTGTGCTTAAGTGGTTGTACCTTAAGCAAACAATGGTTTCATTACCTTACCAAATTCAATATGTTTTTTATGCATGTATGGTTGTAAATTATGCTTAAATGGTTGTACTCTAATAAAATAATGGTTTCATTATCTTACCATATTCAATCGGTTTGATCCATTCAAACTTGTGTTGTTTTATTTGTAAATTATTATTTATAATAATCTAATTAGTTTAGTCAAAATCTTGTATAAATATAATTTGCAACATATTGATGCAATGGTTGTTGTAATGTTTGCATTATGGTTTGTATAGTAGTAATGATATATATTATATATAGATTACGATGAACCTGTCAAACGGGAAAAATAGACGCGAGTTCATCGTAACGCGCGAGTCCTACATCAACTTAGTTTTTTTTTATTCTATGTTTTACGTTTCGGTTTAATTTCTTCGCATTAACACCGCAACTTCAGTATCGGTGGTCGCTGGCAGTAGTGTGGCATTAGTGCTCGCCCCAGACGCAACGCGGGGGTTGTTAAATACTAGTTAATATTAATTCTTATCATAATTTAATAAAATATTATCCTCAAATCTAAATTCTTAATTTAATTAAAAGCATTCGTAATATTATAGATAAAGCCATATTCATAATGTTGTTATGCCATATAGCAAATTGTAACTCTAATTCAACCGATGCGATAATAAATTAATGTACATGAACCTAATCTTCTATCTACTATAATAAAAGAAAACAACTTTTAAACACGTATTAAGGCATCCTCAAATCTATACTTATTTTATATTAACTAAATAAATAATAAATTAATATTAATTCTTATCATACTTTAATAAAATATTATCCTCAAATCTAAATTGTTAATTTAATATATTTTTAAACAAATACATCTCTTTCCTACTTATCTTATATTAAATATATAAATAATATCTAATATTAAAAATATAACTTTTTTTTATTATTTGGTATACAAAATTATATTTATTGAACTCGTGTAAAACGCGGGGTTTTTAAAAATAAATTTTTTATTATTTACTATTCAAAGTTATATTTATATAACCCGTGTAACACACGAAGTTTTTAAAGATATAACTTTTTATCATTTGCTATGTAAAGTTATATTTACTCAACACGTGTAATACACGAGGTTTTTTAAGGATATATTTTTTTATTATTTGGTAGATTTTTCAACCCGGCTATACATGAGTTTTTTAAAGATGCGACATTTTTAGTATTTAATATACAAAATTACATTTATTTAATCTGTGGAATACACATGGTTTTTAAAGCTATAACTCTTTTTTTAGATCTATTCAACATGTGTAATATACGGGGTTTTAAGGATGTAATTTTTTTTATTTGGTAGATTTATTCAACCCGGTTATACGTGGTTTTTTTTAAAGATACGACGTTTTTAGTATTTAGTATACAAAATTACATTTATTTAATCTGTGTAATACACATGGTTTTTAAAGATATAATTTTTTTATTATTTGATATATAAAATTACATTTATTTAACCCGTACAATATACGAGTTTCATAAAGATATAACTTTTATTACTTAATATATAAAACTACATTTATTCAACATGTGTAATACACGGGGTTCTAACCTAATTTACTATAATTTCAATTGTTTAAAAAAATAATTATTATTTACTATGATTATAATAAAAACAAACCTTCAAATTCTTATCTAATTTTTTGTTTAAAATTATTATTATTATTTAATATGGTCATAATAAAAACAAACGTTTATCCTTATCTAAATATTTATTCTTATCTAATATTTTGTTTAAAATTATTATTATTTAATATGGGAGATAAATAGGAAAATAAGGTGAGAAAGCACCAGAGAGTGACACGTGTTCAGAAAAGATTTTCGTTTATTAGTATAGGTAGATTTTGTTATAGTACCTTTAATTTCTAAATTTTTTTGTTAATTATGAAAATATATTATTATAAATTACGTACTTAATTATTTGTTATGTATTAATAATAATAATAATAATAATAATAATAATAATAATACAATTACTAAATTAAAGGTGAGACTGCCACAAAACATTAATTGGAATCCTTTATTAAAATTAAGATGAGATACATCAATCTTTCTTTTTGAGTTAAATTATTGAATCAACATACATCAATCTTTCTTTTCTAGTTAAATTATTGAATCAACTGAAATTTTCAAACCAAAAATTAAATTACGAGTTAAATGCCGTTTTAGTCTCTATAGTTTGGGTCATTTTACCAGTTTAGTCTAAAAGTTTGAAACATTGCCATTTTGGTCCAGATAGTTTCAAGCGTTGCCATTTTAGTCCACTGGGTTAACCCCGTCCATTTTTTCTGTTAGCTAGAATGGTAATTTGATCATATGGTCGAATTCTCGTTCTAATTAACAGAATTACATATAAAATGACCGAAATGCCCTTCTAGTTAACAGAATAAAGGATGTAGTTAACCCAGTAGACAAAAATGACAACGTTTCAAACTTTTAGACTAAACGGGCAAAATGACCCAAACCAAAGGGACTAAAACCGCATTTAACTCTTATATTATTAAAGGGGTTGTTTAGCATGTATCCTTATTTTTCTAACTGTCTTATCAAGTAAAACAAACCCATCCTGTCAATCTTAATAAATTTTTTAATTTAATCAATAATATACGAGGATATTATAAAAAGAGAGAACACATACGAGTATATTAATTTTTTTAATTTAATCCGTAATATACGAGAATATTATAAAAAGAGAGCACATACGAGGATATTATAAAAGGGGAGAACACGAAATGAACCGAACATAATTACGAGGATATTATAAAAAGAGAGAACACATACGAGGATATTATAAAAAGAAAGAACACGAAATGAACCAAACATAATTTAATTTTTTCAATTAAGAATTTTAAGTACAGAAAGTGAAATTTACTAAACTTTTCCCGATTAAGAATTTTATGCACAAAAATTGAAATTTACTAAATCTAGTTTTATGATGAATATTTATTTGATCAGCTTCATAATTTTTTTTAAATATATATTTTCTAAAGAGTTTTATGATTCTATTCTCATTTTGTCAACTTTTTATATAATTATATGAATATCAATTATCATTGAATTCTTCTTCTTCTTTTTTTAGTCAAAGCTCAAGTCGCTAGCTTTATTTAGTTACATGTTAGAGTGTCTTTGAAATTATGGAATAATAATGAGTCTAGTCGAACTAGTCTAAACTCAATCTCGCATCGTTTAAAGCTCCATGTAAACATGTAGGCTTGCATTCGGCTTATTTACGTTTCTAACTAGTAGATGCCCCGCCCGCGTTGCGGGGCGATAGCCGAATAATTCTCAACCAATTAAAAAAATACTACTATAATTTTTCTAGGGAAAAAAAAACAAAAACGATGATAAGACCGTAATTTTGGGCTCGGGGCAAAAGTGTAACTTTTAAGGACTAATGAGTTAGTGTTAGGCAACTCCTTGAGACGAAAAAAATTAAATCGAGTAAACCAATTAAAACAAAAAACCTTTATAGTTTTGGTAAAAAAAAAAACTAAATCGATGGGAAAAACGTAATTTTTAACTGAGTGCCAAATCATAATTTTAATTCGGGGATAAATTGTAAACTAAATGGACCAACGGGGGAGTGCTAGGAAGTTGCCGGCACGACTGTAATTTTACACTGGGGGCAAAATTGTAATGTCAACAGGAAAACAAACAAAAACGATGTGGAAAATCTAAAGTTAAGTTGAGGGTAAAATCGTAACTTGGCTGGGAGAAAAAAAACTAATGGCAAAAACTATAAATTTATACGGGGTAAAATCGTAATTTTGAACCGAGGGCAAAATTGGAATTTTTAGGCAGGAGGAAAAGCATAGGTTAATTTTTAAATGGGGGTAAAAACATACTTTTGAACTGATGGGAAAATTGTATTTTTAATGGTTGGAACGGGGCAAAATCGTAATTTGTTACCGGGGGGCAAAATTGAAATATTTAGCTGGGAGCAAAAGCGTAAATTTATTTTTAAGCGGGGCGAAAACATAAATTTAAAATCATGGCAAAATCGTTATTTTAAAACAGGATAAAATCGTAATTTTGTTGGGCTAATAGGGGAGTGCCAGGCAACTGCCTGGCACTATTACCCTGCCACCCTTTTTGCCCAATTGAAGGGCTCAACTATTGAATTCTGACGTCATTGTAGTAGTTTAAATAAATAAATTAAATATCGTTATTTTTATTAGGTACGTATTATATATTTATTATATATTAAGAAAAAACTTTATATGTATATAGTTAATGGGCTCATCTAGCCCATGATATAACGTATATGAATCTTGGGCTCGGATATTTAATTAAACAAACTTATTTTTTAGAATTGGGGCTCGAACTTGTTAGAACTCGACTCGCTTGAAGTTTTTATCAAGCCGATCTCAAGTGGCTAACAAATGTCTTGACTCGTTTATAAAACTACTTGAAAACAACTATTTTACTTAAATAATAGTAAGGATAAAAAATGTTTTAAGATAAATCTGAGTGTAGACTTGATATTAATGATTGAAGTGTACAAATGCACATTCATTTAAACTTTAGTGCTCTTTGGGAAATTCAACAATAGTGGGTGTACCACACCTAGTGAAGTCCATTGCTAGAAGATAAACACATAAAAGGTGTTTTAAAGAAAGTGGACCAAATTGAGAAGATATTTGTGATTGGAGGTCCAAAGTCCAAATTGTACTAAAAAACCAAGTGTGTTTTGTTGAGTAAAATTTAACACATTTGGTGGACCACAAATAATGAGTTCTATTAAGTGAACTCTTGTCTTTCTTTCTATTCCAAATTGGAGTTTAAAGTACGATTTGCATGCCCAACCTCCAACCCCCAACCCATTAATAATTATATGATGAATGTGATAAGCCTTAACTACGATGCTTAATTTTCAAAAAACTATTGTTCTCACTGTTAATTTAGTTGTAACGCATTTAATTAGTATGTTTCTTGTCACGTGCATATATAGTTTAATTTCATATTTGGCTCAATCCTATCATAAAATCTAAAAACACTTCAATTAAATTTATTTCTACACGACGTAAATGGTTGAGCTTTATAGTTTCAAACTTATATATACTCGACCTCTAACAAGTATCCGAATTATAAAGTTATATCTATATAAGACTCATATAACTCTAGGTTTTGTAAGAGAGAAAAATATAATTATACATTGTTACAAAGTCGACTTTAAATTATTGATGGATAGTAATGATAAGTTCACGTTTAAGTGTATGTTTTTCTTTAAAAGACGTAGAACACGGACTCTATGAAAAGTTATTAATAACCTGAAATAGTTAGATAATTGTCGATTAGTATAGGTTTCACGAGAATCAAAGGTCGGACTTTGTTAAAAGCTTTAGAATTAAAAGTTAAAACTGAAAAAAGAAAGTTGAAAGGCACAGTGTGGTTGTCTCGTGAACTAGAAGTCTTGTCGAATGAACACAACTTCCTCGTGTCAACCATCTTTTGGTTTGTGACACATGAAATGTCATTTTCTCAGGTGAAAAGTCATTTGCTTATATATACTGTATACATTGAATCAAGATGTTATATATGGGTATGTCCGTATGTAATGAAATAAAAAAATAATTCGAGAAGGATAAAGTTAGTAATTGATAATTATATTAACTTTTAAGTCTTTAATTTACTTTAATTGTATAATATCTTAATTACCAAAGTCCAATAGGAATGAAGTTGGAAATTTTTTTTTTAAGGCCAACAAATCAATCTCGAGCACTTTCAGGGCACCCACTGGACAAACGGAGTACTCCGACAGTAACCCGAGTCGTCTACCACCAATTCCGGGGAAAACCCAGTAACTCACCTGCCAGTAGGCACGACGGTAAATTAACAGTAAAACCCGTTTGGCTTAAGGATCTAACCCAGATTTCCTTGGGTCTCATATCAAGGCCCACCAGTGCCTCACTCATTTTTTGCATTAAATGAGAATTGAACTTGAGTCTTCAATAATTAACTCAAGTCCTCCTACCACTTGAGTTAGAAGTCATTGGCGAAAAGCTTATTTAGAGTCGCTTTCACTTGCAAATTTATCAAATAATATTATAATCAAGCGGCAATGCTCTAGCGGTATTCGTATGACTTTATCTAGGGAATATCGTCGGTTAGAGTCTCGTTTGTGACCCACGTGGGCTTTTGGGTGATGGGTTTCCCCTGAAAATGGTGACGGGACGGGTCACCAGCACTGTCTACAATCGCTGGCGTGGTTGGCCATTTAGATTTATTCTATTTAGATTTGCTTCTGTGGTTGCATGCTATTGGTGCTACATGTATAGGTGTAACCGGGTGACCGGGCTTCATTTAACCAGTGGCGGACTCAGGAATTTTTTCATGGGGGTGCGGAACATTTTTAAAAAATTTAGGCCCCTAGGTATATAAGTAAAAAAACCGGTTCGTATCGGGTCGGGTCGGGTCATGTAAAACAAACAAACATCAAACTAAATTTATATAATCATCAAAAACATGTCAAACCTTGTTACAAACATAATTAAAACGTCGACGCCCTACGGGTTTTCATTTTTTAAAATCTATCCAAAACATAATCTAAAATTAAAATTCTTAAGCAATTCTTTCTCTATATAACATAAGTTTATCGCTCCATAACATATATAATGTTTCAAATTTAATTTTAATTTTCAACTATTCAAGCTCTAGAAATCATAACGTAAGTTGTAATCACCCTAAAAATATATAAACAACATAATCTAAAAATATATAAACAACATAATCACCCTAAAAATCATCTAAACAACCATAAACTGGGTAAAGGTATGGGTATTACGGTGGTCGCCGGCTGCTGGACTGTTGTCGTTGGGTGATGTTGTTCGTTGGCAGTGCAGGGACCCAAGAGAGAGAGAGAGAGAGAGCGGGAGAGAATTTCTAAAGGTTTTGGGCTTTAATTATTTTATTATAGTTTGAAATATTGTTGGGTTTGGTTATGGGCTAAAACTTAGTGGGCTAACTAGTTAGGAATTATAAGTGGGTAAAGGGATGGGTATTTGGGTTTAGTTAATTAGGTATTAAAAGTTATATAATATAATTTAGGTAGTATTTTTTTTTAATAGAAGTTTACTAAAAAAATTTTAAATATAAATTGATAACACTTTTTACCTAAGGGGTGCGACGAAAAATTTCAAGGGTGCGGTCGAAAAATTCCAAGGGGTGCGGACGAAAAATTCTAAGGGATGCGTACGGGATTTTCGACGGAGATTAGCACTAATTTTTTTCCCCGGGGGTGCGCCCGCCCACCTTAAGGTGGGCTTGGGTCCGCCCCTGCATTTAACGTTCATAAAATAATATAATCAAGATACATGCATGTACATTTGAATGAAAATACACATTCATTCACATATCTTTTTATTTAATTATCATAAACTAGCTAAACTTTTACATTTCACAAATTTAAATACTGACATTTTTAATATCATCCTAGTCATGAAAACTAACAGCAAGTATGCTTAGATTGATAAATAAAAGCATACATACACACTGTTAGAAAGATGATTTTTAGCAATAAAATATCATCCACATTATTCCCTCGTTGAAACACACCATGTTTTGAAGTCATAGTATTTGTCAGTAAACACTTTCGGTGAATTCTTCATCCATGTCATGTTTTTCAACAAATCACCAACGGCTTACGCCCCACTATATATCCGTCGCTGAAAGACTCTGTTTTGTAATCATACATACACCCGCTATGTATTTGAATAAATTACTAATACGTGTAATTACGCTTGTTATTATCACGAACCAAATAATTTATAGTTAGTGAACATTATTAAATAGGATAAATTTAGGAAACTAAAGATGGTTAGAAAAAGGGATAGAACGATGATTTAATAAGTTGGCCGAAAGTGAGGTATTGTTGCATATAAGAATATGTATGATGTAAAATAATTGTTTATCAAAGGAAAGTGAAAGGCTAAGTGTGTTGTGAATTGTGAAAGTGCCAAATATGATGGTGACCCTTCACTAAATATACACCCTTTAATCCTTATCGCATAGCCAATCCTCGGCTTAGTTCACCACGTAGCCTGTTTTCACGCGTCCCACTTTTTTTTCCCAATCAATATAAATATATTAAAAATAAAGTTACAGCGACCTCCCGTTAAGGTTGAGGGTTTAAGTCATTTAATAAACAATGAAATAGATTTATAGTAGAATTATTTTCTGTTAAAATAAAATGGAAATTACATAACTAATGCAAATTACAATTTTCTGTAAATTATTTTATAGTTATAATAATAAAAAAAACTTTGTATAGTTATGTTATATACATGGTTGCAAAAGTCGCTAGACGCCCCCTAGTCGGTCGACCGGGCAGTTGAGAGAACTCGGCCTAGGCGGAGAGTACTCAGGGAGTACTCGGACATATTAAATTATTAAGAGATTAGTTTTCGGAAATTAAGTATGTGTCAAATAACATAATTTACAAATATTTATAACAAAATACGTGAAAATGATATTCATTCCTTAATACGATAGATATAAAAATTATGTTTTATTTTATTAAAGTCAAACTCAACCCGAGTTGACCTACTAGATCCGATTCTGATCAAGGTTAACCGCGTTTGATCGATTCCAAGTAATTAGGCGTAGTTGAAGAAAGTCGTCTCGATAAGCTACCTTGTAGCACTTACTCGGGAAGTACTCGGCCTTGAAGACCTTGTTTTACAACCATGGTTACATGTGAAAACTTAATTAAGCGTCTACTTCTTCTCACCTATCATTTTGCATTCGTACATCATCATCATATAGATAGATACTAGTCTAAGATCCCGCGAATTTCGCGGGTGGACTAAGACACAAATATATAATTTATAATTGTTGAAATACTCTTTTGAAAGAAATAAACGTTCAAGTAACGAAACTCATCCCTCTACCCGTGGATACGTAATGTATCAAACGAAATTACAACAGAAAGAGTAAGAATATGGATTTCATATCTAACATTTTTTACAAACCTTTAGGAAGTGACTGAGGAAACTCATAGGACAGGATCAGTTTCATGTGAAAAACGTCATTTTCATACGGAGTGCCAACTGCACACCGGGGATACTCAGTCAGAAAATTTAGGAATTAACCATGTTACAATATATACACAGTCAAACATACACATGAAAATATATAAGCTAGTAAGTACATGGCCCTTCTATATGATTTAGATACTGTTGATCATGTGTTTACCCCATTGTAGTGATTCTTTTCCTGTGCTTTATATCAGTATGACTTCCCTTATATGTATGTATGTGTAGGGCCGCCCAAACCCAAGTATTTTGAGGCTTGGGCTTTAGGCCTCCAAATCAATAGGGTCTCTAACTTTAAAAATAAAAAAGTTATATATAATATTTGGTCTCTAAACTTATCTTTACACATACAAAAAATATAATAAAAAAATTAAATTAACTTCGCTAACAATAAACCTTTTGGTTTATTTTGTTCGTCCCAAGCCCGGACAAAAGAGAGTTTTTTCTCAAATAGTAATTTTTTCGGAAAAATGCCTCAAGTTTTTAATTTGCTTTAGGCCACCAAAATGGTTGAGACAGCCTTGTGTATGTATTATTTGTTTTAGTTTTAATATTTAATCACTTTGTTAGTTAGCTTTAGGCAATCAAAATGGTCGAGTCGGCCCTGTGTATGTGTTATTTATTTTAGTTTTAATATTTAATCACTTTGTTAGTTAGACTATATGTCTATATGAATTGTATTTTACATGTTGAAAAGTACGTGCATCCAAGAAGAATTAAGTATAAAACGACTTGATGTGGATATAGGCACAACATGACTAAGTGATGTAACCTATAGCAATGTGGATATGGACTAGAAGAGAAACGGGAACCGGACATATTATCAATGATTAATTAATGTGGTATTTGTAATACAAACAAATTTGGTGCACTTATTGATTCGTGTATAATTATACGGTGCACATATATTTTTTTTTTGTGGTTGGGATCCGTAATTTGAATTTTATTTTTTTGCTTGGATCCACAAATTCATTTATAGTTTGTACAAAGATTATCTCTTGGGTTATACCAAAATCGTAAACTTGTGGTTTATTTTCTTATCAATTATGATGGTTGTTTCTATGAAGATTATACTGGGTTTCACCTGTTTACCCGTTATTTATATTGTTTGATGTAACTTTCTTTTTGATAGATCGTAAAACAAGTTACTTTGAAAAAAACTTAATAAGAGTAATTCAAACCATAAAAAAATTACAACTAACTATCTTAAGGTCCCCTATGCCTTCAGTATCCGGCCACTAACCGTACCTTGCATTAGGGGAGAGTGAAACGAATCAATCAATATCATAGAGGAACATTGTCTCACGGCTTATTCATTCGACAAGTCTCCTCTTTTTATATTGATGCATTCACGGATGCTTATCGTGACGCCAATTGAGAATGATATAAAAATGATCACTTTTGGATTGCTTTTCAGAACTTATGACTTTTCCCCTCACATAATAATTCATGCCAAACACCTTTATCTTTTCAAAAAGTCAATAAGTTAATAAGTTACTAAAATAAGCAATCCTAAACACACACTAAAGAATGGTTATATTCCTTGATAGTTGATACAAACCTCAAACTTTGTGTGAAAAAAAAATCCAATTTGTATATTTTTTATATACTTTTCTTCGGCTACATAGTGATCCAAAACTGGATCCATGTATTTGGTCCCCATGACAAGTTGGGTTGTATTTGTTTAGAAATTAGGAAGTCCGAGATTTCTTCCCCAAACTCAATAATATAAATACTCCAACCTTTGAGCTATAGAAGATTCGTGGGGACTAATGGATTTTGTCTCAACATAAACAAACAAAAAAATATATTTTGCATAAAAACTCATTGCTTAAAATAAGAATTTTCCTAAATATGTTGGCAAAGTATTGGGCCTTGATATGTGATGATTAGAAGATGCTAATTTCATCTTCAAGCTAATAGTAATTTCAATGGTTTTCTTTTCCCATACACCGAGAATACGAAAACTACAAAAGGTATCTAAGTTCATGCAATTTAAAAATCAAACAGCAATGGCCCAAACGAAATTTGTTTCTGACCTAGTTGTGTACAATGGACCAAGCCCAATAATTAACGCTGAGTTTGGGTTGAGCACTTGAGCTCTTGACTTTTGGATTCGCAGTCCGCACACTTGCTGAATTCATGTAAACGAATGAACACAGTTCATAAATGGGCTATGTTCATTTGTTTTAACATTAAAGCGAAAATACCCGAACCCGACGGGTATCACCGAAACCCGAAGCATTTGGGACCGGTATACCTGACACCCGAAGGGTATTGGGCCGGGTATGGGAATTGAAAAAACAATATTTTGCGAATATGAGATTAGATGATACCCGACCCGATTACCCGAAAGTATATACCCGTTCACCCGAAATGTATACCCGAAAACTTTTAAGTTTATAGTTGTAGCTTTATTATTTGAAAAATCAACTTTTCATTTTTCATATATAATTTAATATAAAGTTTGATGACATTATTCATATTTATATGCTATGAAATAAAAAAAATTTTTACGATTAATATCAAATACTATTACGGTGATGATGATATGTATGTTATTTATCACAATTTAATATATTATATAGATTTTTAAAAATAAAATTTAAAGAAAAGATTTTACAACCGAGCAGTGACGTATCTGAGAATTCATATACCCTGTTCGAGCTCGAAAAAATTTGTCATTCTGTAATGTTTTGTTTTATTTTTTTTTTAAATCAAATGGGTATTTGGCTCAGCAAACCTAATGTCAATGGGCTAACTTCTAAACCATAAAAATTGTTTTGTAAATGAGCCTATCTTGGAGTTGGTATGGGTATACTAATTAAAAAAAATTAACAGGCCTGTGTGATGGTCTTCTCCGCACACCGTCATCACCGCCACTGCAACCGGATATGAGTATGGGATTAGCCATACCTGGTCTATTGCCATTATTAGTATACATGGAAAGTATAGCTGTAATCATGATGTAATAATTCTGTTATCATTGTGATTATTGTAAATATTGTGATAGGCTTTATTATAGGAGTTTACCAAAAATATAGGAAGCCATGTATCCTTTATATTGTAACAATATTGGAGAAAGGAATCAACGGAGATTATTACAAACTAACATGGTATCATTGTAATCCCCTTCCTTTTCTTTCGATCCTGTTTTCCTCTTCCCTTCGTCAACCACCCTCTTCTGCCAAACTCCCTCAATCTGTTACCTCCTTTGCTTCCAAATGGACCCAAAAATTTACCCCGCCGTAACCGTAAACAACATCAAGAATTTCATCCCTATCACTCTTGAAGTTGAAACCAGTCAATACGCCTCTTGGGCGGAGCTGTTTAAGATCCATTGCCGTGCCTACGAAGTCCTCGATCACCTTTCTCCTCGTCCTCCTACCACTTCAGCCACTGCCTCCGCATCTGCTGACAAAGAAAAAGATACCGAAAAACAACAACCACCGGTTCCCGATGACGTTTGGAAAAGACTCGACGCCATAGTCCTTCAGTGGATCTATGGTACCATTTTCGAATGATCTCTTGTGCACCATTATGCGCCCGGATTCAACGGCTCACTATGCATGGAATGCTTTGAAGAGCATCTTTCATGACAATCAAGTCACCCGGGCAGTTCTCCTTCAAAAAAAAGTTTGCTAACCTTAAACTTGATTCTTTTCCATCAATGGTAGCCTATGTCCCGGAGGTTAAAGTCCTCTCTGATCAATTAGCTAATGTGGGCTCCCCGGTCTCCGAACGCACTCTAGTTATCCAACTCCTCTCGGATTTGAACGAAGCCTACGGAAGCATTGCTTCTATCCTACAAAATAGCAAACCCTTTCCCACTTTCTATGAGGCCCGTTCCCAGTTGGTACTTGAAGAAACAACCAAAGCGAACCGCGTTTCTCACGACACGGCCCTTCACACCTCCACAACCCACACCCACACTTCCACTCCTACTTCTTCCGCTTCCCAACAACCGCCTGCCAACCCAACCCGTGGCCGTGGCCGAGGTCGCGGTAGGGGCCGAGGTCGCGGCAGGCACCAAACCAACAACTGGAACCACTCTTCTTCTCAGCCTTGGTCCACCTACTGTAACAACTGTCACTAAAATCAATAATTAGGACGATAATTAGTCAATAAGAAAACCCTAATTGAGACACCCAAGTAATTCTGCATTAGCCCTAAAATTTTCAGAACAATTGGAATCAGGATCAGGGCCCCTAAAACTCGAGGGGGGCAAACCCTAGTTGAATAATTATCTAAATATTACGTTGCTTAAAGCTGATTGGCCAAATTATTGATTCAGCAAGCCTAGTCCCGAGCCTAGGCAGCCTATAATTAGACTGCTTAGCTTACGGACCGTAAGGGATCAGGCATACAGTCCGTAAGCGAGTCCCAAAAATCACTATAAATAGCAGACATTGGCACTTGCCTTCTGAAATGAAAACGACGTAGGAATTCTGTCTGTACGTCGAGTTAGCAGAGAATAATCACAATTAAACATACACGATCACGAGGTGCTGCCGCAATCAGGGTAATAACTCAATCGCTATTACGATTCAACGTCCGATCGATTATAACTATCCAACGATTGTCCGAGTGCTGCTCAAATTGAGCTTGTACTTTGATTATTCGTCGTGATTTCGACTTGAATATTTGAGTGCTGTTCGAATTCGGACTATGCTCTGTTATTCGTTGTGAATCCGATTGAATTATTAAGTATCGCACTTGTTAATTGTTGTGAGGGTTTAATCTCGTGAATTGACGTAACTGCTGAATTAGTTACTAACCCGTTTGTGTGTGTGCATTTTATTTAAATTAGGTTAATCACAGGCAAATCAGTAAGGCTTAAACACTGCTCGTAAAATCTGCAATGTGAGTCATTCTCTTTTTATCAACTGTTTTACAAAACTCCAAATTATTTTCAAAGTTATAATTACAGGGATTAAGTCTTTGTAATCACCAAGTTACAGCCGGTATGTGGGGTTTTGTATACATTACTTGATAATCTTCAACATTGGGGCAGCCAATGGGTGATATGACCATAATCACAGACACCACTGGACAGGTGGGCCAGTGGGTCGAGTGGTAAAGTACCGTGGGTAGTTGGTTTGATATCAGAAACATTGTAATCGCTCTTAATACTGTGAATTATAACAAATGTGTCGTTTTAGTAAAATGAATGATTCACTCAGTATTTCCCCGCTGACAAAACCTTTTTCAAACATGTTTCAGGTGATATGTTGTGAGCAAAGAAAGAAAAGTGCAGTGAAGCACTCCCAGCTTAGAAATGTGGCTCAATGTAAATAAATAAAAGAAACATGTTTTGAAAATAAAGATTTCCCGGAGAAATCATATTATTGTAAATTATGGGATTTTATCCCTCAGTTATAAAACGGGCAGTTTAAGTTATTAAAAGATCCTGTTTTAAAAAGTCTTCCGCTGTCGCCTAAATTAAATACCGCAGGATTTCTGTCCCGTGGCTCCTGAAACGGGTTAAACCGGGTCAGGGGCCGTGACAGAAATAAGGTGGTATCAGAGCCACTGTTTTAAGCTTACTGATTAAGCTCACTGTTCTAATTGATTTAAGCCTATTGAAAAACAATTAGGAAAATTTTATTTGTTATTCTGTGAATATATGCTTATTAACTGATTAATTGTTAAAATTACAGTATGGGTAAACAAAAGATTTCTGCTATCTATCGCAAATTAGATAGTACACCTAAAGAACAGGGAACCTCTTCCTCCAAATCTCCCATCGAGTTAGAGGAAGGAATCTTTGTTCGTAAGGCAAATTATGAAATCCGCTTACCCCGGAGAAAAGGAATTTGATTATTAGGAAGGGTCAAGAGAAAAAGAAACCCCAAACCAAGAGAGTGAGGTTTAACCCAGAGATTCAGGAAATTAGCAATAATCCACCAGGGGAAAATAACCTAGATGAAAAATGGGCAAATCTGTATCTGCTCGCTACCGTAGCAGAAAATGCAAATCTTTAAACTCTAAATCTAGAAATAAGTACTTCCCAGTAAATAAATAAATAAATTTGAGTGTGTTCTGTTTGCTGTTATGTTATACAAATTAATGTGCAATAAAAATGTTTATTTGTTAAGCTTTGTTCCAAAGTTTTAACTTAACATTTTTGTGCATTTCGCATATATGCTACACAGCATGAGTGAGCTATCCGAGGCGTTTCAGAACCTCAACCTCTATCCTGTGCCAATTGAAGTCTCCCACAACTTCACTGGTTACATTGCCGACATAGAGGAACCTCTGGAATTCCAAGCTCCATCGCTGGAAAAAGCAAAACCTAAAAAGAGGAGAAGATATGTAGGGTGGCGAAAAGTGCGTAGAAGGAAACCCGCAACTAGGAGACTCCCTAAAATAGAGAATCCTGTAAGTGTGAGCAAGGGAAAGGAAATAGAAATCGGAGAAAGTTCCAAACCAGTAGGGACAAAAATAGGGATAGACCTAAAGCAAAAGGGAATAGAGATCGGAGAAAGCTCTAAACAGCCAGAGGAGATCACGTTCCAGGACGAAATAGAACGTCTACTGGCCAATTGTGACGTCATAGAGCCTGTCAACAATAATCTTTTCTCTTATCCTGCTACAGCCCAATTCCCAATAAACCTAGAACCAGTTATTCCAGACCACTAGTACACACACGACCATTAGGCCAAATGGAAGAATGGTGGACCAACGACTGGCAATTCCAGAATATAGTCAATAGTCCCTATAGTTTCCTCCCACAGTTTGATCCAGAACCTATCCCTAATCCGCCAATGAGCTATGAAAATTTAGTTGAACTGCATCAGTTTGGTGAAGAACTGATAGGCACTGGGAATAGGATCAGGGAAATTGGGGAGCAGATTTCCTGGAAGTATGACGAAAGGGAACGTCACTACTGAACTGCCAGTAATCCAAGAATAGTGGGGAGGGTTTGGAAAAGTTTGTTTGTATTATAACTAATATCGTAAAACTAACTCTGTAAAATGGGCAATAAAACAATGTGAGGTAAAAGGTGTGTATTGAAGCAGGTATAATATATAAAACAAAACAGAAGTCGAGGTATCGACAATTTTGGTTATATTTGTATGTTGTAATAATCTATGTGTTATCTGTGCTGATTTTGTTACCAATAATTAGATACTAATAATTCCTATCAATATAAATTAGCAGATGGAAAACGCTAGTAATGAACCAGTTAACGAAGAGAATCAATCTAAGCAAAATCAGGAAAACCAATACATTACTAGACAAGATATTGAAAATATCATTACTCAAGGGATAGCCAATGCTATTCCAGAAATCATGGCTGCTGCTAGGAAACCTGTTGAATCACAACAAATCATTCCTAGTAAACGTACTCAGGAAGATAATTTTAGCCATAGTGTAAATGGAGGCGGCAATCATGATAATCATGATAACAATCCGCAACAGGCCCCACTCCCTAAGAAAATGAAAGCTGCAACGCCTGGTTGCACTTACAAGGAATTTCTTGCTTGCAAACGCACAGAATTTGCAGGTAATGAAGGGGCAACTGCAACACTGCGATGGTTAGAGAAAACCGAAGCAGTAATTGCAATAAGTAAATGTGCTGAAGAAGATCAAGTGATGTATGCGTCAAACCTGTTCAAAGAAGGGGCGCTAGAATGGTGGAACACAGTGCTGCAAGCAAAAGGAAGAAGGGTGGCCTATGCGATGAATTGGGAAGAATTTAAGAGTCTTGTCGAAAGAAAATTCTGTCCCGAATACGAAAAGGAACAAATGGCAAACAAGTTCCTGAGTCATCGTATGATAAGCGTAGATTGTCGAGGATACACTTCGACATTCTTCGAATATGCGAGAGTGGTACCTAATCTGGCTTCGCCAGAACCGGTACTCATTTCCCGTTATATTTGGGGATTAATCGGAGAAATCCGTAACATCGTTAAAGCTGCAAGACCACGCACTATTGACGATGCTGTAGAGTTAGCCAACACCTTAACCGATGAACTGGTACGCACAAGAGAAGAAGATCGAAAGAAGGAATTGGCTCAGAAGATTACCCAGGGATTTCGTACGGGTAATAATAACCGCTTAAAAGAAGAGGAACAGGGTAATCCTCAACCCCGCCATTCTGTAGAAATTGCAAGAGGAAGCATTTTGGAAGATGCTATATAACCTGCAATTTTTGCAAATCAGTAGGACATAGTGAAGATAACTGCAAAAAGAAAGCCATAGTCTGCTATAACTGTAGAGAAACTGGACATTACAAAACAGAATGCCCTAAGTTGGTTAAAGCCGTAGATAATAAAGGCAAGCAAGCTGAAGGGGCAACTAAGAAGAATGTTCGCGCATTCCAACTGACCACTCTAGAAGCTGAACTCATTCCAGACGTGATAGCGGGTACGTTCTTAGTGCATAACATCTATGCAAAAGTATTATTTGACTCTGGTGCAAACCAAAGTTTCATTAATACTTCATTCTGCCAAGCTCTTAACTTACCTCTAACTACCCTTAGGCAGATTTTTACAGTCGAAATGGCAGATGGAAATTCTGTCAACATAGATAAGGTATTGCAAGAAGGAAAGATAGAACTGTTAGGCCATAAGTTTTCTGCAAACCTGTTACCTATGAATTTAGCCGGATTCGATGTAGTATTAGGAATGGATTGGTTAGTCACCAACCATGCTCGAATCCTGTGTGATAAGAATTCCGTAGAAATCCGTACCCCCACAGGAGAAGTAATCTTAATTATAGGAAATAGACCCCGGAAGCCATTAAAATTCATTTCAGTAATGAAATTGGCTAGTTATTCAAGGAAACAAGAAATGGTGTATATGATTTCTGTAATCATTAACACTAAAAGTAAGGAACTCCAGGACATCCCTATAGTTTCAGAATACCCAGATGTCTTTCCAGAAGAATTACCTGGGTTACCACCAGATAGGGAAGTAGAGTTTAGAATTCATCTAATACCAGGTACTACACCAATAGCTAAGGCACCTTATCGATTAGCACCTACTGAAATGCTAGAATTGAAAAAGCTATTAGATGAATTACTAAGCAAAGGATTTATACAACCTAGTTCATCCCCTTGGGGTGCACCAGTGTTGTTTGTGAAAAAGAAAGATGGATCGATGAGAATGTGTATCGATTATAGGGAATTGAATAAGGTTACAATTAAGAATCGATACCCACTACCTACGATTGACGATCTTTTTGATCAACTGCAAGGAGCTAGGTATTTCTCTAAGATAGACTTAAGATCTGGATATCACCAGTTGAAAGTACAAGAGGAGGACATACCTAAAACTGCTTTCAGAACTAGGTATGGTCATTATGAGTTTACAATCATGCCCTTCGGGTTAACAAATGCTCCAGCCGCATTTATGGACATGATGAATAGGATCTGTAAACCATATTTGGATAAATTTGTAATCGTGTTCATTGACGATATACTCATTTATTCCAAAAGTCAGGAAGAACATTGTGAACACCTGCATGCACTCTTAACCTTGTTAAGAAAGGAAAAGCTTTATGCCAAATTCTCGAAGTGTGAATTATGGCTGCAGGAAGTACAATTTTTAGGTCATATGGTGAATCACGAAGGAATTCACGTAGATCCTGCTAAAATAGAAGCAGTCACCAATTGGAAGGTTCCACGAATGGCTATGGAAGTTAGAAGTTTTCTAGGATTAGCTGGATACTATAGACGATTTATTAAAGATTTCTCTAAGATAGCTGTACCTTTGACTAAGCTAACTTGTAAGGCAGTTAAGTTCGAATGGGGAACTAGACAAGAGGAAGCTTTTAGGATTCTAAAGCACAAATTGACGAACGCTCCAATCTTAGCTTTACCCGAAGGAACCAAAAATTTTGAAGTATACTGTGATGCTTCAAAATTAGGATATGGATGTGTGTTGATGCAACGCAAAAAGGTAATTGCGTATGCCTCTAGACAGTTGAAAAAGCACAAGGAAAATTATACAACTCATGACCTAGAGTTAGGAGCCATAATTTTTGCCCTTAAGATTTGGAGACATTATCTGTACGGAAGTAAGTTTACTATCTATACAGATCATAAAAGTTTAAGGTATATATTTGGACAAAAAGAGCTAAACATGAGGCAAAGAAGGTGGATGGAAATCCTAAGTGATTACAACTGTGATATTCAATATCACGAAGGGAAAGCGAACGTAGTAGCAGATGCCTTAAGTCGTAAGTATCATGAAAAGCAAAAACGAGTCCGTGCTCTTAGGTTAAATCTACAATTAGATTTAATGGAACAATTAAAGAAAGTTCAGGAAACGGCAATCAAGGATGATGCCGAAGGAATGAAAGGTTACCTAAAGGAACTAGAACAAGGAAAGGATGGAATTTGGAAATTCCACAAGAAACGAATTTGGGTACCTAAGCAGGGAGAATTAAGAAATAAAATTTTAGAAGAAGCATATAAATCTAGGTATACTGTACATCCAGGAAACAATAAGATGTACCAAGATTTAAGAAATAATTTCTGGTGGATAGGAATGAAAAAGGACATAGCTGAATATGTAACCAAGTGTCTTACTTGTTCACAAGTTAAGGCAGAACACCAGAAACCTTCAGGACTACTACAACAGTTAGAAATGCCTGTATGGAAATGGGAACTCATAACAATGGACTTTGTTACTAAGTTACCCAAAACCAGAAAAGGTAATGATGCTATTTGGGTAATTGTGGATCGATTAACCAAATCAGCTCATTTTCTACCAATGAAGGAAACCTTTAGCATGGAAAGGTTAGCCAAGTTGTATGTAGATGAAGTAGTATCCTTACATGGAGTCCCACTCTCCATTGTATCGGATAGAGATAGTCGTTTCACTTCCCGTTTCTGGACAAGTTTCCAGGAGGCAATGGGAACTCGACTTAATTTAAGTACTGCATATCATCCTCAAACGGACGGACAAAGTGAAAGGACGATACAAACAATGGAAGATATGCTCCGAGCATGTGTAATTGATTTTGGTGGTAATTGGGATAGCCATTTGCCATTAATTGAATTCTCCTATAACAATAGTTATCATTCGAGCATCGAAGCTGCTCCATTCGAAGCACTGTATGGACGTAAGTGCAGAACTCCCGTATGTTGGGCAGAAATAGGAGAAAGTCAATTATCAGGTCCAGAGATTGTGCAAGAAACTACTGACAAGGTATCGCAAATCAAGGAAAGACTGAAGACTGCTAAAGATCGTCAGAAGAGCTATGCAGACAATCGCCGCAAGCCGTTAGAATTCCAAGTCGGAGACAAAGTACTATTAAAAGTATCTCCTTGGAAAGGAGTAGTACGATTTGGTAAGAAAGGAAAACTGAGTCCAAGATATGTTGGACCATTCCCAGTGATCCAACGAATAGGACCAGTAGCTTATCGTTTACAACTACCAGAAGAATTAGCTGGAGTACATGATGTGTTTCATGTATCCAATCTCAAGAAATGTCTATCAGACGAATCCCTGGTAGTACCTCTTCAAGATATAGAGGTAAACGAAAAGCTGAAATTCGTAGAGAAACCCCTACAAATAGAAGATCGGAAGATTAAGTTTCTCAAACACAAACGACTAGTGCTAGTAAAAGTCAAATGGGAATCCAGGAGAGGACTAGAGTACACTTGGGAATTGGAATCAGAGATGAAGCGAAAGTATCCTCATCTATTTCAGTAAATCTCGAGGACGAGATTTTCTCAAGGTGGGGAGGATGTAACAACTGTCACTAAAATCAATAATTAGGACGATAATTAGTCAATAAGAAAACCCTAATTGAGACACCCAAGTAATTCTGCATTAGCCCTAAAGTTTTCAGAACAATTGGAATCAGGATCAGGGCCCCTAAAACTCGAGGGGGGCAAACCCTAGTTGAATAATTATCTAAATATTACGTTGCTTAAAGCTGATTGGCCAAATTATTGATTTAGCAAGCCTAGTCCCGAGCCTAGGCAGCCTATAATTAGACTACTTAGCTTACGGACCGTAAGGGATCAGGCATACGGTCCGCAAGCGAGTCCCAAAAATCACTATAAATAGCAGACATTGGCACTTGCCTTCTGAAATGAAAACGACGTAGGAATTCTGTCTGTATGTCGAGTTAGCAGAGAATAATCACAATTAAACACACACGATCACGAGGTGCTGCCGCAATCAGGGTAATAACTCAATCGCTATTACGATTCAACGTCCGATCGATTATAACTATCCAACGATTGTCCGAGTGCTGCTCAAATTGAGCTTGTACTTTGATTATTCGTCGTGATTTCGACTTGAATATTTGAATGTTGTTCGAATTCGGACTATGCTCTGTTATTCGTTGTGAATCCGATTGAATTATTAAGTATCGCACTTGTTAATTGTTGTGAGGGTTTAATCTCGTGAATTGACGTAACTGCTGAATTAGTTACTAACCCGTGTGTGTGTGTGCATTTTATTTAAATTAGGTTAATCACAGGCAAATCAGTAAGGCTTAAACACTGCTCGTAAAATCTGCAATGTGAGTCATTCTCTTTTTATCAACTGTTTTACAAAACTCCAAATTATTTTCAAAGTTATAATTACAGGGATTAAGTCTTTGTAATCACCAAGTTACAGCCGGTATGTGGGGTTTTGTATACATTACTTGATAATCTTCAACATTGGGGCAGCCAATGGGTGATATGACCATAATCACAGACACCACTGGACAGGTGGGCTAGTGGGTCGAGTGGTAAAGTACCGTGGGTAGTTGGTTTGATATCAAAAACATTGTAATCGCTCTTAATACTGTGAATTATAACAAATGTGTCGTTTTAGTAAAATGAATGATTCACTCAGTATTTCTGTCACGGCCCCCGACCCGGTTTGACCCGTTTCAGGAGCCGCGGAACAGAAATCCCGTGATATTTATTTATGTGATTTTAGCAGCGGAATTTTAACATCAGGATCGTTATAAAGCTAAAAACTTTTCCCGATTATTTTATTTCACAACTCGGGATAAAACCCCGATAATTTACAATAATAAGATTTTTCTGATAAATCTTTATTTCAAAACATATTTCTTTATTTTATACTGAGCCACTATCTTAAGCTTGAAATGCTCTCCGGCACTTTTCCTGAGTTACAGTAGATCACCTGAAACATGTTTGAAAAAGGTTTTGTCAGCGGGGAAATACTGAGTGAATCATTCAGTTTACTGAAAACGACACATTTGTTATAATTCACAGTATTAAGAGTTTTCACATATGTTTATTATCTACCAACTACCCACAGTATTTGTCACTCGACCGGATCTGTGACTGTGGTCATATCACCATTGGCTGCCCCAATGAATGACGTATATCACTTAATTTTAGGTTCGCCCACCTAATGTGATTAAAACTGTAGTAATGTGCACAATACCCCACATACTGGCTGTAATTTGGTGATTACATAAACTTAATCACTGTAATTATAACTTTGAAAATAATTTGGAGTATTGTAAAACATTTGATAAAAAGAGAATGACTCACATGGCAGATTTAACACGGACAGAATATGATTTAGTCTTGTTAACCTAATTTCAATAATAATGCACACAAAACTGGGTTAGTGATCAATACAGCAGTCACGATAACTCACGAAATCAAATTCTCACAATGAACAACAAAGTGCAATACTTAAACATTCATCGATTTAACGACGAACAACAAAGTATAACCCAATGTGGGCGGCACTTAAACATTCTTTGGATATATTGATCTCGGAAAATGAATCGTAATAGCGATCGAGTAATTACCCTGTTTTGCGGCAGCGATTCGAGTACAGTGTGTGTTTAATTGTAGTATTTCTGTGCTAATTCTACGTATACAGAAAGTTGGGACGTCGTTTCAACTTCTAAAAGCTACTGCCAAGGTCTGCTATTTATAGTGAATTTTGGGACACTCTTACGGACCGTATGGCATTTCCCCTTACGGTCCGTAAGGGGTGCAGTCTATTTATGTAGACTTGCTGGCTACGGGACTAGCTTGTATGACTCACTTTTAAATTCAGTGTTAGTATGTACAACGCAATTTTGTTGATAATTATCAATTAGGGTTTACCCCCCCTGAGTTTTAGGGGCCCTGATCCTGCTTCCGATTATTCCGGAAATTTTAGGGTTAGTGCAGAATTACTTGGGTGTCTCAATTAGGGTTCCCTTATTGACTAATTATCATTCTAATTATTGATTTTAATGAGAGTTGTTACATCCTCCCCACCTTAAGAAAAATCTCGTCCTCGAGATTCATTGAAATAGATGAGGGTATTTTCGCTTCATTTCTGACTCCAGTTCCCAAGTATATTCTGGTCCTCTCTTTGAATTCCATTTGACTTTCACCAGTACTAGTTGCTTGTGTTTGAGAAACTTGATTTTCTTATCTTCTATTTGTAAAGGTTTCTCTATGAATTTCAGCTTTTCATTTACCTCCACATCTTGAAGAGGTACTACCAGGGATTCGTCTGATAGACATTTCTTAAGATTGGATACATGAAATACATCATGTACTCCAGCTAGTTCTTCTGGTAGTTGTAAGCGATAAGCAACTGGTCCGATTCGTTGAATCATTGGGAATGGTCCAACATATCTTGGACTCAGTTTTCCTTTCTTACTGAATCGTACTACTCCTTTCCAAGGAGATACTTTCAACCGTACTTTGTCTCCTATCTGGAATTCTAGTGGCTTGCGGCGATTGTCTGCATAACTTTTCTGACGATCTCTGGCTGTTTTCAATCTTTCCTTGATTTGAGTTATCTTGTCAGTGGTTTCTTGTACGATTTCTGGACCTGATAATTGACTTTCTCCTATTTCTGCCCAACATACAGGAGTTCTGCACTTGCGTCCATACAGTGCTTCGAATGGAGCGGCTTCGATACTTGAGTGATAACTATTATTATAGGAGAATTCGATTAATGGTAAATGGTTATCCCAATTACCACCAAAGTCAATTACACATGCGCGGAGCATGTCTTCTAGAGTTTGGATCGTCGTTTCACTTTGTCCGTCTGTTTGTGGATGATATGCAGTACTTAGATTGAGTCGGGTTCCCATTGATTCTTGGAAACTTGTCCAGAAACGGGAAGTGAAACGACTATCTCTATCTGATACAATGGAGAGTGGAACTCCATGTAATGATACTATTTCATCTACGTACAATTTGGCTAACCTTTCCATGCTAAAGGTTTCCTTTATTGGTAGAAAATGAGCAGATTTGGTTAATCGATCCACAATTACCCAAATTGCATCGTTACCTTTTCTGGTTTTGGGTAACTTAGTAACAAAGTCCATTGTTATGAGTTCCCATTTCCATACAGGCATTTCTAACTGTTGTAGTAGTCCTGAAGGTTTCTGATGTTCGGCTTTAACTTGTGAACAGGTTAAACACTTAGATACGTATTCGGCTATATCCTTCTTCATTCCTATCCACCAGAAATTCTTTCTTAAATCTTGGTACATCTTATTGTGTCCTGGGTGTATAGTATACCTAGATTTATGAGCTTCCTCTAAAATCTTTGATCTTAAATTTCCCTGCTTAGGTACCTAAATTCTGCTTTTGTGGAATTTCCAAATTCTATCATTTCCTTTTTCCAATTCTTTTAAGTAACCTTTCATTCCTTCGGCATCGTCCTTGATTGCCGTTTCCTGAATTTCTTTCAATTGTTCCATTAAATCTACTTGTAGATTTATTCTAAGAGCACGGACTCGCCTTTGCTTCTCATGATACTTACGACTTAAGGCATCTGCGACTACGTTTGCCTTTCCTTCGTGATATTGAATATCACAGTCGTAATCACTCAGGATTTCCATCCATCTTTTTTGCCTCATGTTTAACTCTTTTTGCCCAAATATATACCTTAACCTCTTATGATCTGTATAAACAGTAAACTTACTTCCATACAGATAATGTCTCCATATTTTAAGGGCAAAAACTATAGCTCCTAATTCTAAATCATGAGTCGTATAGTTTTCTTCGTGCTTTTTCAATTGTCTGGAAGCATACGCAATTACCTTCTTGCGTTGCATCAACACACATCCATATCCTAATTTTGAAGCATCACAATATACTTCAAAATCTTCTGTTCCTTCTGGTAAGGCTAAAATTGGAGCATTGGTTAATTTCTGTTTTAAAATTCTGAAGGCCTTTTCTTGTTTAGGTCCCCACTCAAACTTAGTGGCTTTACAGGTTAGCTTAGTTAATGGTACAGCTATCTTGGAAAAATCCTTAATAAACCATCTATAATACCCAGCTAAACCTATAAAACTTCTAATTTCCATTGCAGTTTGCGGAACCTTCCAATTGGTAATTGCTTCTATCTTAGCAGGATCTACGTGAATACCTTCGTGATTCACCATGTGTCCTAAAAATTGCACTTCTTGTAGCCAAAATTCACACTTCGAGAATTTGGCGTATAACTTTTCTTTTCTTAACAAAGTTAAGAGTGCATGCAAGTGTTGACAATGTTCAACCTGACTTTTTGAATAAATAAGTATATCGTCTATGAAAACAATTACAAATTTATACAGATATGGTTTACAGATCCTGTTCATCATGTCCATAAATGCTGCAGGTGCATTAGTTAACCCAAAGGGCATGACTGTAAACTCATAATGTCCATACCTAGTTCTAAAAGCAGTTTTAGGTATGTCCTCTTCTTGGACCTTTAATTGATGATACCCGGAGCGCAAGTCTATCTTAGAAAAATATTTAGCGCCTTGTAATTGATCAAAAAGATCATCAATTCTAGGTAATGGGTATCGATTCTTAATTGTAACCTTATTCAACTCTCTATAATCAATACACATTCTCATTGATCCATCTTTCTTTTTCACAAACAACACTGGTGCACCCCAAGGGGATGAACTAGGTTGTATAAATCCTTTGCTTAGTAATTCATCTAATTGCTTCTTTAATTCTAGCATTTCGGTAGGAGCTAATCGATAGGGTGCCTTGGCTATCGGTGTAGTTCCTGGAATTAGATGAATCCTAAATTCTACCTCCCTATCTGGTGGTAACCCAAGTAAATCTTCCGGAAATACATCTGGGTATTCTGAGACTACAGGAATTTCCTTAAGTTCTTTTCCTTTAGTATGAATGATTACTGAAATCATATATACTATTCCTTGTTTCCGTTCATAATTAGCAACTTTCATTACTGATATGAACTTTAGCGGCTTTCGAGGTTTATCTCCTGTAATCATGATTACTTTCCCAGTAGGTGATTGAATTTCTATTGAGTTTCTATCACAAATGATTTGAGCATGGTTGGCTATTAACCAATCCATTCCTAACACAACATCAAATTCAGCTAATTTCATAGGCAATAGGTTTGCAGCAAATTTATGACCTGAGAGTTCTATTTCTACTTTTTGCAAAACCTGATTGGTTTTTACTGAATTCCCATCTACGGTTTCGACTGTAAAAATCTGCCTAACGATAGTTAAGGGTAACTTAAGAGCTTGACAGAATGAAGTATTTATAAAACTTTGGTTTGCACCAGAGTCAAATAATACTTTTGCATAAACGTTGTGAACTAAAAACGTACCGGCTATCACATCCGGAATGAGCTCTGCTTCTTGCGTAGTTAGCTGGAATGCTCTGGCATTCTTCTTAGTAGCTCCTTCGGCTGCTTTGGGTTTATTGTCTACTGGGTTGGCTAACTTAGGACATTCTGTTTTGAAATGTCCGGCTTCTCCACAATTGTAACAAATTATGGATTTCTTCCTGCAGTTTTCTTCACGATGTCCTATCATTTTGCAAAAATTGCAAAGTTTGTTACATTTTCCAAAATGTTTCTTTTTGCAAATTTTGCAGAATGGCTGTGCTGAAGATTGCCCTGCTCCTCTTTTCTTGAAATTACTACTATTACCCACCCTAAATCCTTGGGTAATTTTCTGGGCTAATTCCTTCTTCCTATCTTCATCTCTTGTGCGTATCAGTTCATCAGTTAGGGTGTTAGCTAATTCTACTGCATCGTCAATAGTGCGAGGTCTCGCAGCCTTAACGATATTGCGAATTTCGCTAATTAATCCCCAAATATAGTGAGAAATGAGTACCGGTTCTGGCGAAGCCAGGTTAGGTACCACTCTAGCATATTCGAAGAATGTCGAAGTATAACCACGACAATCCACACCTAACATCCGATGAGTTAGGAACTTATTTGCCATTTGTTCCTTTTCATACTCAGGACAGAATTTTCTTTCTACGAGATTCTTAAATTCTTCCCAAGTCATAGCATAAGCCCTATTTCTTCCTTTAGCTTGTAACACAGTGTTCCACCATTCAAGTGCTCCTTCTTTAAACAGATTTGATGCGTACATGACTTGATCATCTTTGGCACACTTTCTTATTGCAATTACTGCTTCGGTTTTCTCTAACCAACATAGTGATGCAGTTGCCCCTTCATTGCCTGCAAATTCAGTGGGTTTACAAGCAAGAAATTCTTTGAAAGTGCAACCAGGTGTTGCAGCTTTCTGTTTCTTAGGGAGCGGCGTGTGCTGAGATTCATTGTCATGATTATTGCCCCCATTTATACTATTACTGAAGTTATCTTCAGAAGTACGTTTACTAGGAACGATATGTTGCGGTTCGATTAGACTTTTTACAGCAGCAACGAATGCTGGAATAGCATTGGCTATCCCTTGAGCAACAATATTTTCAATATCTTGTCTAGTCATATATTGATCCCCTGGATGTTGCTCCGACTGATTAACCTCATTTACTGGTTCATTACCACTATTTGCCATCTGATAATATATAATATTTCTATTAGTATTTGATAACTAGCAATTTATACACAAACAATCAGACAATTCATAATACACGTAAAGTCAAAACTATCGATTTCTCGATACCATTTTATACTGATTATAGTATGCATCAATACACACCAATATTTTACAACGTTTTATTTGTTATGTTACATACTAATTTCAATATTTACTTTTACTATTACACAACTATAGTTTTACCATCCTCCTATCCCTCGTCACTTGTCATCCTAAAAACGAAGTTCCCCTTCGTCATACTTCCAGGCAATCTGTCCCCCTTTCTCCCTGATTCTATTCCCTGCATCCATCAACTCTTCACCGAAATGGCGAAGTTCAGCCATATTCTCAGTGCTCATTGGTGGATTAGGTAGGGGTTCTGGATCGAATTGCGGAAGGAAGGAATAAGGGTCGTTGACAATATTTTGAAATTGCCAATCGTTTGTCCACCATTCTTCCATTTCTACAGGTTGGGAGTGTACTATTGGTTCTGGGATTGCTGGTGCAAAATTCATAGGGATTGGATTTTCGATAGGATAGGTAAAAACATTCGTATTGACAGGCTGAATAGTCTCACAGTTTGCCAATAGGATATCTATCTCTTCCTGAAAAGTTATTCTTTGGCTTTGGTTGGAGCTCTCTCCGATTTCTACCTGAGTTGGTCTAGAACCTTGCCCTACTTCCATTTCTATTTCTTGAGAATATTCCTCAAACTGTATCTCCATTTGCCTAGAATCTTCTTTAACTTCAATTTCCATATCCGGCTGTTTACCAGTTTCTTTTGCTATTTCTAAAGGATTGTTTATTTTAGGAAGTTTTGGAGCTGGCTTTTTCCTACGTATACGATGTCCCCACACGTAATTCTTCTTTTTCTTTCGTTTTGGCTTTGTCAAAGGTGGAGCATGGAATTCTACAGGTTGGTCCATATCAGCAAAGTATCCAGTAAACTCTTGGGAAACTTCTATATTCACCGGGTAAAGATTGAGGTTCTGAAAAGCTTTAGATATCTCGCTCATGCTGTGTATCATATATGCAAAAATGCACAAAATGCTAAGTTAAAACTTTGGAACAAAGTTTAACAAATAAACATCGAAGTTTTATTGCACACTTATTTGTACAAAATAACAGGAAAGAACACACTCAGATTTATTTATTTATTTACTGAGAAGTGCTATTACTAGACTTAGGGTATTTAAAGATTTGCATGTTCTGCTACAGTGGCTAGCATATACAAATTTGCCCATTTCTCATCTAGCTTGTCTTCCCAAGGTGATTTATTAATTAACTCCTGGGTTTCCTTTTTAATTCTCTTTTCCCGGATTTGCTCTTTACTTTTCTTAATAATCATACTCCTTTTCCTAGGAGAAAGCGGTTTCTCATATTGTGTTTTTCGCACAAATATTCCTTCTTCAGGGATTGTAGGGAGTTTTGAAAATTTAGTTTTGGATGAACTTCCCTCTTCGTAGACTGACCTATCTAATTTAAGATAGATATCTTGCAGCTTTTGCTTACCCATACTGTAACTAACAAATAGTCAATTTAATAAAACACATAATCACATAATAGTAATCAGGAAAAATTAAGTATCTTTTAAATACTTAATTAGCTTAACTCAGTGGCTCTGATACCACCTCATTTCTGTCACGGCCCCCGACCCGGTTTGACCCGTTTCAGGAGCCGCGGAACAGAAATCCCTTGATATTTATTTATGTGATTTTAGCAGCGGAATTTTAACATCAGGATCGTTATAAAGCTAAAAACTTTTCCCGATTATTTTATTTCACAACTCGGGATAAAACCCCGATAATTTACAATAATAAGATTTTTCTGATAAATCTTTATTTCAAAACATATTTCTTTATTTTATACTGAGCCACTATCTTAAGCTTGAAATGCTCTCCGGCACTTTTCCTGAATTACAGTAGATCACCTGAAACATGTTTGAAAAAGGTTTTGTCAGCGGGGAAATACTGAGTGAATCATTCAGTTTACTGAAAACGACACATTTGTTATAATTCACAGTATTAAGAGTTTTTACATATGTTTATTATCTACCAACTACCCACAGTATTTGTCACTCGACCGGATCTGTGACTGTGGTCATATCACCATTGGCTGCCCCAATGAATGACGTATATCACTTAATTTTAGGTTCGCCCACCTAATGTGATTAAAACTGTAGTAATGTGCACAATACCCCACATACTGGCTGTAATTTGGTGATTACATAAACTTAATCACTGTAATTATAACTTTGAAAATAATTTGGAGTATTGTAAAACATTTGATAAAAAGAGAATGACTCACATGGCAGATTTAACACGGACAGAATATGATTTAGTCTTGTTAACCTAATTTCAATAATAATGCACACAAAACTGGGTTAGTGATCAATACAGCAGTCACGATAACTCACGAAATCAAATTCTCACAATGAACGACAAAGTGCAATACTTAAACATTCATCGATTTAACGATGAACGACAAAGTATAACCCAATGTGGGCGGCACTTAAACATTCTTTGGATATATTGATCTCGGAAAATGAATCGTAATAGCGATCGAGTAATTACCCTGTTTTGCGGCAGCGATTCGAGTGCAGTGTGTGTTTAATTGTAGTATTTCTGTGCTAATTCGACGTATACAGAAAGTTGGGACGTCGTTTCAACTTCTAAAAGCTACTGCCAAGGTCTGCTATTTATAGTGAATTTTGGGACACTCTTACGGACCGTATGGCATTTCCCCTTACGGTCCGTAAGGGGTGCAGTCTATTTATGTAGACTTGCTGGCTACGGGACTATCTTGTATGACTCACTTTTAAATTCAGTGTTAGTATGTACAACGCAATTTTGTTGATAATTATCAATTAGGGTTTACCCCCCTGAGTTTTAGGGGCCCTGATCCTTATTCCGATTATTCCGGAAATTTTAGGGTTAGTGCAGAATTACTTGGGTGTCTCAATTAGGGTTCCCTTATTGACTAATTATCATTCTAATTATTGATTTTAATGAGAGTTGTTACAATTTCCCCGCTGACAAAACCTTTTTCAAACATGTTTCAGGTGATATGTTGTGAGCAAAGAAAGAAAAGTGCAGTGAAGCACTCCCAGCTTAGAAAAGTAGCTCAATGTAAATAAATAAAAGAAACATGTTTTGAAAATAAAGATTTCCCGGAGAAATCATATTATTGTAAATTATGGGATTTTATCCCTCAGTTATAAAACGGGCAGTTTAAGTTATTAAAAGATCCTGTTTTAAAAAGTCTTCCGCTGTCGCCTAAATTAAATACCGCAGGATTTCTGTCCCGCGGCTCCTGAAACAGGTTAAACCGGGTCGGGGGCCGTGACACCTACCCATGGAACCCATCTACTGCCACCACTCCCAACCGCCCACCATCTACATAGGCTCCCTATTATTGGGCCGCCCCACCCTGCCCCTACCCTACTGTTCCACCAAACCTGCCCAATAACAACCACAGCCCCAACCACCAACCCGGTCTTCTAGGCCCTCGCCCACAACAACCTCAGGCCTATGCTTCCAGCGAAGCTTCATACACCCCCACCGAGTTGGATCAGGCTTTCAATGCGCTCTCACTCCATCCACCGGATCACACTTGGTACATGGATACCGGTGCTACAGGTATAATGACTCATAACCCTTCTAATCTTACATCCGAATTTAATAAGGTTAATGCTCGAAACATAATCGTCGGTGATGGCATTCAAATTCCAGTCCATGTGATTGGAAATCACACCCTAGCATACCCTTTTCCAAAATTCAAACTTAATAATATTCTTTACGCACCTAAACTTGTTAAAAATTTGATCTCCGTTCGTCCTTTCACCACCGACAACAATGTTTCCGTTGAGTTTGATCCATTTGGTTTTTATGTGAAGGATCTCCACACACAGATACCACTCCTCCGATGTGATAGCAATGGTGATCTCTACCCGCTCACTCTACCTTCAAGACCACAAGCCCAAGTCTCTCCTTCTCCAGCCTCAAGTTTTGTTTCCGTGTCTCAAGATATTTGGCATCGCCGTCTTGGACACCCACCTATCAATATTTTACGTTGTTTAAAAACTAGTTTATCGTTTGCTTCTAATAATTCTAAAGTTTCTCGTCTTTGTGAGCGATGTGTTTTCGGCAAACATATTAAATTTCCTTTTTATAATTCTAATTCTTGCACTTATTTACCATTTGATATAGTTCATAGTGACTTGTGGACCTCTCCGGTTCTTTCATCTACAGGTTGTCGTTATTATATTTTATTCTTAGATGACAAAACTAATTTCTTATGGACTTATGCTTTAGCATCCAAATCTCAAGTTTTCTCAAAATTCTTAGAATTTCACAAACTCGTTTCCACACAATTCAACATGTCCATAAAAAAATTTCAATGTGACAATGGGCGGGAATACAATAACGCTTCTTTTCATAAATTTTGTACCACCCATGGCATGAACTTTCGGTTTTCTTGTCCCTACACATCCTCTCAAAATGGCAAAGCCGAACGAAAAATTCGTTCTATTAATAATATCATGCGAACCATTCTCTCCCAATCTTCCACTCCTCACAACCTTTGGCCTCATGCCCTCGAACACGCAACATATCTCTTAAATATTCTACCCACCAAAGTCCTAAACAACTCTACACCCACCTTCTCTCTTTACCATCTTCACCCTACTTACAACCACCTTCGTACTTTTGGTTGCCTTTGCTATCCGTTAATACCGTCAACGACAATTCATAAACTAGCGGATCGCTCAACACCTTGCGTTTTCCTTGGCTATCCACCTAATCACCGAGGTTATAAATGTTACAACCTTAAAACCAAGCAAATCCATATATCTCGAGACGTCATCTTTGATGAACTCTCGTTCCCTTTTTCTCAACTCGCGTCTCCGACCAAGCCTTATGACTTCCTAACCAACGATTTTAACCCTCTAGTATGGGCCACTACACCTATTAATCCTACTGGCCCAAATCCCTCCACCCCCACACCTGTCGACCCACCTCCTCTCACCCCACATTCTGTGTCCCCACATCTTTCATCTAGCCCACCTTCATAATCGGCCCACGCTTCACCAATGAATATCGGCCCACATCTAAACTCTCCCCCATCCTCACCTAACGGCCCACCTCTTCATTCCCCTCCCTCCTCACCTATTGGCCCAGACTCCATTGGACCTTCATCTCCTTCCAGCCCACCCCCAACCCACCCGCACCCACTACTTCATTTAACCCACAACCAAACGACCAACCACCCGCCCGCACTATCCATACCAGATCCATGTCTGGAATCACCAAACCAAAAATCTTTTTTAATCTCAACACCTCTCACACCCCGAACATCTCTCCCTTACCTCGAAATCCTACCGACGCTCTTTCTAATCCAGACTGAAAAAATGCCATGATCGATGAATATCGAGCACTTATTAATAACCAGACGTGGGAATTAGTACCGAAACAACCAAAAATGAACATTGTCTGTAGCATGTGGATTTTCCGTCACAAAAAGAAGGCGGATGGAACTCTTGAGAGATACAAAGCTCATCTTGTTTGTGACGGGCGTTCTCAACAAATTGGAGTTGATTGCGGGTAGACTTTTAGTCCGGTGGTTAAGCCAACCACAATCCGGACCGTACTTTCCATCGCTCTTTCCAGGTCTTGGCCTATTCATCAACTGGACGTCAAAAATGCCTTCCTTCATGGTCACTTAAACAAAACGGTTTACATGCACCAACCAGTGGGTTTTCGCGACCCCCAATATCCCAACCACGTGTGTCTTCTTAAAAAGTCTCTTTACGGACTTAAACAAGCACCCCGGGCTAGGTACCAACGTTTCGCGGACTATGTTTACACTTTGGGTTTTCATCACAGCCAATGTGACCACTCCCTCTTCATCTTCAAGGATGGTGAACAAATGGCCTTCATATTACTCTATGTTGATGATATTTTATTGATCACTTCTTCAGATGCTCTACGGAACCGGTTTATGGCTCTCCTCTCCAAAGAATTCGCCATGAAAGACATTGGTCCTCTCACTTACTTTCTTGGCATAGCAGTTACATGGCACGGAAACTCGATGTTTCTATCCCAAGAAAAATATGCTCATGAAATATTAGAAAAGGCGGGCCTTTTGGATCGCCGCCACGCCAGTTGATACCCAACAAAAATTAAGTCGTAACTCGGGTACACCGTGGGATAACATCACCGAATATAGGAGCTTAGCCAGGGCACTTCAATACTTAACCTTCACACGCCCCGATATATCCTACGCCGTGCAGAAAATTTGTTTACACATGCATTCTCCCATGACCTCTCACATGAATGCTTTAAAACGAATTTTGCGATACATTAAGGGGACCTTAACATTCGGTTTACATCTTCACAAATCCTCAGCGGCTTCTCTCGTTGCCTATACCGACGCTGATTGGGGTGGATGCCCCGACACGCATCGCTCGACTTCGGGATATTGTGTTTACATGGGCGACAATCTCCTATCTTGGTCTTCCAAACGCCAGCCAACTCTATCTCGCTCAAGTGCTGAAGCGGAGTATCGTGGTGTCGCCAATGTTGTCTCCGAAGTCTGTTGGATCAGTAATCTTCTCCTTAAGTTACACCATGCTCCACAACATGCCACTTTAGTCAAATGCGACAATGTAAGCGCTATTTACTTGGCCGGTAATCCTGTTCAACATCAACGGACCAAGCACATCGAAATGGACATCCACTTTGTTCGTGAAAAAATAGCAAAAGGCCATGTTCGGGTCATGCACGTTCCCTCCCGATACCAGATCGCAGACATTTTCACAAAAGGCTTGCCCAAGGTTCTCTTTGACGATTTTCTATCCAGTCTCAACGTTCGGGAACCGCCCGTTTCGACTGCGGGGGAGTATTAGTATACATGGAAAGTATAGCTGTAATCATGCTGTAATAATTCTGTTATCATTGTGATTATTGTAAATATTGTGATAGGCTTTATTATAGGAGTTTACCAAAAATATAGGAAACCATGTATCCTTTATATTGTAACAATATTGGAGAAAGGAATCAACGGAGATTATTACAAACTAACAGCCATCCCTAAAGTGAACGAATAGGCGAACACAACTACAAGCACATAAACAAACGTCAGTGTTATTATATAATATTCTAATCGAACAAAAACGAGCACAATACGTGCTATAGAATGAGTTGCAGTCTACAAAGTGGCATGTCAGTGTGTAATGAAAATTTGAACCGATCTCCACATATCAGCTGCGATGCTCACAGGTTTTACAACTTTTGAATTATTTTCTTTCCAATTTTGTAACTAAATTATAATACAGTCTTGCCTAATTGATGCATGTAAAATACAGGATTAGTTTCCTTCACCATCACATTTTACAAAACGAAATTAAATGGCAACTGCTGAAGAATCAGATTTAAAAAAAAAAAAACAGACATTTATATTGAACTAACCGCTACTGTTATCATTCGAGTGATGACTTAACAAAAAGCTAAGAACATTAAACCAGAAGCAACACAAACAAAGAAAACTCCATTTTATTTTCGGTCTGAATTGTAGACTTATACAGAGTTTTTTCCCAAACTAGTGTAGATACAAAAAGTATTTACCTATTTGGGTACTTTGAAAAATATTTACCTATTTGGGTACTTTCTATATCCCTATAATTTTTTACCTAATTTATACATTTCTTTTTATTTTTCTACCCAACGTAAAATTAGATTACTCACAGAATTAGAATCAGCAAAAAATATGAGTAATTATTTTTTTGTAAAAAAATAAAAAATTCTGCAAATATTCAAAAAAATCTGCAAAAATTCTACAAAAAAATCTGCGAAAAAATCCACAAAAAATCTGAAAAAATATATTAAAAATTATACAATAATTCTGCAAAGTTAAAAAAAATCTGCAGAAAATATTATTAAAAAACCATATAATCTACACTAGTTTGGGAAAAAACTCCCTTTCTTTTTCTGTTTTATTTTCTTTTTGTAACTTGAAATTGTCTAGGCCCCGTTTAAACTAAGCTCATCTATGTTACATTATAAAGCATTTCCTATGTACTCAAATGTAATTTCCATTACAATTTTTAAGATGGCAGACCAACGGTCACGCTTATTTCCCTAATTTTTCATCTCTTTCTCCCAAAATTGCCGAGTACTTCCCGAGTACTCTCAAGTCCGATTAGGACGCGCATAGCGATTTTTGTGACCATCGTGAAGACTAGATTTTATTATATTAACATCTTACTTGCAATCATATATAGCACATTGTTTAGGGCAAAGCTAGAAAAAAATCATTAACTATTTGCTAAATTTACATACAACACCTTTACTCTGATATTTCTTAAGCCTTTTCTTTTATTTATAAAAAATAGACAAATTGTTTCCGTTTTTGAAATTTGATGCAATCGAACAAGTGGTATTGGTTTATGGCGGGACACGCTAGGAAGAATCAATGTAGAAACTTTAACATGGATACCAATACGAGAACATAGAGAAGTCATCACCGTAGAGTTGGTTAATACTATCGTTTACGCAACGTTTGTCAAAATAACATAAGTATCCGCGGCAACGCGCGGGCATTCAACTAGTAAGAAAATAAAACAATAAATTCACAAATTTACTCCCCTAAGTTATATCAATTAAGTGATAGTAATCTGGTGGAATGTTTGATATTTCAAACAAGTTTATTTAAACTCAAGCAATTTAGAAAATAAAGTTACAAATTTCGAATTTCTTGAAATTTGAGTTTTGAGAAAAGATCCCAAGTATTTTAATTATTTCAATTTTATTAATAGTGATTATTTCTCCAATATTCTGTACGTATAAGTAGTTTGTTTTTTTATAGATATCAACCCCAAACGAACTACACAATGTGGACCATCAAATCCACCAACTATTACCCTATAGATTATATGGTTTTTTTTATAATATTTTTTGCAGAATATTGGAGAAATATTCTAAGTTTTTTTTCTATTACCCTATAGATCCTAAGTCTTTTTTATATAGATTATAACTTTGCAGAATTATTGTAGAATTTTTTAATATATTTTTGCAGATTTTTGTGTATTTTTCGCATATTTTTTTTTGGTAGAATTTTTGCAGATTTTTTTTTAATATTTGCAGAATTTTTTATTTTTTTACAATAAATAATTACTCATATTTTTGCTGATTCTAAATCTCTGAGTAATATTTGGGTAGAAAAATAAAAAGAAATGTATAAATTAGGTAAAAAATTAAAGGGATTTAGAAAAGTATCCAAATAGGTAAATATTTTTCAAAGTACCCAAATAGGTAAATACTTTTTGTGTCTACACAGCACATAAACAAACGTCAGTGTTTTTATATAATATTCTAATCGAACAAAAACGAGCACAATACATGCTATAGAATGAGTTGCAGTCTACAAAGTGGCATGTCAGTGTGTAATGAAAATTTGAACCGATCTCCACATATCAGCTGCGATGCTCACGGGTTTTACAACTTTTCAATTATTTTCTTTCCAATTTTGTAACTAAATTATAATACAGGATTAGTTTCCTTCACCATCACATTTTACAAAACGAAATTAAATGGCAACTGCTGAAGAATCAGATTTAAAAAAAAAAAACAAACATTTATATTGAACTAACCTCTACTCTTATCATTCGAGTTATGACTTAACAAAAAGCTAAGAACATTAAACCAGAAGCAACACAAATAAAGAAAACGCCATTTTATTTTCGGTCTGAATTGTAGACTTATACAGAGTTTTTTTTCCCAAACTAGTGTAGATACAAAAAGTATTTACCTATTTGGGTACTTTGAAAAATATTTACCTATTTGGGTACTTTTCTATATCCCTATTATTTTTTACCTAATTTATACATTTCTTTTTATTTTTCTACCCAACGTAAAATTAGATTACTCACAGAATTAATATCAGCCAAAAATATGAGTAATTATTTTTTTGTAAAAAAATAAAAAATTCTGCAAATATTCAAAAAAATCTGCAAAAATTCTACAAAAAAATCTGCGAAAAAAATCCACAAAAAATCTGCAAAAATATATTAAAAATTATACAATAATTCTGCAAAGTTAAAAAAAATCTGTAGAAAATATTATTAAAAAACCATATAATCTACACTAGTTTGGGAAAAAACTCCCTTTCTTTTTCTCTTTTATTTTCTTTTTATAACTTGAAATTGTCTATGCCCCGTTTAAACTAAGCTCATCTATATTACATTATAAAGCATTTCCTATGTACTCAAATGTAATTTCCATTACAATTTTTAAGATGGCAGACCAACAGTTACGCTTATTTCCCTCATTTTTCATCTCTTTCTCCCAAAATTGCCGAGTACTCTCAACTCCGATTAGGACGCGCATAGCGATTTTTGTGACCATGGTGAAGACTATATTTTATTATATTAACATCTTACTTGTAATCATATATAGCACATTGTTTAGGGCAAAGCTAGAAAAAAATCATTAACTATTTGCTAAATTTACATACAACACCTATACTGTGATATTTCTTAATCTTTTTCTTTTATTTATAAAAAATAGACAAATTGTTTCCTTTTTTGAAATTTGATGCAATCGAACAAGTGGTATTGGTTTATAGCGGGACACGCTAGGAAGAATCAATGTAGAAACTTTAACATGGATACCAATACGAGAACATAGAGAAGTCATCACCGTAGAGTTGGTTAATACTATCGTTTACGCAACGTTTGTCAAAATAACATAAGTATCCGTGGCAAAGCGCGGGCATTCCACTAGTAAAAAAATAAAACAATAAATTCACAAATTTACTCCCCTAAGTTATATCAATTAAGTGATAGTAATCTGGTGGAAAGTTTGATATTTCAAACAAGTTTATTTAAACTCAAGCAATTTACAAAATAAAGTTACAAATTTCGAATTTCTTGAAATTTGAGTTTTGAGAAAAGATCCCATGTATTTTAATTATTTCAATTTTATTAATAGTGATTATTTCTCTAATATTCTGTACGTATAAGTAGTTTGTTTTTTTTATATAGATATTAACCCCAAACGAACTACACAACGTGGACCATCAAATCCACCAACTATTACTGTTACACCCCAACCAATGGCGGAAACATCGGGATGAGACGAAGTGTGAAGATTGCTCGAGACATCATAACGCTAATAATTGTGACAAGTATTTAAATAATCCGATTTCATTTCATAAGATGAATTGTCAACATTACAAGAAATTCAAATACAACAAGTTTAACAAAATAACATGACAACATAACAAAATTGATACAACATATTAAACCCCAACGTCTATATGTGTATCTAGGCCTCAACGCTACTTCTTTTCTTAGCAACATCCTCATCAACCTGTAACATGTTTAAAATAATTCAATGCAAAGGCAAAGGCGAGTATACAAGTTTGATACATACATAGTAAAAGATAAGTTTAAACAATTCCTCATAGCAAGCATGTGATTCAAGATAAACATTTAAACATGGCATGTGTCTAACATATCAAACCAAGGAAACGCAATATGCTCATGACATTACCGATGATAAAGGGCGGGTCGTTAATCCTATAGCGCTACATATGTCACGGTTTGGCTCGTACGAAGTTAATGATAAATTCAACACATAAGTTTCACCCAAGTTTAAAGTATCAAGCCATCATGTATACAAGCATGTTGTAGGAATGTTCATGTGTTTAAGCAAAATGTTCATGTGTAAGTTTGTTGATAGATAAACATGTTACACCCCAAAAGTGATAAAAGTAAAAGGGGGAATACGAGTATACTCACAAGGCTTGCATATGCTTTCCGATTATCCAATTGTTGACGAGTAGAGATTTAGAGTCCGAATGTATAAGGGTTAAAGTTCAAGTATGTTTAGAGTCGAGATTCGGTATTTAAAACAACATAAAAATAAGATATGAGAATAACATGAAAATAATCATTTAGTACATATGATGCTTGTTCTTGACACTAGGAAACTCGAAGGAGTTTAGATGTTTTCATGGAACAAGGTTCCATTAGAATCGTGACAAGTTATCATAGTCTAGGATGATGTAATCTAGTACCCCGACATATGAACACTAGTTCATCATCAAAGATTCGATTATTCGAATAATATATTTAGGTTATATAATATATGTCCAATAGTTCAAGCATGAGGTAGAAGATTAAAATCTTCATTTTGGTACCTCTAAATGTCATAGAAATCATGTAGGAGGTAGGAAGATCAAGTCTTCCATTTAGGCACCTCTATGTGTTCACCACTACACTTGATGTAAAAAAAACAACCAAGGAGGGTCATGAACATACAATAAAGAATAAGAAATATACACACTAACTAAGAGAAATCATCAAATCATGTGAGGATTGTATGTTTGGACAACCCAAGTTGTTCCATAATCACTCATGTATCAAAGACAAAGTTTAACATGACTTGTGGGTTAAAAACCCTAAACAAAACACCAAGTTTATGAGGTTTAATCCTCTGATTTTTAAGTGTCTCAACCTTGTTTTTAAGCCTAACCAACCACTAAAGTGTTGTAAGCATTAGGACATAGGTTTGAGATGAGATAGACTCAAGTTTGGTAAGAAATAACAAGGATTTCATGAAAACAAAAACAACCAGTGGACTTTGGAGCCTTTTTGCTGTAGTTCCAGGGACTTATTTACTGTGAAAAGCCCATGGAAACGTAGATAAGGTCAATACAAAGTAGTAGGAAAAAGAATCGAGTGAACCGGATAAGAATTGAGTGAATTATGCTCATTTTCGTGAAGGGGTGTCAATCTGCTCGAACCCTTGCTTTCAGCTACGGTTTGGAGGATGTTTTGAGAGTTTTTAGTGTTGCAAAAGTGGTAGGGAGGCTGGTTATAAGTGGTATTTATAGGGGGAAGGATTAGGGTTTCAATGGGTTGGGCTTTGTAAGTGTTTAGAAGGGGTTACACCTTGAAACTAGCCCACAAAACCCAACTATATGGGGCTGAATTTTGCTGAATTGGGGCTGCCATGTTTCTTTATTTTTTATTTTTTTAAAACATTATAATGAGTAATTTTGTTAATTAAGTTGTGTAATAATATGCAACAATGTTTCCCTAACTTGTAACAAGGTGAAATATGAAATAAAACATGATTTAACTAGGTAAAAAGTGTACTGTACAAGTATGTAACATGTTTGTAAGTGACAAGTATATGTCACATTTTAGATGATTAACCGTTGTATAAATAAGTATATTATTAGGGGTTTTTAGGTATCAACAATTTAAGGACAAGCATGGACATGCACCGTGAATAAGTATCGTATAAGTATGAATTACAAATAAGGATTCGATGTACAATGAATTCCAACGTATGAACATGTATGAATATGTAGATGGTGAATTTAAAGAAATACGAATTTTATTTATGATCCAAGTCTCGGATTTTACAACGCAAAGACGACTACAATAATACAAGATTTCCAAAAATAACATTACAAGGCGAGCTTTCTAATTATGGAAAGTATGAAAAAGCAGGGCGTTACAGTCTCCCCTCCTTTAGGAAATTTCGTCCCAAAATTTATTTAAGAGGTAGATTTAAAGAGTTTTGGTAACAGTTCGAGACTTGAGATTTTGAAACGTTTTGAAAAGTACGAGATTTTGGGAAGATAAAGTTAAGTTTGTAAAATGATTTGTCGAGCCGAAATGGGTTTGAGGCATAAGCAGGGGTAAACAGGTATAGGTAAAACGATTTGAAATGGCTAAAAATTAGAAAGTTCTAAGGGTAATAAGATAAGTTAGGATTTGAATGCTTAAACGAGCTTGATTGTGAACGAAGTTCGTATGAAAGGAAGGAAATAGGAGCATGGGGCGAACAATTGACACTAAATGAACGCAAGTATACGAATGATATGGGCATTAGATAGATGAAAGTAGCATGTTAAGGATGAAGTCTCGTCATGGATAATCGGGCATAATGTGTTTGTGAGTTGCTTAAAGCTTGTATTAGGTCCAAGAGGTCTGTAAAACACTGAATTTCCCATGGCACGTTTTACGAAATTTTGGTAACATGGTGAAAACACTTATATATAGGAAGTACCAGCGGTGTATCCACCATGTTTTGACCATGTTACGTCCGTTTCGTCTTCGGTGTCATGTTACGTTCCGTGTATTACCATACGCAGTAGCACACGCTATGGTTCTCATACGCCTATCACTATAATCCCGTGTGCACCCGTGATTATTTTGATCGTCGCATGATCCGCATAGCTTGTACTAGTTGTGTATGAATCGGGGTATACATAAAAGTTTAGAATGTGTACGTACAAGAATATAGTATATAAGCAAGTCCATGCTTAAGTATGTGTGGGACCCACGCAAGCGAATCCCTCAGGTTACGCTCGCGTATAGGTACGAATGTATGAATCATGAGTAAGGATGAAAGTATGAGCATAAGTTTAAGTATGAATACGCATGTATGTATGAGCATAAACATAAAACGTGTAAGTAGTATGTGTATAAGTATAAGCAGAAAGCGTATGAATATAAGTGTAACGAAGTTGTACAAGTGTAAATGAAAACATAAAGCGTATGAATATGAATATGAATACGAATGTAGTATAGACATGAATGTAAGGACAACGTAAGTGTATAATTGTGAGTGTATTTATTAACGTAAAACGTACGAGTTTTGAATCATGAGTATAACATAAATGTGTAAGTGTGAACATAAGTGAAGGCGTAAAATGTATAAGCATGGATGTAGAAAATAATGATTTTGGTTTATAGTATAAATTGAAATACACGAGTTTATGTGCGTAAAAGATCAAAAGTTTTGAGTATGAAAGAAAAAGTGAACGAGTGACACGCGTGAGATTGTTGTGAGATATTGACTAAAACGTATAAAATGGTATGCATATGTAGTTGTTTGCGTAAAACGTGAAGTTAAATAGATTGAGTTGTCATGAAATGCAGAATCTAGTTTGTGAATGTAAGGGAATATAAAACAGCTATTGGTTACGTGAAACGTGCTTTGTAAAAAGAATGGAAATGCTACTACGGTTTTAAAAGAGATTACATAACTTGAAAATTTGTTGGTCCTTATGAAGTTTCCTTGCCCACGTGTTTTGAAGTTAATTGACGTATCGAGTGAGGTTTTGAAAAGTTCTAGAGATTAATAAGTTTGCGCAGTTTTAAGTAACTTTGTATTAGAAAGTTTCGAAGTTTACGGATTTTTGTGAAAAGTTGATCCTTTAGAAAAAGGAATTTGGTATATGGACTTAGTGTTTGCTGAAAAAGCGTCTTTTAATAAAATGTTTTATTGCTTTTGAAAGAAGTTTTAGTAGATGTCGAATAATATTTGTAATATTTTATAAGTGTTTCAATAGTTATGTTGAATACAAAATTTTGTGAGCAATGGTTTTGTTGGACCGATTAAGTTGATGAGTAGCATTTCGTGAAATTTTGAATATTGGGGAATAAGTGTTTATGGTAAAAGCTAAGAATTTTGTGTGTGCGAGTGATGTGAAAATAAATTATAGAATAAGAGGTACGTTTAAATAAATGAAGCATTTTGAAATACATGATAAATGATTTAGGTATAAACATGATTGTGTTTACATAATATAGCCTATTAGAAGAAAGCATTGGTAACGATCACCTAGGTAAGGGAATCACCCCTAACTCGTTGGTGAGGTCGTTGTAAGGTGAGAAATAAAGCGGAGTTAATCGTCAAGGTAAGGAAATCACTCCTATCTCGATGATATGTCTCCACTCGTTACAAAAGTGTAAATAAAATTACGTGAAAATATGCATGCAGATAATGTATAATCGTATGAAAAGTAATAGCATGATGCATGCACAAAAGTGAAATCTCAAAATGGTTCAAAATTGGCAAAAGATCGAGAATAATAAAGCGTGAGTTTGATAAAAGGAAGCTCGGATGGTTCCAAAACGGAACGTTGACTAACCAAAGTGGTCGAAAAATCTTTCGAGTTTGGGGAGCATGCTTTGGCCTAATAGGTGGAATACTCTCGCCGACAAGTCGGTTAACGGTATTTACCCTTCCGGTTACTACATGTCCCAAATCAATTGAAATTTCAAGACTTGGCGGGATTTATGAAAAACAAAATATCAAGGAGTGGAACTAGTCGACAAGGTGCGGGTTTCACCCCTAACTTGACAATTTCGTATCCTAAGTGTGGTTGGTACTCGTCGGGTCAAAATTTAATTTCGACATGTTGACGAGGGTCCACTAGAATTTGAAATTTGAGATTTACCATTAAGATGTGGATTTCACTCCTAGCTTAATGGCGATATCTCGTGTAAAAAGAAGAATAGGTAGATTGTGAGTCGTTCACCAAATTGTGGGTTTCACGCCTATTTTGGTGAATTCGTCTCGAGTGTTTACGGATTTAGAATAGTCGAGTAAAATGCATGAGGGAAAGAGTATGTTAAAGGAATAAACAACAAATATAAACGCACAATGAAGCATATTAAGAATAGCACATAATGAGTGGGATAATAAAACATGTATTAGCACATAATAAAGCAAGTATAGCATGTCAAGTGTTAACACATAAGCGCCATATATGCTTAAAAGATCAAAAGAGAATGAATAAGAGCAAATAAGGTAGCATGCAAGTAGTTTCAAGTAAAACATAAGAATAAGGCTCTAAAACTATAGACTAGGCTAAAGCATTCCTACTTTTCCTAATTCCCTATAGTTATGGCTCTGATACCAATCTGTCACACCCCAACCAATGGCGGAAACATCGGGATGAGACGAAGTGTGAAGATTGCTCGAGACATCATAACGCTAATAATTGTGACAAGTATTTAAATAATCCGATTTCATTTCATAAGATGAATTGTCAACATTACAAGAAATTCAAATACAACAAGTTTAACAAAATAACATGACAACATAACAAAATTGATACAACATATTAAACCCTAACGTCTATATGTGTATCTAGGCCTCAACGCTACTTCTTTTCTTAGCAACATCCTCATCAACTTGTAACATGTTTAAAATAATTCAATGCAAAGGCAAAGGCGAGTATACAAGTTTGATACATACATAGTAAAAGATAAGTTTAAACAATTCCTCATAGCAAGCATGTGATTCAAGATAAACATTTAAACATGGCATGTGTCTAACATATCAAACCAAGGAAACGCAATATGCTCATGACATTACCGATGATAAAGGGCGGGTCGTTAATCCTATAGCGCTACATATGTCACGGTTTGGCTCGTACGAAGTTAATGATAAATTCAACACATAAGTTTCACCCAAGTTTAAAGTATCAAGCCATCATGTATACAAGCATGTTGTAGGAATGTTCATGTGTTTAAGCAAAATGTTCATGTGTAAGTTTGTTGATAGATAAACATGTTACACCCCAAAAGTGATAAAAGTAAAAGGGGGAATACGAGTATACTCACAAGGCTTGCATATGCTTTCCGATTATCCAATTGTTGACGAGTAGAGATTTAGAGTCCGAATGTATAAGGGTTAAAGTTCAAGTATGTTTAGAGTCGAGATTCGGTATTTAAAACAACATAAAAATAAGATATGAGAATAACATGGAAAATAATCATTTAGTACATATGATGCTTGTTCTTGACACTAGGAAACTCGAAGGAGTTTAGATGTTTTCATGGAACAAGGTTCCATTAGAATCGTGACAAGTTATCATAGTCTAGGATGATGTAATCTAGTACCCCGACATATGAACACTAGTTCATCATCAAAGATTCGATTATTCGAATAATATATTTAGGTTATATAATATATGTCCAATAGTTCAAGCATGAGGTAGAAGATTAAAATCTTCATTTTGGTACCTCTAAATGTCATTGAAATCATGTAGGAGGTAGGAAGATCAAGTCTTCCATTTAGGCACCTCTATGTGTTCACCACTACACTTGATGTAAAAAAACAACCAAGGATGGTCATGAACATACAATAAAGAATAAGAAATATACACACTAACTAAGAGAAATCATCAAATCATGTGAGGATTGTATGTTTGGACAACCCAAGTTGTTCCATAATCACTCATGTATCAAAGACAAAGTTTGACATGACTTGTGGGTTAAAAACCCTAAACAAATCACTAAGTTTATGAGGTTTAATCCTCTAATTTTTAAGTGTCTCAACCTTGTTTTTAAGCCTAACCAACCACTAAAGTGTTGTAAGCATTAGGACATAGGTTTGAGATGAGATAGACTCAAGTTTGGTAAGAAATAACAAGGATTTCATGAAAACAAAAACAATCAGTGGACTTTGGAGCCTTTTTGCTGGAGTTCCAGGGACTTATTTACTGTGAAAAACCCGTGGAAACGTAGATAAGGTCAATACAAAGTAGTAGGAAAAAGAATCGAGTGAATCGGATAAGAATTGAGTGAGTTATGCTCATTTTCGTGAAGGGGTGTCAATCTGCTCGAACCCTTGCTTTCAGCTACGGTTTGGAGGATGTTTTGAGAGTTTTTAGTGTTGCAAAAGTGGTAGGGAGGCTGGTTATAAGTGGTATTTATAGGGGGAAGGATTAGGGTTTCAATGGGTTGGGCTTTGTAAGTGTTTAGAAGGGGTTACACCTTGAAACTAGCCCACAAAACCCAACTATATGGGGCTGAATTTTGCTGAATTGGGGCTGCCATGTTTCTTTATTTTTTTTATTTTTTTAAAACATTATAATGAGTAATTTTGTTAATTAAGTTGTGTAATAATATGCAACAATGTTTCCCCTAACTTGTAACAAGGTGAAATATGAAATAAAACATGATTTAACTAGGTAAAAAGTGTAATGTACAAGTATGTAACATGTTTGTAAGTGACAAGTATATGTCACATTTTAGATGATTAACCGTTGTATAAATAAGTATATTATTAGGGGTTTTTAGGTATCAACAATTTAAGGACAAGCATGGACATGCACCGTGAATGAGTATCGTATAAGTATGAATTACAAATAAGGATTCGATGTACAATGAATTCCAACGTATGAACATGTATGAATATGTAGATGGTGAATTTAAAGAAATACGAATTTTATTTATGATCCAAGTCTCGGATTTTACAACGAAAAGACCACTACAATAATACAAGATTTCCAAAAATAGCATTACAAGGCGAGCTTTCTAATTATGGAAAGTATGAAAAAGCAGGGCGTTACAATTACCCTATAGATTATATGGTTTTTTTATAATATTTTTTGCAGAATATTGGAGAAATATTCTAAGTTTTTTTTTTCTATTACCCTATAGATCCTACGTTTTTTTTATATAGATTATAACTTTGCAGGATTATTGTAGAATTTTTTAATATATTTTTGCAGATTTTTTGTGTATTTTTCGCATATTTTTTTTTGTAGAATTTTTGCAGATTTTTTTTGAATATTTGCAAAATTTTTTATTTTTTTACAAAAAATAATTACTCATATTTTTGCTGAATCTAATTCTCTGAGTAATCTAATTTTACTTTGGGTAGAAAAATAAAAAGAAATGTATAAATTAGGTAAAAAATTAAAGGGATTTAGAAAAGTACCCAAATAGGTAAATATTTTTCAAAGTACCCAAATAGGTAAATACTTTTTGTGTCTACACAGCATATAAACAAACGTCAGTGTTTTAATATAATATTCTAATCGAACAAAAACGAGCACAATACGTGCTATGGAATGAGTTGCAGTCTACAAAGTGGCATGTCAGTGTGTAATGAAAATTTGAACCGATCTCCACACATCAGCTGCGATGCTCACGGGTTTTACAGCTTTTGAATTATTTTCTTTCCAATTTTGTAACTAAATTATAATACAGTCTTGCCTAATTGATGCATGTAAAATACAGGATTAGTTTCCTTCACCATCACATATTACAAAACGAAATTAAATGGCAACTGCTGAAGAATCAGATTTTTAAAAAACAGACATTTATATTGAACTAACCTCTACTCTTATCATTCGAGTGATGACTTAACAAAAAGCTAAGAACATTAAACCAGAAGCAACACAAACAAAGAAAACTCTATTTTATTTTCGGTCTGAATTGTAGACTTATACAACGAACTGCTCTAAAGACACTGAAACAAAAGTCTTACAACAAAGTTTCAGTAAAGGTAACCAAAGATGCAAAAACCGATAATGTAGTAAACCAGTTTTGACACATGTAAGTTTACACATACATTGCGTTCGTGTCTGTTCGTTCAAATGCACAAAACTTTTACAAACGTTAACGTCGGTAAACGAAATTTACAAGCTGATTTCAAGTGAGCTTAGAGCCATTTGTACAGCGCTAATCCCATGTCAATACAATAAGCTTTCTAACAACCATACTATTAAGTGATTTTGATGGGCTTTTTATTCAGCTAAAACTCAATGAACAAACGTCATCTCTTATAATAATAATGTTTAGTAGACACTTCAACTAAAGAGATATAAGAAGCATAATCACTAATAAGTCCTTTTTCACTACTCAATTTCTCAAACAATTCTGGATCACCATATTTACAATGACCATCCAAAAGAATATTATACGTTATGTCATCTGGAAGCACACCCAAATCAAGCATCGATCGCAACAACTTATTTGCATTTTTCAACTGCCCAAGTTTACACAACCCGATCATCAGCACGTTATATGTTATAACTCCTGGTATAACTCCATCCCGACGCATCTCCTTTAGCAAATGGAACCCCGTCTTAACGTCACCCTTCTTACAGAACCCGTCAATAACCATGGTGTAAGTTGCAGCATCGGTTTTCAAACCCGACTTCCTCATTTCCCTCAACGTCTTTTCTGCCTCTATGACTAATCCTTCCCTGCATAAGCCCGATATTAGTGCTGTGAATGTCACATTATCAAGCTCGACGCCTTCATTCACCATTTTCTCCTTAACCCCAAGTGCCATATCCAAATTTCCCTCTTTGCAACACCCGTCAAGAAGAGACGTGTATGTAACTTTGTCGGCTTTTAATCCTACCCGGGTCATTTCATCTATTAGATACCTAGCTTCGGTTATTCTACCGCTCTTGCAAAGGCCATTAATAAGTGTGTTAAAAGTAATCAAATCCGCTTTCACACCTCTAACCACCATTTTACCGTACATTTGCATAGCCAAATCGACCTTCGCATTTCTGCACAACCCATTAATCAGCGTGGTAAATATAACATCATTTGGGTTCAAACCTCTTTTACACATTTCATCGAACAGCTGATGCGCGTCACCTAACTTACCTCCTTTACACAACCCATTAATCATAACACTGTAAGTAAACACATCCGGTACAAGCCCATTCTCTACTATAACCTTCTTCAACCTAAACCCTTCACTCAATTTCCCTAATTTACAATACCCATTCAACAAAGTATTAAAACTAACCAAACTCGGCCTCACCCCCCACTTAGGCATTTCATCGAACACCTTGTTCGCATCATAAACCATACCTTCCTTCACAAACCTATGCATCAACTTATTAAAAACATATACATTCGGAGAATACCCACATCCCAAAACCTCCAAATAAAAACCCCAAGCACCCACATTGTTATTCGACTTCAACAAACACTCAAAAACTCGATCATAACACTCGAAACAAACCCTAAAATTCTTCTCCTTTGCAAGCCTAATTAACTGAACAGCATCGGAAACAAACCCATTATCCACATAACAGTTGATCAAAGAATTAAGCACAAAATCGTGGTGTGATTCATGTTGGGTACCTTGTGTTTGTACAAATGCTTGAAAGACGGAAGTAGCAGAGTGTTTGCCTTTTTGTGAGACTATGATATGGAGTAGAGATTGGGCTTGTGGATACATGTGATGAGCTGAGAGGTGCGTGATCATGGTGAAGTAAGATTGGAGGGTGTGACGAAAAGGGGGGCGAGTTGAGAGCCATTGGAAGAAGGAGAAGAGGGCGTGTGGGGAAAGAGAGTGGGGGTTGGTGGTGATAAGGTGGATGATGTGGGAGGGTTTGAGAGATGGGAGGAGGGTGCGAATGGAGGTCTCGAGTGGGATGGAGTTGTTGGCGATGGCTTCGGAGAGAGTGGTGAGGAGTGGGTCAGTATTGTTGAATGAAGAGTAGCAGCGGGTGGCAAAGGGGGCGGAGATGGAGGAAACACGGCGGAGGAATTGGAGTTGGGGTGTTCTGAAGCTGCGCATACTCGTATACACGAATGTGCTGTCTTGACTCTGCATACACCCTCGAACTCAACATCTATATCTTTGTTGGTAGGACAGTAGGGTTGTTTACGAGCCGAGCCGAGTGAACCTTTGCTTGGCTTGTGCAAGCCAAAAATCAATCGAGTATTTTTCAAGATTTCCGTGTTAGCGACGATCAATTTGGACCAAGTTTGCAAAGAGAGACAAAAACAATGTTATATTTCAATATTTATGTCTTAAGAAGTAGTCATATATCATATCATAATTTTTTTATGAATGAAAATGTTATGGCCGATAAGATGACTCTAGAGAACGATGACGGTGAGAGTGTGAGATGATCGACTTAGGGTGAGAGCATGTTGCAATGCAGTGATGAGCATATTGTATGAGTGAAAATTGTTATTTGACGCCTTAAGGTTTTATTTTAGATTTAGTGTTAAATATTTTATTGGGCCGATTTGGGTAAAAAGATGTATAAATATAATAATTGTATATGTAAAACTATAACGATTACAACAAATTATTACTATATATTACTAAATAAATTGAAATGAATAGTGATTTTAATATAATAATAATATATAGTTTTTTTAATACTTTCATTATTTTAATAGAGTTAATTACATAGTTAGTCCCTGTGGTTTGCACAAAATAACATACTTAGGTACTAATAGTTTAAAATCACATTCTAGGGTATTAACTTTTCATTTTGTAACGTTTGGAGGTATTAACTTCTAGGGTATTAACATAGTTTGTCCATGTGGTTTGCACAAAATAACATACTTAGGTACTAATAGAATGAGATTTTAAACCTACAAATAACGTTAATACCTCCAAACGTTACAAAATGAAAAGTTAACACTCTAGAATGTGATTTTAAACTATTAGTAGCTAAGTATGTTACTTTGTGCAAACCACAGGGACTAACTATGTATTTAACTCATTTTAATATTATAATAATAGTTATTTTCTTTACTTTTTAACTTTTATCCTTTTTTAATATCAGGGGATGGGATAAGCTTGGTGTCAACCGGTATCGAAACAATACTGGTATCGAAAATACCGGGACGGTCCTGTTCGGTATCAGTACATGAAGGTAAAAAACGACACTAATACAGAAAACGTCAAAAGTTGGTGCCGAATTGATATTGGAAATCTTTTCGTTCGGGAAATTCAGTGCTGCTACCCGGTACTATTTGCTCATCCCTGATCACGGTTACTGTACGAACAACGGTATCGTACAACTTTTTTTTGTTGATTTTCTTCAACTTTTAATTTTTCTTTTTTTAGTTTCAGGGTTAGGGATGAGCTCGGTGCCAACCGATACAGAATCGGTACTGATACCAAAAATACCGGTTACGGTACCGATATATGAAGGTAAAAAACGGTTGTAAACCGGTACCAGGAACGCCAAAAGTCGGTACCGAATTGGTACTTACGATCTTTCGGTTCGACAAATTTGGTACCAGTACCCAGAACAATTTGCTCATCTCTGACCATAGGTTTCATACGAATAACATCGTTACCATACAACTTTTTTTTGTTGATTTTTTTCGGTTATCTTTTAGTGTTTTTTTCTACATTTTCTTTTTATTCTTGTCAGCAGTTCCGTTCACAACACGCTCGTACTGATTTCAAAACACATGTAAACACAGACTAAAGAAATTCGCCACAACGTAGCTAACTTCTTTAAAGCTAGTTCTATTAAAAGAACATTATGTAGGTGAAGAAACACTAGTTTAGTGAGGGGTATAACTATCATTTCATAGGTTGTGAAGGCTCTAATTTCTTTTGAGTTTGAATGGGATTGATCATCTGGAAAACATTAACGTTACAAGAAGGAGAAGGTGGTGGTTCTTTTCATAACCACTATCTGGCATGAGAATTAGTGACGGACACTGAAATTTTTTGCTAGGAATATTTTTAAAGATTTTAGATCCCTAGCTATATAAAAAAATCGGTTCATAGCGGGTCGGGTCAGATCATATAGGACAAAAGAACATTAAACAAAAATTTGTATAATCATCAAAAATACGTCAAATATCATTACAAACGCATTTAAAATTGTGCCCTACAACTTTTCATTTTTTGAAATCTATCCAAAGCATCATTTGGAGATACTAAACACTCCATAAGTTCATTACATTCTTACTCATGGTTACTATCACATATAAATCATTTCATAAGTTCATTAATCAATCCATTCTTACTCATGGTTACAAACACTTAATAAAATAAACAATAATGATCAACCATAGTCTATAATTTTCAATTTTATTTTCAAACATTCAGGCCCTATTATTAAATGTTGATTACTTGTAACTAATCATTTAAACAAACAAAGCTATAAATAAAACAACAAAATCATTCAACTACAAGTCTAGAACAACCGAAAAAATATCAAAAAAATATAAAAAGATCAAACACTTATACGTCTATATTTTCTCCTAATCATCACATAAAATAAAAAGAATCAATAAAGAAACCATACTAGTTCTATATTAGAATTCTGGCGTAATATGGGTCGGTCTCGCCGGAATGTTGGTTTTCCAGCAAAAAAAAGTCGTCCGACAGTGAGCAGTTGCGTCAAGTCGTTGGGAGTGTTTTTTGGGCGGGATTTGGAGTTGGAATTGGAATGGGTGGATGGGTTTTGGTTATTTTATTTAGTTCAAATTTCTTTGGGTTGAGTTTGAGATTTGGTTAATAAAAATAGATTGTAGATTGAGTTTTGATTAGGTTAAGTAATTAAGTTAATAAGTGGTTAAAGAATAATTATATAAATTGTGTTATATGCTTATATATAAAATAATAATCAATGTTTGATATTTTTTTTAGTTTTATAATATTTTTTCTAAGTGAGGCGGTTGAAAATTTTCAAGGGGCACGGGTGAAAATTTCCAAGGGGTGCGGTCAAAATTTCCGACGAAAAACAACACTAAAATTTGTTTTTTCAAGGGGTGCACCCGCCCACCCTCGGCTAGGGGTGGGTATGTCACACCCCAATCGATGACGGAAACACTGGAGTAAGACAAACGAGATTGCTTGAAACTTCATAACACTATTTGCGACAATAATTTAAAGTAAATTGATTTCATTTCATAACATCATTGTCAAATTACAATTGGGAAACAAAGTACAACAATTGTTCCACAGTACAACAACATTACACGAAACAAAATACAACAAAATAACACAAGTACAACAATCTATCTAGTAATTCAAAATGGGTTTCTAAGGCGTCCCTAATAGATTTCATAAGTGGCAACATCATCAACCTGCAATATGTTTAAAATACATGGTTCATACAAAAGTATTGGAGAGTATACAAGATTAATACATAAGATAAGTATAAAAATGATTTAAACGAATCCATATAGCAGACTAAGTTATCAAGATTAATGTAAAACTGGCATGCGAATATTCAAGTCAATCCTTTGATTACCGCAAGAATTAAATTTAACATGACCATAAGACTACAGGCGGTGCGTTACTCCTATAGCGCTATACATGTTAAATGGAGGTTCGTACGAAGTTAATGACAAGTTTATCACATAAGAATAATCCAGATAAATGAATCAAGTATAACGTATTAGCATGCATATATGGGATTGTTTGTGCGTTTGTATAAAAGTCTAAGTGTAACTATGTAGGTTTAATAACAAACATATTGCACCCAAAGTGTGAAAAGTAAAAAGAGCGTTCGAGTATACTCACGGTTTTGCTAAGTCTTCTTAGTTAATCCCGCAAGTAGAAGAGTTGAGTTGTTGACGGGCATAGGAACGTCAAGGTTACCCTACAGGGGTAAACGAAGGCGTGAGTTGTGGGAGATTGAACAGAGGATTTGGAGTACATAAGTATTTAAGTATGAATGTATAATAAAACAGAAACTGTCCAGGCACTCGTTAAGACACTGAGTTTTCTATGATTTCACGGGTCCTGATTTGCTTGTCAGAATCAGTAGTGAGGAACGCGGAAACAGAATAATCAGAAACTGAAATGACACAAACTGTTTTGGCGAAAGGACAGTTCGCACGACAAGAAGCCTTTCGCGCGAAAGGGATTACTTTTCGTGCGACAGGGATCTGTTTGATGAGAACCGAACTTTGTTTCGAACGTTTTAACCATTGAACAGCTATGTTTGTGTGTCCAGTTAAGTTATTTAGTTATAGGTATAGTATAGTATAGTCCAGAATGTCAAAGAGTTCATAGAAGTCATGCATGGAGTTAATAACCTCGTTATAGTTCACCAAAGCACAAGTTAGTTAACTTAGTTAACTAACCGGTTGGTCATGAATAATAGGAAGGTAAATAACAGGAATTAAATAACCCCACAACCGAACAAGAACAACCTGGGTGTGCCGTCCCAACATGGAAAGAATGAAGTAAGTTTTGGAGGCTGGACGGGATTAACTTATTCTAGGTCTAAGAGATTGTTTGGGTGTTCATTTTATAAGTTCAAGTGAGGTGGTGGAACTAGATTGGAAACCAAGGCTTCCACGGTTCACACATTGTTTCATCAGAATCGTTCACATCGAAAATGAGGATCTGATCAACATACAACGCTTAGAAAATGTTAGAACAAGGTGAAACAACACCTTTCGCGTGATAGGGTGTCTCTGTCGCGCGAAAGAGGTATCCTTTCGTGCGACAGGACTGCCTTTCGTGCGAGAGGCTCTGTTTCAAAATGAAAACAACTCGGTTTTGGTTGAACTATTCATCTTCTCATCTGGAATCGACTCTAACACTAACCCACAGCCATGAACTTAGCTTGTGAGCTCGATTAGTCTCTGATTCGGCCAAGTTTAGTAACAGAAAGCTTGTTTTATAAAAAGTTTGAAAGATAATCTTCACTTATTCAGCTTGGTCTTCATTATTTGAGAGTTACCATTAGATTGCCAAGGCAAATCTTCATAACCGAGTGAACTAATGTGAAGAATGTAGAAAAGTTCAGAAGAGTAGAAGAAATCAAGGTGTTTGTGAGTTGTAAACTCACTTAGGAGAGTTCTGGAAGTAGCTGAGCTCAAGTGTGCGATTTCAGTAAGTTGAGAGAATTTTCGGAGTTGTGGAAGGTGAGAAATGAAGGTGTGGGTGTGTATTTATAGGGTTAGGTGAGATTTGGGGCGACATGAGGTTTCGGGCGACATGGACCTTCCGTGCGAAAGGCCCTTTTGCACGAGAGGGTTTCCCCTATTGCACGAAGATTCCAGTTTGTTGCTTTGCACGCGTTTTGTCGGTTCTAAGCGTTTTAAACGTGTAAGTGCAATGCATAAGTGTAATGTATAAATAAATGTGTGTATAAATGGATTTTGCATGTACAAACAAGTATGGATTTGCGTATAATTATCAGTTAAGTATGTATAATGAATGTATAACAAGTATTTACGAATTACGCATAACAAGATATACAAAAGATCGAGCTTTTATTATGATTCAAGTCTCAGATTACAATGTTTTGAAATGAAAGACGAACACAAAAAGAATACAAGTTTCCAAAAATATAATACAAGATAAATTTTCTAAATAAGGAAAGTTACAAAAAGCGAGGTGTTACAGAGTATGCCCTTGATGAGAATAAGTAATATGTTTGGATTAAGAGAATTCCGTGTAAAGTGAGTGAATTGGAGATATGTCGTTGTTGGGAATGTCCTTGTGGTCCCTTCTATGGCAATCACTAGTGGTGGTTGGGTGAGGTCTGCTCCAACAGAGAATATCATTGTCAGAGATGTTCTTATGGTCTTCCAGGTGACAGTCGTTAGTTGTGACTGATGGGAGTTTGATCAAGTGAAACCCGCCTTTGTGCATGGGTGGGTGTTAGGGATGAGCTCGGTACCGGTATTGAAATTTCCGCTGCAATATTTTCAAAATAACCACCGGTTCCACTTGACTGTTCATGACTCCCGTCCAGGGTGTGGTCGGCAGTTGTGACAAAAGGCATACAACAAACATCATATACTTGAAATTAACCAAGTCAAGCATATGGAATCAAAACACAGACAAAAGAAAGAATGTCACCAACAATTCTACAGTTGCGAATAGAGGCTGTAAACTCGACTTCCAAACGTGATTAACATAACCCACCGCTGGATAAGGTCGCCCAGATGTTCTGAAGACTTTGTCAAAAAATCAGAACGATCCAACAGTTCAATCTCTGGGACATGAACGGTCTTTGTAGATGGGTTTGTAGATGACGAAATTCTTCTTCTCTCTTTTTTCTTGCTAAGTCTTATGTAACATTCTTCTTCTAATTTGTGGCTAGAAAAACTACTGAGCTTATTCTTCTCGTCTTATCCTTTTATCCGTCTATAAAAATAGAAATAAGTCATACAAATTATTCGGCTTTCCTCATGGGCCCAAAAACCCAATAAAATTTTAACGAAACACAACTACACAAGGACTAAAATTGTGTAAGATAACTTTAATATGAAACATGAGTAGATCGATTCATGACTTAAGTATAAGCCATCTTTCAAGCTTTTTAAAAATGAAGATTAAATTACAAGTTTTGTCCTTTATCTTTATATCAAATTGGAGGCGGCGTCCTTTTCCTTTAAAATTGATGAGTTTTGTACTTAATGTTTTCAAATGCTACACGTTTTGTCCTTTTCCTCTAACTTAGTTAATTTTTTTATGCTAACTCTGGTCATGTGCCTTGCACAAGAGGGCAATTTTGTCATTTCATCTTTTAGTGACTAATTATGTAAATAACTTAAATAACTAACCATTTTATTTAAAAAACTTTAAAAAAATAAATAAGTACTCTCTACCACTCTTCTACCACCACCACCACCACCCCCACCCACCCATTTACCACCATCAATCACAACTCACCACTCTTAACCATCACCCACTGCCCCCACTTGCTGAAACCACCACCACCCACCCCTTTGCTAAATGGAAGCACCTATATATATAAACAAATTATCGAGATTTAAGCCTTACATACTGTTATGGGTCATTTTCTGAGCATATATATCCTGACTAATATTCTGCTTTTTATTGTTTACTTGTGATCAGGATACCAGATCAGGATATTGGTAACATCCTGGTGCTATATCCTGGTATTAGCTAAATTAACCACGTGCAGGTTAGAAGCTGTGGGTCACTAACGGTCAAGTGGAACTCTTCTCCTTAAGACGCGGGCAAACCAGTTATGTGAGAGACGTTGAACCCGAAAGACCAGGTCTACAACGTTCGTATGGGGAATATCCTCCGAATCCCGGTTTAATAGGGTAGTTTGTTAAATTTCTTTTACTATAAATAGATGGATCGGATCAAGTTAAGGCACACACTTTCATTAGCACAATTTACACTCTAGCTACTAGCAATCACTGCACACAAACACTTGTACTCGAATTACCTTGTAACACCTAGTTGATCCGCATCACATCTTGCACTGTATCCTGATATTTGAAGTAATAGAAGAACAAGGCAGCTGCGATTGTCATCTCTCGAGGTTTTATGCCGGCGATCTAGATTGATCAAGGGCTTTCCTCGTATATCCGGTGTCACACCCCAACCAATGGCGGAATCATCGGGGCATGGCACTGAGCGAAACAGATTGTCCAGAAGTTTCCACAACAATTATCATTACTATTTAGTTTAATTAATACGTCCCATACCGTATCCCAAATAATAAAACAAATTATTATAGATAACAACTAGTCAAATATTCTGTTCCGACAACTCAGATTCAAATATAAATATTGTTTAAATTGCCTCTAGAGACTCGATCTGCAAGACCTGCAGACAACTATGCTCTAGATGCTTATTCTAAGCTCGCCTTCCTAGCAGATAAGCATCCTAATTGCCTGTCACATACGTTAAAATAAAGTCAATACATAAAATGTAAAGGTGAGCATACAAGTTTGATAATAGCATATAGAGTTCGAAATAGTTTACGCATAACCAGCACGTACACAGAGGAAAACGATGCATGTTAATTATCAACATGGATCTATCGATACCAATGACTGCGGGTTGACTGTCCGAGACAGTTCGCAATACATGATTACCACCGTAATCCATGCAAGTAATTGTCCTTAACAACCCCCGTGTGAACGGGTGCTGAGTCCAAACTATAGTACTACGTCGTTAAGGCAGGTAGACAGCATTCCACATGTAAACATAACAAGAAGCATTCATTTAGTCACGTAATACATGCAGAACGGTTAGCGTCTAAATAGTTGAGTAGTGTGATCGATTGTGATTTAGATAAGTAACGTATGTAACACCCAAAAGTGCTAAAGCAAAAAGGGTTCGAGTATACTCACAGCGATTGATTGATGGATTGAAGGGAGCGCTTGAGAGTAGGGTTAGCCTGAATAGTTTGATGGCATAACGATGAGTAACGCGTTAAATGGAAACAAGTGATGATGGGTCGAACAGCCTGGTCGATCGAACGGGTTGTTCGTTCGGTTTGACAGTCCGTTCGTACAGCCTGTTCGATCGGCCGGTAGGCTCGATCGGTTGGACTATTCGAGTGGATTGTTTCTTCCTTTGAGTAGGATGTGTTTGTGTATGATGGCTTGTCCTTTTGAAGTTTTCGTTGTAGTATTTGAGAACACTGAAGTGTTCTTACCTTTCAGGTCGATCGATCGAACAGCCTGTTCGATCAGCCGACTTAACCGATCGGTTAGGTACTTCAGAAGTAAGTCCTCAGCAGGATGTCACCTGATCGGACAGCATGTTTGATCGGGTGGCACTCCAATACGTCGAACGAGTTTGAAAAATCGATTAAGTGTTGAAACATAGTATCTCATGATCCGAAGAGAAATTCAACCCAAACCGTAGTTCGATCGAACAACACTTCGTTCAATACTAGACTTCATGAATTTGTCAAAGTGTGGGGCCATGTGCTAGCCGATCGGCTGGCCTGGTCGATCGGCTAATATGTCTGATCGGTTGGGCCGTTCGTTCGAACAACCTGTTCGATCGGTCAGCATTCTGACCTGGTCGGCCTGTTCGTCTAACACTTGGCTGTTCTGATTGTTTGACGTTATATCGAGGTATTTTGACAACGAGCTGAACCATTGCACTTTCGTTCTTACTTGTTTCCCCTGCTTGGACAGGAATCACCCAAGTCCGGCCGGTGAACAGTTCGGAACGGTAGTTTAACGTTTAACACGAAATTGGTGAACCTCGTAGATAGAATCCAAAGCTTGAACCACAAAACCATTAGAACGTTTAGTGAGTTGGCTCAAGCTCCGTTTCTACCGGTTTGAAGGCATTGAGTGTAAAAGATTTGAAAGAAAGTTGGAAATCCTTCTTTCAATCCTTCACACCATGTAAATGTTCAGATCTGTGATAGATCTTAGTTTGTTTCTGTGGAAATCGGCTAGATCCAAGTGATTCTTGGTGGATTGAGGCCAAAACATGAAGTTCTTGAAGAACACCATGATGACATCATCCTATAACACTTAGATCTTGATGATTTCATGGTTAGAAATCAAGATTTGAAAGATAGAAAGGTGTAGGAGTGTGCATAGATAAAAAACGTACAAGATTTAGGATGAAATCTTACCGGGATTGAGAGAAATCTGAGAAATAGTGAAGAACACGAGCTGGTCGGTCAGAGGGTTTCCAAAAGTGGAAAGAATGACAATGACAGGCCTATTTATAGGCTTCCAAAGGGGGAAAGAGCTGGCCGATCGGCCAGGCATCCCGATCGAACAGCCTGCTCGATCGGACAGTCCGTCCGATCGGCTGGGCTGTTCGATCGGCTAAGAGCCTGATCGATTCACAGCCTGCTTTGAGCGTTCGGTGCGACGATTTTTGATATTTCGATTTCGATTGAAGGCGATACGAGTACGATAGAGTTTTCTATTCAAATTACTTTTAATCCCAACCACTATATCTACATACAAGCATCTATATTTCACACTACCCTTTCACTACCATTCATCATAATTCGATTTTGATTGAGTTCGATTGAGTTTCGAGTTTCGATTCGATTGATCACCACACATAACATAAAGTAAACACGCACAGGTAACACGTAAGGCACACACACACACGTATATAATACCAAATTCGCATAATTCGAGTTTCGATTTCGATTGATGATTTGATTAGCTTGATTATTGATTGATTGGTTTTATCGCATTGTTATTTCTTGCTATTCACAGTCGTAAAGCGTTTCGCGTCGATTAAACATTCGATTCGTTCGATTACATTGATTTAACAACACTTACTCCACATAATACGAATAATAAAACATAGAATAGACTAATTACAGTCAAGGAAGTCAAACTTGACTTGGACTTTGACTTTGACTTTGACATTTGGTAACACGGGGTGTTACAGCCTCCCCTTGTTTAGGGAATTTCGTCCCGAAATTAGGCTGAAAGCTACACAGCACCGTGAATGTTTTACCAATTTCTCGTTTTAGATCTTCATTTAAATAACTGCGGGTACTTAGCCTTCATATCGCTTTCGAGTTCCCAAGTAAACTACGCGCCTCGTTTGCCTTCCCATCGGACTTTCACGATAGGGATGCGCGAGCGTCTTAGTTGCTTGGTTTGACGATCCATGATTTCGACAGGCTTTTCCACGAAATGCAGCGTTTCGTTAACTTGAAGGTCGTCGAGAGGTACAATCAGATCATGATCAGCTAGACACTTTCGGAGGTTCGACACATGGAAAGTTGGGTGGACGTTACTAAGTTCCTCCGGTAGTTCGAGTCTGTAGGCGACTTTTCCGATTCTTTCCAGAATCTTAAAAGGTCCAACATATCGAGGCGCTAGTTTCCCTTTCTTGCCGAATCTGACCACACCCTTCCTAGGTGATACCTTTAGGAGTACGTAGTCACCAACGTCAAATTCAAGGGGCTTGCGTCTTCTATCGGCGTAACTTTTCTGTCTATCCCTGGCTTTCGACAAGTTGTCTCGAATCTGGAGGATTTTGTCAGTCGTCTCTTGTAGTAGCTCGGGACCAGTTAGTTGCGAATGACCGATCTCGTGCCACACAATAGGTGAACGACATCTTCTTCCATATAAGGCCTCGAATGGTGCCATTTGTATGCTGGCATGATAGCTGTTGTTGTACGAAAATTTGACTAACGGCAGGTATTTGTTCCAACTACCACCAAAGTCTATGACATACGCACGGAGTATGTCTTCAAGAGTACGGATTGTCCTTTCAGTCTGTCCGTTGGTTTGAGAATGGAATGCGGTACTCAGGTTAAGCGTCGTACCAAGAGCCGCTTGAAACGTTTCTCACAATCGCAAAGTAAACCGAGCATCATGGTCTGAGATGATGTCGCGAGGCGTACCATGATTACAAATGATCTCGTCGGTGTAGATTCGGGCTAGTCGTTCTACCTTGTAGTCTTCCCGTATTGGCAAAAAGTGGGCTGATTTGGTCAGACGATCAACTATAACCCAAATGCTGTCGTGACCTGATGGCGTGGGCGGAAGTTTGGTTATGAAATCCATAGCTATACTTTCCCACTTCCATATGGGGATTGGAGGTTGTTCAAGTAAGCCAGAAGGTCGTTGATGTTCAGCCTTAAATCTCGCACAAGTCAGGCAACTTCCAACATAAAGAGCAATATCCCGTTTCATGCCCGGCCACCAGTACTTGTAGCGAAGGTCCTGGTACATTTTATCGGCACCGGATGAATAGAATATCGGGATTTGTGGGCTTCATCCATTATAATTTTCCGCAAATCGGTCCGCTTAGGGATCCAAATTCGGTCCAAATAATAGAAAATCCCATTTGCCTTCTTACCAGCTGAGCTCCATCGTGATTGATCCTCTCTTTCTTCAAAGTACGTTCATTAAAACAAGCATGCTGGGCTTCGCGGATGAGGGTTTCGAGATCATGCTGGGCTTGGGTATTGCGAATACTGAGCAAATAACCCCGTCTGCTGAGCGCGTCGGCAATAACATTTGCCTTGCCTGGGTGATAACGAATCTCACAGTCGTAATCGTTAAGAAGTTCTACCCATCGGCGTTGACGCATGTTAAGGTCTTTCTGATTAAAGATGTGTTGTAAACTCCTGTGATCGGTGAAGATCGTACACTTGGTACCATACAGGTAGTGTCGCCAAATCTTCAATGCAAAAACAACTGCGCCTAGCTCGAGATCGTGGGTTGTATAGTTCTTCTCGTGGATTTTGAGCTGACGAGATGCGTAAGCTATAACGTTGTCCCGTTGCATGAGAACACAGCCAATACCAAGGTTGGAAGCATCACAATAGACAATGAAATCGTTGTTTCCGTCGGGCAACGTGAGAACAGGAGCATTGCAAAGCATATGCTTGAGGGTTTGAAAAGCAGACTCTTGTTCGGTTCCCCAAACAAAAGGCTTGTCTTTATGAGTAAGGGCGGTAAGCGGCACAGCGATCTTAGAGAATCCTTCGATAAATCGTCGATAATAGCCCGCTAGTCCGAGAAAAGAATGAACTTCGGACGGGTTCTTAGGCATAATCCAGCTCTTAACTACTTCAATCTTCGCAGGATCGACATGAATACGTTGACTATTAACGATGTGACCCAGAAATTGAACCTCCTCCAGCCAGAATTCGCACTTGGAGAACTTGGCGTAGAGTTGATTCCCCTGGAGTAGCTCGAGAACCAAACGTAGATGTTGCACGTGTTCGGCTTTCGACTTGGAATAGATCAAGACATCGTCGATGAACACGATGACGAAACGGTCTAGAAATGGCTTACACACGCGATTCATCAGATCCATGAAAACCGCGGGTGCGTTGGTTAAACCAAAAGGCATAACAACGAATTCATAATGGCCGTATCGAGTTCGAAAAGCGGTTTTAGGTATGTCTTCCTCTTGAATGCGCAATTGATGATAGCCTGAATGTAGATCGATCTTCGAGAAACACTTGGCACCTTATAGCTGATCAAATAAGTCATCGATTCGAGGTAAAGGGTAACGGTTCTTGATGGTTAGCTTATTCAATTCCCGATAATCGATGTACATTCTGAACGACCCATCTTTCTTTTTAACGAAAAGGACTGGCGCGCCCCAAGGAGAGGTGCTTGGGCGAATAAAGCCTTTTTCAAGTAACTCCTGGAGTTGGTTCGAAAGTTCCCGCATTTCGGATGGAGCGATTCGATAAGGAGCTTTGGCTACGGGATTAGCTCCAGGAATGAGGTCGATACGAAAGTCGATATCACGACTTGGCGGTAGTCCAGGAAGATCATAAGGGAACACCTGAGGAAATTCACGAACCACTGGAACGTCTTTGACTTCGGCCTTCTTTTTCTTTTCCTTCTCCGCTACTACAATGTTGGCCAAGAAAGCTCTGTATTCCTTGCGGAGATACTTGCTAGCTTGGATGCATGACATGAGCTTGAGACCTTTCGAAGTTGTTTCACCGTATACACATAATAGATCACCATTTGCGAGCGAGAATCGAATCATTTTATCAAAGCACACAACTTCAGCATGGTTTTTTGCGAAGAAAGTCCATGCCTACTATGACGTCGAAGCTTCCGAGCTGCATCGAAATAAGGTCGATTGGGAAGATGTGATTGTTGAGCTCGAGGGTACAATCACGGAGAACAGAATTAACGACGACAGTTCTTCCAGTAGCAACTTCGACTTCGAATGACGAGGGAAGATAAGAGCGCTTACGACTAAGGAGCTTCTCGAATTCAAACGACACAAAGCAGTTATCGGCTCCAGTATCAAACAAACACGATGCATAAATACCATTCACAAGGAACGTACCATTAACCACGTTGTTGTCAGCCAGGGCTTGACGGGCATTGATGTTGAAGGTTCTGGCATGGGCTGCTTGTTGCTGCTGCTGAGGCTGCTGCTGCTGCTGTTGAGGCTCTAGTTTCACCACCCTGTTCGGGCACATATTGCAAAGTGGTTAGGGTCACCACATGCAAAGCAGACTCGAGCATTGACCGCAGGTGCTTGAGCTGCGGGTTGGCCTTGAGGGGCTGGGAGTAGAGCTTGATGAGCGGCGGCAGGAGCTGCGGTGTTACGGGGACCATAGTGACAGTTCGCAGTGAAATGACCGTAGAGATTGCAGTGAGCGCAGAAACGACAGGCGATTCCCACCGGATGATGATATGAGCATGTCAGGCAGAGCGGGTGGGGACCTGTGTAAGCACGCTTTGCTGGCGGTGCATTGGTCACTGGAGCTGGTCGGTGATGCGACTGCTGCTGAGCCGGTACGGCTTGCAGAGGGGCAGCAGTTGTTGTGACAACACAGTTCTTGTTGCTGGAGCTGCTGTTGTTGTGCTTCTTCTTTTGGCGTGATGACTTGGATGGTTGAGCAGTGGTGTTGTCGGCGGTTGGTGCAGTAGTAGCTTGATGCAGAGACTTGGATGGCTTATCCTAGAAACTAGACTTTACCCGCTTATCATTGATCTCGGTGGCAAGCAAGTAGGTCTCCTCAATTGATGATGTCTTGGCGGCGTGAATAAAGTCGGCAACACAATCAGGTAGAGCTCGAATGTATTTCTTGATGGCCATGTCTGGCGTCTTGACTTGATCGGGACAGATAATGCTAAGCTGCTTGAAGTGAGCAGTTAAAGCAGCATTGTCTCCGTCCTTCTGCTTGATGTTCCAAAACTCGTCCTCCAGCTTTTGGCGTTCACGGGGAGGGCAGAATTCGTCCATCATGATGGCTTTCAGCCCTTCCCAAGTCAGCTCATAAGCTGCATCATTCCCGCGTTTGTTTCGTTCGGCCGTCCACCAGTCTAGAGCTTGGGACTGGAAGACACCGGTCGCATTGAGGGTACGGAGATTTTCAGGACAGCCGCTTTGGCGCAGAGTGACTTCAACCGAATCAAACCACTGAAACATGGTGGTAGGGCCATCTTCTCCGGTAAACTCTTTTGGTCGGCATGCCTTGAACTGTTTGAAACTGAAAACGGTCTTATTGGCATCCTTAGAAGCATCGGTTCGCGACTCCTCAGACGATTTGCTGACGTTTTTGTACACCTCGCTTACAGCTTTTGCCACTTGCTTGGCGATGATAGCAGAGAGACGCTTGTCTCTCTTTTCTTGACGGGTAAGAGGGGTTCGGTGTCCAGATGACGACATGGTCTGCAACGGACATTGTCGTAGGTCTCAGACACAACAAATCGAATCTCACCTCACACGTCTACTACTTACTAAAGCTTAGGAACACGATAAGGCATGAATCACATAAACACATTGGCACAAAACCACAGATTCACGTAATCACAGAAGCACATAGAGCACAGAATCACAGAAACACATAAACACATAAACACCTACGCATTTAATCACAGATGCAGCCAGAATACAGAAACCTATCCTTCCAAGTTCGCGTGTCGTTCGAATATAGTGATCGCGAATAGCATATCGAGTAGTATAGTATAGTCGTATAGCGTGTCGAGTAGTATAGCATAATCGTAGCATAATATTGTCTAAAATTGTAGCGACTTGTTAGCATCTTGAGATAGAATAGCAATACGAGTCATGCGTGTCGACCGAAGTGATAGCGAAAATCGAAAAATTTTCCAAAATTAAAACACGTAAACAGACAAGTATACTTAAAACATATGAAATCAACGAGTTATCAGAGTTGGCAATTGCAAGCTCGGAATCTAAACACATAAAATCGAGGAATAGATTGTCTGCGGCTACTAGACATCGACTACCCAAAGCGATCCGACTATTCGCAGTGGACTTGTCGTCACTTTTTGACTTTCGGGTTCGCATTGTTGCCTCGATTCTTGGGCATTCAGCACGTATTCCCTAGGTCATACTTGTGAGTTCAGGTCGTTGGAGTCCGTCGAGGCTTTGGTGAGAAAAATAAAAACCTGGAACAAGTTGTCAAGGTTAGGGTTTCACCCCTAGCTTAGCAACTTCTTCCTCGTTTTAGTAAAATTGAGGATATTATTCATCAAAATATGGATTTCACTCCTGATTTGGTATAATTCTCCTCATTGGTTTTGAAAAATTAATGGAGAAATCATTGATGAATTAATAAAATCAGCATTGACCAAGCAATTTAGTCGAGAGTTTGCGGTTTTCACACCTATTCCTGACTAAATCGCTTGATTCTATTTGAGAATTCGAGTGCAGTGATAGCGAAGAGTAACAGGATATAGCACATAAGCTTGGTCTGTTGGTTCCTAACTATAGTCTAGGTCTCTAAGACAACGACCCAGACTAGGTCGTGTCTAGCCTAATTCCCTATAGTTATGGCTCTGATACCAATCTGTCACACCACAACCGATGGCGGAATCATCGGGGCATGGCACTGAGCGAAACAGATTGTCCAGAAGTTTCCACAACAATTATCATTACTATTTAGTTTAATTAATACGTCCCATACCGTATCCCAAATAATAAAACAAATTATTACAGATAACAACTAGTCAAATATTCTGTTCCGACAACTCAGATTCAAATATAAATATTGTTTAAATTGCCTCTAGAGACTCGATCTGCAAGATCTACAGACAACTATGCTTTAGACGCTTATTCTAAGCTCGCCTTCTGATGCGTGTCAGTGTGTATATGTTTTTAATAAATAATTAAGCCCTTTTTACACTTTTAACCAAGTTTTAAATTTATAAAACACGATAGTCACTAACACTAAACACACATATGGGCAAGTGCACCCATCGTGGACGTAGTATAGTGTTGGTAAGATACCGAGGTCGTCCAAGGACACAAGAGCTTTTAATACCGGTTTATCCTCAACGTCTAACCAAATCAAAAAGTTAGAAAAATGTTTTAAACTAAGAAAAATAAAAACTAACTAAATGCTGAAAAATAAAATAAAATAAAAACAGATAGACAAGATGAATCACTTGGATCCGACACGTGTATTAGTATAACCTTTGATTATTTTCGCACTTTTGCACTTGTTTAAGAGATTATCTTAGTTATTGTAGTAGGCCCCTCTTTTGAAGGCGACGTTACCCTCAACCCAGTAGTTTGAGTCAGCAAGGATACAATCCTAAAGGGTCGGATTATTGAAAGATAATGAATTAAGTTATTAATGCAAATTATGGTAGGCCCCGCTTTTGGCGGTGACGTTACCCTCGGCTAAGTAGTCTGAGTCAGCAGGGATACAGTCCTAAATAGCCGGGTTATAGTATTAATAGTAGTTAGCTTATGAGGGGGTCAAAGAGTTTGGATCCCCGCCATCCAATACCTATGGGCATTGAAGGAGATCCTACTAAATTTGACCCAGGTCCCAAGCAGGACCTCTAAACGCTGAACAAGGGCAAGACCTTTACCAAACCGTTCCCTTAACCCCCGACCAGGTAGCCAACATACCTCCATATAGACCGTGGAGATATGAATGGTGAAAATCTTTTATTTTATATAGACAGTAAAATAATGCCAAGACACCACGGACAAACGATAAGGAAAGATCACCTTCAACATAAGTAACTAGTTATTAAAGTCATTAATACAAAACCAAATAAAAAGTGCAAAAGATTAAAAATAAAAAGTATTATACTAAACACTTGTCTTCACCAAGTGATGTAAGAGACTTAGGCAAACATGGCCTTGATTGTCAAGAACTCTTACGATCAATCTTGGATCCCGAGACGACTCACACACTCTACGATGGACAATGGATGATGGTGGTGGATGATGGTGTAATGGTGGTGGTGGGTAGTGGATGAGGTGTGAGAGAGGTGGTGTGCCAAGGGATGAGAGAGAATGAAACCAAGCTCCTCTATTTATAGGCTGGACAGAACGCTGGACACGGCCCCGTGTCCGCTGGACACGGCCCCGTGCCCGTCTGACACTCTCTCTCTTCATTAATTGTAATTGCGAATTACAATTAATGCGCCTGCTGTACTTTCAACACGCCCCGTGCTCGCTGGACACGGCCCCGTGCCCAGCAATGGAAGCTTCTACTGGTTTGTCTTATCTGCTGCTTCCTGGGCACGCCCCCGTGTTCGCTGGACACGGGGCGTGTTCAGACTCTGTTTTCCTCTCTTTGTCTTGGGAGGTGCCGTTGAGGGTCCGGGCAGTCCACTTTTGTTCCTTTTCTTGTATTTATGGTAGAATTAGTGGTCTTTTTGCTTCTTTTGTGATTTTGAGCTCATTTCATCCTGAAAATACAAAAGGAAGACAAAAACACTCTTTTCCCAACATTAGTACTTAAAAAGGGTTAGTTTTATGCCTTAATTGATGTGTTTTATATGTTGCATTTTACACACATCACCTTCCTAGCAGATAAGCATCCTAATTGCCTGTCACATACGTTAAAATAAAGTCAATACATAAAATGTAAAGGTGAGCATACAAGTTTGATAATAGCATATAGAGTTCGAAATAGTTTACGCATAACCAGCACGTACAAAGAGGAAAACGATGCATGTTAATTATCGACATGGATCTATCGATACCAATGACTGCGGGTTGACTGTCTGAGACAGTTCGCAATACATGATTACCACCGTAATCCATGCAAGTAATTGTCCTTAACAACCCCCGTGTGAACGAGTGCTGAGTCCAAACTATAGTACTACGTCGTTAAGGCAGGTAGACAGCATTCCACGTGTAAACATAACAACAAGCATTCATTTAGTCACGTAATACATGCAGAACGGTTAGCGTCTAAATAGTTGAGTAGTGTGATCGATTGTGATTTAGATAAGTAACATATGTAACACCCAAAAGTGCTAAAGCAAAAAGGGTTCGAGTATACTCACAGCGATTGATTGATGGATTGAAGGGAGCGCTTGAGAGTAGGGTTAGCCTGAATAGTTTGATGGCATAACGATGAGTAACGCGTTAAATGGAAACAAGTGATGATGGGTCGAACAGCCTGGTCGATCGAACTGTAGGTTCGATCGAACGGGGTGTTCGTTCGGTTAGACAGTCCGTTCGGACAGCCTGTTCGATCGGCCGGTAGGCTCGATCGGTTGGACTGTTCGAGTGGATTGTTTCTTCCTTTGAGTAGAATGTGTTTGTGTATGATGGCTTGTCCTTTTGAAGTTTTCGTTGTAGTATTTGAGAACACTGAAGTGTTATTACCTTTCAGGTCGATCGATCGAACAGCCTGTTCGATCGGCCGGCTTAACCGATCGGTTAGGTACTTCAGAAGTAAGTCCTCAGCAGGATGTCACCTGATCGGACAGCATGTTCGATCGGGTGGCACTCCAATACGTCGAACGAGTTGGAAAAATCGATTAAGTGTTGAAGCATAGTATCTCATGATCCGAAGAGTAATTCAACCCAAACCGTAGTTTGATCGAACATCACTTCGTTCAATACTAGACTTCATGAATTTGTCAAAGTGTGGGGCCATGTGTTAGTCGATCGGCTGGCCTGGTCGATCGGCTGACATGTCCGATCGGTTGGGCTGTTCGTTCGAACAGCCTGTTTGATCGGTCAGCATTCTGACCTGGTCGGCCTGTTCGTCTAACACTTGGCTGTTCTGATTGTTTGACGTTATATCGAGGTATTTTGACAACGACCTGAACCATTGCACCTTCGTTCTTACTTGTTTCCCCTGCTCGGACAGGAATCACCCAAGTCCGGCCGGTGAACGGTTCAGAACGGTAGTTTAACGTTTAACCCGAAATCGGTGAACCTCATAGATAGAATCCGAATCTTGAGCCACACAACCATTAGAACGTTTAGTGAGTTGGCTCAAGCTCCGTTTCTACCGGTTTGAAGGCATTGAGTGTAAAAGAGTTGAAAGAAAGTTGGAAATCTTTCTTTCAATCCTTCACACCATGTAAATGTTCAAATCTGTGATAGATCTTAGTTTGTTTCTGTGGAAATCGGCTAGATCCAAGTGATTCTTGGTGGATTGAGGCCAAAACATGAAGTTCTTGAAGAACACCATGATGACATCATCCTAGAACACTTAGATCTTGATGATTTCACGGTTAGAAATCAAGATTTGAAAGATAGAAAGGTGTAGGAGTGTGCATTGATAAAAAACGTACAAGATTTAGGATGAAATCTTACCGGGATTGAGAGAAATCTGAGAAATAGTGAAGAACACGAGCTGGTCGGTCAGAGGGTTTCCAAATGTGGAAAGAATGACAATGACAGGTCTATTTATAGGCTTCCAAAAGGGGAAAGAGCTGGCCGATCGGCCAGGCATCCCGATCGGACAGCCTGCTCGATTGGATAGTCTGTCGGATCGGCTGGGCTGTTCGATCGGCTAAGAGCCTGATCGATTCACAGCCTGCTTTGAGCGTTCGGTGCGACGATTTCTGATATTTCGATTTCGATTGAAGGCGATACGAGTACGATAGAGTTTTCTATTCAAATTACTTTTAATCCCAACCACTATATGTACATACAAGCATCTATATTTCACACTATCCTTTCGCTACCATTCATCATAATTCGTTTTCGATTGAGTTCGATTGAGTTTCGAGTTTCGATTTAAATTGATCACCACACATAACATAAAGTAAACACGCACAGGTAACACGTAAGGTACACACACACACACACACACGTATATAATACCAAATTCGCATAATTCGTGTTTCGAGTTCGATTGATGATTCGATTAGCTTGATTATTGATTGATTGGCTTTGTCGCATTGTTACTTCCTGCTATTCACAGTCGTAAAGCGTTTCGCGTCGATTAAACATTCGATTCGTTCGATTACTTTGATTTAACAACACTTACTCCACATAATACGAATAATAAAACATAGAATAGACTAATTACAGTCAAGGAAGTCAAACTTGACTTGGACTTAGACTTTGACCTTGACATTTGGTAACACGGGGTGTTACATCCGGTGTCACCCTTTACCTTTTTTGCTCATTGTTTGATCATAGATACAGCTCTATATCTTGAGCCGTATCCTCAAACTGTTTTTACAAATAACTTAATCAGCATATTTACAACACATATTTCTAGCACACTACCTCACTTAACTAATTTGATCACTAAATTACTTCGGTAATTTTTGACCAAAAGAATTTGGCGCCCACCGTGGGGCAAGTGGTGCTATTTTTACTAAAAGCTTTTGCAAAATCGCTATTCGGTTTTCTGTTTTCGAAATTCTTTTCAAAACTGTTTTCAATGGCCTCAAGATCAAACATGAGCTCTTCCACCATGTCTGCTTCAACCTCTGCAACAATTGGTTTGGTGCTTCCACCACCTCCTCCGAGATCTCAAGCTTCTTCTCAAGGAGCTGAAATTCATGTGGCTCGGGATGTTATCCCCACCCGCAACGTCCAGGGATCCGGTCCTGTTTTAGCTTCTAATGAGGAAATTCTAAATTTGTTTGGCAGTGTACAGGAACAGATCAGGCAGCAGCAGGAAACTAATCAGATGCTGATGAGAGAGATACAACTCTTGAAGTCAAGCTCGAGTAGGCCTGCTGAAGATACTGTCACTCCCTTGCAACCTAGGGCTTTGAACTTCAGTTCTGCAGTTTACACTGAGGATAACCGGGGGAATATCGTGCCAAGCCATTCCCAGAATCATACTCCTTAGATACCCTCATCAGTTAGAGTATCCACTGTGAGAAGCTCAGGATATGCTTCAGGATATGGCCAAAACCCTCAGAACGGTAATGTATCTAATAATAATAATAATACTCTTACCGCTAACGGTGTTGGATCTTTGCAGGATGCAGGAATGACATCAGCGTTGTCTAGAGAGCTTCAGAAGCAGAAAGACATGATATCCAGTGTACCTGGGGTGGTGCAGCCAATTCCTGAAGTATCCCAGGATAGCCACAGGATATCGTGGTTTGCATATCCCATTTGTGATGCTGAAATCCCAAAAAGATTTCAAACCCCCAATATGAAACTTTATGACAGAACTATGGATCCTAAGGAGCATATCGCCCAGTACAGGGAAAGGATCGAAATTAATCCTATCCATCCAGATCTCAAGGAAGCATGCTTGTGCAAGGGTTTCGGCTCTACCTTAACAGGATCAGCCTTGAAATGGCTGTTAAACGTTCCTCCTCACTCAATTACTTCCTTTGCTCATTTAGTTAATTTATTTAATAGTCAATTTTCTTGCAGCCGGAGTTTTGAGAAACTGACCAGTGACCTTTACAGGATAACTCAAGGACCTCAGGAATCCTTGAGGGATTATGTGAATAAGTTTAGCCGGGAATCCTTAAATATCCCGCACCTTGATGTTGCAACAGCTGTGCAGGCTTTCAAGATGGGATTGCAGAAAGATTCTCAATTTTACCAGGATCTTGTAATGAATCCCTGAAGGAATCTGGATGAAGCTCGTAACAAGGCATTGAGATACATTCGGCTGGAGGATGACAAAAAGATGCAAGAGAGAATGAATTCGTCCACAACCTACGAGTCAACCAACAGGAAATCAGAATCCTCGTATAAACCATATCGCTCAAAGCCATATGGCCGAAATGATAGCAAAAAAGTCAATGTTGTTGAAGATGAGGATCCTGAGGAGTATCCTGAGTTGTCTGAATATTGTTTTTCTGTTAACATACCTGAACTGATGTATGCTATGCAGGGTTTAGGAGACAAAGCCAGATGGCCACGAAAGAACCAACAGAAAGCTGATTGGAAAGACAAATCCAAGTGGTGCGCCTTCCACGAGGATTTTGGACATGTCACTGAGGATTGCATCGCTCTAAGAAAAGAAATAAGCTATATCCTGAGCAAAAGGTATCTAAAGGATCTGCTGGGGAAAAAGAAGAATAAAGGGCAGGATCCTAAGAAGGATCTTGAACGAGCAGCATCACCCCCAACAGATGCCAAAATAATTAACTTTATTTCAGGAGGATCCGATATTTGCGGGACTTCATATTCCGTAGCCAAGAGACATGCGAAGGAAGCTAAGGCAGAAAGACGAGAAAAACCGACCAGGATGACGACGCTCACAACTGACAAACTGATCACTTTTGATAGTGATGACAGGGATACTGTTCAGGATCCTCACCATGATGCTCTAGTAATTACTTTATATGTAGCTAACCATTTTGTGCGCAGGATACTGGTAGATAACGGCAGTTCCGTCAACATAATTCAGTTAGAAACTTTGAAAAGAATGAATGTATCTCCAATGGATATCACTTCAAAATCCATCGTGCTTGTTGGATTCAGTGGAGAGGCCAGGAACACAGTGGGAGAGATAAAGTTACCAGTATATGTTGAAGGGATCAATTCAATACAACGTTTTTGTGTGATGGACTCCCTATCCTGCTATAACATCATACTAGGAAGGCCATGGATCCATGATATGAAGGCTGTGCCATCAACTTATCATCAGTGCATCAAGATCCTACCCCTTGGGGGTTGTCAAGGTTGATAGTGATCAGCAGGAGGCGAAGGAATGTTACTCATCCTCAATGAAATCCTCAACTAAGCCTAATGCAGCATAGCAATTAAAGATGCGGGCCGAGGATATCGTGGAGGCTGGAGCAGGATGTAAAGAAAATTATCCTGGATCAGGATAATCCGGATATCTCGGTGCTCGTAGGAACCAATATCCCACAGGATATTGAAAAACAATTGACTAACTTTTTGAAATGAAGGATGTCGACATTCGCGTGGAAACATGAGGATATGACATGTATTTCCAAGGATATTATAACACATAAGCTTGGTATTGACAGGTCATTCAAGCCTGTCCAGCAGAAAAGAAGGAAGTTTGCTCCAGAACGAAACATAATTATTCAGGAAGAGGTTGAAAGACTATTGAAGTCCAAGATGATCAGGGAAGTCAAATTTCCCAAGTGGCTAGCAAATGTGGTTGTGGTTCAAAAGAAGAATGGGAAGTGGAGAGTTTGTGTAGATTACACAGACTTGAACAAAGCATGTCCTAAAGACCTATTCCCCCTGCCTCATATAGACTCGATTGTGGATGCCACTACCGGTCATGAAATGTTAACCTTCATGGATGCATCCTCAGGATTTCTGCAGATCCAAATGGAACCTTCAGACCAGGAGGATTCTGTTTTCATGACACCAACAGGTATTTACTGTTATACTGCTATGCCTTTTGGTTTGAAAAATGCAGGTACGACGTACCAGAGATTGGTGAACATGATGTTTAAAGACAAACTGGGGGACACCATGGAGGTGTACATTGACAATATGGTAGTCAAATCCAAGAAGGCGGAGGATCATCTCCAGGATATTAAAGGGGCATTTGATATCCTGGACCAGTACAACATGAAGCTAAATCCTGCTAAGTGCCATTTCGGAGTGGGGGCAGGAAAGTTCCTAGGATATATGGTGACTAAAAGAGGGATAGAGGAAAGCCCGGGGCAGATTAAAGCTATCTTAAATATTAAGTCACCTTCAAACATGAAGGATGTTCAACGATTAACAGGCCGAGTAGCAGCATTGAACAGATTTATTTCAAGATCATCGGAAAAGTGCAAAGAATTTTATGATATCCTCAAGATGAATAAGAAGTTCGAATGGGGAGCAAAGCATGAGGCAGACTTGCAGGATTTGAAGCAGTATCTTTCAACCGCACCCTTATTGATGAAGCCTGAGGATGGCGAACCATTATCCCTATATCTCGCAGTATCAGGGAATGCAGTAAGTGCTGTCCTTGTAAAGGATCATGAAGGTCAGCAGTATCCTGTTTATTATGTTAGTAAAAGTTTATTAGATGCTGAAACTAGGTATTCTGTAGGATCGTGTAGATTGACCTGAACGAGTCGTTCAGAGAGGTTCTGATCTATTTCAGGTGCGGAAAACAAGAAATAGACTTAGATACAACTAGCAATTCACTTAAAACACTGATTATATTGATATAACAGTAAATACAATCAGTCTTCACACCGGCAGCACTTCGGTATGGAATTCACGAACTCGTTACTATGATTTCGCTCCTAATGACTATATATAGTATCCTTGATTCCGCTCGAGACGTTCATGAACCATTTGGAGCGGAATTAGAAACTTGTGATTCCGCTCGAAAGTGTCCACTGACATTTCAAGCGGAATTAACAGTTGGAGCGAAATCAGCTTCTAAAACTCACAAACTTTTCTATTTTCTCGATCTACGAGCCATGATCTATACAATCTAATCTAAGACTCGATACAAGACGGAGTCGACAGATGTATGCACTAACAGAGACTCCCCCTCAGATGTTGACGAGTCTTCTGTGTCGAGTCTGAATGTGTCGTGTCTTAGCAACTTCAGTCTTTATCAGTCTTCGGGCTTCACTCTTTCAATCTTCTCTTGCATGTCTTCAGACTCCCCCTTGCGATATGCTGACATTCCTTCAGTTCATCAGCATCATCAGCTTTAGGATTGTTGTCTGGCTTTCACAGGTCCATGATCGTTGCCTGGCTTTGTTCAATCAGAGTCCTTAGGTATCGTAACCTGTCTCTCTAAAACATAAGCTTCTCAGGATCAATCAACCTGGCTTACTCTCACACAGCTTTGATTTCAAGATCGTCACCTGGCTCTCTTCCAGCTCAGGATCTTTAAACCAGCTCATACTTAACCTGCATAATCTCAACCTCAACATAAATTTTCACACATCTAACAATTCAATATATGCACTAACACTTACTCCCTTTCAAAATTAACTATTCTCTTTGATGAACCATTTGTTAATTTGCTCAGAAACACATTTGATTTCAAAGTATAAACTCCCTTTCACAAAAATGTCATCATGTTTAGCACTTGGAACTTTGAAAATCAGCTCTCCAACATCAGTTGTCGAAAATCTTTTTGTATTTTTTTAAAAATTTATGCTAACACACCGAAAATCTTTTTGGATTTTGAAATGTAAAGAAATGCAGTAAAGAAATATTTACAGACAATAGTTTTTGTGAGTTTGTGTAAGAGGATCATATCAGATTATGAGACAAATCACTAACACCGTTAAGCTTGATTTCATTTTAAGTGTTAAACAATTCACCAAGATTGTCAGTATATTGGTCCACTTAAAATTTTCACACAAAGTTCAATTGATCCGAGATACGATATTAATGTCTTAATGACTTAAACTTATTCGCGTGTCCCACTACTTGAATATACTCCCGTATCCAGATCCCAATATTCAGTCTTACAGGTGAGTATACCACAGATGATATCTGTACGGGGTTAGGTGCGAAACCGTGAGAGCTCAGGTCAGAACTTCCGTTCAGCAGAGAGATGACGGTTCGACTTTTGGTGTGTCCCCTTTAGAGGATCTTTTGTTTCAACAGCAATGACTATCAATTTTATTGTTTCATCAAATTGCTAAGGGCGGCGCTTTTTCAAGCATTTGCGGAAAGTATTATACGGGGACTAGGTCAGAATTTCCATTCAGCAGAAGTCCCGGGATAATACCCCAGATATCACTGAGTATAAAAACCTAGTATCTCAGAAAGAGGGATCTTTCAAACAAGATTTCGGGGGTTACCCATATATCCAAGAAGTTGTTCCCCACGAGATAAGAAAGTTTGAATTTTAGGTTTATATCCCGTCACAATCTACTAAATGTGTAAAAACCTACTGACATATCCGCAGTGAGATTGTTTATCACATTTTTAATTTCCAATTCTTTAGATGTTGTGACAGTCCACTGATGTACTATCATTTCCTCTTTTATACAACAAAACTCATTTTTGATTTTATCAAGTTTTTGTATTTTTCAAATTTTCTAATGTTTTTGAATTTTCTGAAATTTCTACTCCCCCTAAAATGCAAACACATTTAAACGGAAATTTGAAAACTATCTAAGCTCTTAACCCAATTAAAGAAAATTGAAAACAAACTATACAGAGAATGACAACTGATACCAAAACGCATCAAATCGCCATCCACTAGGCATAAACAATCAGAACTTCCCCTTTCAACAAACTCTTTTCTCATTTAGATTTCAAAACACTTAAGTTTGTTTTAATCAAAATGATTTTTTCGGAAAATAAGTTTGTTTAAACCAATTGTAGGTTCACTTGTAATTTAGGGGCATGGTTCATCATATTGTTCATCAATCACTTGTATGAAGATTTCATCAAGTTCAACTCAATGACCTTGACGAATCCTTTATACCACTTGTAAGAATATCCACAACAATTAACCATATGTAGGAATAAACCTCTACACAATTCATTTTACCAATCAAAATGCCGATTCCTGCTTCGCACTTACCAACCTGGAAGCTCCGGCGTAGTCCTTTAACCTGTAAAAATTCCAACAATTTTCAAATCTTTCACAAAAATCATTTAACAAGAATGATGCCGATTCCTGATCCACGATTACAAACTTGGGATCTCCGGCATAGTCAGATGTTCAAGGGAAAAGAATTTCCACCCAAGTCTGACCAACCTTGGGTGTTTTTAGCTCTTTAAGTTCTTGTTCAGTTGGGTTAAAAGTTGCTTTCTTTGTCGCATAAAAATCTTTAACCCCTTTTACTTTCCCATTAAGCATTTTCCCAAAAATTTTCTTAACATTCCCATTGAATGTTTTCTCGACATCAAACTCTGTTTTCTCAGAATAAAACTGATCTGAAATTTCAACTTTACCAACTTGCTGTTTAACTTTTTCAAACTTCAGTGATGGAAACTCATCATCATCTACTGAAGGTGTTTCTTTTACCTCAACCTGTGGCTCTTCTGGTTTTGTGGAACCAGATTCATCACCGACTTTCTCATCAACCTTCTTGACAACCCACACTTGGTTGTTCTTTGCTTTCCTTTGGTAAAAGTTCTATTTAGAACACTCACCAACCTCATAAGTTGAGTTTTCAAAAATTTTAAATTTTTCGGTTGGTGGTTCAACATCAACAACTTTTTCTTTCAATTTTTCAGAAACTCCTTGTTTTGTCTTAGCATTTGTCGGACAATTCCATGCAATGTGACCAGCTTTATTGCATTTGAAACGGGTTCGAGTTTCTTTTGGATGACACACTCCAGTGCCTTTTCTTTTCTTTTCAGCAAGAAACTCCTGGTTAGATTGTTTCCAAAAAGGTTTCTTCTGTTCATCTTCTGCACTTCCACCTGAAACAAATTCTGTTTTTGTTTTAGAATTTTTCTCATTTTTAAAATTTTCTGGTGGAGTAAAACCTAAACCTTTCTTTTGTAGCTACCATTATGGTTTGGTTTCTTTTGAAAACCAGAACCAGAATTGTAACATTTTTTCTTGTTTAATCGCTGTTGAACTCTTAAAGTGTATTTTTAAGGTTTTTCAAGATTTAAATCTTTTATTTCAGAAATATTAATTTCTGTCATTTTAAAAACCTTTTTGATCATCTCAAAACGAACACTTCTTATTGGAAACTCTTTGTCAGAATATAGCTTGTCAGAATCATTCAAAGTATATGCTACTTCGAATGTTTCATCATTCAAGTTTGATTTTGCTAACAGAAACTCTTTGCTATAAACCCGTTTAACCGACGATTTTGGACTGTTGACTGACGAATTTGACCCTCCAGACTTAGACTTTGACTCGGACTCCTCATCAGTATCCAACACCTGATCGACCACCTTTTTGATTAACTCAGACTCATGATCAGTGTCAGACGATGTGAAAGTGACATCAATATTTTCTGGTAATTCCTCAGTTGTGTAGGTTTTTAACTTTATATTGACTGCTTTTTCAACTTGCTCCTCATTTGGTTTCCTGGGAGAATAACATTCCCAGATCGGAGGCGGACACTTGTTATAGCTAACAGTCGGTTTCTTACCAGTATCTTTCTTCTTTGGCTTGTCATCTTTGAATGCTTCGAAACCTGCAACAGTTGGATAAATTCGATCAATAAGATAATCAGAACTAGAATAACTCTGTAACAAACGTCTGATTCTCTCATTCTCTATCTTCTCAGTTTCCAACTCTTGCTTCCATTTTGCACTCTCCTCGATGTAGAATTTGATAGCTTTCTGCTTTGTCATCATCACAGCATTCATCATTGTTAATGGTTGTTCTCTTTCAGAATTTGTCTTTTGAAGACCAGTTACAGTTCGGTTCAAAACGTCATAAGATTCCTTTACGTAGTTTAAGTTGAACAGTAATTGTTCCTTCTTCTTCTCATACTCAGCTATCTTCTCATCTTTTGCTGCACATTCCTTGCAAGTTTCCAAACACTTTGAACAAGGCTTGATAACTTCCACAATCTTTTCAACTTCGATGATCTTCTCGACTTCAATCACCTTTACTGCTTCAGTTACCAGCTCAGCTTCAACAATCTCCTCAGCAATCTTTTCTGATTCATCCTTTTGAATAACTTCATCAACAATTTCACCAACCTTCTCAGCAACAATTTCAGCTTCTTCATTTTGTCCAATCTCATCTTCTTAAGCAACACTTTCAGACTTCTCCTGCTTTTGCTCTTTTGCTGCTCTTCTCTCCTTTAGCTTCTTCAGGCGATCTGCAAAATAAAAATGAAAACTTTCAGGAGATAGATGAGATTTTGCAACATTAATATGTTTTTCTTCTTCATTGTCACTACTGTCATCAGTTGGTGATTGATCAAACTCAATTGACTTTTCAGAATTATCATCTGAAGAACCAGAATCAGATGGTGTTTGATCTAAAACAACTTCTTTTTCTGAACTCGCATCACTTTGTGAACTTTCATCTGTACTCTGTGAGCTTTCATCAGATACAACAGACTCTTCCTCCACATTCTTCACAGTTTCACCAATAGACTTCATCTATGTGGTAAACATATCTGGTTCTTTTACAATGTTTGCAATGAACGCTTTGAATTCTCCTTTCTCATCCACAAACATATCCCAGCTAAATCATTCAGGTAGTCTTTCATCATCCTGATTGACTAAACAGACTTTGCTTTCGGGTGCTATGTATTTGTTCCAGTTAAAATCCACCAAACATGCTCTTTTTGAATCCTCGATCACTTTTCTACCATGAGCCACCTGCGGTTCTTGCTGTTACTGTTGACCAATCTGTTGATAAATGGCTTTCCGGTAGTAGTCGTCTTTTCCGAATGGATTCTTCATATCACTAGCTTCCCTGTTCTTGCATTCTCTTTTGAAATGCCCTTTCTCCCTGCATCGAAAACAAGTAACTTTAGATTTGTCAAAACCCAAAGTAGAAACGTGTGCATCAAGAAAGTCATTTCTTCCAGTAATCAACTTGAATTTTTCAGCTCGTCTAAGAACACTAGCTAGACACCATTTGATGTCCATTAGTTCCATCTCTTCGGCGTCTATCTGATCGTGATCCTCATTTGTGAGCATAGGATTCCCGATCCTTCCAGCAACTAAACCTTCATAAGATAACAACACAGAACCGAGTAAAGCCATGTGATCTTTTGCAATTTCTTCAGAAAAACTTTGGCCGTCTGGAAGATTCAAAGCAATGTTGCACTGGATCACATAACCATTTCCAGTTTTCGTGCTCTGAGAATGAAAGCTTGTAGTTGAATCTTTCGGATTAACACTTGGATAAGAAGAAAAACTACAGCTTTTGGTTGAACTCTGATCAACTTTTTCCATTGAATCCCCAGCACTAAATGCAGTTTGGATCTTTGGGCTTCTTTCAGCTTTTGGAACACTACCTTTGTAGTACATTTTTACATCCTCTTGACCACTTGGACTGTTCATCCTCGCGATCTTCTGCTGTTCCAAATCCTGACCCTCAATCTTCTCGATGAACTGAGAAATCGTTAACCCATCATACACCCCAGTATTCTTTAGAATCATCAAGTAGGTACCCCATTCCTTTTATGGTAAAGCATCCGCTAACTTGTCTACCCACTCTTCATGATCTTTAGTTATACTAAGCATCGACATGGATCGCACCAAGTGGCAATACCGTTCAATCAACTTCTTTGTATCTTCACTGGGTAAACTTGTGAACAAATCAAACTCTTTCTTAAGCAATGCCTTCTTGCTTTTAATCATGTGCTCACTTCCCTCACACTTGATTCGAAGAGCATCCCAGATTGATTTTGAAGTTTTGTCGTGCTGAAGCAATATGAAGATGTCTTCTTTGATGGCTTGCTGTAATAGACTGATCATCATTTTCTCAGCTTTGTACATATCCCGTTCTTGAACTGTAAACTCAGATATTTCTTTCTCGACTTGCAAATCAGTTCTTGGCTGTCACACCCTGATTTCCACGTGTCTCACCGGTGGGCCCGGTGGGGGATTACCGTGACGTAGTTGGCACAATATCGTCAAACCACACAATTATATGAATGCACAGCGGAAGCATAAAGATAAATATAATTCAACCATTGATTGAAATATCGAATGTATCACAATAGTCGAATGGTATCCACAGGGGGATCAAAATAATAAAAAGTATTGTTTAACAGACAAGGCATCAAAAGCTTGCGAGACTCTTTAAGATGCTAAGGAGCTATAGCCAGCCGATTACGTTTAGTACCTCCAGTTAATCTTTTGGGAAAGTACGTCAATTTACACTGGTAAATACATTCAACCGACATTTTTGTAAAATGTTTATTAAAATTGATTTGAATGCACAAGGCGCAAACTCTTTTATAACTTGGGATAATTTATAATTAAATCTTGTAAAGAATTACATGTTACTATGCGTCTGGTAGCCCGGATCTAGTCCGGGTTAAAGATTAATAGACACGCCACTTAGCATATAACACCGTGGCGGGTAACCGACGGCTATGCCTTTATAATTGCGGACATAATGCCGGGTGTACGCCTACACCCGAATGTCAAGGTCGTGGCCATTTCGTGAATGCTGCAGAGGATATCCGGGACATGGTCATTAAGCCCCCGAAGGCTTTAACCTAACAAAACAATTTTTAAACGGGTCACATTGATAATACCCAACTACTAACGAGTTGGAGTCAATTGCCCGACCAAGCGGTATTTTAGATACCGTAACCCAAGCCCGTATAACGGAAAATAAGTTAAAAGTATTTACCTTTGCAAGTATTGTCCTTAATTGATTAAATCACAGATATCTTTTACTGGGCTCCTATTCTGGAACGAAGGTTTTAAAATAACCTATTAGAATCTTAACGGGTCTTTATATTAGCCGTAGCCTAGACCGGTCAGTTTCAAAGGATAGATACGGTTTAATCGCGTGAAAGGCGAAAACCGGGAATGGAGTGTGATTCTGACCCAACAAGTTTGAAGGCTTGTTTTATATGGGTTTAATATTCACACTCTGGATTTTGGGGTCAAAACAATATGGTTTGACCTGTATCGGCTAATTTATGTAAACTAGTTACATAAGCCGAACCGTGCGCGCAATAGGCGCAACGGGTAACCGTAAGAGTCCTACACTTGTTTCCTAAGTCAATATGCCTTAAAGAGGTTGTGGTATCAGTAGGATACCTTCCGTGATGCCCGTAACGAGTTTAAGTTCATTTTATGCCCCGTAGGGGTATTTCGGTCCTTTTAAAGATTATAAAAGAGGTTTCTGAGTTCTACAGGAAATCTGAGTTTCCCGATCAGTTTATAAAGTTCAAAATACTTTATTTATTATTCAAAATCAATAGCAACTGGAATCGGGTCAAAAGACCTTATAGAACTCAAGTTATGGCCGAAAAGGGCATATTCGGTATTTACCGAACCGTTGCCATAACCGCAGGTTATGAGCAGGTTAAAAATAATTAAAAATCTTTAAAAATCCCAAAATATTATTTTACAACAGTGAGTAAAAGGTTTGGTGTCGAAATCTTGGTTTAGGTAGGCGTTATGCTAATCGCGCCGTTTATTACAAAAGTTTCCTTTAATTGCGCTATTTAGCATAACTCCTATTCTAGACCTCGGATTGACGTGAAACTTTAGGGACATGCTTAGAATTTAGTAAGCAAGGTTATGGTCCCTTCACGTTTCCGAAATACTCGTTTTATTCTAAAAAGGGCGTTACGGTCAACTTTTAAGCAATTAACGGAAATGTGTAAAAGACTTGGACAAACGACGAACCGGTCACAGAGGGTTATATCATCATGTAACCTGGTCCTAGGAGAGTCCTAAGGCATATCTAAATCGAACTTTGACGGGTCAGAACTGAAGTCAAAGCAAAAGTCAAACTTTTGCGACATTCGGCTCCGAACCGGGTCAATATAGCAAATGGCCGGATCAAACAAGCTTAGACGTGTTAATATACTTATTATCATGTTTTATGAGTGTTCAAACAGGTTGCATACCATCTACATTACAGATTATATGTAAAATCGCAAAATAGCTTTCTGCTGACTTTTTCTAAGCATGTTTGACTCGTTATTTGAACTAGTTAGAGTGGCGATCAGAGGGAACCCTTTTAAGGGTTTATTACCCACATAAATACCAACACATAACTATCTTTGATTCGACAAATCACTGGACCATTCGTGATTTATCGCAAAGTCAATCGTTAATTACGACGGATTGACTTTTAAGCAAAACTAAGCAAAAACTAAACCACAAAAGGGTTAGACAACTTACAGAAGCTTGTGCACGACTTAGGATGATATAAGAACACTTTGAGAGCTTTAGGAATGATCAGAAGATGTGTTTTGAGGTGTGTTTCAATTGTGAACTAAGTATGGCCTTTTATAGCAAAATTTGGTGCACAAGATCATCACAACACATCCTACATTGCTCATGGATGATCAGCAGGTGTCCTAAGGTGCTAGGGGTCAAGTAGAGGGCGCCCATGCTTCATTGATTGCTCACAAGTTCGTTTACAAGCCAAATCATTGAATCTGCCCATGCTTTCTGCATCTGTGTGGTTCACGCGGCCCGCATGAGAGATCAGGCACCTTTTACGCGGGCCGCCTGAATCTTCATGTCAGCACGCGTAATGCAGGAGGCTGGCGGCCCGCGTTAACTTATGTAAAACCTTTACGCGGCCCGCATTAGATCTGATTTTCAAGATTTCTAAATCTTTTATAATCATTGCCTAAATCTTTGTAATTAATACCTTAACCTTTCGGTTTTTTAATGGGTAACTTTGCGATTTGGCCCTCGGTTAATTACAATTAAGGGCCTCGTGTCATTTACCCGAACTGTCAAGCCCCTGATTAGTTTAATTACTATTCGGGAAGCCTTAACTTTCACTGTTGACGCTTTTAACCCTTCTCATACGAATTTGATCATAACTTTCTCGTTTTAAAACGGAACTTCGCGGAATTTATACAGTACATTCTAGTGAGCGTATTTTACTGTTATAAAGCCTCGGGTTCGTCAAAGGGTCACTCAGAGGTATAATTAAACATGTTGACACAGTTAACCCCTGCAGCTCGTAATCTCTCACTTTCTTCCACGTTTCGCTTCCGTACGATCCATGATTTATTCGTTCGAAGGTACGAGCATCGTTTAGGGTCACTATACAGTATATTTACCCTTTGTTGACATTTATATCCCTCGAATTTACATACCATCAAGGTTTGTCATCTTTAGTCCTTTATTTAATATCTAATGCCACGTGTACACTAATGACACGTGTTAACACATTATTGGACACAAAATTTCGAGGTGTTACATCCTCACCCCCTTAAATAAATCTCGACCCGAGATTTACTCAAACAAATAAGGGTATTTCTCTTTCATCGTGGATTCAACTTCCCACGTGAATTTGGGACCTCTCCGGGCATCCCATTTAACCTTAACTATAGGTACATGCTTTCTTCGAAGCTTTTTCACCTGTCGGTCTTCAATCGACAAAGGCTTCTCCACAAACTTCAAGCTCTCATCTATATGCACATCTGTGTGTGGGATCACCAATGATTCATCAGCGAAGCATTTCTTTAGATTGCAGATGTGGAACACGTTGTGAATTCCATTGAGCTCTTCTGGTAAGTTCAACTTATAGGCAACTGACCCGACACGTTCGATAACCTCAAAAGGTCCTATGTATCTCGGGCTCAGTTTACCCTTCTTACCAAAACGCATCACCCCCTTCCAGGGTGATACTTTAAGTAATAGCTTTTCACCCACTTCGAAGTGAAAATCCTTACGCTTTGGATCGGCGTAACTTTTCTGCCTATCACGGGCAGCTTTGAGACGCTCTCGAATCTGGACAATCTTGTCCGTTGTTTCGAAGACTATCTCTGGTCCTGATAATTGGACCTCTCCAACTTCCGCCCAACAAACAGGCGATCTACACTTTCTACCGTATAATGCCTCGAAAGGCGTAACCTTTATGCTGGTATGGTAGCTATTGTTGTAGGAGAACTCGATTAGTGGTAGGTTCTTATCCCAACTACCACCCAAATCGATAGCACATGCACGCAGCATGTCTTCTAACGTTTGAATAGTACGCTCACTCTGACCGTCTGTCTGAGGATGGTAAGCCGTACTAAAATTCAAACGTGTGCCCAAAGATTGTTGGAAACTCTTCCAGAAATGCGACGTGTATATAGTATCTCTGTCTGAGATAATGGACACAGGTATGCCATGTAGGGCTACAATCTTATCAACGTACAACTGGGCTAAAGTGTCGAAGCTATAAGTCTCCTTGATGGGTAAGAAATGAGCTGACTTAGTCAGTCTATCGACTATAACCCATATCGTGTCATTTCCTTTCCTTGTTTTGGGTAACTTGGTAATAAAATCCATAGTTACACATTCCCATTTCCATTCAGGAAGTTCAGGCTGTTGTAGCAAGCCAGATGGCTTTTGATGCTCAGCCTTGACTTGCGCACAAGTTAAGCATTTGGCTACATAAGCGGCTACAGACTTTTTCAAGCCTATCCACCAATAATTTGCCTTTAGATCCTGATACATTTTATCTGCTCCAGGATGGACATAATATTTGGAACTATGGGCTTCCTGAAGGATAACATCTCGTAGTCCTCCATAAATTGGAACCCATATTCACCCATTCAATCGCAAAATTCCATCCTTGCTAAGGGTTAACTGCTCCTCAGTCACTCCCAGCTTCTCCTTAGGATAGTTAGCTTCCAACACAGCTTCTCTCTGTGCAGCTAACACCCTTTCAATCAGATTATTCTTTACTTCAATGCTCTTAGCATTGATTAGGATGGGTTTCACCCTTTCTTTTCTACTCAGGGCATCAGCGACTACATTCGCCTTGCCGGGATGATATCTGATCTCACAATCATAATCATTTAAGGTTTCCATCCAACGGCGTTGCCTCATGTTTAATTCCTTCTGATTAAACAGATGTTGAAGGCTCTTGTGATCTAAATAGATCACAAACTTGATTCCGTACAGATAATGCCTCCACAGTTTTAGTGCGAACACAACGGCACCCAACTCTCGGTCATGGGTGGTGTAATTCTTTTCGTGCACCTTTAACTGTCTCGAAGCATAGGCAATCACCTTGCCTTTCTGCATGAGCACACACCCCATGCCAGTGTGTGATGCGTCGCAGTAAACTACGAACTCCTCGGTACCTTCCGGTAGTGTCAGCACAGGAGCGTTGCTCAGCCTTTGCTTCAGAATATCAAAGGATTCTTGCTGTTTAGGGCCCCAAACAAATTTTATCTTCTTCTTGGTTAGAGAAGTTAAGGGCGCAGCAATCCTTGAGAAATTTTCAATGAATCTTCTGTAGTATCCTGCTAACCCCAGGAAACTACGGATCTCTGTAGGCGTCTTTGGCTCTTGCCAATTCATGACCGCCTCTACCTTAGCGGGATCCACCTGGATACCACGCTCGCTGATGACATGCCCAAGAAATTGGACTTCTCGAAGCCAGAATTCGCATTTAGAGAATTTGGCATAGAGTTTCTCGCGATGCAGTAGTTTGAGAATACAACGAAGGTGTTTCTCATGGTCAGCTTTGTTCTTTGAGTAGATAAGAATGTCGTCGATGAATACGATGACGAATTTGTCTAAGTACGGCTTGCAGACGCGATTTATGAGATCCATGAACACAGCCGGTGCATTTGTGAGCCCAAAAGGCATCACTAGGAACTCGTAGTGACCGTAACGAGTCCTAAATGTTGTTTTATGTACGTCTTCATCTCTGACTTTCAGCTGATGGTAGCCCGACCTCAAGTCGATCTTTGAGAAATAACTAGCCCCTTGTAATTGATCAAACAAATCGTCGATCCTTGGCAATGGATATCTATTCTTCATCGTGACTTTATTAAGTTCACGATAATCGATGCATAGACGCATCGATCCGTCCTTCTTCTTAACAAACAGGACAGGTGCCCCCCTGGGAGATGAATTAGGTTTGATGAAACCTTTAGCTAATAGTTCATCCAGCTGGGTCCTCAACTCCTTCATTTCGGTTGGCGCTAGTCTGTGCCCTTGCAATAGGAGCTGCTCCAGGGATGATATCGATTCTGAATTCCACTTGCCTATTTGGTAGCAACCAGGTAGATCTTTGGGGAAAACTTCTGGATACTCCGAAATGACGGGAATGTCTTCTATCTTTGGCTTGGGCTCTTCAATAATCACCTGTGCCATGTAGATGACACAGCCTCTTTTTAAACATCTTGAAGCCTTGAGCATAGTTAAGTTCTCGGGCAATCCATACTGCGTATCTCCTCGAATGGTAAGCGTTTCACCAGTCGGAGTCTTTAGCACTATATGTTTTCTGTTGCAGACGATCTGGGCCTGGTTGTGGGATAACCAGTCCATGCCCGAAACTATGTCAAAACCAGCCAGTTTAAAGGGAAGTAGAGATAGAGGAAAAGAGTGGTTCTTAATGGATATCACACATCCATCTAATATAGTGGAGACGGTTTCTACCGTGCCGTCTGCTAGCTCTACCTCGTAATTCACATTTAAGGTTTTGACAGGCATATTCAGCAGTTTGCAAAATTTTTGGTCTACGAAGGACTTATCAGCGCCTGAATCGAAAAGTACTCTTGCAAAGATATTATTTACGAGAAAAGTACCTGTGATTACGTTATCATCTTGCAAAGCTTCCTTCACATCCATCTTGAAGACCCTAGCATTGCTCTTTTTGGTTTCTTCGGGCTTCTTGGCGTATTTGGGGCAATTGCTTTTAATGTGCCCCTTCTCATTGCAGTTATAGCAGGTCGCATCTTTTATCTTCTTGCAGTCCACAGTCTTGTGGTCCTTGGACTTGCACAGTCCACAAGTATACGACCTTGACTGGGACTGTGAGTTTGACCCAAGCCTACATTTCCCAAAGTAATATTTCTGGCAGTTTTTGCACTTGGGCTTCTCTCCAGATTGTTGCCTATCTTTCCTCAACTCTGACCCTCTCTTGTTATCACCGTTCCCATGGTGTTTCTTGCCTGACCTTCGTGAGGTATCATCCTCACGCTTCCTCTTTTCGGCTTCTTTGTTTCTCAGCGACCGTTGCCGGACCGCATCCTGAGTGAGGGACAAAGATAAGTCAGTCACAGATCTGAAGGTCGTTGGCCGAGAGGCCTTCACACTTGCCTTTATTTCGGGTTCTAACCCCCTGATAAAACGAGCGATTCTCCTTGGCTCTGGGGTTACCAGATATGGAACCAACCGAGACATCGTGTTAAAGCTCGTTAGGTAAGCTTGGCAGTCGAGGTTTTTCATTACCAATGACACAAAATTGGATTCTATCTTTTCCACCTCATGTTGAGGGCAGTAATTTTCTTTGATAAGAGAAATGAATTCCTCCCATGTCATGCTGTATAGCACAGCTTTTCCCGAGGCCTGAACCAGCGCCCTCCACCAAGCCAGGGCCTCGCCCTTAAACGATTGCGACACAAACTTTACCACATCCCTTTCCGCACAGCCACTGATGTCCACCACGGTGTCCATCTCATCCAGCCACGTCATACAATCGACGGCACCTTTCTCCCTCGTGAAGTCTCGGGGTTTACAAGACACAAAGTACTTGTAGGTGCAGCCCCTGGCACGGGATGCATCAGTATACTCCCTTTCACGACGAACACTGTTTTCATTGGACGAGTGATTATCGTCGTCCTTTTTGGGCTTGGACAGTGGTTTGCTGTGGGATTTTGAGTGTGTTTTCGGCTTTGAGGGTGGTTTGGATACGGTCCTGCTCCGAGATTCGGTATATTGTCGATCTAGAGCTGCCTGAACAGCGTTGTCGACAAGAGCTTTTAATTGAGCGCCCGTTAAATGTACTTGGGCGTTATTATATTCGTCTTCACTCGTATGACTATTTTCTCCGTTAGGATCCGCCATGGTAACTTGGATCTGTTACAGAAGATAACGAAAATTTTATTTAGGAGTTTATTATTGAATTGTCTTTTATGGCAATTCATTAACCATGGTAACAGAGACCATATCTGGTTAATTTGTTACTCACTTTTATTTAGGATTTAAACATACTTATCCTAATTACAAATAATACTGCTAGTGGCATAAAAGCCTAGTCACGAGGACGTTATTATAATATTAGCCGAGATTACAGAGAATCAAGGTATGAAGGTTTGAACCGTAGTCCTTTTACCCTTTCTGACAGGGAGTCATAGACCACCACTGTCTTTTGTCTTATACGACAATAGTTATGGCCCGTAGGCATGACATCACTAATGGATGTTTAATAGATGATCATCTTTATTGATGATTTAACCCATGATTTATTATATCATTTATTTGGGCTTTGGAGTCCTTAGAAGGATTCTTATATAAGAATGACGCGTGCGATTTTAATGAATCACATCTGCCATGAACGTTAACATGATTACAGAGGTTAACAGGGAAGCTGAATCTTTTAATTAGGTCTTACCATCTTGGCCGGATCTTATAACGATACCTGGCTAGGTTTCACTCTTAAGATTCTTTATTTACGCAGATTTAATTTAAAAGGAATGATTTTGATTTATTTCATATATAGTAAAAATGAAATTATAACATAACATTCCATAACTTCAAATACGATTACACGCTGCCCTAAACGGGACTTTTAAACAAGTATATACCTACATAGAGGTTAATAAAGAGACAAGTCCACGCAGGGACTAAGACAAGATAGATGTCCGCGCAGGGACTAAAAGATAAGTCCACGTAGGGACTGAAATACGATAAACGTCCACGCAGGGACTTATTTAAAATAGACATTACATTAGAACTTATATAAGGACTAATGGTCACGTTTCTTCTTCTTGCCTTTCAACAGGTTCGCTAGACCCTTAAGGAATCCCCTGTTGTTCTTTCGTTCTTCCTCGAAATCCCGTTCCACACGAGTTAAGCGGTGGAGGATTTCTTCTTGTTCGGGCGGAGAAAATCGTGGTTGTGCCGCCGGTTGCGGAACTGGAGGTCTAGGAGGTGCTGGATACCCATGAGCTGAGTAGTCCGGTATCCCCATGTTTCCAAAAGCTCCGTCGGGATAGCGGGCATTATACCTAGCCGCTACCACATATGGGTCGCGCTCATAGTTGTAATTGTAATGTGCGTGCGACGACGGTTCGAACGGGTTGTATGCCGTTGGACCCATGTATGCAGGTATTGGGTGGTCATACCCAAATGGTGGCGAAGATGGTGCAACTGGTGCGGAGTTCGCCTTGATGTGTGTCGGTGTGTATATAATTTAGATATATTTTTAAGCCCTTTTTACACTTTTAGCCAAGTTTTCAATTTATAAAACACGATATTTACTAACACTAAACACACATATGGGCAAGTGCACCCATCGTGGACGTAGTATAGTGTTGGTAAGATACCGAGGTCGTCCAAGGACACAAGAGCTTTTAATACCGGTTTATCCTCAACGTCTAATCAAATCAAAAAGTTAGAAAAATGTTTTAAACTAAGAAAAATAAAAACTAACTAAATGCTGAAAAATAAAATAAAATAAAAACAGATAGACAAGATGAATCACTTGGATCCGACAAGTGTATTAGTATAACCTTTGATTATTTTCGCACTTTTGCACTTGTTTAAGAGATTATCTTAGTTATTGTAGTAGGCCCCTTTTTCGGAGGTGACGTTACCCTCAACCCAGTAGTTTGAGTCAGCAAGGATACAATCCTAAAGGGTTGGATTATTGAAAGATAATGAATTAAGTTATTAATGCAAATTATGGTAGGCCCCGCTTTTGGCGGTGACGTTACCCTCGGCTAAGTAGTCTGAGTCAGCAAGGATACAGTCCTAAATAGCCGGGTTATAGTATTAATAGTAGTTAGCTTATGAGGGGGTCAAAGAGTTTGGATCCCCGCCATCCAATACCTATGGGCATTGAAGGAGATCCTACTAAATTTGACCCAGGTCCCAAGCAGGACCTCTAAACGCTGAACAAGGGCAAGACCTTTACCAAACCGTTCCCTTAACCCCCGACCAGGTAGCCAACATACCTCCATATAGACCGTGGAGATATGAATGGTGAAAATCTTTTATTTTATATAGACAGTAAAATAATGCCAAGACACCACGGACAAACGATAAGGAAAGATCACCTTCAACATAAGTAACTAGTTATTAAAGTCATTAATACAAAACCAAATAAAAAGTGCAAAAGATTAAAAATAAAAAGTATTATACTAAACACTTGTCTTCACCAAGTGATGTAAGAGACTTAGGCAAACATGGCCTTGATTGTCAAGAACTCTTACGATCAATCTTGGATCCCGAGACGACTCACACACTCTATGATGGACAATGGATGATGGTGGTGGATGATGGTGTTATGGTGGTGGTGGGTGGTGGATGAAGTGTGAGAGAGGTGGTGTGCCAAGGGATGAGAGAGAATGAAGCCAAGCTCCTCTATTTATAGGCTGAACAGAACGCTGGACACGGCCCCGTGTTCGCTGAACACGGCCCCGTGCCCGTCTGACATTCTCTCTCTTCATTAATTGTAATTGTGAATTACAATTAATGCGCCTGCTGTACTTTCAACACGCCCCCGTGTCCGCTGGGCACGGCCCCGTGGTGAGCAATGGAAGCTTCTATTGGTTTGTCTTTTCTGCTGCTTCCTGGGCACGCCCCCGTGTTCACTGGACACGGGGCGTGTTCAGGCTCTGTTTCTCTTCTCTTTGTCTTGGGAGGTGCCGTTGAGGGTCCGGGCAGTTCACTTTTGTTCCTTTTCTTGTATTTATGGTAGATTTAGTAGTCTTTTTGCTTCTTTTGTGATTTTGAGCTCATTTCATCCTGAAAATACAAAAGGAAGACAAAAACACTCTTTTTCCAACATTAGTACTTAAAAAGGGTTAGTTTTATGCCTTAATTGATGTGTTTTATATGTTGCATTTTACACACATCAAATACCCCCACACTTGAACTTTTGCTTGTCCTCAAGCAAAACTCTTTTAATGTGGCTTACACTCCCAAATGGAATAGGTAGAAGAGAAGTTTTTTAACTTGTCCTAGAGTGTCGGGAATCCAAGGTTTGTATAGGTTCTATTTTTATTTTATTTACAATCTTATTCGTCATGGTTTATTTTGAACTTTACATAAGATAAATTACTTAATTTGGCATAGCATGCCTTATTAAAATTCCATTTATATACAAGTTCACATACCTCACGGGAGATCACTCAATCACTCGGCCGAAGGTGTATATCTAAGTGAATCGCTCGAGAGCGGCACGGATTTACATTTTCCATATGCTTGCCAAGCGATCAATCCTCCTCCTTTTTAACTTTTTACCTTTGTAAATATCAAGAGGTCTTTTGGGGTGAAGGCTTGGGTTTAAAGGTGGGTGGTTGGTTAGTGGTTAGTAAAAAGGGCGAAAATCGTAACAAGTGTCGGTTTTCGTAAAATACCTTATTTTTGGTGACATTTATTTATTTATTTATTTATTTTTTTTTTTTTTGAAGTATTTCTCCAAACAAGCTTTTTGTAGCTTATGTTTGTTTTTGACTTCATCATATTTTTTTTTTTTTTTTTTTCGTCACGTAAAGGGTATGTTTATGAAAAACCGAGTTTGTCACTAAAATAAAGGTGAAAAAAAAATGAAAAAGGTTTTTGGTGGGTAGAAAATTGTTTTGGGGGTAATGAAATGAAAGGTTTAGGCTCAAAGGGGTTTTCTAGGGGGATTTTGGGTAGGTAAAAAAATGAAAAATAATGGTTTTGAAAGAAAAATAGTTAGTCCTAATGCCTCCATCATTTACTTACTTGGGTTTAAGTTGGTAAGGACCGGGAATGTATCGTCGTGGCAAGTTCTAGATTTGTAAAGACCGAGCGGCTATTCACACAAGAAACGAAAAATGAGCATTCAATCTAAATATGTGTATTTTTATGCTCAATAAAGGCTCAAAACTCACTTTTTGTGGGAATGGGTTTTTAATGTGACCAAGCATATATAATCGAATTTTAGCTAGACTTGTTATACCGTTTCATAATTTTCTTATGTTAGTTCTTTTTATCACGACGCTATCGGTTGTAAGTTTGTAAAAATATAACCCTTTTATAACTTGTTATTCCCAACTTAAACTAAGACAAGTAAATAAAAAAAATTGAAAAAGTTTTTGAAAAAAAAAATTTGGGGTGTTTAGCGGTTCCAATAGAGTTTTGTGTAAGGCTTGTTTTAGGATTTTGCAAAATTCCAAGGTTTTAGCATCCCCCCCACACTTAAATTACACATTGTCCTCAATGTGTCCAAAAATAGAGTTTTTGGTTGATTAGAATATGTAAAAGTGTGTTTAAAAACAAAGATTTGTGTTACTGGCACTCTGGACACGGCCCCGTGTTGACCGGGCACGGCCCCGTGGTCAAGTGCCAGTAACAAAAATTATAGAATTGAAACAGAAGCATGGACACGGGGGCGTGTTCGCTGAACACGGCCCGTGTCCAGTTACCTGAACTGGGTGATTTCCTGCAGGGGGCTCAGCACGGGGCCGTGTTGGTTGGGCACGGCCCGTGTGGAGCCTTCTGTTATGGAGATTTTTGTCGGTTTGTTCTGTTCTTCTGCATGGTTCCATTTTTTCTCGTTCCCTTTTTCATCCATTACCACCATGAGTGTGTTTTATTCTGCAAAAACTAAAAGATTAAACTTAAACTAAGGATAGATCCGCGGAATGCCTCCGTGGTGCGCCACGTTTATAAGGGTCCTTGGCTAGACCCAATTCCCGGTCACACGTCATTTGATTGGGGTGCCTTGCCTCCCAAGTTACACCGTCGGAGTGCGGCATCCAAGCTTGAGTCGATAACCTTCATGTAGTGGACCGGGTCGTCATCCTCTATTCTTTTCCCAACTCCGAATTTTACCTCATCGTCCCCATACCTCAACGTTAGTGTCCCTTCATTCATGTCCACTACTGCTTGTGCGGTGGCAAGGAAAGGCCTCCCTAGAATAAGGGGGACCTCGTTGTCTTCCTCCATGTCGAGTATGACAAAGTCAACAGGATAAACAAACCTGCTTACCCTTACCAAGACATTCTCGATGACACCTTGCGGGAACTTGACCGATCGATCCGCGAGTTGTATGCTTATTTTTGTGGGGCTTGTGGTTCCCAAGCCAAGCCTTTTGAACATTGAAGAGGGCATGAGGTTAATGCTTGCCCCTAAGTCGGCCAAGGCATTGCGAACGGGAGATTCCCCTATTGAGCACGGAATCGTGAAGCTTCCGGGATCGATCTTCTTTTGGGGTAGTTTATTGAGTACGAGGGCAGAGCATTCTTCGCCTAAATTAACTAATTGCAAATTCTCAATTTTCTTTTTATGTGTAAGGAAGTCCCTCATAAATTTAGAGTATTTGGGCATTTGTGTTAGGACTTCGATAAAAGGAATATTGACATGCAATTGTTTTAGCAAACTTTCGAACTTTGCGAATTGCTCGTTGGTTTTTTGACGAATTAACCTACCGGGGTACGGGACTCGAGGAGCCTTGGTAGGCTCTGTTGATGGGGGAGGGTCCTTCTCCTGCAGATGTGTTGGCGTTGATTCTTCCGTGGTTGGAGGTATTTCTGCAGGCCCTACGGTTCGGTTTCGTAGCGTGATGAGGTGAACTTGTGCCTTCGGGTTGGTTTCGGTATTGCTAGGTAACGCGCCTTGTGGTCTTTCGGAAAAATTTTGAGCTAGTTGATTTATTTGTTTTTCTATATTTTGAATGCTAGCTTGTTGATTCCTAAAGTTTGATTCTAATTGTAGGAATCTTTCCGAATTTTTCTTGTCAGTGTCAGAGACGAGGCGAGATATAGTATCTTCGAGCCTTTCTCTCCCACTTTGTTGTTGAGTGAAATTTTGTGACTCATTTCTTGATTGCTGAAAGTTTGTTCGTTGTGGTTGTTGGTTACTACTATTGCCGGGCTCCCTCCAACCAAGGTTTGGGTGGTTTCGCCATCCTTGGTTGTAGGTCCCCGTTGGAGGACCCGACGGCCTAGGTCTATTATCAATGTAGTTTACCATTTCTTGTTGATCGTCCGTTTCTTTCATGCAACTCCAATTTTCATGTGACCCACCACACCCCTCACAAGCCATGACCGAGACTGTTTTTGTTATTTCTAATTTTTTTATTTTTGAAGAAAGGGCCTCGATTTGGGCTTGTAAAGAGGTGTTTTCGTCTACCTTATGGGCGCCCGGGGCAATAGTTTTATTTCCCCGGGGGGTGTGCCACTGAAAATTGGTTTGAGCAATTTCCTCAATCTGATTATATATTTCGTGTGGGCGTCGATTACCTAAAAGTCCCCCGGAGCTAGAATCAAGTGTCTGTCTAGTATGTGGCAACAATCCATTGTAGAAAGTGGATACTTGTTGCCATATCGCGAGGCCGTGATGGGGACACTTGCGTAGTAGCTCCTTGAACCTTTCCCAAGTTTCATATAAGGATTCCCCGTCCTCTTGTGAGTATGTGTTAATTTCAGCCATTAATTTAGCAGTTTTAGAAGGAGGGAAATACTTATATAGAAATTTTTGGGCTAGTTCATCCCAGGTGTTTACCGATCCAGCTGGGAGGGTGTTGAGCCAAGCTTTCGCTCGGTCTTTTAGTGAGAATGGAAACATACGAAGGCGGATGGCGTCGTTTGATGCTCCATTGATCCGAAATGTATCACATATTTCTAAGAAATTAGTTATATGTAGATGGGGATCCTCGTCCGCAAGCCCGTGAAAGGTTGCGGAGTTTTGGAGCATTTGTATCAAGTGCGGTCGAAGTTCGAAGTTATTAGCTTCGACATTCGGGGCATTGATAGCGGCGCCGAGATTACCTACGGTGGGCCGTAAGTAATCCATGAGGGTACGTTGGTCCGCCATTGGGGGTGGGTCACCCGAAACTTTCTCTTGGTTTTTGGCTTTTAACCTTTTTCTGAGAAAGCGTTCGGGTTCTTCTAATGGTTCCTTTATGTCTTTATTGGAACTGGAGCTCATACACTACGCGAGGTTGGCGTCGGGTTCCAAGTCCTGCAATAAAAACAGAAAAGAATGTTGGTCAGAAGGTTCACCACGGCCCCGTGTCGAGCGAACACGGCCCCGTGGTCGGAGATACAGTGGTTGTTTTTCAGATCCCAGTTACTGGAAGTTGGACACGACCCCGTGTTGCACCGACACGGCCCCGTGGTCAGCCTCCTGTTAACTTGAAAAACAAAAACTGCCAGTGACGTTGCTGAGCACGGCCCGTGTCCGACCAGGCACGGCCCCGTGCTGAGCTCTGCAGAAGCTGAAAAATCTAAAAAAAATCCTAAAAAAATAAAAAGATGATTAGGCCGTTGATTCCTAACTTTCATAAAATCCTTGTGTCCCCGGCAACGGCGCCAAAAACTTGATGTGTGTCGGTGTGTATATAATTTAGATATATTTTTAAGCCCTTTTTACACTTTTAGCCAAGTTTTAAATTTATAAAACACGATATTTACTAACACTAAACACACATATGGGCAAGTGCACCCATCGTGGACGTAGTATAGTGTTGGTAAGATACCGAGGTCGTCCAAGGACACAAGAGCTTTTAATACCGGTTTATCCTCAACGTCTAATCAAATCAAAAAGTTAGAAAAATGTTTTAAACTAAGAAAAATAAAAACTAACTAAATGCTGAAAAATAAAATAAAATAAAAACAGATAGACAAGATGAATCACTTGGATCCGACAAGTGTATTAGTATAACCTTTGATTATTTTCGCACTTTTGCACTTGTTTAAGAGATTATCTTAGTTATTGTAGTAGGCCCCTTTTTCGGAGGTGACGTTACCCTCAACCCAGTAGTTTGAGTCAGCAATGATACAATCCTAAAGGGTTGGATTATTGAAAGATAATGAATTAAGTTATTAATGCAAATTATGGTAGGCCCCGCTTTTGGCGGTGACGTTACCCTCGGCTAAGTAGTCTGAGTCAGCAAGGATACAGTCCTAAATAGCCGGGTTATAGTATTAATAGTAGTTAGCTTATGAGGGGGTCAAAGAGTTTGGATCCCCGCCATCCAATACCTATGGGCATTGAAGGAGATCCTACTAAATTTGACCCAGGTCCCAAGCAGGACCTCTAAACGCTGAACAAGGGCAAGACCTTTACCAAACCGTTCCCTTAACCCCCGACCAGGTAGCCAACATACCTCCATATAGACCGTGGAGATATGAATGGTGAAAATCTTTTATTTTATATAGACAGTAAAATAATGCCAAGACACCACGGACAAACGATAAGGAAAGATCACCTTCAACATAAGTAACTAGTTATTAAAGTCATTAATACAAAACCAAATAAAAAGTGCAAAAGATTAAAAATAAAAAGTATTATACTAAACACTTGTCTTCACCAAGTGATGTAAGAGACTTAGGCAAACATGGCCTTGATTGTCAAGAACTCTTACGATCAATCTTGGATCCCGAGACGACTCACACACTCTATGATGGACAATGGATGATGGTGGTGGATGATGGTGTTATGGTGGTGGTGGGTGGTGGATGAAGTGTGAGAGAGGTGGTGTGCCAAGGGATGAGAGAGAATGAAGCCAAGCTCCTATATTTATAGGCTGAACAGAACGCTGGACACGGCCCCGTGTTCGCTGAACACGGCCCCGTGCCCGTCTGACATTCTCTCTCTTCATTAATTGTAATTGCGAATTACAATTAATGCGCCTGCTGTACTTTCAACACGCCCCCGTGTCCGCTGGGCACGGCCCCGTGGTGAGCAATGGAAGCTTCTATTGGTTTGTCTTTTCTGCTGCTTCCTGGGCACGCCCCCGTGTTCACTGGACACGGGGCGTGTTCAGGCTCTGTTTCTCTTCTCTTTGTCTTGGGAGGTGCCGTTGAGGGTCCGGGCAGTTCACTTTTGTTCCTTTTCTTGTATTTATGGTAGATTTAGTAGTCTTTTTGCTTCTTTTGTGATTTTGAGCTCATTTCATCCTGAAAATACAAAAGGAAGACAAAAACACTCTTTTTCCAACATTAGTACTTAAAAAGGGTTAGTTTTATGCCTTAATTGATGTGTTTTATATGTTGCATTTTACACACATCAGCCTCTTGTACTGGACTTGAAGGTCCTTCTTCAGGTACTGACGGATAGTGACTAGCACTCGAGTGGCGAGGGGTGCTGAAGTGAAATTCCCCTCCTCGGGTAGACATCCGTGCGCCTGATCTTCTACGCCTTGGCGGATCTGGAATTACTGGTTGAATCTGTGGCGGTGGTGGTGGCGTAACTGCCACGAAGCGCGGATCCTCGGAGGGATCTTGCTGTTGTTGCTGCGGTGTCTGATGAGATGGCGTGAAGTACCACTCATGTTGGTTGAACAACGCCTGGAAGCTATCTGGGCCCTGATAAGGTGTCCCATGAAAAGAAGATCCATCTGAGATCTCGATAGGATGCGTGGGCGTACCACGAGCAGGTTCTATTGGATCAGTGTCCTCATCCATATGGTCTTCTGAGAAGTGATCCTGTGGTCCTAACGGGACAAAGCCTGCAGGTTCCTGAATGTAATCTGTTGGGTCAAATTGGCTTCTGAAGTAAGGAGTGGGATCGTCAAAAGCACGGTGCGATACCGAACGCTGCAGAGGTATGTAGGAGGGTTGAGGGTTATTGGGGTCATTTTCGGAATCTGGCCCGAACGAGTGACGGTACGATGGCGTCGAACTATGCGAGGTAGAATGTCTCGCAGGTTCGAAAAGGTTTCTCCGTCTTTGTGGTTCTTCACTCCTTGTGGTCGAAGGAGCTCGCGTATTCGAAGGTCCAGCTTCGTGATCATGGTGAGTAATGATCTCTCCTCTGCCTCTTCTTCCTCTTCCTCGGAAAATTACAGGTGGCATATTTCCTGCTTTCAAAACTTTAAATAACAATGATAATAAAAAGACAACTTGGAATAACAATTCGAATTTGTCCTAGGTTCTTGTCTAGACTCAAGTATGTGCAATTGTGTCACTGAGATTAAACACATTAGGATAGTGTTTAACTCACTCAATGTTGGCTCTGATACCAACCTGTCACACCCCGATTTCCACGTGTCTCACCGGTGGGCCCGGTGGGGGATTACCGTGACGTTGTTGGCACAATATAGTCAAACCACACAATTATATGAATGCACAGCGGAAGCATAAAGATAAATATAATTCAACCATTGATTGAAATATCGAATGTATCACAATAGTCGAATGGTATCCACAGGGGGATCAAAATAATAAAAAGTATTGTTCAACAGACAAGGCATCAAAAGCTTGCGAGACTCTTTAAGATGCTAAGGAGCTATAGCCAGCCGATTACGTTTAGTACCTGCAGTTAATCTTTTGGGAAAATACGTCAGTTTACACTAGTAAATACATTCAACCGACACTTTTGTAAAATGTTTATTAAAATTGATTTGAATGCACAAGGCACAAACTCTTTTATAACTTGGGATAATTTATAATTAAATCTTGTAAAGAATTACATGTTACTATGCGTCTGGTAGCCCGGATCTAGTCCGGGTTAAAGATTAATAGACACGCCACTTAGCATATAACACCGTGGCGGGTAACCAACGGCTATGCCTTTATAATTGCGGACATAATGCCGGGTGTACGCCTACACCCGAATGTCAAGGTCGTGGCCATTTCGTGAATGCTGCCGAGGATATCCGGGACATGGTCATTAAGCCCCCAAAGGCTTTAAGCTAACAAAACAATTTTTAAACGGGTCACATTGATAATACCCAACTACTAATGAGTTGGAGTCAATTGCCCGACCAAGCGGTATTTTAGATACCGTAACCCAAGCCCGTATAACGGAAAATAAGTTAAAAGTATTTACCTTTGCAAGTATTGTCCTTAATTGATTAAATCACAGATATCTTTTACTGGGCTCCTATTCTGGAACGAAGGTTTTAAGATAACCTATTAGAATCTTAACGGGTCTTTATATTAGCCGTAGCCTAGACCGGTCAGTTTCAAAGGATAGATACGGTTTAATCACGTGAAAGGCGAAAACCGGGAATGGAGTGTGATTCTGACCCAACAAGTTTGAAGGCTTGTTTCATATGGGTTTAATATTCACACTCTGGATTTTGGGGTCAAAACAATATGGTTTGACCCGTATCGGCTAATTTATGTAAACTAGTTACATAAGCCGAACCGTGCGCGCAATAGGCGCAACGGGTAACCGTAAGAGTCCTACACTTGTTTCCTAAGTCAATATTCCTTAAAGAGGTTGTGGTATCAGTAGGATACCTTCCATGATGCCCGTAACGAGTTTAAGTTCATTTTATGCCCCGTAGGGGTATTTCGGTCTTTTTAAAGATTATAAAAGAGGTTTCTGAGTTCTACAGGAAATCTGAGTTTCCCGATCAGTTTATAAAGTTCAAAATACTTTATTTATTATTCAAAATCAATAGCAACTGGAATCGGGTCAAAAGACCTTATAGAACTCAAGTTATGGCCGAAAAGGGCATATTCGGTATTTACCGAACCGTTGCCATAACCGCAGGTTATGAGCAGGTTAAAAATAATTAAAAATCTTTAAAAATCCCAAAATATTATTTTACAACAGTGAGTAAAAGGTTTGGTGTCGAAATCTTGGTTTAGGTAGGCGTTATGCTAATCGCGCCGTTTATTACAAAAGTTTCCTTTAATTGCGCTATTTAGCATAACTCCTATTCTAGACCTCGGATTGACGTGAAACTTTAGGGACATGCTTAGAATTTAGTAAGCAAGGTTATGGTCCCTTCACGTGTCCGAAATACTCGTTTTATTCTGAAAAGGGCGTTACGGTCAACTTTTAAGCAATTAACGGAAATGTGTAAAAGACTTGGACAAACGACGAACCGGTCACAGAGGGTTATATCATCATGTAACCTGGTCCTAGGAGAGTCCTAAGGCATATCTAAATCGAACTTTGACGGGTCAGAACTGAAGTCAAAGCAAAAGTCAAACTTTTGCGACATTCGGCTCCGAACCGGGTCAATATAGCAAATGGCCGGATCAAACCAGCTTAGACGTGTTAATATACTTATTATCATGTTTTATGAGTGTTCAAACAGGTTGCATACCATCTACATTACAGATTATATGTAAAATCGCAAAATAGCTTTCTGTTGACTTTTTCTAGACATGTTTGACTCGTTATTTGAACTAGTTAGAGTGCCGATCAGAGGGAACCCTTTTAAGGGTTTATTACCCACATAAATACCAACACATAACTATCTTTGATTCGACAAATCACTGGACCATTCGTGATTTATCGCAAAGTCAATCGTTAATTACGACGGATTGACTTTTAAGCAAAACTAAGCAAAAACTAAACCACAAAAGGGTTAGACAACTTACAGAAGCTTGTGCACGACTTAGGATGATATAAGAACACTTTGAGAGCTTTAGGAATGATCAGAAGATGTGTTTTGAGGTGTGTTTCAATTGTGAACTAAGTATGGCCTTTTATAGCAAAATTTGGTGCACAAGATCATCACAACACATCCTACATTGCTCATGGATGATCAGCAGGTGTCCTAAGGTGCTAGGGGTCAAGTAGAGGGCGCCCATGCTTCATTGATTGCTCACAAGTTCGTTTACAAGCCAAATCATTGAATCTGCCCATGCTTTCCGCATCTGTGTGGTTCACGCGGCCCGCATGAGAGATCAGGCACCTTTTACGCGGGCCGCCTGAATCTTCATGTCAGCACGCGTAATGCAGGAGGCTCGCGGCCCGCATTAACTTATGTAAAACCTTTACGCAGCCCGCATTAGGTCTGATTTTCAAGATTTCTAAATCTTTTATAATCATTGCCTAAATCTTTGTAATTAATACCTTCACCTTTCGGTTTTTGAAGGGGTAACTTTGCGATTTGGCCCTCGGTTAATTACAATTAAGGGCCTCGTGTCATTTACCCGAACTGTCAAGCCCCTGATTAGTTTAATTACTATTCAGGAAGCCTTAACTTTCACTGTTGACGCTTTTAACCCTTCTCATACGAATTTGATCATAACTTTCTCGTTTTAAAACGGAACTTCGCGGAATTTATACAGTACATTCTAGTGAGCGTATTTTACTGTTACAAAGCCTCGGGTTCGTCAAAGGGTCACTCAGAGGTATAATTAAACATGTTGACACAGTTAACCCCTGCAGCTCGTAATCTCTCACTTTCTTCCGCGTTTCGCTTCCGTACGATCCATGATTTATTCGTTCGAAGGTACGAGCATCGTTTAAGGTTACTATACAGTATATTTACCCTTTGTTGACATTTATATCCCTCGAATTTACATACCATCAAGGTTTGTCATCTTTAGTCCTTTATTTAATATCTAATGCCACGTGTACACTAATGACACGTGTTAACACATTATTGGACACAAAATTTCGAGGTGTTACATTGGCAAGACATACTTCTTCAAAATACACTCCCATGACTTCAAGTGGTTTGCCTGAACCCAGTTTTCAAACCGATCTTTCCATCCGTAATACTCCTCAATGCTCATTAGTTTCGGGGGTTTTTGAGTAGTTCCTGTTTCGTTTTCCAAATTCATGGCTTGAGCAATGACAGCCGGAGTAGCAAACGCGTTGTGGAACTCGTTATCCATTTTTCAATAGCACGTATTTCAAAAACAGATGTTTCAAGCGAAATCACCCAGTACAGTTTCAGGCGAAATAGCAAACAACCTCTCTCGAGCTAAATCACTAAAATGTAATTTGGAGCGAAATCACAACACACAATGGAGCGGAATCAGAAGTTTGGTTGACTGGAGCGGAATCAACAAAAAGTTTGAAGCGGAATCAACTTTTTGTAGTTTGGAGCGAAATCTCAAATTTTTTTTGGAGCGAAATCAGACAAATTCGAACAAAATCAGTCAAGCGGAATCACGTTTCTGAGTGGAATCACAATCTGTTCACTCGAGCGGAATCACTTCGGGGTTCAGTTTTTGCCATTTTTAGTCCGAATTTTAATGTGTAACTTTCAAGGATTTGTTAATGTTCAATTTTATACACTCTGTGAAAATTTGAACCGGTTTTGACCGTTAAAACTCGTTCTGTTGAAGAAAGAAAGTGTAGAAGTAAGAAAATGCAATCAAATTCAGCTGTAATCTGCAGAACTCCTCCTCCTGAGCTCTGATACCAGTTGTAGGATCGTGTAGATTGACCCGAACGAGTCGTTCAGAGAGGTTATGATCTATTTCAGGTGCGGAAAACAAGAAATAGACTTAGATACAACTAGCAATTCACTTTAAACACTGATTATATTGATATAATAGTAAATACAATCAGTCTTCACACCGGCAGCACTTCGGTATGGAATTCACGAACTCGTTACTATGATTTCGCTCCTAATGACTATATATAGTATCCTTGATTCCACTCGAGAGGTTCATGAACCATTTGGAGCGGAATTAGAAACTTGTGATTCCGCTCGAAAGTGTCCACTGACATTTCAAGCAGAATTAACAGTTGGAGCGAAATCAGCTTCTAAAACTCACAAACTTTCCTATTTTCTCGATCTACGAGCCCTGATCTATACAATCTAATCTAAGACTCGATACAAGACGAAGTCGACAGATGTATGCACGAACATATTCTCACCTAGAAAAGTTAATACTAGCCCTAGTTATGGCATCGACAAAACTTAGACATTATTTTGAAACACATAGGATTCATGTTAAAACTAATTATCCTGTTAAAAATGTGCTTAGGAAACCCGAAATGTCAGGTAGGATGGCTAAGTGGTCAGTAAAATTAAGTGCCTTTGATCTAGTATATGAACCTAAAAATGCTATTAAGTCTCAGGCTCTAGCAGACTTTGTGGCTGATTTCAGTAGTGATATTCAAAATGAAGTAGACCTAGAAGTACAGCAGCTAGGAGAAAACTTAGAATCCTGGACTTTATATACTGATGGTGCATCCAATGTAAGAGGTGTAGGTTTGGGTATACTACTAAAATCGCCACAGGGGGGCATATTACCCCAAGCTATTAGATGTGAGTTTCCTGCCACTAATAATGAAGCAGAATATGAAGCTTTAATTGCAGGATTAGAATTGGCTAAGAGCATGAATATCAAGAGTCTACAAGTGTTTGTTGACTCCTTGTTAATCACTAATCATTTTAATGGATCCTATGCAGTTAAAGGTGAGAAGTTAATCGAGTATCTCGAAATTCTCAAAAAATTAGCAGGATATTTCGATATTTTCACACTTGAACAGGACCAAGAGAGGATAATGCTGAAGCTGATGCCCTGGCGAATCTAGGATCATCAGTCAGGATACCGGAAGGAACCCGAATACCAATGTTACATATCTTATATCCTGCGACGAGTCCTCAGGATAAGGAAGTACTAAGTATTCCGGATCCTGATGAGTATCCTGAGAAGGATCTTAAGTCCTGGATGGTTCCAGTTATAAGATATCTCAAGGAAGGACACATCCCAAAAGATGAGAATCCTAAGGCCTTTAGGATGAAGGTGTCACGATTTACTATTATAAATAACGTTTTATACAAGAAATCTCTTGCATGTCCATATCTGAGGTGCTTGGAGGATCCTGAGACCAAAGAAGTGCTTCAGGATATCCACGAAGGGGATTGTGGTAACCACACTGGGGGCAGGTCATTGTTTTCAAAAGTATTAAGAACAGGATATTATTGGCCTACCATGAGAAAAGATGCTGCAGAATATGCTCGAAAATGTGATGCATGCCAAAGACACAGCAACATACTACATCAGCCTGCAGAGCCATTATATCCTATTATATCCCCTTGGCCGTTCATTAAATGGGGGATGGATATAGTAGGAAAATTACCAAAAGCTCCAGGAGGAAAAGTCTTCATGCTGGCAATGACTGATTATTTCTCTAAGTGGGTTGAAGCTGAAGCATTTGTTCAAGTCAGAGATCAGGAAGTAGTATCCTTCATAAAAAGGAATATACTGACTAGATTTGGTGTGCCAGCTGAAATAATTTGTGACAATGGATCTCAATTCATAAGTAAGAGGACTACTGACTTCTGCAAGAGTTGGGGAATCAAAATGATCACATCCACACCAGTACATCCTCAAGCGAATGGACAAGCAGAATCCTCAAACAAGATAATTGTCAACATCCTGAAAAAGCGACTGGGAGCCAAAAAAGGAAGATGGGCAGAAGAATTACACTTTGTTTTGTGGGCTGATAGGACGACAGTAAAAGGTGCAACTGGCCAAACCCTGTTTTCCTTGGCCTTTAGAGCAGAAGCGGTGATCCCGACAGAAATGGTGATACCTACAGCGAGATCCAACCTCCGGGATCCTGAGTAGAATCCTGAAGTCCTATGTCAGGAACTAGATACTATTGATGAGACAAGAAACGCAGCAAGGCTAAGGATGGCAGCATATCAACAGAGAATACCTAAAGCATATAACAAGAATATAAGGACTAGAAGATTTCAAGTTGGAGATTGGGTATTGAGAAAGGCTTTTCAGAATACTACTAATCCTGCTGATGGAAAGTTGGCTCCAAAATGGGAAGGACCCTGTGAGGTTGAATCAGAATCAGGAAAAGAAGCATACCGACTCAAGAATATGGAGGGGGATATGTTACCGAGATCCTGGAATGCTATACATCTAAAACTCTATTTCAAGTGAGTATGGAATTTAAATCCTGACTCAGGATGGTATGGATTCTATCTCTTTTATTAAATTTTGATATTGTTTATTGTTTTGAACCCATTACTAACTTAAGCATCGGAGGGGTGTTAGCCAGGCTAACACCCACCTTAGTTTACTGTTGGTTTGCAGTATATGCTTCGGGATATAGCTCCGGGATATACATTCAGGATACTTCGAAAGATTAGAGGATTGGCCCCATCTCTCACGTTTAAGAGATCCTGATCCCTTCATAGGTTTTAAGGTATTCACCTTTCTTCCGAATTGGGTTTAAACACCCCGCCTGGAGCGCAAGTTATTCGGGAATAGTTTAAAGTGGCGGGACCAGTTCATGTAAAAGTGGCTGACAATTTCGTTACTATTGGCTATATCCTGAATCCTAAAGGTATATGAGGATTGATCACCCTCTCTCACGAAAGGGTATTTTCATACTCTCTAAGGTTTAAAGGTTATCACCTTACTAAGTCGTGGAGTTTATACACTCCCGCCTGTAGCGCATGAAAATTTGGGATTTTCCCCAGGGCATTAAGAATTTATCTCCAGTATATTTTTGGGTTTTACCCCTGTAACACAAGAATTGTCTAAACAGTTGGAACTGATATTCAGAAATTTTCTAAGTGTTTCATGCACAGGGGACATTCCTTCTGAAGCAATTGTGTGAAGCTCAAAAGATCAAAATTGGGCTAAGTGTCTCGGATTGGGGACATCTTAGTGGGAGAAATCGCAAAAGGGGTCGGAGTTTAATACTAGGGTTACACTCAATTCCTGGTATGATCTTTCCTTTGTGAACCTTACATGAATTGCTTAACTCTGTTTAAGGCTCAAAATATCCTGATAAGGATATATCTTTAGGATATGTCTTCAAAATGTGTTTTTGGGATACGTTTCGGGATATTTGATTGGAATATTTGGGAAATGATACTTGGATTGAAAATTAATACTCTGATCAAACAAGTGTTATCAAAACAGGTTTTGGAAAACAGACCCAATCAGTAGAAGAAACATCTGATCGAATCATTCGATCAAAAGGTCTAAAAATCGTGCCATCGGGGAAAGCGCCGGAAGCTCTCAACGCCGCAATGTCTGCTTATCAAAAGCACAGATCTCTTTCTCGGGATTTTTGAGAAGGTTTTGCTGAACGAAGGATTCCGACGATTCACCGGTCTGAGAATGGGCTGCAATAGCCATCGGAGGAAGAATAAAGTTAACAGAAAACGTAGGAGGGATAGGTGATTACCTGGAGATTTTGTTGATGATATCTGCTTCTCAAACAAAAAGAGAGAAGATATAGGAGCATTGTAGATGTCCATCGAGTGAAAAGCGCGTTGGAAGTTGTATAGTGCAATCTTGACCGTCATTTCGATTTAATTGTCTCGGTTTACGAGATAAGGTTTTAAAATATATCCGTTGGATTGGTATACCAATAGATATATTTGGGGACAATTGTTATGGGTCATTTTCTGAGCATATATATCCTGACTAATATTCTACTTTTTATTGTTTACTTGTGATCAGGATACCAGATCAGGATATTGGTAACATCCTGGTGCGATATCCTGGTATTAGCTAAATTAACCACGTGCAGGTTAGAAGCTGTGGGTCACTAACGGTCAAGTGGACCTCTTCTCCTTAAGACTCGGGCAAACCAGTTATGTGAGAGACGTTGAACCCAAAAGACCAGGTCTACAACGTTCGTATGGGGAATATCCGCCGAATCTCAGTTTAATAGGGTAGTTTGTTAAATTTCTTTTACTATAAACAGATAGATCGGATCAAGTTAAGGCACACACTTTCATTCGCACAATTTACACTCTAGCTACTAGCAATCACTGCACACAAACACTTGTACTCGAATTACCTTGTAACACCTAGTTGATCCGCATCACATCCTCCACTGTATCCTGATATTTGAAGTAATAGAAGAACAAGGCAGCTGCGATTGTCAGCTCCCGAGGTTTTATGCCGGCGATCTAGATTGATCAAGGGCTTTCCTCGTATATCCGGTGTCACCCTTTACCTTTTTTGCTCATTGTTTGATCATAGATACAGCTCTATATCCTGAGCCGTATCCTCAAACTGTTTTTACAAATAACTTAATCAGCATATTTACAACACATATTTCTAGCACACTACCTCACTTAACTAATTTGATCACTAAATTGCTTCGGTAATTTTTGACCAAAACACATACTATGAAAATAGATATAAATCTCTATCACCATTTGACTTGGAATGAAAAAAAAAGTGGAGACCAGAATCTCACAAGCTTTCCAAGAGTCCATCATGTTCAACTAAAACCCCACAAAAATGTCATCTTATAGCAGTTTTAATACTTTTATATTTGCATATTGCTACACCTTCGTCCGCCATTGAAATGGATTTGAAGCTCAGATCGAATGGAGAGATCAATGGTTTGTTGACAGTGAAGAGATTATTTGAAAATGACGTTTTAGTCCTTTAGGTTTATGCTATATTTTAATTTTGGTTTTTAAAGTTAGAAGAATGATGAGATGTTTAGGTTATTTACATTATAGTCCTTGAAAATTTGAAATGATAAAAATGCTCTCAGGTGTAAGTCACATAAATAGATTTAACATAAAAAATTAACTAGGTTAGAGTTAAAGGATATAACATGTAACATTTTAAAACATTAAATATAAAAGTCATCAACTTTAAAGACAAATGACACTGCCTGAAATTTAATATAAGTATAAAGGACAAAACTTTTAATTTACTCAAAAAGGAATTACTGCACCTCTATATAACCAACCTTGTAGCAAACACTTGCACTTACCTTTTTCTATCGAAAACCTTCCTGTCTATCAAAATATATATATATTTTTATAAATAAGAAGTCGTAAGAGAGGTATCAAATACACAGTTTTTTTAAAAATAGGAAGTCATAGAAAGAGAATCAAATGGACTCCGGTTGAACTCAGTCTTGCGACATGAAAACCGTCTCATCAAACTCTATGATCTTAGATTTTAGGATTTCTGTTTAGGTCATTATGTTTTTTATCTGGCATTGTGTATTGTGTCTTTTCTTTATATGCATCATTGTATATTTTTTGCGATTCATTGTTTCTTTTTTCCTCAATATTGTGTTATATTTCTTGGCATTGTGTTATATTTTGTGATCTTTTAGGTTATATTTTACGATTTATTGTGCCTTTGTACCCTCCTAGATATTAGAACCACCTCGGTCAAAACAAAATTTCCCACCAAAGAAAATCGAATTTCAAAATTAATTACTTGTTGTAACTTACTATGTAATTAGTTCCTAGTCTTTTGCACTCTTTAATTCCTAGTCTTTAGCACCCTTTAATTCCTAGTCTTTAGCACTCTTTAGTTCCTAGTCTTTAGCACTCTTTTTGTATAAATGTAAATCTTATATTAATGAGAAAACACAAGTTTTGATACTTTTATATGGTATCGGCCAGGTTTTGCAAAACCTAAACGCAACCACCCTCTTTTCCATGGCCAATTGTCACACCCCGATTTCCACGTGTCTCACCGGTGGGCCCGGTGGGGGATTACCGTGACGTAGTTGGCAACAATATAGTCAAACCACACAATATATGAATGCACAGCGGAAGCATAAAGATAATTATATTTCAACCATTGTTTGTAATATCAATGTATTACGAATAGTCAAAAAGTATCCACAGGGGATCAAATAAAAATATAAGTATTGTTCAACAGACGTAGGCATCTTAAGCTTGCGAGACTCTTTATTGATGCTAAGGAGAAATAGCCAGCCAATTACGCTTAGTACCTGCATTTAATCTTTTTGGGAAAATACGTCAGTTTACACTGGTAAATACATTCAACCGACACTTTTGAAAAATGTTTATTAAAATTGATTTGAATGCACAAGGCACAAACTCTTTTATAACTTGGGAGAATTATTTAAATTTATAATCTTGTGAACGGATTACATGTTCCTTATGCGTTCAGTAGCCCGGATCTTGCCCGGGTTAAAGATTAATAGACACACCACATCAACTATTTATGCACTGACGAGTGTACGCCTACACTCCGCGCTTAGGTCGTGGCCATTTCGTAAAATGCTGCCAGGGATATCCGGGACATGGTCATTAACCCCCTAAAGGCTTTTAAGTAACAAGACTGTTTAAACGAGCCGATCAAATTTATTCAATTACCCACTCAACGGTGGAGAATTTGATGCCCGATCAAGAGGTATGCTATATACCGTAACCCAAGCCCGTATAACGGAAAATAAGTTAAAAGTATTTACCTTTGTAAGTATAAATCCTTAATTAAATAAATTGCAAATAGCTTTTACTGGTCTCCTATTCTGGAACGAAGGTTTAAAATAACCTATTAGAATCCTAACGGGTCTTTAATTTAGCCGTAGCTTAGACCGGTCAGTTTCGAAGGATAATTACGGTTTAATCGCGTGAAAGGCGAAAACCGAGAATGGAATGTGATTGTACCCAACAAATTTGAAGACTTGTTTTTATATGGGTATAATAACCACACTCTGGATTTTGGGGTCAAAACATTATGGTTTGACCCGTTTCGGCTTGTTTATGTAAACTAGTTACATAAGCCGAACCGTGCGCGCAAAAGGCGCAACGGTAACCGTAAGAGTCCTACACTGGTTTCCTAAGTCAATATGCTTTAAAGAGGTTGTGGTATCAGTAGGATACCTTCCATAATGCTCGTAACGAGTTTAAATCCATTTTATGCCCCGAAGGGGTATTTCGGTCTTTTTAAAGATTATAAAGAGGTTTCTGAGTTCTACAGGAAATATGAGTTTCCGTAACATTTTATCAAGTCCAAAATACTTTATTTAATATTTAAAATCAGTAGCAACTGGAATCGGGTCAAAAGACCTTGTAGAACTCAAGTTATGGCCGAAAAGGGTATATTCGGTATTTACCGAACCGTTGCCATAACCGCAGGTTATGAGCAGGTTAAAAATAATTAAAAATCTTTAAAAATCCCAAAATATTATTTTACATCAGTGTGTAAAAGGTTTGGTGTCGAAATCTGGGTTTAGATAGGCGTTATGCTAATTGCGCTATTTAATTACTAAAGTTTCCGTAATTTGCGCTATTTAGCATAACTCCTATTCTGGACCTCGGATTGACGTGAAATTTTAGGGACATGCTTAGAAATCAGTAACTAAGTTTATGGTCCTTTCACATGTCCGAAATTCTCGTTTTAAATTAAAAAGGGCGTTACGGTCAACTTTTAAGCATTTAACGGAAATGTGTAAAAGACTCGGACAAACAACGAACCGGTCACAGAGGGTTATACCATCATGTAACCTGGTCCTAAGAGAGTCCTAAGGCATATCTAAATCATACTTTAACGGGTCAGAACTGAAGTCAAAGCAAAAGTCAAAGTTTTACGACTTTCGGCTCCGAACCTGGTCAAAACAGTAAATGGTCAGATCAAACAAGCTTAGACTAGTTAATATACTTATTATCATGTTTTATGAGTGTTGAAACAGGTTACACATCATCTACATTACTGATTATGCATGAAATCGCAAAATACCATTTCTGTTGACTTTCTCTAAGCACGTTTGACTCGACATTCGGACTAGTTAGAGTGGAAATCAGAGGGTGCCCTTTTAGGGGTTTAGAGCCCACATGATTACCAACATATAACTATCTTTGATTCAACAAACCACTGGACCATTTGTGATTTATCGTAAAGTCAATCGTTAATTACGACGGATTGACTTTTAAGCTAAACTATGCAAAAACTAAGCCATAAAAGGGTTGGCATACTTACAGAAGCTTGGTGCACGACTAAGGATGTTAGAAGAATGCTTGAGAGCTCCAGAGATGAACTAGAAGGCAGGTTTGAGGTGTGTTGAACATTGGTGCAATGCATTGCCTTTTATAGTGAAAATTTTGGTATAGGATCATTACAACTCACTCTACAATGGTTCATGGATGATCAGCAGGTGTGCTATAGTGTTAGGGGACATGTAGAGGGCGCCCATGCTTCAATTAATGCATCAATGAACGTTTACAAGCTCAAACATTGAATCTGTCCAAACTTTCTGCATCTGGGACTCCCACGCGGCCCGCATTAGGATTCAGGCTTGGCTCACGCGGGCCGCCTGGATCCTAATGTCAGTAACCAAATCTGCAGATGGCGCGCGGCCCGCATCAGCTCATGCATATCTTCAACGCGGCACGCATTAGGCTTGATTTTCAAGATTTTCAAATCTTTTGTAATCATTAACCTGACCTTTCGGTTTCGAAGGGGTAACTTTGCGATTTGGCCCTCGATTATTTACAACTAAGGGCCTCGTGACATTTACCCGCATTGTTAAGTTCCCAGTTAGTTTAATTACTATCCGAAAAGCCTTAACTTTTATTGTTGACGCTTTTAACCCCTCGCATACGAATTTGATCATAACTTTCTCGTTTTAAAACGGAACTTCGCGAAATTTATATCGTATATTCTAGTGAGCGTATTTTACTGTTACAAAGCCTCGGGTTCGTCAAAGGGACACTCAGAGGTATAAATTAAACATGTTGACACAATTAACCCCTGTAGCTTGTAATCTCTCACTTTCTTCCGCATTTCGCTCCGTACGATCCATGATATATTCGTTTGAAGGTACGAGCATCATTTAAGGTTACTATACAGTATAATTATCCCTTGTTGACATTTTCAACCCTCGAATTTACATACATTCAAGGTTTGTCAACTTTAGTCCTTTATTTAGTATTTAATACCACGTGTAAACTCATGACATGTGTCAACACATTATTGGACATAAAATTTCGAGGTATTACATCCTCACCCCCTTAAAATAAATCTCGACCCGAGATTTACTGAAATAAATAAGGGTATTTTTCTTTCATCCGTGGATTCAACCTCCCACGTGAATTCGGGACCTCTACGGGCATCCCATTTGACCTTTACTATAGGTACATGCTTCCTTCGAAGCTTCTTTACCTGTCGATCTTCAATCGACAAAGGTTTTTCCACAAATTTTAAGCTCTCATCTATATGCACATCTGTATGGGGTATTACCAATGATTCATCGGCGAAGCACTTCTTCAGATTGCAGATGTGGAACACATTGTGAATTCCATTGAGCTCCTCCGGTAAGTTTAACTTATAGGCAACTGACCCGACACGTTCGATAACCTCGAAAGGTCCTATGTATCTCTGGCTTAGTTTGCCTTTCTTACCGAAACGCATCACCCCCTTCCAGGGTGATACTTTAAGCAACACTTTTTCACCTACCTCGAAGTGAAAGTCTTTACGCTTTGGATCTGCGTAACTTTTCTGCCTATCTCAGGCAGCTTTGAGACGGTCTCGAATCTGGACAATCTTGTCCGTCGTCTCGAAGACTATCTCTGGTCCTGATAATTGAACATCTCCAACTTCCGCACAACACACGGGCGATCTACACTTTCTACCGTATAATGCCTCGAAGGGCGCAGCCTTAATGCTGGTATGGTAGCTATTGTTGTAGGAGAATTCGATTAGTGGTAGGTTCTTATCCCAACTACCACCCAAATCGATAGCACATGCACGTAGCATGTCTTCCAACGTTTGAATAGTACGCTCACTCTGACCGTCTGTCTGAGGATGGTAAGCCGTACTAAAATTCAAACGTGTGCCCAAAGATTGCTGGAAACTTTTCCAAAAATGCGACGTGTATCTAGTATCTCTGTCGGAGATAATAGACACAGGTATGCCATGTAAGGCTACAATCTTATCAACGTATAACTGGGCTAAAATGTCGGAGCTATAAGTCTCCTTGATGGGTAAGAAATGTGCTGACTTGGTCAGTCTATCAACTATAACCCATATTGTATCATTTCCTTTCCTCGTCTTGGGTAACTTGGTAATAAAATCCATAGTTACACATTCCCACTTCCATTCGGGAAGTTCAGGCTGTTCTAGCAAGCCTGACGGCTTTTGATGCTCAGCTTTGACTTGCGCACAAGTCAAGCATTTGGCTACATAAGCGGCTACAGACTTTTTCAAGCCTATCCACCAATAATTTGCCTTTAGATCCTGGTACATTTTATCTGCTCCAGGATGGACGGAGTATTTGGAACTATGGGCTTCCTGGAGGATAACATCTCGTAGTCCTCCATAAATTGGAACCCATATTCGTCCATTCAATCGTAAAATTCCGTCCTTGCTAAGAGTTAACTGCTCCTCAGTTACTCCTAGCTTTTCTTTAGGATAGTTAGCTTCCAACACAGCTTCTCTCTGTGCAGCTAACAACCTTTCAATCAAATTATTCTTCACTTCAATGCTCTTGGCATTGATTCGGATGGGTTTCACCCTTTCCTTTCGACTTAAGGCATCAGCGACTACATTCGCCTTGCCGGGATGATATCTGATTTCACAATCATAATCATTTAAAGTCTCCATCCAACGGCGCTGCCTCATGTTTAATTCCTTCTGATTAAACAGATGTTGAAGGCTCTTATGATCCGAATAGATCACAAACTTGATACCATACAGATAATACCTCCACAGTTTTAGTGCGAACACAACGGCACCCAACTCCAAGTCATGGGTGGTGTAATTCTTTTCATGCACCTTTAACTGTCTTGAAGCATAGGCAATAACCTTGCCTTTCTGCATAAGTACGCATCCCATGCCAGTGTGTGATGCGTCGCAGTAAACTACGAACTCTTCGGTACCTTCAGGCAATGTTAGTACAGGAGCGTTGCTCAACTTTTGCTTCAGAATATCAAAGGACTCTTGCTGCTTAGGGCCCCAAATGAACTTTACTTTCTTCTTGGTCAAGGAAGTTAAGGGCGCAGCAATCCTTGAAAAATTTTCGATGAAACGCCTGTAATATCCTGCTAACCCCAGGAAACTACGAATCTCTGTAGGCGTCTTCGGCTCTTGCCAATTCATGAAAACTTCTACTTTAGCGGGATCCACTTGGATACCACGCTCGCTGACAACATGTCCTAGGAATTAGACTTCACGAAGCCAGAATTCGCACTTAGAGAATTTGGCATAGAGTTTCTCATGATGCAGGAGTTTGAGAATACAGCGAAGGTGTTTCTCATGGTCAGCTCGGTTCTTCAAGTAGATAAGAATGTCGTCATGAAAACGATGACGAATTTGTCTAAGTACGGCTTGCAAACGCGATTCATGAGATCCATGAACGCAGCCGGTGCATTAGTGAGCCTAAAAGGCATCACTAGGAACTCATAATGACCATAAGAAGTCCTAAATGCGGTTTTATGTACGTCTTCATCTCTGACTTTCAGTTGATGGTAGCCTGACCTTAAGTCAATCTTCGAGAAATAACTTGCCCCTTGTAACTGATCGAACAAATCGTCGATCCTCGGCAAGGGATATCTATTCTTTATCGTGACCTTATTAAGCTCGCGATAATCGATGCACAGACGCATCGATCCGTCCTTCTTCTTGACAAACAGGACAGGTGCTCCCCAGGGAGACGAACTAGGTTTGATGAAACCTTTAGCTAGCAGTTCATCTAGTTGGGTCCTCAACTCCTTCATTTTGGTTGGTGCTAACCTGTAAGGTGCTCTAGCAACAGGTGCTGCTCCAGGGATGATATCAATCCTGAATTCCACTTGCCTACTTGGTGGCAAACCAGGTAGTTCTTCAGGGAAAACCTCTGGGTATTCAGAGATGATGGGGATGTCTTCTATCTTCAGTTTAGGCTCATCAATAATCACCTGTGCCATGTAGATGACACAACCCTTCTTTAAACATTTAGAAGCCTTGAGCATAGTCACTTGCTCAGGCAATCCATACTGGGTATCTCCCCGAATGGTAAGCGATTCACCCGTCGGAGTCTTTAACACCACTTGCTTTCTGTTGCAGACGATTTGGGCCTGGTTGTGAGATAACCAGTCCATACCCAATACTATGTCAAAACCGGCCAATTTAAAGGGAAGTAGAGATAGAGGAAAAGAGTGGTTCTTAATGGATATCACACATCCATCTAACACAGTGGAGACGGTTTCTATGGTGCCATCTGCTAGCTCTACCTCATAATTCACATTTAAGGTTTTGACAGGCATATTCAGCAATTTGCAAAATTTATGATCTACGAAAGACTTATCAGCGCCTGAATTAAAAAGTGCTCTTGCGAAGACATCATTTACAAGGAAAGTACCTGTGATCACGTTATCGTCTAGCACTGCTTCTTTCGCATCCATCCTGAAGACTCTTGCATTGGTCTTCTTGGTCTCTTCAGGCTTCTTGGCGTATTTAGGGCAGTTGGTTTTAATGTGCCCCTTCTCATTGCAACCGTAGCAGGATGCATCCTTCAGCTTTTTGCAATCCAAGGTCTTGTGGTCCTTGGACTTGCATATCCCGCAAGCAATTGACTTTGACTGAGTCTGCGAGTTTGATTCGAGTCTACACTTTCCAAAGTGATGTCTCTTGCAATTCTTGCACTTGGGCTTCTCACCAGATTGTTGCCCATCCTTCCTTGACTCAGACCCTCTCTTGTTGTCACTGTTTCCACGGTGCTTCTTGCCCGACCTTCGTGAACTATCATCTTCACGCTTTCTCTTCTCAGCTTCTTTGTTCCTCAGCGATCTTTGTCTGACCGCATCCAGAGTGAGGGACAAAGATATGTCAGCTACAGATCTAAAGGTCGCTGGCCGAGAGGCCTTTACGCTTGCCTTTATCTCGGGGGCTAAACCACCGATAAAACGAGCTATTCTCTTTGGCTCCGGGGTTACCAGATACAGAACCAACCGGGACATTGTGTTGAAGCTCGTGAGGTAAGCTTGACAGTCAAGGTTCGTCATAACCAACGATAGGAAGTCGGACTCGATCTTTTCAACCTCATGTTGAGGGCAGAAATTTTCCTTGATGAGAGAAATGAATTCCTCCCACGTCATGCTGTACAAAACAGCCTTCCCCGAGGCCTGAACCAGAGATCTCCACCAAGCCAGGGCCTCGCCCTTGAATGATTGTGAAACAAACTTCACCACATCTTTCTCTGCGCAACCACTGATGTAAACCACGGTGTCCATCTCGTCTAACCACGTCATACAATCTAGCGCGCCCTTCTCCCCAGTGAAGTCTCGTGGTTTGCAAGATACGAAATACTTGTAGGTGCAACCCCTGGCGCGAGATGCATCAGTAAACACTTTCTCTTTAGGACGTACACTGTTTTCATTAGATGAGTGTTTATCGTCGTCCTTTTTAGGCTTAGACGGTGGTTTGCTGTGAGATTTTGAGTGGGTTTTTGGCTTTGAGTGTGGTTTAGATATGGTTCTGCTCTGAGATTCAGTGTATTCTTCATACTGTCGATCCAAGGCTGCCTTAACAGCACCGTCGACAAGAGCTTTCAACTCCGCGCCCGTTAGATGAATCTGGGCGTTGTCATTTTTGTAACAACTCTCATTAAAATTTATAATTAGAATGATAATTAGTCAATAAGGAAACCCTAATTGAGACACCCAAGTAATTCCGCACTAACCCTAAAATTTTCGGAACAATCAGAATCAGGATCAGGGCCCCTAAAACTCAAGGGGGGTTAACCCTAATTGATAATTATCAACTAAATTCGTTGTCACAGTAGAAACTGAATTTAAAAGTGAGTCAGCTAAGCTAGTCCCGAAACCAGCTAGCATAGGTATATAGACTGCACCCTTTACGGACCGTAAAGGGAAAAGCCATACGGTCCGTAAGGGAGTCCCAAATTTCACTATAAATAGCAGACATTGGCAGTAGCCTTTAGAAGTTGAAACGACGTTAATACGCTCTGTGTACGTCGAGATAGATCAGTAATATCACAATTAAACACACACTGCTTTCGAATCGCTGCCGCAAAACAGGGTAATTACTCGATCGCTATTACGATTCATTTTCCGAGATCAATATATCCAAAGAATGTTTAAGTGCCGCCCACATTGGGTTATACTTTGTCGTTCGTCGTTAAATCGATGAATGTTTAAGTATTGCACTTTGTCGTTCATTGTGAGAATTTGATTTCGTGAGTTATCGTGACTGCTGTATTGATCACTAACCTAGTTTTGTGTGCATTATTATTGAAATTAGGTTAACCAGGCTAAATCATATTCTGTCCGTGTTAAATCTGCAATGTGAGTCATTCTCTTTTTATCAACTGTTTTACAATACTCCAAATCATTTTTCAGAATTATAATTACAGTGATTAAGTTTATGTAATCACCAAATTACAGCCAGTATGTGGGGTATTGTGCACATTACTACTGTTTTAATCACATTAGGTGGGCGAACCTAAAATTAAGTGATATACGTCATTCATTGGGGCAGCCAATGGTGATATGACCATAGTCACAGATCCGGTCGAGTTACAAATACTGTGGGTAGTTGGTTGATAATAAACATATGTAAAAACTCTTAATACTGTGAATTATAACAAATGTGTCGTTTTCAGTAAACTGAATGATTCACTCAGTATTTCCCCGCTGACAAAACCTTTTTCAAACATGTTTCAGGTGATCTACTGTAATTCAGGAAAAGTGCTGGGGAGCATTTCAAGCTTAAGTTAGTGGCTCAGTATAAAATAAAGAAATATGTTTTGAAATAAAGATTTATCAGAAAAATCTTATTATTGTAAATTATCGGGGTTTTATCCCGAGTTGTGAAATAAAATAATCGGGAAAAGTTTTTAGCTTTATAACGATCCTGATGTTAAAATTTCCGCTGCTAAAATCACATAAATAAATATCACGGGATTTCTGTCCCGCGGCTCCTGAAACGGGTCAAACCGGGTCGGGGGCCGTGACAGAAATAAGGTGGTATCAGAGCCACTGAGTTAAGCTAATTAAGTATTTAACAGATACTTAATTTTTCCTGATTACTATTATGTGATTATGTGTTTTATTAAATTGACTATTTGTTAGTTACAGTATGGGTAAGCAAAAGTTGCAAGATATCTATCTTAAATTAGATAGGTCAGTCTACGAAGAGGGAAGTTCATCCAAAACTAAATTTTCAAAGTTCCCTACAATTCCTGAAGAAGGAATATTTGTGCGAAAAGCACAATATGAGAAACCGCTTTCTCCTAGAAAAAGGAGTATGATTATTAAGAAAAGTAAAGAGCAAATCCGAAAAAAGAGGATTAAAAAGGAAACCCAGGAGTTAATCAATAAATCACCTTGGGAAGATAAGCTAGATGAGAAATGGGCAAATTTGTATATGCTAGCCACTGTAGCAGAACATGCAAATCTTTAAATACCCTAAGTCTAGTAATAACACTTCTCAGTAAATAAATAAATAAGTCTGAGTGTGTTCTTTCCTGTTATTTTGTACAAATAGTGTGCAATAAAACTTCGATGTTTATTTGTTAAACTTTGTTCCAAAGTTTTAACTTAGCATTTCTGTGCATTTTGCATATATGCTACACAGCATGAGCAAGATATCTGAAGCTTTTCAGAACCTTAATCTTTACCCGGTGAATATAGAAGTTTCCCAAGAGTTTACTGGATATTTTGCTGATGTGGACCAACCTGTAGAATTCCATGCTCCACCTTTGACAAAGCCAAAACGAAAGAAAAAGAAGAATTACGTGTGGGGACATCGTATCCGTAGGAAAAAGTCAGTCCCAAAACTTCCTAAAATAAACAATCCTTTAGAAATAGCAAAAGAAACTGGTAAACAGCCGGAAATGGAAACTGAAGTTGAGAAAGATTCTAGGCAAATGGAGATACACTTTGAGGAATATTCTCAAGAAATAGAAATGGAAGTAGGACAAGGTTCTAGACCAACTCGGGTAGAAATCGGAGAGAGCTCCAATCAAAACCAAAACCAGGAAATAACTTTTCAGGATGAAATAGATTTTCTATTGGCAAACTGTGAAACTATTCAGCCTGTCAATACAAATGTTTTTACCTATCCTAGTGAAAATCCACTCCCTATGAATTTTGCACCAGCAATCCCAGAACCAATAGTCCACGCTCAACCTATAGAAATGGAAGAATGGTGGACGAATGATTGGCAATTTCAAAATATTGTCAACGACCCTTATTCCTTCCTTCCGCAATTCGATCCAGAACCCCTACCTAATCCACCAATGAGCACTGAGAATATGGCTGAACTTCGCCATTTCGGTGAAGAATTGATGGATGCAGGGAATAGAATCAGGGAGATAGGGGGACAGATTGCTTGGAAGTATGATGAAAGGGAAATGCGTTTTTAGAACAACAAATGGTGAGGGATAGGAAGGTGGTAAAACTATAGTTGTGTAATAGTATAGTAAATAGTGAAATCAGTCTGTAACATAACTCCAAATAAAACTTTGTAAAATATTTGTGTGTAGTGATGCATACTATAACGGATATGAAATGGAATCGAGAAATCGATAGTTTTGACTTTACGTGCATTGTGAATTGTCTGATTGTTTATGTATGATTGCTAATTATCAAATACTAATAAAAATTTATTATATATTATCAGATGGCAAATAGTGGTAATGAACCAGTAAATGAGGTTAATCAGTCGGAGCAACATCCAGGGGATCAATATATGACTAGACAAGATATTGAAAATATTGTTGCTCAAGGGATAGCCAATGCTATTCCAGCATTTGTTGCTGCTGTAAAAAGTCCAATCGAACCGCAACATATTGTTCCTAGTAAACGTACCTCTAAAGATAACTTTAGTAATAGTATAAATGGGGGCAATAATCATGACAATGAATCTCAGCACACGCCGCTCCCTAAGAAACAGAAAGCTGCAACACCTGGTTGCACTTTCAAAGAATTCCTTGCTTGTAAACCCACTGAATTTGCAGGCAATGAAGGGGCAACTGCATTACTGCGTTGGTTAGAGAAAACCGAAGCAGTAATTGCAATAAGTAAGTGTGCCAAAGATGATCAGGTTATGTACGCATCAAATCTGTTTAAAGAAGGAGCACTCCAATGGTGGAACACTGTGTTACAAGCTAAAGGAAGAAATAGGACTTATGCTATGTCTTGGGAAGAATTTAAGAATCTCATAGAAAGAAAACTCTGTCCTGAGTATGAAAAGGAACAAATGGCAAATAAGTTCCTAACTCATCGGATGTTAGGTGTGGATTGTCGTGGTTATACTTCGACATTCTTCGAATATGCTAGAGTGGTACCTAACCTGGCTTCGCCAGAATCGGTACTCATTTCTCGCTATATTTAGGGATTAATTAGCGAAATTCGAAATATCGTTAAGGCTGCGAGACCTCGCACTATTGACGATGCAGTAGAATTAGCTAACACCCTAACCGATGAACTGATACGCACAAGAGATGAAGACAGGAAGAAGGAATTAGCCCAGAAAATTACCCAAGGATTTAAGGTGGGTAATAGTAGTAATTTCAAGAAAAGAGGAGCAGGGCAATCTTCAGCACAGCCATTCTGCAAAATTTGCAAAAAGAAACATTTTGGAAAATGTAACAAACTTTGCAATTTTTGCAAAACGATAGGACATCGTGAAGAAAATTGTAGGAAGAAATCCATAATTTGTTACAATTGTGGAGAAGCCGGACATTTCAAGACAGAATGTCCTAAGTTAGCCAACCCAGTAGACAACAAACCCAAAGCGACCGAAGGAGCTACTAAGAAGAATGCCAGAGCATTCCAGCTAACCACTCAAGAAGCAGAGCTCATTCCGGATGTCATCGCCGGTACGTTTTTAGTTCACAACGTTTACGCAAAAGTATTATTTGACTCTGGTGCAAACCAAAGTTTTATAAATACTTCATTCTGTCAAGCTCTTAAGTTACCCTTAACTACCGTTAGGCAGATTTTTACAGTCGAAACCGCAGATGGGAATTCAGTAAAAATCAATCAGGTTTTGCAAAAAGTAGAAATAGAACTCTCAGGTCATAAATTTGTTGCAAACCTATTGCCTATGAAATTAGCTGAGTTCGATGTTGTGTTAGGAATGGATTGGTTAATAGCCAACCATGCTCAAATCATTTGTGATAGAAACTCTATAGAAATTCAATCACCTACTGGGAAAGTAATCATGATTACAGGAGATAAACCTCGAAAGCCGCTAAAGTTCATATCAGTAATGAAAGTTGCTAATTGTGAACGAAAACAAGGAATAGTATATATGATTTCAGTAATCATTTGTACTAAAGGAAAAGAACTTAAGGAAATTCCTGTAGTCTCAGAATACCCAGATATATTTCCGGAAGATTTACCCGGGTTACCACCAGATAGGGAGGTAGAATTTAGGATTCATCTAATTCCAGGAACTACACCGATAGCCAAGGCACCCTATCGATTAGCTCCTACCGAAATGTTAGAATTAAAGAAGCAATTAGATGAATTACTAAGCAAAGGATTTATACAACCTAGTTCATCCCCTTGGGGTGCACCAGTGTTGTTTGTGAAAAAGAAAGATGGATCGATGAGAATGTGTATTGGTTATAGAGAATTGAATAAGGTTACAATTAAGAATCGATACCCATTACCTAGGATTGATGATCTTTTCGATCAATTACAAGGCGCTAAATATTTTTCTAAGATAGATTTGCGCTCCGGATATCAGCAATTAAAGGTTCAAGAAGAAGACATACCTAAAACTGCTTTTAGAACTTGGTATGGACATTATGAGTTTACAGTCATGCCCTTTGGATTAACTAATGCACCTGCAGCATTTATGGACATGATGAACAGGATCTGTAAACCATATTTGGATAAATTTGTAATTGTTTTCATAGACGATATACTTATTTATTCAAAAAGTCAGGTCGAACATTGTCAGCACTTGCATGCACTTTTAACTTTGTTAAGAAAAGAAAAGTTGTACGCTAAATTCTCGAAGTGTGAATTTTGGCTACAAGAAGTGCAATTTTTAGGACACATGGTGAATCACGAAGGTATTCACGTAGATCCTACTAAGATAGAAGCAATTACCAATTGGAAGGTTCCGCAAACTGCAATGGAAATTAGAAGTTTTATAGGATTAGCTGGATATTATAGACGGTTTATTAAGGATTTTTCCAAGATAGCTATACCATTAACTAAGCTAACCTGTAAAGCCACTAAGTTTGAGTGGGGACCTAAACAAGAAAAAGCCTTCAGAATCTTAAAGCAGAAATTAACCAATGCTCCAATCTTAGCCTTACCAGAAGGAACAGAAAATTTTGAAGTATATTGTGATGCTTCAAAATTAGGATATGGAGGTGTGTTGATGCAACGCAAGAAGGTAATTGCGTATGCTTCCAGACAATTGAAAAAGCACGAAGAAAACTATACGAGTCATGATTTAGAATTAGGAGCTATAGTTTTTGCCCTTAAGATATGGAGAAATTATCTGTATGGAAGTAAATTTACTATTTATACAGATCATAAGAGTTTAAGGTATATATTTGGGCAAAAAGAGTTAAACATGAGACAAAGAAGATGGATGGAAATCCTGAGTGATTACGACTGTGATATTCAATATCACGAAGGAAAGGCAAACGTAGTCGCAGACGCCTTAAGTCGTAAGTATCATGAGAAGCAAAGGCGAGTCCGTGCCCTTAGAATAAATCTACAAGTAGATTTAATGGAACAATTAAAGGAAATTCAGGAAACAGCCATCAAGGACGATGCCGAAGGAATGAAAGGTTACCTAAAAGAATTGGAACAAGGAAATGATGGAATTTGGAAATTCCACAAAAGCAGAATTTGGGTACCTAAACAAGGAAATTTAAGATCAAAGATTTTAGACGAAGCTCATAAATCTAGGTATACTGTACATCCAGGAAACAATAAGATGTACCAAGATTTAAGAAAGAATTTCTGGTGGATAGGAATGAAGAAGGATATAGCCGAATACGTATCTAAGTGTCTAACTTGTTCACAAGTTAAAGCCGAACATCAGAAACCTTCAGGTCTGCTACAACAGTTAGAAATGCCTGTATGGAAATGGGAACTCATAACAATGGACTTTGTTACTAAGTTACCCAAAACCAGAAAAGGTAATGATGCCATTTGGGTGATCGTAGACCGATTAACCAAATCCACTCATTTTCTACCAATAAAGGAAACCTTTAATATGGAAAGGTTAGCCAAGTTGTACGTAGATGAAATAGTATCCTTACATGGAGTTCCACTCTCCATTGTATCGGATAGGGATAGTCGTTTCACTTCCCGTTTCTGGACAAGTTTCCAAGAATCAATGGGAACCCGACTCAATTTAAGTACTGCATATCATCCACAAACAGACGGACAAAGTGAAAGGACGATCCAAACTCTAGAAGACATGCTCCGAGCATGTGTAATTGACTTTGGTGGTAATTGGGATAACCATTTACCATTAATCGAATTCTCCTATAATAATAGTTATCACTCAAGCATTGAAGCCGCTCCAATCGAAGCACTGTATGGACGCAAGTGCAGAACTCCAGTATGTTGGGCAGAAATAGGAGAAAGTCAATTATCAGGTCCAGAAATCGTGCAAGAAACCACTGACAAGATAACACAAATCAAGGAAAGACTAAAGACAGCTCGAGATCGCCAGAAGAGCTATGCAGACAATCGCCGCAAGCCACTCGAATTCCAGATAGGAGACAAAGTACTTTTGAAAGTATCTCCTTGGAAAGGAGTAGTACGATTTGGTAAGAAAGGAAAACTGAGTCCAAGATATGTTGGACCATTCCCAGTGATTCAACGAATCGAACCAGTTGCTTATCGCTTACAACTACCAGAAGAACTAGCTGGAGTACATGATGTATTTCATGTATCCAATCTTAAGAAATGTCTATCAGACGAATCCCTGGTAGTACCTCTTCAAGATGTGGAGGTAAATGAAAAGCTGAAATTCATAGAGAAACCCTTACAAATAGAAGATAAGAAAATCAAGTTTCTCAAACACAAGCGACTAGTACTGGTGAAAGTCAAATGGAATTCAAAAAGAGGACCAGAATATACTTGGGAATTGGAGTCAGAAATGAAGCGAAAATACCCTCATCTATTTCAATGAATCTCGAGGACGAGATTTTTCTTAAGGTGGGGAGGATGTAACAACTCTCATTAAAATTTATAATTAGAATGATAATTAGTCAATAAGGAAACCCTAATTGAGACACCCAAGTAATTCCGCACTAACCCTAAAATTTTTGGAACAATCAGAATCAGGATCAGGGCCCCTAAAACTCAGGGGGGGTAAACCCTAATTGATAATTATCAACTAAATTCGTTGTCACAGTAGAAACTGAATTTAAAAGTGAGTCAGCTAAGCTAGTCCCGAAACCAGCTAGCATAGGTATATAGACTGCACCCTTTACGGACCGTAAAGGGAAAAGCCATACGGTCCGTAAGGGAGTCCCAAATTTCACTATAAATAGCAGACATTGGCAGTAGCCTTTAGAAGTTGAAACGACGTTAATACGCTCTGTGTACGTCGAGATAGATCAGTAATATCACAATTAAACACACACTACTTTCGAATCGCTGCCGCAAAACAGGGTAATTACTTGATCGCTATTACGATTCATTTTCCGAGATCAATATATCCAAAGAATGTTTAAGTGCCGCCCACATTGGGTTATACTTTGTCGTTCGTCGTTAAATCGATGAATGTTTAAGTATTGCACTTTGTCGTTCATTGTGAGAATTTGATTTCGTGAGTTATCGTGACTGCTGTATTGATCACTAACCTAGTTTTGTGTGCATTATTATTGAAATTAGGTTAACCAGGCTAAATCATATTCTGTCCATGTTAAATCTGCAATGTGAGTCATTCTCTTTTTATCAACTGTTTTACAATACTCCAAATCATTTTTCAGAATTATAATTACAGTGATTAAGTTTATGTAATCACCAAATTACAGCCAGTATGTGGGGTATTGTGCAGATTACTACTGTTTTAATCACATTAGGTGGGCGAACCTAAAATTAAGTGATATACGTCATTCATTGGGGCAGCCAATGGTGATATGACCACAGTCACAGATCCGGTCGAGTGACAAATACTGTGGGTAGTTGGTTGATAATAAACATATGTAAAAACTCTTAATACTGTGAATTATAACAAATGTGTCGTTTTCAGTAAACTGAATGATTCACTCAGTATTTCCCCGCTGACAAAACCTTTTTCAAACATGTTTCAGGTGATCTACTGTAATTCAGGAAAAGTGCTGGGGAGCATTTCAAGCTTAAGTTAGTGGCTCAGTATAAGATAAAGAAATATGTTTTGAAATAAAGATTTATCAGAAAAATCTTATTATTGTAAATTATCGGGGTTTTATCCCGAGTTGTGAAATAAAATAATCGGGAAAAGTTTTTAGCTTTATAACGATCCTGATGTTAAAATTTCCGCTGCTAAAATCACATAAATAAATATCACGGGATTTCTGTCTCGCGGCTCCTGAAACGGGTCAAACCGGGTCGGGGGCCGTGACAATTTTCATCTTCTTTTGAATGACTATTCACTTCATTGGGATCAGCCATTTGTAACTTGAATCTGCTACAGAAGATAACGAAAAATTTTATTTAGGAGTTCTATTAAAGAATTGTCTTTTATGGCAATTCATTAACCATGGTAACAGAGACCATATCTGGTTAATTTTGTTACTCACTTTAATTTAGGATTTGGATATAACTTATCCTAATTACAAACAATATTGTTAGTGGCGCAAAAGCCTAGTCACAAGGACGTTTTTATAATATAAGCCGGGATTACAGAGAATCAAGGCATTAAGGTTTGAACCGTAGTCCTTTTACCTTTTCTGACAGGGAGTCATAGACTACAACTGCCTTTTGTCTTAAATGACAATAAGTATGGCCCGTAGGCGCTACATCACTAATGGATGTTTAACAAGTTTGGCCCGTAGGCACTACATCGCTAATGGATGTTTAATAAATTTGGCCCGTAGGCACTACATCGCTAATGGATGTTTAATAAATTTGGCCCGTAGGCACTACATCGCTAATGGATGTTTAATTAATGATCATCTTCATTGATGATTTAACCCATGATTTACAAAATCATTAATTTGGGCTTTGGAATCCTTAGAAGGATTCTTATATAAGAATGACGCGTGCGATTTTAACGAATCACATCTGCCATGAACGTTAACATGTTTACAGAGGCCAACGGGAAATCTGAATCTTTTAATCAGGTCTACCATCTTGGCCGGGTCTTAAAATGACACCTGGCTAGGTTTCACTCTTAAGATTCTTTATTTAGGCAGATTAATTTAAAAGGAATGATTTTTGGTTTATTTCATATATAATAACAAAAATGAAATTAATAACATAATATTCCATTAATCTTAATAATGATTACACGCTGCCCTAAACGGGACTTTTTAAATAAATAAATACCTACGCAGAGGTTTACATAGAACAAGTCCACGCAGGGACCAAATACATAGATAGATGTCCTCGCAGGGACTAAAAGATAAGTCCACGTAGGGACTGAAATGCAATTGTCCACGCAGGGACTAAAACACGATAAATGTCCACGTAGGGACTAAATTGTAATAACAATACAACAATGCATAAGGAGACTAATGATCTCGTTTCTTCCTTCCCTTCAGTAGGTTTGCTAGGCCTTTAAGGAATCCACGAGTACTCTTACGTTCTTGTTCGAAGTCTCGTTCCACACGGTTTAGACGGTGGAGTATTTCTTCTTGCTCCGGTGGAGAAAAACGTGGCTGTTGCGACGGTTGCTGAACCGGAGGTCTAGGAGGTATTGAATACCCATGAGCTGAGTAATCTGGTCTCCAAGAGGTTCCATGGAGGGCATTGTAATTAGCCGCTACCACGTATGGATCGGCATCATAGTTATAGTTGTAGTGCGTGTGAGTCGGCTGCTCAAACGGATTGTATGCGGTGGAACCGCCGTACGCTGGTATCGGATTGTCATATCCGAATGGTGGCGGAGGTAGTGCAACTGGTGCAGAATTCACCTCTGCAGGGTGACCCTAAGGTTCCCCTAATTGTGGTTCTTCAGGCACTGACGGAAAGTGACTCGCACTCGAGTGGCGAGGGGTGCTGAAATGGAATTCCCCTCCTCGGGTGGACATCCGCGCGCCTGATCTTCTACGCCTTGGCGGATCTGGAATTACTGGTTGAACTGGTGGCGGTGGTGGTGGCGTAACTGCCACAAACCGCGAATCCTCAGAAGGATCCTGTTGTTGCTGATGGTCATGAGGCGAGAAGTGATGAGATGGTGTGAAGTACCAATTACATTGGTCAAACCTCGCCTGGTAGCTGTCGGGACCTTGATAGGGCGTTCCATGAAAGGATGACCCATCAGAGATCTCGATTGGATGGTTGGGAGTACCCCGTGCAGGCTCGACGGGATCTGTATCCTCGTCCATATCCACTGCATTATCTTCAGAAAAGTGATCCTCTGGTCCTAAAGGGTTATACCCTATTGGCTCTTGGACATAATCCGCTGGGTTAAACTGTCCTACGAAGAAAGGAGAAGGATCGCCATAAGAACGGTGCGAAGCAGATCGCTGGAGAGGTATAAATGATGGTTGAGGGTTATTGGGGTCATTTTCTGAGTTTGGTCCAAAAGAATGACGGTATGAAGGTGTTAAACTATGCGAGGTAGAATGTCTTGCAGGTTCAAAGAGGTTCCTTCTTCGCCTCTGTGGTTCCTCACTTCTTGTACTGGAAGGAGCTCGCATGTTCGAAGGACCAGCCTCGTGATCATTGTGAGTGATCGGCCCTTTGCCTCTTCCTCCTCTTCCTCTTCTAATTGCTGGTGGCATATTTCATGCTTTTAAAACTTTAAAATCACAATAAACAATAAAAAGACAAACTGGAATAACAATTCGAATTTGTCCTATGTTCTTGTCTAGACTCAAGTATGTGCAATTGTGTCATTGAGATTAAACACATAAGGATAGTGTTTAATTCCCTCAACGTTGGCTCTGATACCAACCTGTCACACCCCGATTTCCACGTGTCTCACCGGTGGGCCCGGTGGGGGATTACTGTGACGTAGTTGGCAACAATATAGTCAAACCACACAATATATGAATGCACAGCAGAAGCATAAAGATAATTATATTTCAACCATTGTTTGTAATATCAATGTATTACGAATAGTCGAAAAGTATCCACAGGGGATCAAATAAAAATATAAGTATTGTTCAACAGACGTAGGCATCTTAAGCTTGCGAGACTCTTTATTGATGCTAAGGAGAATTAGCCAGCCAATTACGCTTAGTACCTGCATTTAATCTTTTTGGGAAAATACGTCAGTTTACACTGGTAAATACATTCAACCGACACTTTTGAAAAATGTTTATTAAAATTGATTTGAATGCACAAGGCACAAACTCTTTTATAACTTGGGAGAATTATTTAAATTTATAATCTTGTGAACGGATTACATGTTCCTTATGCGTTCAGTAGCCCGGATCTTGCCCGGGTTAAAGATTAATAGACACACCACATCAACTATTTATGCACTGACGAGTGTACGCCTACACTCCGCGCTTAGGTCGTGGCCATTTCGTAAAATGCTGCCAGGGATATCCGGGACATGGTCATTAACCCCCTAAATGCTTTTAAGTAACAAGTCTGTTTAAACGAGCCGATCAAATTTATTCAATTACCCACTCAACGGTGGAGAATTTGATGCCCGATCAAGCGGTATGCTATATACCGTAACCCAAGCCCGTATAACGGAAAATAAGTTAAAAGTATTTACCTTTGCAAGTATAAATCCTTAATTGAATAAATTGCAAATAGCTTTTACTGGTCTCCTATTCTGGAACGAAGGTTTAAAATAACCTATTAGAATCCTAACGGGTCTTTAATTTAGCCGTAGCTTAGACCGGCCAGTTTCGAAGGATAATTACGGTTTAATAGCGTGAAAGGCGAAAACCGAGAATGGAATGTGAATGAACCCAACAAGTTTGAAGACTTGTTTTTATATGGGTATAATAACCACACTCTGGATTTTGGGGTCAAAACATTATGGTTTGACCCGTTTCGGCTAGTTTATATAAACTAGTTACATAAGCCGAACCGTGCGCGCAAAAGGCGCAACGGTAACCGTAAGAGTCCTACACTGGTTTCCTAAGTCAATATGCTTTAAAGAGGTTGTGGTATCAGTAGGATACCTTCCATAATGTCCGTAACGAGTTTAAATCCATTTTATGCCCCGAAGGGGTATTTCGGTCTTTTTAAAGATTATAAAGAGGTTTCTGAGTTCTACAGGAAATCTGAGTTTCCTGAACAGTTTATAAAGTCCAAAATACTTTATTTAATATTTAAAATCAGTAGCAACTGGAATCGGGTCAAAAGACCTTGTAGAACTCAAGTTATGGCCGAAAATGGTATATTCGGTATTTACCGAACCGTTGCCATAACCGCAGGTTATGAGCAGGTTAAAAATAATTAAAAATCTTTAAAAATCCCAAAATATTATTTTACATCAGTGTGTAAAAGGTTTGGTGTCGAAATCTGGGTTTAGATAGGCGTTATGCTAATTGCGCTATTTAATTACTAAAGTTTCCGCAATTTGCGCTATTTAGCATAACTCCTATTCTGGACCTCGGATTGACGTGAAATTTTAGGGACATGCTTAGAAATCAGTAACTAAGGTTACGGTCCTTTCACATGTCCGAAATTCTCGTTTTAAATTAAAAAGGGCGTTACGGTCAACTTTTAAGCATTTAACGGAAATGTGTAAAAGACTCGGACAAACAACGAACCGGTCACAGAGGGTTATACCATCATGTAACCTGATCCTAAGAGAGTCCTAAGGCATATCTAAATCATAATTTAACGGGTCAGAACTGAAGTCAAAGCAAAAGTCAAAGTTTTGCGACTTTCGGCTCCGAACCGGGTCAAAACAGTAAATGGTCGGATCAAACAAGCTTAGACTAGTTAATATACTTATTATCATGTTTTATGAGTGTTGAAACAGGTTACACATCATCTACATTACTGATTATGCATGAAATCGCAAAATACCATTTCTGTTGACTTTTTCTAAGCACGTTTGACTCGACATTCGGACTAGTTAGAGTGGGAATCAGAGGGTGCCCTTTTAGGGGTTTAGAGCCCACATGATTACCAACATATAACTATCTTTGATTCGACAAACCACTGGACCATTTGTGATTTATCGTAAAGTCAATCGTTAATTACGACGGATTGACTTTTAAGCTAAACTATGCAAAAACTAAGCCATAAAAGGGTTGGCATACTTACAGAAGCTTGGTGCACGACTAAGGATGTTAGAAGAATGCTTGAGAGCTCCAGAGATGAACTAGAAGGCAGGTTTGAGGTGTGTTGAACATTGGTGCAATGCATTGCCTTTTATAGTGAAAATTTTGGCATAGGATCATTACAACTCACTCTACAATGGTTCATGGATGATCAACAGGTGTCCTATAGTGTTAGGGGACATGTAGAGGGCGCCCATGCTTCAATTAATGCATCAATGAACGTTTACAAGCTCAAACATTGAATCTGTCCAAACTTTCTGCATCTGGGACTCCCACGCGGCCCGCATTAGGATTCAGGCTTGGCTCACGCGGGCCGCCTGGATCCTAATGTCAGTAACTAAATCTGCAGATGGCGCGCGGCCCGCATCAGCTCATGCATATCTTCAACGCGGCCCGCATTAGGCTTGATTTTCAAGATTTTCAAATCTTTTGTAATCATTAACCTGACCTTTCGGTTTCGAAGGGGTAACTTTGCGATTTGGCCCTCGATTATTTACAACTAAGGGCCTCGTGACATTTACCCGCATTGTTAAGTCCCCGGTTAGTTTAATTACTATCCGAAAAGCCTTAACTTTTATTGTTGACGCTTTTAACCACTCGCATACGAATTTGATCATAACTTTCTCGTTTTAAAACGGAACTTCGCGAAATTTATATCGTATATTCTAGTGAGCGTATTTTACTGTTACAAAGCCTCGGGTTCGTCAAAGGGTCACTCAGAGGTATAAATTAAACATGTTGACACAATTAACCCCTGTAGCTTGTAATCTCTCACTTTCTTCCGTATTTCGCTCCGTACGATCCATGATATATTCGTTTGAAGGTACGAGCATCATTTAAGGTTACTATACAGTATAATTATCCCTTGTTGACATTTTCAACCCTCGAATTTACATACATTCAAGGTTTGTCAACTTTAGTCCTTTATTTAGTATTTAATACCACGTGTAAACTCATGACATGTGTCAACACATTATTGGACATAAAATTTCTTAAAAATGTTCTTTGTGTTCCTTCTATCTCCCGTAACATCATATCTATCTCTCGCTTCTGCCTTGATAACAACATACTAATCTTATTTTTCTCTTCTTAATTTGTCATCAAAGACTTTCCCACTCGCCGAACCATTCTTCGGGGAATCACTAGTCATGTCTCTACGAGCTCTCATCAACCAAGTCTCCTCAAGCTTTTCACTTGCAAACCACCAAGAAGTCTTCATGGCATCACCGCCTAGGACATCCACATTTGCGTGTTTTACAACATTTAGCTTCCTTTGTTCCCTTTATTTCTAGCAAGCATGAATCATGCAATTCTTGTTGCATTAATTAAAGTCACAAACTCCCCTTTTATTCATCTTCTTTAACTTCTAATACACCTCTAGAGTTAATATTTTCCAATTTTTGGTCATCTCCAATTACATCTTTTGATGGTTACAAATATTACATAATTTTTGTTGACCATTTCACAAAATACATTTGGATTTATCCACTAAAACATAAATCGGACTCTCTTAATACTTTCATTCGATTTCAAAAACTGGTTGAGAATTTTTTTCAAAACCAAAATTAAGCAATTCTTTTCAGACAATGGTGGAGAATACATCAAACTATCCTCTCACCTACTTTCTTGTGGCATTTCTCATCTCACCTCTCCTCCTCACACACCTGAACATAATGGCTACGCTGAACGGCGCCATCATCACATTGTCGAAATCGGTCTATCCCTATGTCACACCCCTATATCTCCACGTATTACCGGAGGGCCCGGTGGGGAGTATCGTGACGTAGTTGATATCATCATAGTCAAATAATCACAGTTCAATGCACAGCGGAAGTCTAAAGTAAATATATTACAAACCGATTCAAAAGTAACACCAAATATTACAAACGGATTGTACGATGGATCCACAGGCGGATCTTAAAACAGAAATATAAACACTGTTCAATAGACTTTAGACGTTTCGAACTTGCAAGATTCCTTATTAACACCCTGAGCTCCCAGTCAATTACGTATAGTACCTGTCACTTAATCTTTTTGGAAAATATGTCAGTTTACACTGGTAAATACAATTAACTGACTCTTTTGAAAATATTTATGAAAATTGATTTAAATGCACACGGCACAAATATCCTTTTATAACTTGGGACAAGTATATAAAAGTAATCTTGTATACAGATTTACATGTTCGTTATACATTCAGGGCCCGATGTAGAAACCGAGTCAAGATTAACAGACACACCACAAGTATAGGCCCACAAGAGAGTGAGATACCGTTTTTCTTACGCAACTGTCAGGTGTATGCCTACACCCCGTGCTTAAGACGTGGCCATTTCTTAATAATAATGCCAAGGATATCCGGGACATGGTCATTAACCCCCAAAGGCTTTGTTTCAAACAAGACAGATTAAAACGGGTTACCTCAATAATTTAACCACTAATCGATTAAACATTCAATACCCGACCAAGCGGTATTATTATAATACCGTATCCCAAGCCCGTATAAGGAAAATAAGTTAAAAGTATTTACCTGAGCTAAAATGTAATTTTTTATTCTCAGCCGTATATTCAAATCAGCAAGTACAAGCACCTCTACTGGGGCTCTCAATCTGGAGCGAAGGTTTTATTAACCTATTAGATTTCTAACGGGTCTTATTTAAGTTGTAACTTAGACCGGTTAGTTTTAAGGAAAGGTTTACGGTTCAAAACGCAAGATTAAGCGAAGATCGGATTAGAAGGTGATTTAGACCCGATAAGTATGGAGAGTTGTATAATATGGGTAAACTAAACACATTCTGAATTTTGAAGTGAAAATGATAAGGTTTGGTCCGTTTCGGTTAATTCATGTGAACTAGTTACATAAACCGTACCGAATGCGTAAAATGAATAACGGGTAACCAAATGAGTCATGAACATGTTTCACAAGTTAATATGCCTTAAATATGTTGTGATATCAGTAGGATACCTTCCATGATGCCCAAAACGAATTTAAAATCAATTTATGCCCCGTAGGGGTATTTTGGTCATTTTAAAGCCTATACAAGAGATTAAATAATAATCTGAGGTTCTGGTCTAAATTGTTTAGTAAAAATATTTATTTTTATAAGTCATAACAGTAGGGTATTGCATATATGTGAAATTTATCATTTTTAATCAAACTATGCACCGTAGGGGCATTTTGATCATTTCACATAAGGTTTAAAGGTCAAAACTGGAAATCTGAGTTCAAAACTTTTTCTTACTCTAAAAGTATAAAAATTTACTTAAAACATTAGTAGGTATTAAGTCTTATATGTCAAAAATAGTTTTAACCCATACTATGAGTTTAAAACGCGTAAAAAGTCGGTTTTAAGCGATTTTCAGGTGATATAAGAAAAGCTGAGATTTTTATCAGTCCAGAGGCTTAAAATATTTTATTTATCATATAAAATCAATAGCGAAAGGTTTGGTATCAAAATGTTATGCAAAACTCATTTTATTAGCAAAAAGGGTATAACCGTCAATTACCGAATCAAAACAAGAACCCTATGTTATGATCAGTTTAAAAATAATTAAAAATCTTCAAAAAAACCCAAAAATATTATATTACATCAGTGGGTAAAAAGTTTGGTGTCAAAATTTAGGTTTAAATAGGCTTTATGCTAAATATGCCGTTTAATTAATAAAAGCTTTCAAATTACGATATTGAGCATAACTCCTAATTTAGACCTCAAACTGATGTCAAATTTTTAGGACATGCTTATAAATCAGTAAAAAAGGTTTTTGTCCTCTCACATTTTCAAAAATCTCGTTTTAAAGTCAAAAGGGCATAATGGTAAATTTTAGGCACTTAACGGAAACATGCAATGAATTAGGATTACAAAGGAACCACATTGTATAAACTCAGAGGGTTATACTAACATGTAACATGGTCCTAATGGAACCCTAAGGCATTTCTAAAACAATCTAAATCGGGTCAGAACTGAAAGTCAAAGCAAAAGTCAACTTTTGCGACTTTTGGTTGCGAACCGAGCCTAAACTCAGAATTGTCGGGTTGAACATGCCTAGACATGTTCAATTAATATTTACCAAGTTATTAAAGTGACAAAACTGATTTTATTGCCTTTACATCATTAGTTATGGATTTTGTTTAAAAATCGATTCGTTAGACTTTTATTTTAATTACTTTGACCCGACAATTAACTAAGCAAATGTGGTAATTAAGAGGTGCCCTTTTGAGGGTTTAATACCTACCTAATTACGATCACGTAGCCATGTTCGTTGCGAACAATGGCTCGATCGCTTAAAAGTCAAAGCGTTTATCGCAAACGCTTGACTTTTCGGCTTTAATCGCCAAATAAATCAAACTAGCCATAAGAGGGCATCTACAAAGGGTCCAATGGACTGAAAAGAACTTAAAAGGAGGTTCCCAATGATTAGGATCCTCAGATTTGAGTTAGAGAGCAAGAACTTCAAGAAATGGGTGAAATGAAATGAATGAACAAGGCCCTATTTACAGTTTTCAGGATTGCATAGGATCGTGACAAGTGTCGGAAGGTATAACCAGATCAAAACATGTGTAATATGGTTTTATAAATCAGGTAGCAAGCCCCTAGATTGAGTTATGTGAGAAAGGAAACCAGATTTGCTGAAACTAGCAACAAAAAAACAAGTTTCTGCAGCTGATCTGCCTACGCGGCCCGCGTAGGAATCCAGGTGGGCTTACGCGGCCCGTCTAAGCTTCAGGCCCAGCCACAAGTTTGGCATAATTGCTGAAATGGTCCCTGTCTTCTTATAAATGCATTTCTAACACATCTAAGGCACGTCAAGCCATTTTTAAGGCTCTACAATGATGCCTAAACATAGAGAACATAAAACATGCTCAAAAATATGCCGGATGTCGGTTCGTTTGGTCGTACAGTTGCGTTGCTCGACTAATTACGACGAAACATGAACGGACGCGAAAAACGATCCAAATTACGCGACGAATGGAATTTTATCACGCCAAACACTAAAATAAAATATTTTAATGATTACATAAATTTTTGGATGTCCGGATATATTCAGAACGTAAGATATGAGCGAAAATGCAAACTTATGCACTTTTTGACGCTTTTATTCCCTGTTGATCAAATAAGTTTATTTTTGCGCACCAAACACCTCTAAGCCTATTTCTAAGCTATGTAAAGGATATTTAGGGCATTTTTAACTTATGATCATATTTTGGAAGGTCCGATACCATACGAATCGATAGACTTTTGCAGTTTGACGCAATTAGTCCCTTTAATGCGCAAACTTGCACATATCATCGCTTAATAGCATTGAAGCCTTATCTAATCCATATTAGGCATTCTTGGGAGTATTATTAAACATCACGATGCTTCGGGTTCATAAAAAGGTCACTCAGAGGTAAGAATTAACATGTTGACGCTTTTAACCCTTCATTGCGCGAACTTTTAATTAATTACGTAAACGGCTACTCTTGATCAACAAGTGGCCCATTTGTGAATATGATTACCATGTAATGTTATTCAGAGGCTTATAATAAGCATGTTAACATTTCCAGTCCTTCTATAATCAAAGTTTTTGATTTTTCACAAAATTAGTCCCTCAAATTCAACGTTTGACTTTATTAGGGTTTATTACACGTGTCAATACATCATTGGACGTGATTTTACGAGGTGTTACACCCTACTTTCTCATGCCAAGATGCCCCTAAAATTTTGGCCATTTGCCTTCACTACCACTACTTATCTCATAAATAAACTACCTACCGCCACCCTAAACAAGATTCTCCTTACTTTCGTCTCCTTCGCATCCCCAAATTATAAAAAACTTCATGGTTTTGGTTGCCTATCTTATCATTGGTTACGCCCATACTCGAAACATAAACTCGAGTCTCCATCAAAACCGTGTATCTTCATCGGCTACTCCTCCTCTCAAAGTGTTTTCCATCTTCTTGGCCCTCTCACTAATCGAATCTACACATCTCGTCATGTTCATTTTCTTGATCACATTTTTTCTTATGAATCTCTTTCTCAAACCTCTACCCCCTCCACACCCTCACCTGACACATGGTTACCTCTCACTACCCTATCTATTCCTCTTTCAACATCCCCTTCCCCTACTTCTCAATCGTCATCCCCCCCCCCCCGCCCCAACTATCGATGCCACTACACCATCCCCTTCTAACCCACTTATTCTTACCTATCAACGACGTCTTCCACCTACACAAACCCCTACCAAAGACCCTCCACCTCCACCTACCGACCCACCACCTCCACCCTCCAATACTGCCAACCCTACACCTTCATTGCCCCCCCCCCCCACAAATATCTCATCCGACTCCTCCACCTCTACTACTTCACTACCCACTGACCATATTTCTTCCCAACAACCTGAACCCACTACCACTGCCTCTTATCAAACTAGACCTTCTCACAAACCAAACCCAAAATACCACAACTCCGACTACGTCTTATATCACTCTACACCTCACTCTCTCCCCGAGCCCACTAGTATTACCCAAGCCCTCAAACAATCGTTATGGCGAGAGGCCATGCAATCCGAGTTTGACGCCCTCAAACAAAACCAAACTTGGACACTTGTTCCTCCCGATAATGCTCCTAACCTTGTTGGCTGCAAATGGGTCTACTGAACTAAATTCAAACCCGATGGCTCGGTTGACCGCCTTAAAGCGAGACTTGTCGCTAAAGGTTTTCACCAACGTCCCGGCTTAGACTATGTTGAAACCTTTAGTCCCGTGGTTAAACCCGCTACCTTACGCCTCATTCTTGCCATTGCCACTTCCTTCAATTGGCCTCTACGCCAACTCGACATCAACAATGCCTTCCTACAAGGCACTTTAACCGAATCGATTTACATGTCTCAACCACCCGGGTTCGTGGATCCTTCCTACCCTACACATGTTTGCAAACTTAACAAAGCTATCTATGGTCTTCGTCAAGCCTCCCGTGCTTGGTATAACGAACTCAAACACTATCTTCTGTCGGTTCACTTTAAACCCTCTATCTCTGATCCCTCTCTCTTCATAAACAAAGTCACATCTTCTCCTATCTTCATTCTAGTTTACGTTGATGATATAATCATCACCGGCGTAAATCCATCTCTCATTAATTCTTTCATCCAAACACTTGCCACTAGATTTTCTCTAAAAGATCTTGGCGACCTCTCCTACTTCCTTGGTATCGAGGTCATTCCTCACAACCATGGTCTATTCCTATCTCAATCCAAATACATCCTTGACATTCTCACAAAAGCCAACATGAGTAATTGCAAACCGTCGCCCACACCGATGTCTAGTTCCCCTACTATCAATGTATTGGATGGTGACCCCTTACCATCCCCGACCGAATACCGTGCCTTTGTTGGAACATTACAATATATATCTTTAACCCGTCCTGATATCTCTTTTACAGTTAATAAGCTTTCACAATTCATGCATAAGCCAACTACTACACATTGGGAAGCTTTAAAGAGATTGTTCCGTTATTTACATGGCACTCTAAATCATGGAATATTTTTCAGACGTCACTCGCCTCTACAACTCCACGCCTTCACTGATGCGGATTGGGCCGGTGATCGACCATCTTACCGGAGCACAACCGGCTATATTGTTTACCTGGGTCAAAACCCAATCTCATGGAGTTCTAAACGCCAACCGACACTGGCCCGTTCATCAATCAAAGCTGAATTTTGAGCTGTAGCTTCCACAACAACCGAAGTGCAATGGCTCATCTCTTTGATGGTTGAACTCGGCTTCAAATCCACGGTTACCCCTACCATTTATTGTGACAATCTAAGTGCAACACACTATTCAGCAAATCCGGTTTTCCACTCACGTATGAAGCATCTTGCCTTAGATTTTCATTTCGTTCGTGAAAAGGTTCAAGACGGCACTATCCGCGTCACTCACATCTCCGAAGACGATCAACTTGCGGATGCTTTAACTAAGCCCTTACTACGACAACGGTTCCAGCTTCTCATTACCAAGATTGGTCTTCTCTCATGATCGTCCATCTTGCGGGGGCATATTAGAACCACCTCGGTCAAAACAAAATTTCCCACCAAAGAAAATTGAATTTCAAAATTAATTACTTGTTGTAACTTACTATGTAATTAGTTCCTAGTCTTTAGCACCCTTTAATTCTTAGTGTTTAGCACTCTTTAGTTCCTAGTCTTTAGTACTCTTTTTGTATAAATGTAAATCTTGTATCAATGAGAAAACACAAGTTTTGATACTTTTATCCTAGATATAAGAGACTTTGTGGATACTTTACCCGATATGATAATTCCATTTTAATAATTAGGTTTAACTAGAATTGCGACCCGCCGCAATGCGGCGGGGATTCTTTAGTTATAACTAAGTGTATTTAGGACTCGCACGTTATATTAAACCTGTGAAACGGAAAAAATAGACGATGTAAAAACGTTCACCCACACACGCACGTTACATCGTGTTAACTCGCAAAATTTAGAACGAAACGTAAAAACAGTTGTGAAGATAGATTGCAAAAGATAAAAAGTTTTGGGTTAAAGTAAAAAACAATAGTTTTGGGTTAAAAGTAATTTATGAAATACTTTTGGGTGAAAAGTAAAAAAAATCAATTTTCTTTTGGAAAACCCCCAAAGCCAACGTTACGACAACCATATACATAACCATTTTTCTTTGAAAACCCCCGAAAGCACACTCCGCGTTGTGGCGGGGTGTAAAACGGTGTCACATAGTACTAATGTCACACAACTGTCATCGACCACAAACACTGACTCGACGTAGGGTACGCGTGGTGCGACGAACCTGTCAAACATGGGAAAACAGAGGTAAAAACTGTCAAACATGCGAAAATAGAGGTAAAAACGTTGAACTACACATTCACGTTGCGTCGTATTAACTCGAAAATTTTAGAACTATACGTAAAACAAAAATTTGCGAAAGATGAAAAGTATAAGTGATAAAAGTTGTGAAGTTAAATTGCATTGGGTTAAAGTTAAAAAAAACAAATTATGTAGGGTTAAAATTGCAAAAAGTAAAAACCTTTAGGTTAAAACTAAAAAGCCAAGATTTTTTTTTGAAAAATTCCCAAAACACAATGTACAATTACTTCTTAATATATGGAATAATATATGTTAAAGTTTTTCAAAACGTATTTATTATAATTTAACAAAATTTTGTAAAATATCAGTAATCTAATACAGTTAATAAGTTTGTTGATATATACATTATAATTTAAGTCTTAGAAATTCAAGTTTTTTTTTTTATTAATGGTGCAGCTTATTACTGATTTTATTATAGCTGATTCTTTTTTACTTTCTATTAATTCTTCATACTCATAACCCCTAGTCCTCTAGAATTTCTCTTCTCAGGTAAGAATATAAGATAAAGATGAAAGGCAATATTAGGACCACATGAACACTTTAATAAAATATGTATATCAAACAACTAACTTAACATTGATGGAAATAATATCAATAATCCACTAGCACAACTATGAATATGCCATTCACATGGACATTTAACTTACTCGATCAATTAAGCAAAATTGTACTTTTAACAAACTCAGAAAATAATATTACTTTTGAGTATGGAACTCTCAAACACGAATAACTTTTTTCCAATGTTTAAAATGCATTTCTCTTTACTAGATGAAATATAATTAAATTACAGTTTAAGCAACAAAAATATATAAGCATTTGATTTTTGACAAAAGTAAACAAAAAGTTTATATTTAATATTCTCTCCCTCGGTATTTACCAACTACACTCAAATAATATTATAAAAGCTTAATCATGAATGGTGAAGCTCTAAGTTAAGGCCGTGTGCAGTCTATTCACGCCGAAGGCGCCACCAAGACCCACTTCGGAGCTACATCAATAAAGTCTGCAACGTCCCTTTCGCACCATCCCCATATGCCCATTCAAGTGTGACCAAGATAATGCCCAGCCCCTCCACGCCCTTCATACGGGGTGTTTCGCGCCCTTCCAAAAGCAAAAGGGTTGTTGACTCAGATGGTTACGGGTTCCACTACACTTAGCCTAAAATAACCCCCTTCATAATTGCAACCCTTCAAGTGGTATCAGGGTCACTTATTGATTGTACTCATTTGTCATGTCATGAAACTCAATATAGCAAATTAAACTTTAAACATGCGTGTAAGTATTCTCTTAATTGGTTACAATTTTCTAGCTTGACCATTTATATATGATACTAGTTTATAGTCACGTGAGTTACATGTGTTGAATGGTAAGATTTGTTGTATTCGAAGAACAAAATAATTATAAAATTTGAATTATTCTTGATATTGCACATGTTAAATATAAATTTTGATATAAACATATATTACCCTAACATGAACTATCCATACAAAGTTACAGAGAATACAATATTACTCGCTATAAATGACGCATTTAAGCTAATACTTTATATTTATTTGTTACTTTAGTAATAATTAGATATACATAATATATATATATATATATATATATATAATTAAATTTATATATTATGTTATGATATGTAAAGAATGTGAAGTAAATTCTTAAACCTTATCCTTATATTGGGAACGAGACGAAGTAGTAAAAAATTGATGAACACATAAAGGTTTCTTTAAAATTTTGGAATGATAATGAGAAAGTTCTTAAATCTTAACTGAGATGTAGTTGGTGGCGATGGAGATGGATTGTGGTGGATATATGTAATTATAATAAAAGATTTCAGTTAATGTCATATAATATTCTCTCATTAAATTCATTAATAATATTATTATCTATTAATTAAATTTTGTTTGAGTTAATAGATTTAATAGATAAATTCATCCATTTAGTTCACTTCACCTCACTATTTTTAATATATAAACTCAAATCCGAGTGTTATTATTTTACATATTTTTTGTGGTGTTGATATGAAATATTAATACATATAATTTAAAAAAAAATATTTTTAATAACGTAACTCCATGTTTCTTAGATAATAACAATTATTTTTTTCAAAGGTAAACATATCATTTAAATATATTTATACTTGATTTACGCAAAACAGATAAAGTAAATCAAATCATATCTGATGAAACAATGGTTAACCGGGCAGGGTTAACACACTGGTCTCGTCAAGAAGGGTTAATCCCTTCCTCTCGAGGATCGCTAGCTGGATCACCGGTGGTTGATCTCCTGCACAAGGAAACAGACCGTGACTCGTAACAAGGAGGATGGGGTGGGGGGTGCTCCTTGTTACCACTCTCCGGCGTGAGAATCAGTAGTTTGCTTGGGAAGCAAAGTAAGATAGTAGTAGTAGTGAGAGAGTTGTGAAGAGATACCTCAAACCTGGTTTGGGGTTGGTATTTATAGCCGAGGAGTGAAGGAGGATGATGATGGATGGACTGACGACGTGCTGCACCTTTTCAGGTGTGTCAGGCTTGTCGGTTATGGAGGTTACGCCATGTCAGTCCATTGCTTACGTAGCTCTGACAGGTAACTGCCATTGGTGCCACTTGCACTGTGGTGTCAGTACCACTTGCTTGAATGCATAGGATGCGGTGCAAGCCGCATCGCTACGTGCGGTAACATCTGAAGTTACCGCGTCTCCTACTTGTGATCAAGGAATACGCGAGATGCGGTGCTAGCCGCATCGTCGTCTTGCCTGTATCCCTTGTCGTGACGAAAATGCCCGTATGGTGCGGTGTCAGCGGCACCGCTACGTTCATCTTCTTCTATGCCTAAGGTAAGGCTTTCCTTGTATTGATAGAAGTGTTCGCTGGATGCGGTGCGAGGCCGCATCGCTGTGAATACTTCCGTTTTCATACACCAGATGTGATGCTATGTCGCATCACTCTACCGTTCTCATGTTCCATGTAAGTCCTCCTTCGTTACTAGATAGATTGGATTCAACCCTTGTGCCGACGTGTTCTCGCATGGGCATAAGTAGGTTGTTAGCTAGTGGGGGTTTTGATAAGGGTAATGGTCACTCGCGGTCGATGCTGACGCGAGATCTGGGACCATACCCCTTCAAGTCCCCCCAGTCTAGTGTTGCTGCCACATACAAGTTGTATGTGGGAGGAGTACTGGACTATGGTGTTTGGAAGGTAGTTTGGAGTCTGGAGAAGATCCTAGACCATGTGTGGTCTTTTCTGTATGTAAATCAAGCTGGAGGTCTGGAAGGGTCATCTGACGCCTCTTCCGTATCGGTGAAGGAATCTTCGTCTGATGCGAGATTCTCAGCCGATTTATGTCACCAGGTGGCTTGCCACCTGTTGTTGTGCCGAAGGTCTCTTGGAGACCTTGTTAGTAATGCTGCACAAACTTCGAACCAACCTCTGAGATGGTGGTTTGAAGGTATGTGGAGGTTCCCCATCCTTTAAAGGTGGTCTTTTCTTCATACCAATTGTTGAATTGGTGCATGAAGAAGAAAAGAAACTTTTGGACCAATCTTTGAGACTGGGATCAAAAGTTGTTGATGCTTGTAAGTGCTTTGCTCAAGCTCTATGTTCAGCATCTAGTTATGAGACGACGATCCCTTTTTTGTTGGGTTCTCGTGCTTGTCGTCATAGCTCTCTAGTAACCGCACGTTCTTTGCGGTTACCTCGTTGCGTCATTGTTGGCCATGTTTGGTCGAACAATGTATATTCGTACTATGGGTAAATAAACATGGTCATAGGCAAGGGTATGCCCACCATTGTTTATTCTATGCGGCCCATAGGCGGGCAAACAAAGTCATAAGCAGACTTGTTACCGTTGTTCGGACGCTTGTTGTTCGACGAGGGCTCGTTTAGAGCGCTTATCTGCGTTCGTTTTGGAGCCACTTACCTTCCCGCTCCAATACCGAGTTTGCCTTGCAGTAGCATTGCTCGGTGATGTGGAGTGAGCTTGGCTTTACCGTAGCAACCACTCTGCGGAAGCTATGGTTATGTCCGTAGCTCCTCGTGAGTGTCTGTGGTTTTGCATTACCACATTTGCTCGAAGCGGGTGTGGCTCGGATGTAGCTCTTGAAGGTTCAGGAGAGAGGGTTGCTGATGTGCGTTCGCGTGCATTCCCTTCCTTCCTTTTGTTAAAGAAGGTGTTCATGTACCCTCTGCGGTTGTGAACCGGACAAGAGGGATTTGAAGCTTGAAGAGAACGAAGGCAATGCGGTTCCCCTGTGTCTGAGATGCGGTTCAGTCCAACGGACAACGCTGGTTCTGAGCATCTGACACACCTGAACGGGCTCGTGTGTCACACCCCGATTTCCACGTGTCTCACCGGTGGGCCCGGTGGGGGATTACCGTGACGATGTTGACAACAATATAGTCAAACCACACAATTATATAATGCACAGCGGAAGCATAATTTAAATATATAATTTCAACCTCTGATTTTAATATCAAAATGTATTACAGAAGTTGAATATCCACAGTGGATCGTAAATACAGATAAAGTATTGTTCCATTAGATACTGCAATCAAGCTTGCGAGGCTTATCCCGACGCTAGGGAGCTAATACCAGCCAATTACGTTTAGGTACCTGCACTTAATCTTTTTGGGGAAAATACGTCAGTTTACACTGGTAAATACATTCAACTGACACATTTGAAAATGTTTATCAAAATTGATTTGAATGCACGAGGCACAAACTCTTTTATAACTTGGGAAAATTCATAATGATCTTGTGAACGTTTTACATGTTCTTTTATGCGTTCAGTAGCCCGGGTCGTGCCGGGTTAAAGATTTATAGACACACCACGTTTGCGTAAAACCGTAGTACAGAAACCAACGGCTACGTCTTTTAGTTTTAATGTCGACACTTTATACCGGGTGTACGCCTACACCGGGATGTCGATGGTCGTGGCCATTTCGTAAAATGATGCCGAGGATATCCGGGACAACGGTCATTAAACCCCCCAAAGGCTTATAAGCAACAAAACTGTTTAAATGAGCCAATCATATTTAATCAATTAACCACCTAAGCGATGGAATTATATAATGCTCAATCAAGCGGTATTAATATACCGTAACCCAAGCCCATATAGGGGAAATAAGTCAAAAGTATTTACCTTTGCAAGTATTAATCCTTAATTTAGATCAAGTCACCGATAGCTTTTACTGGGGCTCCTAATCTGGAACGAAGGTTTTAATTAACCTCTTAGAATCCTAACGGCCCTTGTATTAGCCGTAGCTTAAACCGGTTGATTCCGATATATAGATATGGTTAATTCGCACGGAAAGGCGAAAACCGAGAATGGAGTATGATTTGGACCCAACAAGTTCAGAGACTTGTTTTATATGGGTTTATAGTTCATACTCTGGATTTTTGGGGTTCAAATAATATAATTTGACCCATATCGGCTAATGTATGAAAACTAGTTTCATAGGCCGAACCGTGCGCGCAATAGGCGAAACGGTTAACCATGAGAGTCGTACGCTTATTTCCTAAGTCAATATGCCTTAAAAGTATTTTGGTATCAGTAGGATACCTTCCGTAATGCCCGTAACGAGTTTAAGTTGATATTATGCCCCGTAGGGGCTTTTCGGTCATTTTAAAGACTTTAAAAGGGATTTTCGAGTTCTACAGGAAATCTGAGTTTCCCGAACATCTTATAAAGCTTAAAATACTTTATTTATTATTTAAAACCAGTAGCAACTGGAATCGGGTCAAAAGACCTTGTAGAACTCCCGTTTTGGCCAAAAAGGGCATATTCGGTATTTACCGAACCGTAGCCATAACCACAGGTTATGAGCAAGGTAAAATTTATTAAAAATCTTTAAAATTCCCAAAATATTATTTTACCACAGTGGGTAAAAGTTTTGGTGACGAAAACTTGGGTTAGATGGGCGTTATGCTAATTGCGCCGTTAATTACAAAACTTTCTTAAAAGTGCGCCTTTTAGCATAACTCTCATTCTAGGCCTCGGATTGACGTGAAACTTTAAGGACATGCTTATAATTTAACAAGCAAGGTTTTGGTCCGTTCACGTGTCCGAAATACTCGTTTTAATTTTAAAAGGCCGTTACGGTCAATTTTTAGGCGAATGACGGAATTGCGTAAAAGACTCGGATAACTCATGAACCGACCACAGAGGCGTATACCAACATGTGACCTGGTCCTAAGAGAGTCCTAAGGTATATTTATACCTCACTAAAACGGGTCAGAACTGAAGTCAAAGCAAAAGTCAAACTTTTGCGACTTTCGGCTCCGAACCGGTTCAATATAGTAAATGATCGATTCAAACGAGCGCAAACATGTTTATATACTTATTATCATGTTTTATGATTGTCAAAACAGGTTCCATAACATATATATTACAGATTATGCATAAATCGCTAAAATAGCTTTCTGTTGACTTTTTAACCGCACGTTTGACTCGATAATTGACATAGTTAGAGTGGTGATCAGGGGGAACCATTTTAGAGGTTTATTACCCACATAAATACCAACTCATAACCATTTTTGATTCGTCATAAGACTGAACCATTTGCAAGATATTGCAATGACAACCGTTAGTTACGACGGTTGAGTTTTTAGCTAAAAACTAAGCGAATGTTGAACCACAAAGGTTGGATTACTTACAGAAGCTCAAGAGAAGACTTAAGAATACAGGAGAATGCTTTAGAGCTCTTGGAATGACCAGATGAGTGAGTTTTGATGTTGTGAATGTTGTGAGCACAATGGTGCTATTTATAGCCAAAAACAAGGCCAAAATCATTACACAACATGCTACTACTGATCATGATGATGGGTAGGTGTCCCCTGAGTGATATGGGTCACTTGTAGGGTGCCCATGCCTCATACATTGGTGTTTGATCATTCAAAGGTTCCAAAAGCCAAGTAGTTACTACATTTCTGCATCTGGGCGTCGTACGCGACCCGCATGGACATTCCATGCAACTCTTACGCGGGTCGCCTGGGATCAGAAGATCAGACGCGAAATAGAGGAGGCTCGCGGCCCGCCTCAACTTATGTTTAAACCTTACGCGGGTCGCCTAAGGTTAAGATTTCAGGATTTTTAAATCTTTTTGTAATGATTACAGAATCTGGTCATTAATAACGAAATCTTTCGTAATGATTCGCCTGACCTTTCGGTTTTGAAGGGGTAACTTTGCGGTTTGGCCCTCGGTTATTTACCGATAGGGGCCTCGTGTTATTTACCCGCATTATAAAGTCCCCGGTTTATTTATTAATTATTCAGAAAGCCTTAACTTTCATTATTGACGCTTTTAACCCTTCTTCTACGAATTCGATCGTAACTTTCTCGTTTCATATCGAAACTTCGCGAAATTCATATATATTATTTTAGTGAGGGTATAATACCGTTACAAAGTCTTTGGAACGTTAAAGGGTCACTCAGAGGTATTATTAAACATGTTGACACAATTAACCCCTGTAGTTTGTAATCTCTCACTTTCTTCCGCGTTTTGTTTTTGTACGATCTATAATTTATTCGTTTGAAGGTTTAAGCATTATTTAGGGATACTATACAGTATATTTACCCTTGTTGACATTTATAACCCTCGAATTTATATACTTTCAAGGTTTGTCAAAATTAGTCCTTTGTTTATTATAGATGCCACGTGTAAACAAATGACACGTGTTAACACATCATTGGACACAAAAATTCGAGGTGTTACATCCTCACCCCCTTAAAATAAATCTCGACCCGAGATTTACTCAAATAAATAGGGGTATTTTTCTTTCATTGTAGCTTCGACTTCCCACGTATATTCAGGACCTCTACGAGCATCCCATTTGACCTTAACAATCGGTACGTGCTTTCTGCGAAGCTTCTTCACCTGTCGATCTTCAATCGACAAAGGCTTTTCTATGAACTTTAAGCTCTCATCTATATGCACATCTGTGTGTGGAATCACCAACGACTCGTCAGCGAAGCACTTTTTGAGATTGCAGATGTGGAACACATTGTGAATTCCATTGAGCTCTTCAGGCAAGTTCAGTTTATAGGCAACTGATCCGACTCGTTCAATGACCTCAAAAGGCCCTATGTATCTCGGACTCAGCTTGCCCTTCTTGCCGAAACGCATCACCCCCTTCCAGGGTGACACCTTAAGTAATACCTTTTCACCCACTTCAAAGTGAAAATCCTTACGCTTTGGATCAGCGTAGCTCTTCTGCCTATCGCGGGCAGCCTTGAGACGTTCCCGTATCTGGACAATCTTGTCCGTTGTTTGTAAAACAATCTCTGGTCCCGATAATTGGACCTCTCCTACTTCCGCCCAACAAACAGGCGATCTGCATTTCCTACCATATAATGCCTCAAAAGGCGCAGCCTTTATGCTGGTGTGGTAGCTATTATTGTAGGAGAATTCGATCAGGGGTAGGTTTTTATCCCAGTTACCACCTAAATCGATCGCACATGCACGAAGCATGTCTTCTAGCGTTTGGATAGTACGCTCACTTTGACCGTCCGTCTGTGGATGGTAAGCCGTACTAAAATTTAAACGCGTGCCCAAAGATTGCTGGAAACTTTTCCAGAAGTGAGATGTGTATCTAGTATCCCTGTCGGAGATAATAGACACAGGTATGCCGTGTAAGGCTACAATCTTATCAACATACAGTTGGGCTAACATATCGGAGCTATACGTCTCCTTGATGGGTAGAAAATGAGCTGATTTAGTCAGCCTATCGACTATGACCCATATTGTATCGTTTCCTTTCCTGGTCTTGGGTAACTTGGTTATGAAGTCCATAGTTACACATTCCCACTTCCACTCGGGAAGTTCAGGCTGTTGTAGCAAGCCAGACGGCTTTTGGTGCTCGGCTTTGACTTGAGCACAAGTCAAGCACTTTGCTACATGGGCGGCTACAGACTTTTTCAAGCCTATCCACCAATAATTTGCCCTTAAATCTTGGTACATTTTATCAGCACCAGGATGGACTGAGTATTTGGAACTATGGGCTTCCTGGAGAACAACATCACGTAGTCCTCCGTAAATCGGAACCCATATACGTCCGTTCATCCTAAGAATTCCATCCTTGCTAAGAGTCAACTGCTCCTCAGTTACTCCCAGCTTTTCATTAGGATAATTAGCTTCCAACACAGCCTCACACTGCGCAGCTAATATCCTTTCTATCAAATTATTTTTAACTTCAATGCTCTTGGCATTGATTCGAATGGGTTTTACACTTTCTTTCCTGCTCAAGGCATCGGCGACTACATTCGCCTTGCCGGGATGGTACCTGATTTCACAGTCATAATCATTCAGGGTTTCCATCCAACGGCGCTGCCTCATGTTCAACTCCTTCTGGTTGAACAGGTGCTGGAGGCTTTTGTGATCAGAATAAATCACAAATTTAATGCCATAAAGGTAGTGCCTCCACAACTTAAGTGCAAATACAACGGCACCCAACTCCAAGTCGTGGGTGGTGTAATTCTTTTCATGCACCTTTAATTGCCTTGAAGCATAGGCAATCACCTTGCCCTTCTGCATAAGCACACACCCCATGCCTGTGTGTGATGCATCGCAGTAAACTACGAATTCATCTGTGCCTTCAGGTAAGGTCAACACAGGTGCGTTGCTTAGCTTTTGCTTCAGTATTTCGAAGGACTCTTGCTGCTTTGGGCCCCAAATGTACTTTTCTTTCTTCTTGGTCAAGGAAGTCAAGGGCGCAGCAATCCTTGAAAAATTCTCAATAAATCTCCGGTAATATCCTGCTAATCCCAGGAAACTACGGATTTCGGTAGGCGTCTTTGGCTCTTGCCAGTTCATGACTGCCTCCACCTTAGCGGGATCCACTTGGATACCACGCTCACTCACAACGTGTCCTAAAAACTGAACCTCTCTTAGCCAGAATTCACATTTCGAGAATTTGGCGTAGAGTTTCTCACGTTGTAGTAATTCGAGAATGCAACGGAGGTGCTTCTCGTGGTCAGCTTGATTCTTGGAATAGATAAGGATATCGTCGATGAAGACTATGACGAATTTATCTAAATACGGCTTGCACACGCGATTCATGAGGTCCATGAACGCAGCCGGTGCATTTGTGAGCCCAAAAGGCATCACTAGGAACTCGTAATGACCATAGCGAGTCCTAAATGCAGTCTTGTGTACATCTTCATCTCTGACCCTTAGTTGATGATAACCCGACCTTAAGTCGATCTTGGAGAAGTAGCTTGCTCCTTGCAGCTGATCGAATAGATCATCGATCCTTGGTAAAGGATATCTGTTCTTTATGGTAACTTTATTCAGCTCTCTATAGTCGATGCACAACCGCATCGATCCGTCCTTCTTCTTTACAAATAGGACAGGAGCTCCCCAGGGAGATGAACTAGGTCTGATAAAACCTTTCGCCAGCAGTTCATCCAACTGGGTCCTCAGTTCTTTCATTTCCGTCGGAGCTAATCTGTAAGGTGCTCGTGCTATCGGAGCTGGTCCAGGTATGATGTCAATTCTGAACTCCACTTGTCTATCTGGTGGCAAACCAGGTAGTTCTTCAGGAAAAATCTCGGGGTATTCAGAAATGACAGGAAGATTCTCGATCTTCGGCTTTGGTTCTTCAATTATCACCTGAGCCATGTAAATTACACAGCCTCTGTTCAAACACCTTGAAGCTTTCAGCATAGATACGTCTTCGGGCAATCCGTAATGCGTATCCCCTCGAATGGTAAGAGATTCACCACTCGGAGTCTTTAAAACTATTTGCCTTTTGCCGCAAATGATTTGGGCCTGGTTATGGGATAACCAGTCCATGCCTAGCACGATGTCAAAACCCGCAAGTTTGAAAGGAAGTAGAGATAAAGGAAAAGAATGGTTCCTAATGGACATTTCACATCCTTCTAGAACGGTAGAGACGGTTTCTATCGTGCCGTCTGCTAACTCTACTTCGTATTTCACGTCAAGGGTTTTGATTGGCATATTTAGTAGTTGGCAAAATTTCTGGTCTACAAAGGATTTATCAGCGCCAGAATCGAATAGTACTCTTGCAAATATATTATTTACGAGAAAAGTACCTGTAAGCACATTGTCGTCCTTAACCGCTTCCTTTGCATCCAAGCGGAAAACTCTCGCATTCGACTTCTTCGTCTCTTCCGCCTTCTTGGCATACTTCGGGCAATTACTCTTTATGTGCCCCTTTTCGTTACAATTAAAGCAGGTTGCGTCCTTTATCTTTTTGCACTCCACTGTCTTATGCTCCTTGGACTTGCATAGCCCACAGGGTGGAGTCCTTTGTTGCGACTGTGAACCAGACGCAAACCTACACTTCCCGGAGTGAGGTTTCTTGCAGACCTTGCAGTGAGGTCTTCCATCAGCTTGCCCCTCCTTCTTTGCCTCCGACCCTCTTTTGCCCTCACCGTTTCCACGGTGCTTTTTACCGGACTTTCGTGAGGTATCATCCTCACGCTTTCGCTTTTCAGCCTCCTTGCTTCTTTGTGCCCTCAGACGGACAGCATCAAGTGTAAGAGACAAGGAGAGGTCAGTAACTGACCTGAAGGTCGTTGGCCTAGAGGCCTTTACACTGGCCTTAATCGCCGGTTCCAAGCCCCCAATGAATCGGGCAATTCTTCGTGGTTCTGGTGTCACAAGATATGGCACCAGGCGTGACATAGTGTTAAAGCTTGTCAGATAAGCTTGACAATCCAGGTTTGTCATCACTAGTGAGACAAAATCAGCCTCAATCTTCTCAACCTCGTGCTGAGGGCAGTAGTTTTCTTTTATGAGGGTAATAAACTCCCCCCATGACATTTTGTACAAGGCAGACTTACCTGAAGCCTGCACCAGAGCTCTCCACCATGCCAGGGCCTCGCCCTTGAATGACTGGGACACAAACTTAACCACGTCCCTCTCAGCGCACCCGCTGATGTCCACAATCGTGTCCATCTCGTCCAGCCAGGTGATACAATCAACCGCACCTTTTTCCCCTGTAAATTCACGGGGCTTGCATGATACAAAGTATTTGTAGGTGCAACCCTTAGCACTGGACGCATCAGTATATTCTCTATCGCGGTGAACGCTGTGCTCAGTAGACGAATGCTTGTCGTCATCTTTCTTGGGTTCAGAGGGTGGTTTGGAGTGTGTCTTTGGTTTAGAGGGTGGTTTTGGCCTGGACAGCATTGTTGATCAGAGCCTTTAGCTGTGCGCCTGTCAAATGTACTGACGCATTGTCATAGTCATCTTCGTTTGTGTGGCTGTTCTCTCCATTGGGATCCGCCATTGTAACTTGAATCTGTTACAGAAGATAACAAAACTTTAATTTAGGAGATTATTATGTGTTTGTCTTTTATGACAATTTGTCAACCATGGTACAGAGACCATATTCGGTTAACTTATTATCTCATTACATTAAATATTAGGATTTGAATATATCCTATTTTAACTATATAATAGTATTGGCGGCATAAAGTCTAATCACGATGATGTTTTATAATATTAACCGAGATTTCAGAGAATCAAAGGCATAGAGAGTTGAACCGTAGTTCTTTTATCTCTTTCTGACAGAGAGTCATAGACTACCACTGCCTTTTGTCTTTATAAGACAATTATTATGGCCCATAGGCATTACACCTCTAATGGATGTCTTAATATGGTTGGCCCGTAGGCACTACATCACTAATGGATGTTTTAATAATATTGGCCCGTAGGCACTGCATCACTAATGGATGTCTTTATAATACTGGTCCGTAGGCATTGCATCGCTAAATGGATGTCTTTATAATATTGGCCCGTAGGCACTACATCACTAATGGATGTTTTAATAGTTCTGGCCCGTAGGCACTGCATCGCTAAATGGATGTCTTTATAATATTGGCCCGTAGGCACTACATCACTAATGGATGTTTTAATAGTTCTGGCCCGTAGGCACTGCATCGCTAAATGGATGTCTTTATAATATTGGCCCGTAGGCACTACATCACTAATGGATGTTTTAATAGTGATTACCTTCATTGGTGATTTAACCCACGATTTATAAATCATTTAGTTGGGTTTTGAAATCCTCAAAGGATTATTGTATAAGAATGACGTGCGTGATTATAACGAATCACATCTGCCATAAATGTTAACATGCGCACAGAGGTTAACAGGGAATTAGAATCTTTTCAGCTAGGTCGTACCATCTTGACTGATCTTAAAAGACCCCAAGCTAGGTTTCACCCCCCCTTAAGATTCTTTATTAGGCAGATCAATATAAAAGGAATGGTTTTGATTTATTTGTATGTATATTAAAACAAAACTCATAACATACATTCCGAAATTTCAAATACAACTACATATTGCCCTAAACGGGTCTTTCAAATAGTACATACCTCCATAGAGGTTTTAAAATAAGTGACAAGTCCACGCAGGGACTAATACAAGATAGGTGTCCGTGCAAGGACGAAAGATAAGTCCACATAGGGGCTGAAATATGATAAGTTGTCCACACAGGGACTTATTTAAAGTAGAAATTACAGTAGTACAGTTATTAAGGGCTAGTGGTCACGTTTCTTCTTTTTGCCCTTTAGTAGATTTGCCAAGCCTTTGAGAAATCCTCGGTGGCTTTTCTTTTCTTCCTCGAACTCTCTCTCCACACGATCTAGTCGATGGAGTATTTCTTCCTGTCCAGGAGGAGAAAATCGTGGTTGTGGCGCTTGATGCGGAACTGGAGGTCTGGGAGGTATTGGATACCCATGTGCTGAGTAATCCGGTGGTCCCATGTTTCCATGTGCTCCGTCAGGGTAGCGCGCATTATATCTAGCCGACACCACATATGGGTCGCGCTCATAGCCGTAGTTGTATTGTGCTTGTGACGGTTCAAACGGGTTGTAAGCCGTTGGACCTGTGTAAGCTGGTATGGGTTGGTCATACCCAAATGGTGGCGAATTTCGTGCAGTAGGCGCGGAGTTCGCCTCCTGTATAGGACTTGAAGGTCCTTCTTCATGTAGTGGCGGATAGTGGCTACTACTAGAATGTCGAGGAGTGCTGAAGTGGTTACCCCCTCCTCCTCGTGTAGACATACGAGCATTGGTCCTCCTACGCCTCGGCGGATCAGGTATAACTGGTTGTGCCGGTGGCGGAGGTGGTGGCGTAACTGCCTCAAAGCGTGAATCCTCAGAGGGATCCTGTGGATGTCTCGGTTGCGATGTCTGATGAGATGGTGTGTTGTACCACTCATGTCGGTCAAACAAGGCCATAAAGCTGTCTGGGCCTTGATACTGCGGACCATGATATGAAGATCCATCAGATACTTCTATCGGATGCGTGGGCGTACCACGAGCTGGTTCAGTTGGATCCTCATCTTCCTCCATGGGATCTTCAGAAAAATGGTCTTGTGGCCCTAGTGGAACAAAACCTGAAGGTTCCTGTATGTAGTCAGCCGGATTAAACTGAGCTACGTAGTATGGAGTAGGGTCGTCATAATTCCGGTGCGAAACCGAACGTTGTAGAGGTATGAAGGAAGGTTGTGGGTTGTTGGGATTATTTTCTGAATCTGGCCCAAAGGAGTGCCGGTAGGATGGCGTCGAGCTGTGCGAAGTGGAATGCCTCGCTGGTTCGTAAAGATCTCTTCGTCGTTGTGGCTCTTCGCTCCTTGTCATCGAAGGATGTCTTGTACCAGATGGTCCAGCTTCTTGATCGTGATGTGTCACGATTTCTCCTCGGCCTCTACGTCCCCTTCCTCTTCCTCGGAATATAACAGGTGGCATTTTCCTGCTCCAAAACTTATTAATAATCAGATCGAAAATAAAGACAAAAAGGAGTATCAATCCGAATTTGTCCTAAGTTCTTGTCTAGACTCAAGTATGTGCAATTGTGTCATTGAGATTAAACACAATAGGATAGTGTTTAATTCACTCAATGTTGGCTCTGATACCAACCTGTCACACCCCGATTTCCACGTGTCTCACCGGTGGGCCCGGTGGGGGATTACCGTGACGATGTTGGCAACAATATAGTCAAACCACACAATTATATAATGCACAGCGGAAGCATAATTTAAATATATAATTTCAACCTCTGATTTTAATATCAAAATGTATTACAGAAGTTGAATATCCACAGTGGATCGTAAATACAGATAAAGTATTGTTCCATTAGATACTGCAATCAAGCTTGCGAGGCTTATCCCGACGCTAGGGAGCTAATACCAGCCAATTACGTTTAGGTACCTGCACTTAATCTTTTTGGGGAAAATACGTCAGTTTACACTGGTAAATACATTCAACTGACACATTTGAAAATGTTTATCAAAATTGATTTGAATGCACGAGGCACAAACTCTTTTATAACATGGGAAAATTCATAATGATCTTGTGAACGTTTTACATGTTCTTTTATGCGTTCAGTAGCCCGGGTCGTGCCGGGTTAAAGATTTATAGACACACCACGTTTGCGTAAAACCGTAGTACAGAAACCAACGGATACGTCTTTTAGTTTTAATGTCGACACTTTATACCGGGTGTACGCCTACACCGGGATGTCGATGGTCGTGGCCATTTCGTAAAATGATGCCGAGGATATCCGGGACAACGGTCATTAAACCCCCCAAAGGCTTATAAGCAACAAAACTGTTTAAATGAGCCAATCATATTTAATCAATTAACCACCTAATCGATGGAATTATATAATGCTCAATCAAGCGGTATTAATATACCGTAACCCAAGCCCATATAGGGGAAATAAGTCAAAAGTATTTACCTTTGCAAGTATTAATCCTTAATTTAGATCAAGTCACCGATAGCTTTTACTGGGGCTCCTAATCTGGAACGAAGGTTTTAATTAACCTCTTAGAATCCTAACGGTCCTTGTATTAGCCGTAGCTTAAACCGGTTGATTCCGATATATAGATATGGTTAATTCGCACGGAAAGGCGAAAACCGAGAATGGAGTATGATTTGGACCCAACAAGTTCAGAGACTTGTTTTATATGGGTTTATAGTTCATACTCTGGATTTTTGGGGTTCAAATAATATAATTTGACCCATATCGGCTAATGTATGAAAACTAGTTTCATAGGCCGAACCGTGCGCGCAATAGGCGAAACGGTTAACCATGAGAGTCGTACGCTTATTTCCTAAGTCAATATGCCTTAAAAGTATTTTGGTATCAGTAGGATACCTTCCGTAATGCCCGTAACGAGTTTAAGTTGATATTATGCCCCGTAGGGGCTTTTCGGTCATTTTAAAGACTTTAAAAGGGATTTTCGAGTTCTACAGGAAATCTGAGTTTCCCGAACAGCTTATAAAGCTTAAAATACTTTATTTATTATTTAAAACCAGTAGCAACTGGAATCGGGTCAAAAGACCTTGTAGAACTCCCGTTTTGGCCAAAAAGGGCATATTCGGTATTTACCGAACCGTAGCCATAACCACAGGTTATGAGCAAGGTAAAATTTATTAAAAATCTTTAAAATTCCCAAAATATTATTTTACCACAGTGGGTAAAAGTTTTGGTGACGAAAACTTGGGTTAGATGGGCGTTATGCTAATTGCGCCGTTAATTACAAAACTTTCTTAAAAGTGCGCCTTTTAGCATAACTCTCATTCTAGGCCTCGGATTGACGTGAAACTTTAAGGACATGCTTATAATTTAACAAGCAAGGTTTTGGTCCGTTCACGTGTCCGAAATACTCGTTTTAATTTTAAAAGGCCGTTACGGTCAATTTTTAGGCGAATGACGGAATTGCGTAAAAGACTCGGATAACTCATGAACCGACCACAGAGGCGTATACCAACATGTGACCTGGTCCTAAGAGAGTCCTAAGGTATATTTATACCTCACTAAAACGGGTCAGAACTGAAGTCAAAGCAAAAGTCAAACTTTTGCGACTTTCGGCTCCGAACCGGTTCAATATAGTAAATGATCGATTCAAACGAGCGCAAACATGTTTATATACTTATTATCATGTTTTATGATTGTCAAAACAGGTTCCATAACATATATATTACAGATTATGCATAAATCGCTAAAATAGCTTTCTGTTGACTTTTTAACCGCACGTTTGACTCGATAATTGACATAGTTAGAGTGGTGATCAGGGGGAACCATTTTAGAGGTTTATTACCCACATAAATACCAACTCATAACCATTTTTGATTCGTCATAAGACTGAACCATTTGCAAGATATTGCAATGACAACCGTTAGTTACGACGGTTGAGTTTTTAGCTAAAAACTAAGCGAATGTTGAACCACAAAGGTTGGATTACTTACAGAAGCTCAAGAGAAGACTTAAGAATACAGGAGAATGCTTTAGAGCTCTTGGAATGACCAGATGAGTGAGTTTTGATGTTGTGAATGTTGTGAGCACAATGGTGCTATTTATAGCCAAAAACAAGGCCAAAATCATTACACAACATGCTACTACTGATCATGATGATGGGTAGGTGTCCCCTGAGTGATATGGGTCACTTGTAGGGTGCCCATGCCTCATACATTGGTGTTTGATCATTCAAAGGTTCCAAAAGCCAAGTAGTTACTACATTTCTGCATCTGGGCGTCGTACGCGACCCGCATGGACATTCCATGCAACTCTTACGCGGGTCGCCTGGGATCAGAAGATCAGACGCGAAATAGAGGAGGCTCGCGGCCCGCCTCAACTTATGTTTAAACCTTACGCGGGTCGCCTAAGGTTAAGATTTCAGGATTTTTAAATCTTTTTGTAATGATTACAGAATCTGGTCATTAATAAGGAAATCTTTCGTAATGATTCGCCTGACCTTTCGGTTTTGAAGGGGTAACTTTGCGGTTTGGCCCTCGGTTATTTACCGATAGGGGCCTCGTGTTATTTACCCGCATTATAAAGTCCCCGGTTTATTTATTAATTATTCAGAAAGCCTTAACTTTCATTATTGACGCTTTTAACCCTTCTTCTACGAATTCGATCGTAACTTTCTCGTTTCATATCGAAACTTCGCGAAATTCATATATATTATTTTAGTGAGGGTATAATACCGTTACAAAGTCTTTGGAACGTTAAAGGGTCACTCAGAGGTATTATTAAACATGTTGACACAATTAACCCCTGTAGTTTGTAATCTCTCACTTTCTTCCGCGTTTTGTTTTTGTACGATCTATAATTTATTCGTTTGAAGGTTTAAGCATTATTTAGGGATACTATACAGTATATTTACCCTTGTTGACATTTATAACCCTCGAATTTATATACTTTCAAGGTTTGTCAAAATTAGTCCTTTGTTTATTATAGATGCCACGTGTAAACAAATGACACGTGTTAACACATCATTGGACACAAAAATTCGAGGTGTTACATCGTGTGTGTCATGTCCGCATATTCCACGTGTGCTCGTGGGTAGTGCGGATAGGTATTATACCCCCTTATAGTGTAGAGATATATATTTTTACCTATTTTTAGGGGTATGTTAAAAAACGACATGCGGTATGGGTTATGGTGCGGTATACCAGAGAAACCGCATGCCGCTTATAATTGGAGAATGTAGTCGCTTTTTGTTGCAAACGTGGCTGATCTCACGTGTGAGTTGGTGGAAGTTGGTGAGATCTTCCTGGCATGTGCTGAAATGAAAGGACGTTTGCACTGCCCGAGGCATTAAATGCACTGTAGTGAAGAGTGTAAACGTCTCTTGTGTCAGGCGCGTGGGCGGCCACGCGCGCGTGATAACCGTCAGCGGAAACGGCGCTCGACACGTGGTGTCATACGATTCACTCTTTTTGAACGTGATGATTTGTTTTCTCCCTCCGCATTAATTGCGATGGGTATATAAGGGGAAACCGTTCGTGGTTTCCCTCACTTGTTTGAAATTTCAAAAATTTGCCGGTGAGAGAAACCTTGTTCTTTGTCTTCTCCGACGAAATTCCTTGAAGTTCCAGTGAGGGTTTCTAGTTTTTCTGTTCACCATCTTCTGTTTCTTTGATATTCTTGATGGCTGAACCATCTAATCCACACAATGTGGAGGGTGAAAACCCAGAACAGCCGGTAGTGGCTGAAGAAGAAGAAGAGGGGGCTGCCGGTGGTGGATTACCGGCGTTGAAGTGGACCAGAAAAACCTTTGATCGTCTTATGCTTGATGTCCAAATGCCCCCTGAGTATGGGGCTCAGTATCCATCGGAGGGTGATACTGGTGCCGACGCTCCGGCCGGTTATGTGACCATGTGGGCCGACTTTTTTGGTGACTGTAATCTCCGGTTACCGTTGACGGTGTTTGTTGTTGATGTCTTGGAGTGGTACAAGGTCCACATTTCTCAAGTGAGTCCGTTTGGTATGATTCGGATTCGTAATTTTGAGTTCACCTTCCGTGCTCTTGGTATAGAGCCTACCGTCGGAGATTTCCGACGGTTTTATCAGATGACTGTATCATTGGGTTTCTTTTCTTTCCGTCAACGAGACGGTAGCCCCAAGCTGATGACTCCTCCCAAGGGGATGACGATGTGGAAGAAGAAATTCTTCTACGTCAAGGCTGCTGCCATTGTTGCAGACATGACGTTTCGGAATGTGACCGAGACGATCATAGGGGAGACCATTGCGATGCCCAGCTTGAAATCAGTGCAGTGGTTTCCGCAGCTTCAGACTATTGAGTCTGTGAAGCTGACCAATACGCAACTGTGGTTGTTGCGTATGATGTTGACGAGGAGGAACAAGAACTCGAGACCCGTGGTGCGGGAGAAAAGCGGTGGTACGTACTCTTCATGTGTTTAAGTTCCCTATTCTTTTTGGCGGTACTGATTTTATGTGTTATCAGAGGATGCTCCCGCATGGAGGATGTTTGCCCCGGATTTCCTTGGGACGGTTGAGACCGTAGTTTGTGCGGATGGTGAGGAGGATCATAATGCTATCATCCGTAGTAACTTCCGGGTGCCTACTGAGGCCGCACTAGCAGTTGAGTTGCCGCCAGGCAAAGGTATAATTTGGAAGCTTTTTCACTTGTGATGATAATGTTGGTTTATTGACTCACCCTTTGGATTGATTCCATGCAGGTGATCTTGGGGCCTTAGGGGACCCCGAAGCGAAAGGTGTGCCAAAGAGGCAAACTGTGAAGGGCGTGCGCTTTCGCCAAAAGAAGATAAAGGAGGTCACTGTTCTGCCTCATCTGGTGCCGCAGGCGGCAGGTATCTCTCACTCTTCTTTTCGTCGATACAAGGATTATGTGATAGTATCTGATACCCTTGAGGGTTTGGGTACAGCTGCGGGGTCGCGTTCTGGTGCTGCGAAGAAACAGGCAGAAGAGACGGCCGCGGGAGGGACAGCTGCGGGTCCCCCTGTTATTGGTGAGAAGAGAAGGCCAGAGCAGAAAGCTACTGGTGGTGTTGAAACCAAACGTCGGAGACTGGTAACCAAAAGGTCTGCTCCGACGCAGAAAAAACCTGCGGTTGTCGTTGGTAAGTGTAGGCTAGCTTGTCTTAACTGTTATGTGTAACTTGTTTTTGATAGCTATTTGACTTTGTTTTTTGTAGAGCTTCAAGATGAAGATGTCTCTATCTTTGATGCTCCAGGGTCATCCCCGCGTGCCACGGATGCGGGTGCAACTGAAGTGCCATCAACACCCCCTGCCAAGGTGGTGTCGGAGTCGACGGTGCGGACAGAGGGTACCGCAGAGAATGCTGCGACCCAGATATTTGACACTGTTGACTCGTCCAACAATCTGATCTCCCTCAATGAGGGAGACAATTTGAGTGTGCGGTTCGCTGATACTGGGAAGCAACATTCTGATGCCGGACCGCAAAAAACTGGCGCTGAAGCGCGGCAGCATGATGCTCAGCCGCAGAAGTCTCCTGTTGATAAGGGTACCGGCTCGTCTGCCGGTGGTGCGGGGTATGATGGGCCTCCAATTCAGCCTGGGGAGTCTGAGTTGGAGTATTACTACCGCACTTACACCCAGGGTCGCAGTACTGTGTATCACCGACCCCCCTGGACTGTTATGCAGGGGGATGATATTTCCAATGACCCTTCTGCATGCAAGGAGATTTTGGGTGGTTTGGGCACCCCTTTTGAAGTGGAGCGAGCCCGCGCTGCACCCCGTGAGCTGCGCATAAACCAGCTCTCAACAATGTTAGTAGGGTCTTCTATTGTGGCGAATGCCATCTTGGAAGACTACAAGGTGTTGGGTCGCCGCGAGGAGGAGGCTGCTCGTATGCGGGCGGAAGCGGAAAAGTTAGTCCAGGCTGCTCATGCGGGTGCAGAGCAGCTCGAGAAGGACAAGGCTGCTTTTGAGAAGCAGAAGCAGACTTCTGAATGGGCTGCCACTGCCCAGCTGAAACAGGTGCGTACCCTTGCTAAACTTCTTGCTGATGAGCGCAAGAGTTGGAATGAAAAAATGTCCAATGAGCGCAAGAAGTGGAAATCATCTTGGGCTAAGCAGAATGACATTCTGTTTCATGCTCGGCAGGAGTTGACAAATGCCAAGGCAGCGAACGCTACCTTGAGCCAGGAGAAAGCTGCGGCTGAGGCCATTTCTGTTAAAGCGCTGCAGGCGAAGGCCGACGCCCTGAAGGCGCTTGAAGAAGCCAAAGAAGCCGGGGCTCGTGCCGCGAAAACCCTTGAGGAGGCTGAAGAGAGGGAGAGCCGTGCTTCTAAGGCTCTTGAAGAGGCGAATGCGGAGCGCATTCGTTTGGGCAAAGTTGTTGCCAGCCTGCAGGTATGTTTCTTTAACTTTGTTACTTTCTTCCTTGTTTCGTAAATGTTTATCGTGTAAACTGTTTACTGTTTTTTGACAGGCTGAGGTTCAGGCCCGGGAGGTCGCGGTTACAGACCTTACTGCCCGCGTGTCTGTTGCGGAGAAGCGGGCTGATGCCGCTGTTGAGGCCAAGGATGCCTTGGTGTCCTCTGTTGACCAGTTGGAGGCTGACCGTGAGTGGTTGCGGACTCACGGCATCGCGCGTGTAAGTATCCGTTGCCTTTACATTTGCTTGGATTAGTATTCAAGACTTATGATCCTTTTATTGCAGATTGTTGAGGCTATCATGAATGCCCCTGAGACCGCGGCTGATTTGGATCTGGTCAGGGATCGCGCGCGTGATGCAGGCTTTAAAGCTGGTTATAACCGCTGCATTGGCGATATCAATGTATTATCCGCAGGCGGTTATACTGATAAGCGATCCGGGTTCCATGGTGTGGACACCGAGTCGCTTCTTAAAGCGGCCGAAGTCTCCTTTTATGATACGCCCCTTGCCTGTGTAGGGGAACTGGACGATTTTTTGGAGGCTGCGGACTATGTTGACCGCTTGCGGATGCTTTATCCGGATGCGGAAGAGGAAGAACCCGCTGGTGGTGCCGGAGGAGATGCGGGAACCAGCGGTACAAAATAGGGTTTAGGTTGGCTAGTGTGCCTCCTTTTTGTATTCCTCTTGTATAGAATAGGAACTTTATGTAAATTCATTAAGCATCATGTGGGTGCTTGAATTTTTTGAATACAAAGTTTCTTTGTTCAGTTTGTACAAGTGTTTTTAATTCTTGCATGTCTGAACGTATGTATGCGTAACTTTACCCATTTATGAACGGGGTCAAGTATACTCCATACTTTTGTTGTATGAGTACGCATCAATTCTGTTATTTACCGTGTGAGGGTTTTAGAATTGCTTAAGCTTTGTAAAAGCTTATATATCTGGAACTCTACCCATTTGTGAATGGGGTCAAGTGTACTCCATACCTTTGTCGTATGAGTCCGCGTCAATTCCATTGTTTGCCTTTTTAGGCTCAGGAATTGTGTTAAGTGTTTAACAAAAACTTGTTTATCCGGCCGGATAAACATGCAAGTCTTTTTGCCTTTTGCTGGCCTATTACAATATTTGTGTGTGGTTACCACTTTGTATGGGTATCGCGAATGAAGATTTTGCCAATCTGTTTTTGGGATACCGCAAAGTGGAACACGCATTTGTAATAGTAATAACAAACAATAATGTATAAAATTGCTTATTTATTTATTTGCAAATGGCCTGCGGCCCGATAGGTTACATAGAGAAATGTAAAAACATGGCTTACATATAACAGTGTCGAAGCTGTTGTGCATTCCACGTGCGTGCGATAGGTTCGCCTTCTAGTGTTTGTAATTTGTACGCGCCTTTCCCTAAGACCTCTTTGATGAGGTAGGGTCCTTCCCACTTGGGGGCAAGTTTGCCTGGGCGCTCGGCATTAGATGCCTCATTGTCGCGTAGGACGTAGTCTCCTGGGTTGAAAGTACAAACGCGGACGCGCGCGTTGTAGTATTTTTCAAGTTTGGATTTATATTTGGCCTCGTTAATGGCAGCGTTTTCGCGCCTTTCTTCCAAGAGGTCCAAATCGATCCTGCGTTCCATGTTGTTGTCTAGTTTTTCAATAGCCAACATTCTAGGAGAGGGGAGACCTACTTCTGCGGGGATCACCGCTTCTGAACCGTAGACTAGGCTGAAGGGTGTTTCCCCATTGCTTGTTTTTGGGCTTGTACGGTGAGCCCATAAGATACTTGGGAGTTCATCGACCCAGCCACGCCTGGCCGTTCCCAACCGTGCCTTGATCCCTTCGACTAGGCTTTTATTGATACTCTCGACTTGGCCGTTCCCTTGCGGGTGTGCGACTGATGAGAATATGTGCTCAATATGTAGTTCTTTTAGCCATTTTTGGAATTCGTCGGCAGCGAAGTTGGTGCCGTTATCGGTGACAATGCACATTGGTAAACCGAAACGGCAGATGATTTGTTCCCAAATGAACTTCCTTGTTATCATAGCAGTGGTTGAGGCGAGCGGTTTTGCTTCCACCCATTTTGTGAAGTAATCAACCGCTACTATGATAAATTTAACCGCACCTGGAGCGTCAGGGAAAGGTCCCACAACGTCAATTGCCCATTTCTGAAAGGGCCATGCGGTTGTGACGGGGACTAAGTTGTTTTTTTGGCCGCAAGGTTTTTGGAGCATGACGTTGACAGTCGATGCACTTGCGCAACTCTTTGACGGCGTCCAGGTGCATGCCGGGCCAGTAATACCCGGCATTCATGATTTTGGCCACTACCATGCGTGGTCCAGCATGTATGACACATATGCCCTCGTGTATCTCTCGAATGAGGTATGTGGCATCCTGGGGGTTGACGCATCGTAGTAGTGGCCCGAGGTATGATTTGCGGTATAAGATACCGTCTCCCATTTGATAATGGCACGCTTTGTATTGTAGTTTGCGTGCTTCTGATTTGCTTTCGGGAGTCACACCTGACTGTAGGTATGCGATAATAGGTTTCATCCATGATGTTGAACCGTATTGAATGACGTTGACTTGGCGCAGGGGTACCGAAGGATTTTGCAGGATTTCGATGCGTATCTCCTTTGCCAAGTGTTGGAAGCTGGTAGATGCAAGTTTCGATAGTGCATCTGCGGACTTGTTTTCGCTTCGATTAATATGGCGAATATTGAACGAAGCGAATTTGGATTTTAGTTGCAGGACTTGCTCAAGGTAGAGGATCATGATATCCCCTTTTGCGGCATAGTCGCCGCGTACTTGGCCTGCAACTAACAAAGAGTCGACGTGTGCTTCCAGATGTTGCACGCCGATTTTGACTGCTAAACGTAGCCCCGCTAACAGAGCCTCATATTCTGCCTCGTTGTTTGTGCTTTTGAATTCGAGGCGGATTGCATATGTAAGCTCTTGGCCGTCAGGGCTGACGAGTCGCAGACCTGCACCCGCACCTTCGTCGTTGGAGGCACCATCTGTGAAGAGTGCCCATGTCTCTGAGGAGGGTGGCGTTGGTGCAGGAGTTTGTGCTTCTTCGCATTCTTGGATGCGATTCACCGGTACTTCGGCGGCGAAATCAGCTAAGATCTGGCCTTTAATCGCGGGGCGCGGTTTATAGTGTATCGTGTGCGCGCCCAGCTCGATTGCCCATTTCGCTAATCTCCTAGAGATGTCGGGTTCGGATAGGATCGGGCCGATCCTGTAATTGGTTAGCACTGTGATGACGTGGTTTACGAAGTAGCGTCGCAACCGTCTTGAAGCGTGCACTAATGCTAGCACCAATTTCTCCATTATTGAGTATCTCGTCTCTGGGTCATTGAGCATCTTGCTGATGTAATAGATGGGTGTTTGAACCCCCTTTCGGTCCACTATTAATACCGCACCCACCGCGTTATCCGCGGCGGATAGGTATAATATGAGTGGCTCATCTTTGCGTGGTGCGGTTAAAGTTGGGAGTTGTATCAAACATTCCTTCATTTCCCGGAAGGCCTGTTCAGCCTCTGCGGTCCACTGGAATTGTTCTTTCTTTGAACAGCTCCGCAGGGTCTTGATGAACGGATAAGACTTAGCTGCGTGGTTAGCTAAGAATCTGTTAAGTGCCGCTAGCCTGCCGGCTAGTCGTTGCATATCCTTCATCGATGAAGGCGATGGCATGCGCTCGATCGCCTGGACTTTCTCCGGGTTTACCTTGAATCCATCTTTAGTGACGATGAACCCAAGGAATTTTCCTTCTTCCATTCCAAACGAGCATTTTCCTGGATTGAGCTTTATGTTAACGCTGCGCAGAGTTTGGAATGTTCTTTCAATATCTGTGAGCATGGTATCCTCTTCCATGCTCATGACGACCAGGTCGTCCATGTAGATTTCGACACTTTTGCTTATTTGGCCGCGGAAAGTGTCGTTCATCAACTTTTGGTAGGTTGAGCCCGCGTTGCGCAACCCAAACGGCATCTTTGTGTAGCAGTAATTTCCGGTGGGAGTCCGGAATGCCGTTTTGTCTTCATCCTCGATTGCCATTTGTACTTGATGGTACCCTTTGTAGCAATCGAGGAAACACTTCCACCTGAATGGTGCGAGATTATCGACTTTTTCGTCGATTTCTGGAAGCGCGTAACAGCCTTGAGGCAGGCTTTGTTAAGGTCTTTGTAATCGACGCACATGCGCCAGCCCCCGGACGGTTTTTCTACCATGACTGGATTGGATAACCACGTCTGGTATTTGACTTCCCGCAGGATGCCTGCGGAGAGCAGTTCTTCGATCTGCTCTTGCATCGCCTGATTTATAGCTGATCCAAGGTGGCGTTGGCCTTGGATCACTGGCTTAATACCTGGCAAGGTATTCAAATGATGTTGCGCAACATCACGTGGGACCCCGGTCATGTCTGCGGGTGTCCACGCGAAGATGTCCTGGTTCCTAAAGAGAAGTTGCTTCAGTTGCGCTTTTGTGGTCGGGGATAAGGCGTGACCCAATGTGACCTTTTGTTCTGGGTATCTCGCGTTGAGAACCCATTTTTTTGGTTGGTCGTTGGGAGTGGGCCTTGCGACCTTGGTCGGACGTACTTCGTCCGACATCATGACGTCCCTGCGGGCGTAGATTATCGCGACCCCCGATTCGGTTGGGAAACCAACCGCAGAGTGGGGGACCGACGTAATCATATTGAAATCTCCTTGGGATTCTCTCCCGAGGAGTACGTCATATCTGGAGGTGTGAGGTAAAACCATGAAGTTTACCTCTTCTGTCCTTGTGCGGTTTCCGCTGGAAAGACGCACAGGGAAAGTAATCTGGCCTAGGGGAAAGACAGTTTCCCCTGCGAACCCGGTTAACGGGTAATCTACTGCTTGCAACCGATCTTTGTCCTCCTGGTCGAACTGGTTGAAGCATTGTTCGTAGATTATATCAGATGTACTGCTCGGGTCGATGAATAGACGCTCGGTGCAGTAGTGTGCCAGTTGGCCTGAAATGACGACGGCGCGCCTATCGCGCGGTCCGCCTCGGACTTTTGGAAAGACGACTTGCTCGTCTTTCCAGTCACATTCCGGCCTTCTTGCCGCTTTTCGCGGCCTGCCCTTGCCTCCGTGGATCATGTGGGTGGAAGCCACGTGCATGGTTCTCTTCCCGGAGGAGGTACCTTCGCCATGAGGGGTAATGCGCTTGGTGGGCTTTTGCCCACCTGGCAAAAGATGTTGCAGTTTCCCCTCCTTTAAGGCGCGCTCAATCTCCAGTCGGAGACTGATGCAGTTGTTGGTGGTGTGGCCCGAGTCCTTGTGGTACTCACAGTAGAGTGTGAGGTCCTGATTTTTCTTGGACTTCATTGGTTGGGCCGGTCGCAAGAACTGTGGGTCCGCAAGGAGGACCTCACTTGGCGACATGGTGATCTCGGTCCAGTTGCGGTCCCGAGATTCTTTTTTTGACGCCCGACTGTCTCGGGCGGGGTTGTAGTTCTTTGGGTCGAACGTGTTGGTTCGCGGAAAGTATGGTTTGTAAATATCGCGATTTCCAACGTCCCGGTTGCGTTTATTGTTACGCTTGGACCCTTGGTGGGATGTTTCGGCTTGGGGCTTTGCCTTTGTCACATGCAGTTCAAGTGACCGCTGTGTCTGGGCGTATGTCTTGACCGCGGTCATGACATCTTCCCATTTTTTGGGCAAGCCCTCCTTGCCAGAGATGGTCATGATCATCTCTCTGTCTTTGACGGCCCGGATGAAGTGGTTTCGTGCCATCTGGTCTGCCACGTCACCTATCTCCAGGCACTCTTTATTATATCGGACGACGAATGCTTCGAGCGATTCGTCGTCCCTTCGCCAGATGTTCATGACGTCCAACGAATCTCGTTCGTGGTGTCGCTGCTGGCAAAAATGGGCGAGGAACTTGGTACGCAAGTCCTCGAATGAATCCAGTGATCCCACTGGCAAAGAATCGAACCATGCCCTGGCTAGGCTCGTAAGGGTCTGGGGGAAAAAATTACACCAAGTGGGTTCATCCCACTGGCCGTTGATGCCCGCGCCCATGAAGATGTTCATGTGGTCGTCCGGGTCGGTCGAACCACTGTATTTCCCAACGTTGAATGGGAACTTTGTCGTGGTGACATGGGCGTTGGCAATCCGCGTGCCGAACTTGGAATTTTCGGCCGCTGCCTTTGGCCTGTATGGCTCGTTCGCAGGGCGCTTTGCCGCCCTAAGGTATGTGTTGCGGGGGTGACTGGGAGGAACATAGTTGCGTCCTCCCGGTCTGCTACTGGTGTCATGCGAATCACCGCGGTAGCTATAGTCGTCAGGGTCGGTATGACCGTACCCTTCGGTGTATGGTTGTGGGCCCAATCGGCTCTGAATGCCTGGGCCGCGTCTGGAGGTTGATCGCCTCCTGCCCTCGCCATGGGGGCCAAGGCGGGTATGTACCGGTCCTCTGGTGTGGGACCCGTATGAGGAATCGTCCTCGTTGAGGGTGTGGACCGAACAGTAAGACGATCCCCGTTCTTCACGTCGGCTTCTTGAAGCCGGGCGTGAATGTATCCTGCCGTCGTATTGTAAAATACGCTCAACAGGGGTGTGCGGTGCTGGGGGAAGCCCAGCTCGTATATTCGCTTCAGTACAAGCGCGGTTGTATGCTGCGGTCAGCGTGGCTGCTTGCTGCTCGTACCAGGCATGAATGGTCATGCCTGGTGGGATCACAGATGGGAACTGTGATAAGTCATGTCCAAACATAAAGGAGGGGCTCCTTTGTGTGGACGTGCCGATGTGTCCGGGTTGGGAGGTCGAGGCATTGACCCCTACCGGGTTTGGGATTGGAGGATTTTGGTTATCCGCAGTGTTGTTTTGGTGATCAGTCATGATCGTGAGAGAGGAAAAAGGATGGTTTAGAAAATGCTAAGAGTAGCGGTGGGCGCCAATGATGAAACAATGGTTAACCGGGCAGGGTTAACACACTGGTCTCGTCAAGAAGGGTTAATCCCTTCCTCTCGAGGATCGCTGGCTGGATCACCGGTGGTTGATCTCCTGCACAAGGAAACAGACCGTGACTCGTAACAAGGAGGATGGGGTGGGGGGTGCTCCTTGTTACCACTCTCCGGCGTGAGAATCAGTAGTTTGCTTGGGAAGCAAAGTAAGATAGTAGTAGTAGTGAGAGAGTTGTGAAGAGATACCTCAAACCTGGTTTGGGGTTGGTATTTATAGCCGAGGAGTGAAGGAGGATGATGATGGATGGACTGACGACGTGCTGCACCTTTTCAGGTGTGTCAGGCTTGTCGGTTATGGAGGTTACGCCATGTCAGTCCATTGCTTACGTAGCTCTGACAGGTAACTGCCATTGGTGCCACTTGCACTGTGGTGTCAGTACCACTTGCTTGAGTGCATAGGATGCGGTGCAAGCCGCATCGCTACGTGCGGTAACATCTGAAGTTACCGCGTCTCCTACTTGTGATCAAGGAATACGCGAGATGCGATGCTAGCCGCATCGTCGTCTTGCCTGCATCCCTTGTCGTGACGAAAATGCCCGTATGGTGCGGTGTCAGCCGCACCGCTACGTTCATCTTCTTCTATGCCTAAGGTAAGGCTTTCCTTGTATTGATAGAAGTGTTCGCTGGATGCGGTGCGAGGCCGCATCGCTGTGAATACTTCCGTTTTCATACACCAGATGTGATGCTATGTCGCATCACTCTACCGTTCTCATGTTCCATGTAAGTCCTCCTTCGTTACTAGATAGATTGGATTCAACCCTTGTGCCGACGCGTTCTCGCATGGGCATAAGTAGGTTGTTAGCTAGTGGGGGTTTTGATAAGGGTAATGGTCACTCGCGGTCGATGCTGACGTGAGATCTGAGACCATACCCCTTCAATATCCTTATCCATTTGAAGAAATAATAAAATTATAGATAATTTATATATTATTTAATCATAAGTTAGAGGCTAGAGTTAGATATTATTTAATGAAGTGAAGTAGAGAATTTCATTTGGTATTATTTAAAGTCTTTTATTATAATTAGATATTTATATTTATTTATTATTATATGTTTAGAAATATTAGATATTTATTAATATTATTATGAAATTGATAGAGAAAATGCCATGTGATATTAGATGAACTTATTTATCATAATTAGATGACATGTGGCATTAGAAAGACTCTTTTATTAGGCATTTGGGTATATTTAACCTATCTTAACTCTACCTAAGTGACACATCAACCTTTTTTCCCCATTTCACATTGTCTCACTTCAAGGAAATAGTTTAATCTCATTAACCTCTTCTAGCCCTATCTTTTAGTGGTTTTTGGTCCAAAAAAAGAAAAGAATAATTAACTCAATTCATTTAACATTGGGTTAACATGTTAACACAACCCATTTAATGCACTTTAACACAATGAGAGAGTGGTTTGCAATATTAGTTTTTTTAAAGGTGTGAATTATTCGCGAATGTAGGGAGATCTAGCATACGTTGTGTTAACCAGGTCCGCGCTAGAGAGCCCTTCGCACAATAGATCCCCAATTTAAACCCCTCAATGAGAAACCTCTATCACTCAGACTCGAACTTGAGACGTGAAGGGGAAAACTCACCCGGGCCCACCATAGGTGGAACTTAAATACCCGTGGCCAACACTAGAGCACTAGTAATTGTTAGTTTGCAATGTTACTTAACATGTCATGTCATTTTTTTTTTGAAGAGCTAACTGCTTTCCACGTGTAAACCCACCCTTTCGGAGCTATGTTCAAAGGCCGACTACTCGACCACCGCCAGAAAGCGTAGCACACCCCTGATGCGCGGGAACCCTGTGGAATGGGTAAACCCTCGCCCCCCGTTGGACTCGAACCCGGGTTGAATCCTGAGCCAAGCCTTCACCCAGATGTCACAACCACTGCGCTACAGATGGAAAGATATGTCATGTCATTATTAACACTCTAAATGTTAGAGGCCACCCTATAACCTTGTAATTAGATATGCAAGTTTTTTTTTTTTTAAATTTATTGTTCACTTCTTTTCGGGTGGGCGCGTTTTTTAATGAAGTTTTCCTTTCAAAAAAAAAAATTTATTGTTCACTGATCAATTAGCATCCGTTAATTTATTAAGCATTTATTATTAACAATAGTTGAAACTATGGAAAGACTTGTGGGATCTCTTAAATTAAAAATCACACAAAATTAAATTACACAGTGAACATCCGTTAATTTATTAAGCATTTATTATTAACACAGTGAACAATTGTCAAGATTCAAAATGAAATCACACAAAATTACAATTACAAAAATATATAAGATTTTGTAAATTATTTTACCATTTCCTTTCAATCTACTTGGTAGTTTTATAGCTTAAACTTCTAATCTGGCTTATATATAAGCAAAAATTTTCTAATGTTGATCAACTTACGACCAACATTTATAAACAAGATTAAATAAAAACCGCACCTAAGTAAATGAGTATTATATATAATTTATAATTATTTGTACATACAAACAATAGATATCATAACCAAATTTCGGGACTGTTTGTTTAGCTCTTAATAGGACTTTTAATCGTTTAGACTTCTTACTGGTTCAACAATTAATAGTTCAGAATGTTTGTTTCGCGAGCAGATGTCTGAATGATTCTGACAATTGTCTTTGAATGGTTAAGCATTATACTGAGTTTGAATGATTAAGACATCTTATTTGAATTGGTCAGATATTTGTCTCTGAACGGTTAACCATTATACTGGCTCTTAATGGTTCAGACATCTTCCTAGTTCAACACTTAATGATTCAGATCTCTTATTGGTTTAACACTTACCCATTAAGAAATTACAAACAGCCCCTAAATTTACTTTTTATTATCATGTCTATTTTAAATATTAATATTTTCACATTAAAACATATTAAAAAAAAGTGAACCGTTGTAAATATGGTGTATGCACTATAAAACCATGCTCTTACTTCATTCTCTAAACAACAGATAAAAAGAAATGTCGACGGTGACAGATTTCATGAACCTCAATCTCTCCACCATCCATGACAAGTTCATTGCCGAATACATCTGGTCAGTTGTCTCCTATTACTTAGCTTTCTTCTTTTATTTTTTAATTTTTAATCACCATAATTACTTTTTTCTTTTATTTTAACTGTAAAAATTAAACTCTTTTGAAAAATCAAAGATAGAAGTTTGTTTTAAAAGCTCAATATTGTTAAATTTTAACAAGAAATTAGCAATGAAAACCATAAAATCAAGTTTAAAAATTGATTTTGGTTAACAGATTTGACCAGAATGAAGCTATATATAAAATATAAAATAATAAAATTAAAAAAAAAAAAAAAGATTGGAGCTTTATGCTTTTTTTTCTTTTCCCTCTTATCTCTCTAACCTATCTCTCCCTCTGATCCTGTAATGAGGATGCATTACAAATTATGTTTTATTTATAATCATCCAACTAATAATTAATGGTTGATAAAATATAAACACTAAAATCTTAATTTCACACCCGTTTTACGGGCCGTCGTATAGAATAATTTAACATGAAAAATATTGAACGGCTCGTATAATGTTGTACGGCTCGTATACATAGAGAAAATATTAGGTCGTATAATATTCTAGACGGGTCGTATAATATTATATGGGTCGTATAGCATTATATAAGGTTTGAGTCGTATAACATTATATGGGTCGTATAACATCTATACGGGTCGTATAATGTTATACAACCCACATACATGGACAAAAGAACATTCTTTGACATTTTTTTGTGCGACAATCAGTTATACGGTCCGTATAACTTTATACGGGCCATATACATATAGAGGTGTGAAAATAAGATTTTATGGGTGTGAGAATAGTGGGTGTGGAATCCTTCATAAATGACAAGAATTGTTATTTTGAAAAGTTTTTTTATTGGAAAATGATTTAGTACTTTTGATGGGACACACGTCTCACTCATGCAATGGTTGTTGACAAGTGTTTATCAACAAATATACAAGTGTTGAAACATTGCACTTCCGTTTCATTGTGAAAATAACCAGAATAATCTACTTAACTGGGCCAACACTTCAACTCTTGTGAACAACCAAAATAACCACGCATTATTTCTTTCTTTTTTTTAAATTTTCGAGTAATATTAGTTAAATATTGTTTTAAAATATAACTTCAATTTTTTTAGGATTGGTGGATCAGGTCTGGACATCAGAAGCAAAGCTAGAGTAAGCTTTTACTTTTCAAACAAACTAAAACTAAAACTAAATTAATGATTTTCAATTATCAATTAGTAATCCATAAAGTAGATAAATATTTGAAAGGAATTTCTTGGTTTTCTTTTTCCTATTTTGTTGTGTGCACTTTAGACTCTTAGTGGATCATTGGATGACCCACAAAAGCTTCCAAAGTGGAACTACGATGGATCAAGCACTGGTCAGGCCCATGGCCATGACACCGAAGTCATCTTATAGTGAGTAGCTTTATTCATCACTACTACACAAATTACAAATTGTTAATTATGATTCTATATTCATCTATTCCCAAATCTAATTATTAAACAATTTATTATGAATTCAATAGTCCTCAAGCTATTTTCAAGGATCCTTTCCGGAGGGGCAACAATATCTTGGTTAGTACTTTCATATTTAATACTTTACTTGGGGTGTACACGAGCCGAGCTGTTATGATCTACTCAAGATCGAATTGATAAAAGATAATATTATTTACTTGAATGAATTGAAGGTGTTGTGTGATGCTTACAACCCAACGGGTGATCCGATCTACACAAACAAGAGGTTTGAAGCTGCCAAGATTTTCAACCATCCGGATGTTGTTGCTGAACTCCCATGGTAATTGTCATATGTATTTTTATTATTTCATCTATAGACTTATAATAGATAGTTTATATCGAAAATGACCAATAAACAATTATATAACCATTATATTCACAAAATTAAGAGATTTTAATTTTCATAGGTATGGGCTTGAGCAAGAATACACCTTAATGGAGAAGGACACCAAGTGGCCTTTGGGTTGGCCTCGAGGAGGCTTCCCAAAACCTCAAGTAATTATTTAATCTAGATCAGTTTAATTTAATTATTACAACTTTTTGATGTTATATTTTTGGTTGATATGTCACATTTAGGGTCCTTATTATTGTGGGGTTGGTGCTGAAAAAGTGTTTGGGCGTGACATTGTCGACGCACACTACAAAGCATGTCTCTATGCCGGGATTAATATAGGTGGCGTCAACGCCGAGGTGATGCCCGGTCAGGTAAACATTATTCGCGAATTCTAGATGCAAGTTATTGATTTTAAACTAAGAATTTGACGTGTTTTATGTGCGTTTTGTGACACAATATGAAAAGTGGGAGTTTCAAATTGGACCTTCAGTCGGGATCACTGCTGCGGACGAGTTGTGGGTTGCGCGTTATATACTTGAGGTAATTTATTTAGGTGTGCAAATATATATCTAACAATAGATGTGTGTTGCTTGTTGAAAATGATATTAGTTGTAATGACGATTAATTAACAGCGAGTCACTGAAATTGCTGGAGTTGTCGTCTCGTTTGATCCTAAACCGGTCCCGGTTAGCTCTTTGTTTAAAAACACAACTTTTCTATATTAATTAACGTTTACCCTAGATTAAATATTATTTCGGTGTTTTTTCTTACATGTTTTCAACAGGGTGATTGGAACGGAGCGGGTGGTCACACTAACTATAGGTATAAGTTGTGCATATATAATAATGCTAGCTTACTTCTATCAACTTCCTGTTGTGTTATGCTAATATCTAACCATGGTTAAAATGTTAGCACGAAATCGATGCGTGAAGACGGAGGATACGAGGCCATCCAAAAGGCTATTGAGAAGCTTGGACTTAGGCATGAAGATCACATAGCAGGTTATGGTGAAGGCAACGAGCGTCGCCTCACTGGGAATCATGAGACCGCAGACATCAACACCTTCTCATGGGTACACGAACCCAAAAACCTTAATCCTATTAACTTTTAGTTTACATGCTCTAACTCAAATAATGAGATGGATTTAACATCAAACATGGCCCGTTTCATTTGGTAACGACTAACGATTGAGATGTGTTTGTGCTTTGTAGGGAGTTGCGAAGCGTGGTGTGTCGATACGGGTGGGGAGAGACACTGCTGAAGAAGGGAAGGGGTATTTTGAGGATCGAAGGCCTGGGTCGAACATGGACCCGTATGTGGTTACCTCTATGATTGCCGAAACAACCATCTTGTGGAAGCCTTGAGATTGTTTTGTGGGTTGGAATAATAACTAGCGTACTGTTTTTAGTCGTAAATAAATCGGGTTTGTTGTCCCTATGTGAAATTTGGTGATTCAAATGGAGTAGTTGGGCATGAACTTGGCTATTTGAAACTGTCCAGAATTGTGAAGGGATTACATATTGTATGCTACATGGTGAATTTGATGTGTTGAACTATGGTTTTTAGGAAGAACCGGGTAGGAATTGGGTTGGGTTATTATAGATTTACATATGAGAACCCGGTGGAACAGGGTCGGGTTTGACCTAAGCATAGAGTATATATACTTAGGTAAACTACCTCAAACTGGATGATCGTTCGACGAAATCTCGGGTTGGATAGGATGAACATAGTCTTTTGTAAAAACGGTTTATATCTTAAAACACATTCAGTTTTTAATAACCACTTGATGAAGTTTAAACATAGATCGTTTTTCACAATGATAATTGTATAACTCTATTGGCAAACGGTTTTGTAATGATGATGTCACAATGATAATTGTAAAACTATATATGTAAATTTATGAAAAATCTAGGACCTGTTTTCCCGCAATACATTTGAAGAAACACCAAACTAATCTGGTGATTAGTTTGTAGTTTGTGCCTCGACAAATAAGGTTAATCTTCTTTATCTCGTCCAAGCTGTGATGTGATAATCCTGCAAATAAGTATAAGGGGAATAGGGGGGGTTCTCCTCGTAACAACCCTCTTGCGTGAGAATAAGTGTATGCTTTGAGGATAAAAGTGTGTGATTAAGAGTGAGAGAGCAAGGAAGCGATGGTATGCTTAAACCTGTAGGTGAGGTTCACTATTTATAGCCGGAGAGGTGTGGGAAGGAGATGAGTTGATGGGCCTTGGGCCTATAGTCGACAACAAAGAATTTCTGTTCTGTCCCCTCTGCCACGACCGTTCGTGTTTCTAGGCGAGAGGGTAGCTGGCGCACACTGAATGGATCCACATGTCCTGACCTTGTCCTTGTTGTCTGCCTGTCATCAGTGGCTAAGTGGAGATCGTGGAGCAGTGGTCGGCGCACGCTGATTGGTGCCACGTATACATCCTTGTGTACCTCTTTGTCTCCTGTACGATTGTTAATCGTGGAGCATGATCGGATACAGCATGTTGGACGCTCATTGGTCCACTGCTCTGGCACTTGTACCTTTGGTACTTGTCCTAGGATTATCTGCGCTTCTTTCCTGCATCGACCATCGGGGATACCCCGTGTAGCCGGCACAAGGTTCAGGAAGTAAGGGTTTTCATCCAAGGAGCCAAATGTCAAATCTGGTCCTGTGTTGGCCCTGACCTCACGCGCGACATAGGTTGCATCTGATTTGCCGGCGTGAGGTTGGGAAAGGTACCATATTAGTCTGATAAGAGTATGGTCCTGCGACCTGATTGGTCGGCGCAAGAATTGGGACCATACCCCTTCAACATTTAAGGGTGAAGGGGGCACCCCCTAATTAGGTGAGGGAAAACTTCTCTATAACTTCCCTCTTGTCCAAAAACGTACGAGGTGCACCCCTCTTAGGGGAATTGTTTTTTTATTCAAAAAAAAAAAAAATTCATTGGTCCATCAGTTCCCTCTCTCCTTCCTTTCTTCGGTGACTCCCCACCGATTTGGCCCCCCGATTTCCCTCCCCTCTTGGTTGGCAGCACCTCACCGCTCGGCAACTTTGGTCCCCGAAGGGAGTCACCGAGGGTGCCCCGCATAGCCTAAAATTAATTAAAATCTTACGGTGTTAAATTGACATATAGAATAGAATCAAATAAAACTTTAATAAATAGCTATATACATTAATAAACGTATAATAATAAGTATCTAGTAACTTAAGAATCATAAAAGCTCTTGTCATAAATCAATCAACCAACCAACGAAACTCATATCACGATTTCAATAAATCCAGTTTAAAAAAGTTACATGATTTGTAGAACTTTAATGTTGTTTTAGAGTTTAGAATGAATTAAATTTAATATTAATACATTGTTTATTTAATTACTATTACATATTTCTTGATCTTAAAATGCAGGTTATAACTAAACCTTCGATGACCTGACCCGACCCGATAAAAGGATTATAAAATATATGAAGCTGGTTATGAGTTTTTTACATCCGCCTGTGATGACTCTATTCTCGTTCTCATTCTCATTCTCATTATAGTAGAAAAGTCATCCTGCCATCACCATTTTGGTGGGGAGAGACCAGTGTTCAATGCCTGGCATTAGATAAAATTTGGTGTAATTTAAGAGTAGTGTTATGTAACCTTGCCGTTAAAAAAAATATAAAAGTCATAGCAGTGACGTCTCTGAGAACTCATGTACCATGTTCGAGCTTGAAAAATGTGCCCTTATGCCTTAACGATAAATAATGCAATTACGAAAATGACAAAATCGTAGTATTCGATAAACAATGCAATTACGAAAAATGAGAAAATTATAGTATTCGAATGAGTTACATACCGTAATAACTAATAAGCTAATAGCTAACCAATGATTCGTGCAGCACTCCTTCCATTCTTCATAGCAAATTGGTGGATCAACTCTTCACAATTTATGTTATTTAAGACTTCGTTTTCAATTAGTAATGGGCTCAATTAACCTAGTAGGCTAAATTCTAAAGTCTAAATCATAAAAAAAAAAAGATTTGTAAACGAGCCTTCTTGAAATTGATATGGGTTTACTATTTAAGAAAATAACATTTATACATCGGATTTTTTTTTAAAAACATATGCCCTTGAAATTACGGGTCCTGTGTGAAAGTCCTCCGACACACCATCTGGCCTCCCCTAAGTCATAGTTAGAATTTTGAATGCGTATGCAGGGGCGGACCTAATGTAGGTTGGGGCGTAGCACGGGCTACGGCTCAACTTTTTTCCGGTAGTGTAAAATTTTATTTTGTTTTTCGATTTTTATACTAAGGACACCCCTCAACAAGTACTAGGACACCCCTGAAAAAAAAATTACAAACTGAAATCAAGCCCAAATAATACTGATTATATTAGCCCAAAAAAAACAAATGATAGCCCAATAGTAATTAGCCCAAATAACCAAATAATAACCCAATAGTGTATTAGATTGTTGTGCTAATTGTGATTGTGAGTATTCTTTATTTCTTTTCTTCTTGAGTTTTTGAATTGTTTAATTTCGATCTAAAAATTAAAAATAAACCTAGTCCAATCTAATATCTAAAAACTTATTGCCAATATTAATTCATAAAGCCTAGCCCAAATGTGATATGCTCAATATTGATTCGTTAACCTAAATACTAATAACTTAAAAAAAAAACTAGTTTATAAAATTTAATTCGGTAAGACCACCCGTAGTGGGGCATTATTTTTGAAAAAAAATCCAAAAAAAAACGCCCCCTCCCCATTACATAGGGCGTTATGGGGCAGTTTTTTTGAAAAAAAATTGGCTTGGCGTTTTTAAAACCACGCCTAAAAGAGATTGTGATGGGTTGACTGGGTTTGACTGGCCAATGAGAAACTAGCTTGCTTTTTTTTATAAAAAAAACGCCTAAAAGGGATTATTGGGCATTATTCCTACTACGCCACTTTTGCAATAACGCCTCATGCTGACTGGACTGCCACGTGTCGGATAATGCCCCATGATGGAGGCATTATTTTTCTTAACCACTACACATGGTCTAAGGCCTAAGGGCCTTTTTTTGGCTCACCCAGGGCACTTGAATTTTCAGGATCGGCCCGGCCCCGTAATGCAGGTAAAAAAAATTCTGTTCTATAAATGTATCGTAAAAAAAATTGGGATACCCCTGAATATTTCTTCTAGGTCCGCCACTGTGCGTATGATTCCCGTTCTTGACCCTTAGGTAGTGTTCGTTTCATGTCATGGAATGTAATGGAATTAGGAAGTTTTTCCTTGTAAAATTGATCTTGGTTGGGGGAAGGAGGAATTTGAAATCCTTCACTCTAATGAAATTTGTGACTATTTCAACATTCCTTAGAAATCCTTCACTCTAATGAAGGAATGGAATGGAATGGAATGGAATGTTGAAATAGTCACAAATTTCATTGATTAAAGAAATTCATTGGATTTCAAATTCCTCCCTCCCCAAACCAATATCAATTTTACAAAGAAACGCTTCCCAATTCCATCATATTCCATTCCATGAAACGAACGCTAAGTTACAGTTCAAAAAAAAAAAAAGTATAGAAGTCATTGTTGAATTTTGAACGCGTATGATTCCCGTTCTTGACCACAAATAGCTGACAAGTACTGAATGTACCAACTTTTTCCAATATATATATGAGAATAATCTAGGAACCACATATGTATATTTCGTTCTTTTCCAAAGTACCCTTCCACACGGAGTTTAAGTTACAAATTCGCTGAAAAATCCTCGTAGATGACTCGGTACGCGTTATCCATTATACATAATATATAATATATAATATATCCGTCTCCAAGATCATTTCATTTCTTCAATCTCAATTTACTTTCTTAAAATCCTTATTAAGGCTAGCGCGTGGTATGATGAGTTCAATTGGGGTTGTTAATGATGTAGAAGACAATGTTGAAAACAGTCCGTGCAGTGTTTCTGGGCTCCCAGTAGGGCTTACTCTTGGCTACAGTTCTTGTTTCAATAAAGGAGTCGGCCAACTGAATGTTTTAAGTATAACAGGCAACAGCGATTATCCTTCTAACCTACATAACCTTTCATTCTTAGGGCGTTCATCCAATCTAACAGCTATCATATTCGAGCACGTGTCGCTTCCCTCTCAGCTTCAACCCCTCTTTGCATTGAGGAAGTTGAAACAACTTTCCTTTGTTATGTGTGAGATTGGTGATGCTTTGAAGAGTTTCACCACTGAGTCAAATTATAACATGCTACCGAATCTCACACATCTCGAATTCGATATGTGCTATGATTTTAAACAACTGCCATCATGGATTTGTAATCTAGCTCATCTCCAGAAGCTAAGCATCACCAACTGTCATGAGCTTGATGCTCTTCCTAAAGAGTTGGGGGATTTGTCAAGTCTTGAAAGCTTGAATCTGCATAGCTGCACGAAACTACAGGAATTGCCTGCTTCGATTGGAAGTTTGCGTAGTTTGAGTTATATTGATATATCTGATTGTTTGAGTATAAGTGTATTGCCTGAAGAATTTGGTGAACTGTGTGGCCTGCAAGTGCTTAAGATGAACGGTTGTACAGGGTTGCAAGAGTTGCCAATGTCCACGAGTGAATTGTCACAGTTGGACGAAGTGATATGTGATGAAGAAACGTCGTATTTGTGGATTGATATTGAAAGTGATCTTCATAATCTGAAGATAAATGTTGTTGAAGATGATAGATTAGAAACTTTTATGAAAATTGTGCATTAAGCTTCATAGAAGTACCTTTTTAAGAGTAATTTTGTAAAATGTTCTACAAGAGTAATTTTGATAGTTACTGATAATTACAAAAATGACATCGTGCTTTTTTATCTTTTCCTTCAGTTCGTACGTTTTGTACGTTAACTTTATTTGTATTTGATCTTTATCCTAGACTTGAAACCCTAAGAAAAATAGAATGTGACGGTGTCTACTCTTCTGAATGAAGACATTGTATCGATTATATAGCATCACTGCGCAGTGCGCACTTGCTCTAAGCCCAATAGCCATTAGCAACATGATTTAAAAGCCCATTATGCCTTAGCCCAGCTCAGCTTCTCTTAGCCCATTACACCTTAGCCCAGCTTCTCTTAACCCAGACATGATATAAAACAAAGTAGGGATGAGCTCGGTACCGTCCAGTACCGAACCGGTACCGGTATCGAAAGAACTGGCACCGAAAATCCTCAAAAGTGGGTACCGGTACCGAATATACCCGGTTCGGTACCGGTACGGTACCAGTATTTGAGGGTAAAAACCGGTAAATACCGGTACCGAACTGGTACCGTACCGAACCGGTACCGAAAATGTTAAAAGTCGGTACCGAATCGGTACCGAAAAGGTATCCGGTTCGGTAAATTCGGTACCGGTTCGGTACCGGTACCGGGTCCATTTTGCTCATCCCTGAAACAAAGCAACAAAATGTATGAGATAACGTATAAAAAACTGTGTGTTAAATTGGAAGTAGTCATATATTTCAACAGTTTCTATAAACTTAACGATTATAATCAAACCAAATAGACTATTTGTTTATTTAGTTTTATTTGTAATTAAGCCACTACTCTATATATGATATGATATGACCGATGATTCAAAATGCTTCCGGTTGTTTTTAAAGAAAATTCAGAAAACCGGCATGTATATACATGGGACATACAATATATTAGTTACAATTCAGATACCAAAATATTTGTCATAACAGTACTTGCAACTTATAAAATCCAGATGCCAACCTAAAAACCAATATTTAGGATATTTTATAAATAAAACAATAATCAATGGTATAGCTTTCTTTAATTCCACTAGGTTTATCACCCTAGCCGCGTTGCGGCGAACTTCTTTTGCTATTTAGTCTATGTTTACATGTGTTTTGAAATCACCACGAGCGTGTTGCACGCAAAACCACTAACAAGAATAAAAAAAATTGTAAAAAATAATCGAAAGAAAATCAACCAAAAAAAATTGTATGTTAATCATGTTGTTCGTATGAAACCCATGGTTAGAGATGGGCAAATAATACTGGGTACCGGTACCGAACCCTGTCACACCCCAACCGATGGCGGAATCATCGGGGCGCGACACTGAGCGAAACAGATTGTCCAGAAGTTTCCATAACAACTATAATTACCAATTATTTAAAGCAACATGTCCCATACCATGTCATAAAGGATAACATAATTGTTACAGACAAGATCTAGTCAAATTGTTCTGTTCCGACAACTCAGATTTCAAATACAGACAATTGTTTATTTGTTTCTAGACCTTTCCTAGCCTCGATTTCACAGCAAGCTAAGCACATAAGCATCCTAAGCACCTGTCACATACGTTAAAGTAAAAGTCAATACACATAGTGTAAAGGTGAGCATACAAGTTTAATAGATATAATAGAATTTGAAATCGTTACGCATAACCAGCACGTACACAGTGTAAAATGAGGGATGTTAGTTATCGACATGAACCTATCGATACCAATGACTGCGGGTTGACTGCCCAAGGCAGTTCGTAATACACACTCACCACTGTGAGCCATGTAACAAATTGTCCTTAACAACCCCTAAGTGAACAGGTGCTGAGTCCAAACAAATAGTACTATCGTTGCTAAGGCAGGTAGACAGCATTCCATGTGTAAACATAACAAACAAGCATTCATTAAGTCACGTATAACATGCGGTAATCGGTTAGCGTTAAGGTATTGCGTAGTGTGTTCGATGTGATTTAGAATAGGTAACGTATGTAACACCCAAAAGTGCGTAAAGCAAAAATGGATCGAGTATACTCACAGCGATTGATGGGTTGAAGGGAGCGCTAGAGAGTAAGGTTAGCCTGATCAGAACGATAGCATAATGATAAGCGATGAGCAAACCGAAGCAAAGTGTCAGTGGGTCGAACAGTAATCCGATCGAATGGTAGTCCGATCGGGTGGCCGGTCGTTCGGGTGACAACCCGCTCGGATGGTCATCCGTTCGGGTGACCTTTCGAGTGGATTGTTACTTCCTTTGGGAAGGATGTGTTTGTTTATGATGGCTTGCCTTTTAAAGTTTTCATTATAGCATTTTGAAAATATAGAAGTATCTCTACCTTTCAGGTCGTTCGTTCGATCGGGCGACAATCCGATTGGTTGGACACTTTAGTGAGAACAAGTTCACAGCAGTTTGTCACTCGATCGGATTGTAGTCCGATCAGGTGGCAATCCATATGTATTGAACACATTGAAAATTGTTTAAGTATTGAAGTCTGATCATTACATGGTCGAGTGGTAGTCCGATCGGGTGGTAATCCGATCGGTCAGCACTTCGTTCAATGTTCATCCTTCAAAGTTTTGAAAATAAAAGTTGAGTGTGGGGCCAAGGTGCAAGCCGGTCGGGTGGCATCCCGATCGGGTGACAATCCGATCGGACAGTAGTCCGATCGGGTGACACTCCAACCTGGTCGACCTGATCGTCTTCTTCCTTGGTTGTTTGATAGTTCTGTAGTTTTATCGAGACGGTGTGACAACGTGCTAATCAACCGAACCCCATCTTGACCCTAGTGACCCGATTGAATAGGAATCACCACATTCAACCAGTTAACCGGTTCAAGACGTTTGTTCTTAGTTAACCCGAAATCGGTGGTCTCATGGATAGAATCCAGATCTTGAACCAACACATCAACAAGAAAGAGTAGAAGGTTAGAACAAGCTCCGATTCTATCAGTTTTGAGTGCATTGAGTGTAAAAGAGTTGAAAGAAAGTAGGAAAACCATCTTTCAATCCTTTTCACCATGAATATGTTCAGATCTATGAAAGATCTTTGTTTATTCATGTGGAAATCATTCAGATCTAAGTTGTTCTTGGTGGATTGAAGCTAAAACATGAAGTTCTCAAGAACACCATGATGGCATCATCCTAGAACACCTCAAATCTAGTGATTTCACGGTTAAAAGTTAAGATTCAAAAGATAGAAAGGTGTAGGAGTGCGTGTAGATTAAGAAAGTACAAGATTTAGGTGGAAAACTTACAAGAATCGCGAGAAATTGGAGGAAAAGTGGGCAAGAAGCGCTGGTCGGACGAGAGAGTGCAAAAGGTGAAGTTATGATGTTGACAGGGAGTATTTATAGGGTTTCCATAAATGGAAAGGGGGGAGGAGAGGGCTGGTCGATCGAGTGGCTACCCTGGTCGGGTGGCAGCTCGATCGGCTGGCCACTCGATTGGAGTGAACGGCGCGACGAGTTTTGCGATTTTGATTCGTGTGTTAAGCGTTGCGATGCGATAGAGTTTCCTATTCAAATTACTTTTAATCCCAACTAATATATCAACATACAATCATCCTTAATTGACTTTCTTTAAGCGTTTGCGATTCGATTGCGATTGAGTTTCAATTACGTTTCGATTAATCCCTCAACATAAACATATATAAACATGCACAAGTAACACATAAGGCACACACACACGTAAAACAATATCCAGAATGCGTAATTCGAGTTGCGAGTGCGATTGCGATAAGCGATAGGCGATAAAACAAGCGATAAACATCGATTAAACATCGATTATTAATAAGTACTCCTCATAATACAACTAAAGTAAAGCATAAAATAGACTATCTACAAGTCAAAGAAGTCAAAACAGGAATTGAGCAAGGAGTGACAGATCGCAATTAGCAATCTTGTCTCCCTTTGACTTCACTCTTGACTTTGACTTTGACTTTGACTTTCGAAACACGGGGTGTTACAGCCTCCCCTAGTTGAGGGAATTTCGTCCCGAAATTAGGACGAAGCCGTAACAAACAACTGCGGGTACTTCGCCTTCATGTCGCTTTCGAGTTCCCAAGTGGACTCTACGCCCCGTTTGCCTTCCCATCGGACTTTCACAATAGGAATGTGCGAGCGTCTGAGCTGCTTGGTTTGGTGATCCATGATATCGACAGGCTTCTCCACGAAGTGTAGTGTTTCGTTTATTTGGAGATCATCAAGAGGTACAATTAAATCATGCTCAGCCAGGCACTTTCGGAGGTTCGAAACATGGAAAGTCGGGTGGACGTTACTAAGTTCCACCGGTAGTTCGAGCCTGTAGGCGACTTTTCCGATCCTTTCCAGAATCTTAAAAGGTCCAACATATCGAGGCGCTAGTTTCCCTTTCTTGCCGAATCTGACCACACCCTTCCAAGGTGATACCTTTAGGAGTACGTAGTCGCCAACATCAAATTCAAGGGGCTTGCGTCGTCTATCGACGTAACTTTTCTGACGACTCCGAGCTTTCAGCAGATTGTCTCGAATTTGGAGGAATTTGTCAGTCGTTTCTTGCAAGAGCTCAGGACCGGTTAATTGCGAGTGCCCGATCTCGTGCCATACAATAGGCAATCGACATCTTCTTCCGTATAAAGCCTCAAACGGTGCCATTTGAATGCTGGAATGATAACTGTTATTATACGAGAATTCGACTAAGGGCAGGTAAGCGTCCCAATTACCACCGAAATATATGACACACGAACGGAGCATGTCTTCAAGGGTACGAATCGTTCTCTCAGTCTGACCGTCGATTTGAGGGTGGAACGCGGTACTTAGATTAAGCGTAGTACCGAGAGCCGCTTGAAACGTTTCCCACAGTCGCGAGGTAAACCGAACATCACGGTCAGAGATGATGTCGCGAGGCGTCCCATGGCGCGCATTAATGTTGAATGTTCTGGTGTGGGCGGCTTGTTGCTGTTGCTATTGAGGCTGTTGCTGCTGCTGTTGCTGTTGCTGAGGCTGCTGCTGCTGGGGCACTTGTTTCACAACCCTGTTCGTGCACATGTTCGCAAAGTGGTTGGGATCACCACACGCGAAGTAGACTCTAGCGTTGATCGCGGGTTCCTGAGCCGTTTGTTGGCCTTGAGGAGCTGGAAGCAGAGCTTGATGAGCAGTGGCTTGAGCTGGTGCTTGGCGAGGACCAGTACGACAATTAGTAGTGAAGTGGCCGTACATATTGCAGTGCACGCAAAATCGGCAGGCGATACCCACCGGGTGATGATAAGTGCATGTCGGGCAATCAGGGTGAGGGTCAGTATATGCACGCTTCGCAGGCGGTGCATAGGTAATTGGAGCTGATCGGTGCTGAGACTGCTGCTGAGCCGGTACGCCTTGGAGTGGAGCAGCAGTGGTTGTAACAGCACCGTTCTTGTTGCTAGAGCTGTTGTTGTTGTTCTTCCGCTTGTGACGAGAGGACTTCAATGACTGTGAGGCAGCGGCGGTGTCGGCGGTTGGTACGTCGGTAGCTTGGTGCAGGTTCTTTGAAGCTTTGTCCCAAAAACCAGCTTTTACTCGCTTGTCGTTGATTTCAGAGGCAAGCAGGTAAGTTTTCTCGATTGTTGCTGGCTTTGAGGGATGCACAAAATCTGCAACATAATCCGGCAGAGCGCAGATGTACTTCTTGATTGTCATGTCGGTAGTCTTCACTTGATCGGGGCAGATGATACTGAGCTGCTTGAAGCGAGCAGTCAAAGCAGCGTTGTCACCATCTTTCTGCTTGATGTGCCAGAATTCGTCCTCCATCTTTTGGCGCTCATGGGGAGGGCAGAACTCATCGAGCATAACGTTCTTCAACTCGTCCCATGACAGGTTGTAGGCTGCATCATTTCCGCGTTTGTTCCTTTCGGCCATCCACCAGTCTAAGGCGCGTGACTGGAAGACGCCGGTAGCATTTAGTGTGCGGAGATTGTCAGAACATCCACTCTGACGCAGGGTGACCTAGATTGAGTCGAACCATTGAAACAAAGCTATGGGGCCTTCTTCGCCAGTGAACTCTTTCGGTCCGCATGCCTTGAACTGCTTGAAGCTGAAAGCAGCTTTGGGGGTTTAAGTCCTGGATTCCTCGGACGATTTGCTCATGTTCTCGTATAGTTCACTCACGATCTGAGGAACTACTTTTGCCATTTGCTTAGTAACCATGGCAGCGAGGCATTTATCTGCATGCTTTCGGCGAGCAGCTTGAGTAGCGCGAGATCCAGATGACGACATTGTCTGCAACAGACATCGCCACAGGACTCAACACAACATAATCGAATCTCACCTCACAAGCCTAATACTACTAAAGCTCAGGAACACGTTCACGTATCACATAAACACATAGACACGTAATCACAGATTCACATAAATACAGAAGCACATAATCACAAAGGTACGTAAGCATGTAATCACAAGAAGCAGTCAGAATACAGAAACCTATCATTCAAAGTACGCGAGCATTCGAAAATGGCGATCACGTGTAACATAACGAGTAGTATAGTATAAGCGTGTGATAATATAGCAAACAACATGGCGTAAAGTCGTTCCTCGTGTAGTAGCGATTTGTTGACGTTTTGAGGTAGAGGTACAGTGCGAGTCGTGTGTGTCGATCGAAGCGAAGAGAGAAAAGCAAATAAATCACCAAAAATTGTAACACATAAATAGATAAATCACGTAAAACACATAATTCCTCAGAAAATCGAAAAATATCAGAGTCGGTAGTAGCGATCTCAGAATCGAAACACATAAAAATCGAGAAATAGATTGTCTGCGGCTATTAGACGTCGACTAACCAAAGTGGTTCGACTATTCACAAAGACTCTTGGTACACACTTTAACTTTCGGGACTGTGCTCTCGCCTCGAATCTGGGCGATCGGCACGCATCCTTCCGGTTATAGTGCGACTTCGAGTCGTTGGAGTCCGTCGAGACTTTGGTGAGAGTTTTCTAAAACAAAAATTAGGGTGGAATAAGGCGTCAAGGTTCGGGTTTCACCCCTAACTTAATAACTTCGTTCCTGTTTTTGATAAAATAGCGACGAAAATCTGCGTTAAAGTACGGAATTCACTCCTGATTCAACGCAAATTCTCGTGTTTATAGATAAAAATATGAGTCGAATAGGCGATTTATTCGAGAGTTTGCGGTTTTCACACCTAATCTCGACCTAATCACTTGTTCATTTTGAAATAATAGAGTGCAGTGATAGTGTAGCGTGAGCGATAAGTAGCGAGCAATAGCAAGTAAGCTCGTACTTAACCCTTACAGGGTATGCACAAGTCGGTCGGTGGTACCTAACTATAGACTAGGTCGTTTCTAAGACATCGACCCGGACTAGGTTGAGTCTTGCCTAATTCCCAATAGTTATGGCTCTGATACCAATCTGTTCGGGTGACCTTTCGAGTGGATTGTTACTTCCTTTGGGAAGGATGTGTTTGTTTATGATGGCTTGCCTTTTAAAGTTTTCATTATAGCATTTTGAAAATATAGAAGTATCTCTACCTTTCAGGTCGTTCGTTCGATCGGGCGACAGTCCGATTGGTTGGACACTTTAGTGAGAACAAGTTCACAGCAGTTTGTCACTCGATCGGATTGTAGTCCGATCGGGTGGCAATCCATATGTATTGAACACGTTGAAAATTGTTTAAGTATTGAAGTCTGATCATTACATGGTCGAGTGGTAGTCCGATCGGGTGGTAATCCGATCGGTCAGCACTTCGTTCAATGTTCATCCTTCAAAGTTTTGAAAATAAAAGTTGAGTGTGGGGCCAAGGTGCAAGCCGGTCGGGTGGCATCCCGATCGGGTGACAATCCGATCGGACAGTAGTTCGATCGGGTGACACTCCAACCTGGTCAACCTGATCGTCTTCTTCCTTGGTTGTTTGATAGTTCTGTAGTTTTATCGAGACAGTGTGACAACGTGCTAATCAACATAACCCCATCTTGACCCGAGTGACCCGATTGAAACATTCAACCAGTTAACCGGTTCAAGACGTTTGTTCTTGGTTAACCCGAAATCGGTGGTCTCATGGATAGAATCCAGATCTTGAACCAACACATCAACAAGAAAGAGTAGAAGGTTAGAACAAGCTCCGATTCTATCAGTTTTGAGTGCATTGAGTGTAAAAGAGTTGAAAGAAAGTTGGAAAACCATCTTTCAATCCTTTTCACCATGAATATGTTCAGATCTATGAAAGATCTTTGTTTATTCATGTGGAAATCATTCAGATCTAAGTTGTTCTTGGCGGATTGAAGCTAAAACATGAAGTTCTCAATAACACCATGATGACATCATCCTAGAACACCTCAAATCTAGTGATTTCACGGTTAAAAGTTAAGATTCAAAAGATAGAAAGGTGTAGGAGTGCGTGTAGATTAAGAAAGTACAAGATTTAGGTGGAAAACTTACAAGAATCGCGAGAAATTGGAGGAAAAGTGGGCAAGAAGCGCTGGTCGGACGAGAGAGTGCAAAAGGTGAAGTTATGATGTTGACAGGGGGTATTTATAGGGTTTCCATAAATGGAAAGGGGGGAGGAGAGGGCTGGTCGATCGAGTGGCTACCCTGGTCGGGTGGCAGCCCGATCGAGTGGCACCTCGATCGGATGGCAGCCCGATCGGGTGGCAGCTCGATCGGCTGGCCACTCGATTGGAGTGAACGGCGCGACGAGTTTTGCGATTTTGATTCGTGTGTTGAGCGTTGCGATGCGATAGAGTTTCCTATTCAAATTACTTTTAATCCCAACTACTATATCAACATACAATCATCCTTAATTGACTTGCGTTAAGCGTTTGCGATTCGATTGCGATTGAGTTTCAATTACGTTTCGATTAATCCCTCAACATAAACATATATAAACATGCACAAGTAACACATAAGGCACACACACACGTAAAACAATATCCAGAATGCGTAATTCGAGTTGCGAGTGCGATTGCGATAAGCGATAGGCGATAAAACAAGCGATAAACATCGATTAAACCTCGATTATTAATAAGTAATCCACATAATACAACTAAAGTAAAGCATAAAATAGACTATCTATAAGTCAAAGAAGTCAAAACAGGAATTGAGCAAGGAGTGACAGATCGCAATTAGCAATCTTGTCTCCCTTTGACTTCAATCTTGACTTTGACTTTGACTTTCGAAACACGGGGTGTTACAGCCTCCCCTAGTTGAGGGAATTTCGTCCCGAAATTATGCCGAAGTCGTAACAAACAACTGCGGGTACTTCGCCTTCACACCCCAACAGATGGCGGGATCATCGGGGCGCGACACTGAGCGAAACAAATTGTCCAGAAGTTTCCATAACAACTATAATTACCAATTATTTAAAGCAACATGTCCCATACCATGTCATAAAGGATAACATAATTATTACAGACAAGATCTAGTCAAATTGTTCTGTTCCGACAACTCAGATTTCAAATACAGACAATTGTTTATTTGTTTCTAGACCTTTCCTAGCCTCGATTTCACAGCAAGCTAAGCACATAAGCATCCTAAGCACCTGTCACATACGTTAAAGTAAAAGTCAATACACATAGTGTAAAGGTGAGCATACAAGTTTAATAGATATAATAGAGTTTGAAATCGTTACGCATATCCAGCACGTACACAGTGTAAAATGAGGGATGTTAGTTATCGACATGAACCTATCGATTAGGGATGAGCATATGCCACCGAATACCGATCCCATACCGATCCCGTACCGATCCCGATCCCGATCGGTATCCACTTTTTGGCGTTTTCGGTATCGGTACGGTACGGTACGGTATCGGTATTATACCGATACCGACCCTCAAAATACGGTATAATACCGATACCGTACCGTACCGATACCTAACTGACATGTTTCGGTATCGGTATCGGTACCTAGTTTGGGTGAAATTCGGGATCGGTATTAGGCGGTATCGGTTCGGTATCGGATACCGATATGCTCATCCCTACTATCGATACCAATGACTGCGGGTTGACTGCCCAAGGCAGTTCGTAATACACACTCACCACTGTGAGCCATGTAACAAATTGTCCTTAACAACCCCTAAGTGAACAGGTGCTGAGTCCAAACAAATAGTACTATCGTTGCTAAGGCAGGTAGACAGCATTCCATGTGTAAACATAACAAACAAGCATTCATTAAGTCACGTATAACATGCGGTAATCGGTTAGCGTTAAGGTATTGCGTAGTGTGTTCGATGTGATTTAGAATAGGTAACGTATGTAACACCCAAAAGTGCGTAAAGCAAAAATGGATCGAGTATACTCACAGCGATTGATGGGTTGAAGGGAGCGCTAGAGAGTAAGGTTAGCCTGATCAGAACGATAGCATAATGATAAGCGATGAGCAAACCGAAGCAAAGTGTCAGTGGGTCGAACAGTAATCCGATCGAATGGTAGTCCGATCGGGTGGCCGGTCGTTCGGGTGACCTTTCGAGTGGATTATTACTTCCTTTAGGAAGGATTTGTTTGTGTATGATGGCTTGCCTTTTGAAGTTTTCATTGTAGCATTTTGAAAATATAGAAGTATCTCTACCTTTCAGGTCGTTCGATCAAACGGTCGTTCGATCGGGCGACAATCCGATTGGTTGGACACTTTAGTGAGAACAAGTTCACAGCAGTTTGTCACTCGATCGGATTGTAGTCCGAACGGGTGGCAATCTGTATGTATTGAACATGTTGAAAATTGTTTAAGTATTGAAGTCTCATCATTACATGGTCGAGTGGTAGTCCGATCGGGTGGTAATCCGATCGGTCAGCACTTCGTTCAACGTTCATCCTTCAAAGTTTTGAAATAAAAGTTGAGTGTGGGGCCAAGGTGCAAGCCGGTCGGGTGGCCACCCGATCGGGTGACAATCCGATCGGACAGTAGTCCGATCGGGCGACACTCCAACCTGGTCGACCTGATCGTCTTCTTCCTTGGTTGTTTGATAGTTTTGTAGTTTTATCGAGACGGTGTGACAACGTGCTAATCAACAGAACTCCATCTTGACCCCAGTGACCCGATTGAACAGGAATCACCCACATTCAACCAGTTAACCGGTTCAAGACGGTTGTTCTTGGTTAACCCGAAATCGGTGGTCTCATGGATAGAATCCAGATCTTGAACCAACACATCAACAAGAAAGAGTAGAAAGTTAGAACAAGCTCCGATTCTATCAGTTTTGAGTGCATTGAGTGTAAAAGAGTTGAAAGAAAGTTGGAAAACCATCTTTCAATCCTTTTCACCATGAATATGTTCAGATCTATGAAAGATCTTTGTTTATTCATGTGGAAATCGTTCAGATCTAAGTTGTTCTTGGTGGATTGAAGCCAAAACATGAAGTTCTCAAGAACACCATGATAACATCATCCTAGAACACCTCAAATCTAGTGATTTCACGGTTAAAAGTTAAGATTCAAAAGATAGAAAGGTGTAGGAGTGCGTGTAGATTAAGAAAGTACAAGATTTAGGTGGAAAACTTACAAGAATCGCGAGAAATCGGAGGAAAAGTGGGCAAGAAGCGCTGGTCGGACGAGAGAGTGCAAAAGGTGAAGTTATGATGTTGACAGGGGGTATTTATAGGGTTTCCATAAATGGAAAAGGGGGAGGAGAGGGCTGGTCGATCGAGTGGCTACCCTGGTCGGGTGGCAGCTCGATCGGTTGGCCACTCGATTGAAGTGAACGGCGCGACGAGTTTTGCGATTTCGATTCATGTGTTGAGCGTTGCGATGCGATAGAGTATCATATTCAAATTACTTTTAATCCCAACTACTATATCAACTTACAATCATCCTTAATTGACTTGCGTTAAGCGTTTGCGATTCGATTGCGATTGAGTTTCGATTGCGTTTCGATTAGTCCCTCAACATAAACATATATAAACATGCACAAGTAACACATGAGGCACACACACGTAAAACAATATCCAGAACGCGTAATTCGAGTTGCGAGTGCGATTGCGATAAACGATAGGCGATAAAACAAGCGATAAACATCGATTAAACCTCGATTATTAATAAGTACTCCACATAATACAACTAAAGTAAAGCATAAAATAGACTATCTACAAGTCAAAGAAGTCAAAAAAGGAATTGAGCAAGGAGTGACAGATCGCAATTAGCATTCTTGTCTCCCTTTGACTACAATCTTGACTTTGACTTTGACTTTGACTTTCACTTTCGAAACACGGGGTGTTACATTCCCAAACCGAAGGATCCTAAGTACAAATTCAATACTGACTTTTGGCGTTCCTAGTATCGGTTCGCTACCGATTTTTACCTTCATATGCCGGTACCGTAACCGGTATTTTCGGTATCGGTTGCCACCGAGCTCATCCCTACCACTGAAACTAAAAAAAGAAATCATTAAAAGTTGAAAAAATCAACAAGAAAAAGTTGTACGATACCGTTGTTGTTTGTATGGCACCCGTGATCAGAGATGAGCAAATGGTACCGTGTAGCAATACCGAATTTCCCGAGCTAAAAGATTTTCAAATTCAATCCGGTACCGACTTTTGGCGTTTTCTGCATCAGGCTGGTGCCGATTTTTACCTTCATGCACCGATAATGAATCGGACCATACTTGTATTTTCGATATCAGTATTGGTTGACACCAAGCTTATTCAACTGAGAAAATAAAGAAAATAATAACAATAATTATTATATTAATATATTATTATAATATAATATAACTAATAATTGTTATTATATTAATATATTATTATAATATAATAAAATTACTATTCATTTCATTTGTAATATTAATAATAATAAAATAAAATAAAATAATAATAATAATAATAATAAAATAAAATAAAATAATAATAATAATAATAATAATAATAATAATAATAATAATAATAATAATAATAATAATAATAATAATAGTAGGCAATCCCTTTTACACCCGCATCAGAGTCGGAAGCGTGGTGTGACTTGAACGGTTTTCATTGCATACAATGTAAGTAAACAAACTATATGAAATAAAACATGAACGATGTTCATCCATTACCAAATAAAAGTTACAAGTCATAAGTTGTTTGAAACAAAAGACAACATAAGTTAATAAGTTTTACAAGATAGACTTGTTCAAAAGACAGTTTTTAAAATATTAAGGCTTTGCATCCTATGTCCCGTTCAAGGACGAGATATATGGACCAAGCCCTTCCAAAATGTGGATGACATCGACTTCTTGACAAACTTGAAACTTGAAACCTTCTACACCAAGATCCACTTAATTTCTTTTAATACATGTAAGTTTAAAAACATCAACAAAAGTTGGCGAGTTCATGTGTTTTAAATGTGTATCAAATTAATCTTAAAAAAAACATTTGAAAGTTCATGTATCGAAAATGTAGCGCTTCGCATTTCGTACTTTCCTTATTTAGAAAGTGTAATCCAATTTTTATTTTTAGAAACTTTTATTCTCTTTGTAATCGTATTTCATTTCCAGCCTCGTAATCCGAGAATTGATCATAATGAAATTCGTTCTTTATACTTATTTGTTATACATACAATCAGTCGTTTAAATACGTGTTTCACACCCTATTAAATGAAATGTTATTTTTGTCATTTCACACCCTATTAACTGAAAAAACTAACTGATGTTAGGCACAGTGACTATTCGGGAAAGAAAATTGAAAAGTTGGGGACTATAGCTGTAATTTTAGAAAGTTAGGGAATAAAGGTCAAAAAAGGGAAAACCACAGGGACTATCCGGGCATTTAACTCTTTTTTTTTTTTAAATAATATATGGCTTTTTATTATTTTTACTTAATATATTATAATAGTTTATTATTATATTTACTTTTTGTAACATATTCTTTTATTTTTTTTCCTATTTAAAACCATATATTTTCTTTACCATTTTTTCTAATAATTCTTTTTTTAGAATATATATTAATTTATCAAATAATTTGATACTTCTTTAATAATTTACGTTTATAGATTTTTTCTAAAAACTTAAGTACGTTGTGCTTAATTTTTTCACTCGACATTCCGTTATAAGTTTTATTAAAAACAAAGTTGTACTCAAAATAAAGTATTTATTTTGTATGTTAAAAAGATACAATGATAAACTAAACGTTATAGATGGTTTGGTTTTCTAAACTAAATTCTTTATTTTCAAATCACGTTTGTTTTACATTATCATTTGCTAGATTTTGCCGCAACATATGACTTAAAAAAATAGTTGGCTTAATTTTAAAGTCAGACAAACAATTTAACAATCCTTACTAAATACATACGACACAATGAGAATGGAATTGAGATGGCGTAGTTATGGAATATGAGTTGGCATGTTGACTGGTTGAATTAGTGAACCTAAAACCCATACATATTTATTCTTGTCTACTACATAAACCCAAATTCATATATTGATCTAAAGTAACTCTCAAGGTGTGTTTCTCCCACTAATGTATTGAGAAAAAAAAAGATTCCCCAATATTGTAACATGTGTAATTCGATACTCATTAGATTTATATTCTTTTGTGTCTAAACTTTACTAAAAGCATCAAGAATTGGCTAATGTTACAACTGAACCAACTTTAAACATTTTACCAACGCTAAACTATCCACATACAAACCAGTTTATCAAGAATTGGCTATTTACCGACAAATCATTAATTTGTTCGGCTATTTACCGACAAAACATGTATGCTTCATTTAATATTGATATTCATGATGTGTCGGTAAATAGCCGACCAAGTAAATGATATTCCATATACCATTATAATGACATTTGTATATAGTAATAAAATAACTACATAAGGTAATATAATATTGTATAAATTTATTGTTTATAATATGTTTATCCTTTCTATTATATAATAAATATTTATGACATATTAAAGTCTATAGTTATGCTTTTTATTTAACGCTTTAATTAGGAATAACTCAAATATAATATCATCTTCTATATTTAATGAAAAACAAGTATAAAAAGCAACTACTCAAGCCACGCACTGTGAATGCCATAGTGTTTTCTTTTATATTACTCTCGATATTTGGTTCTCTAAGGTACAAAATGAAGAAACATGCCATTCATTATTTTTTTCTTTTCATGGTATTCTCAAATCTTTGGAATTGTATTGCAACTCCCTAAGAAGAATGCAAGACATACGGTAATTTGTTGAAAAGTATTTTCTTCAATTATAATATGATACATTAGTATATATTAGCTGTTAAAAACAATCAAATAATTTCATTTATCTGACTTGAGTTTTTTTTTTATAATTTTGGTTGACAAGCAGGTGATGATGTGTGTCTGTATTCTTATGATCATGCACCAAACATTTGTGATAATTATATTTGTGCTGAGGATTGCATACATATCGTGCCACCATACCAACATATAGTACATTCATTTTGTAATGGTCGTGTTTGTATTTGTTGTGGCGAGGGACCCGAATGTCCCAACTTTTAAGTGGCTCTTTAATAAGAATTATTCCATATATAAATTTGTAAGTTATATGTGCATAATGAGTTGTACATTGTGCTTTGGGCATTTTTCAAAAAAAAAGTTGATTTTTTACTTTTAACCTAAAGGTTTTTACCTTTTGCAATTTTAACCCTACATAATTTGTTTTTTAACATTAACCCAAAACTTTTCATTATTTGCAATTTAACTTCACAAATTTTGTCACTTATACTTTTCATCTTTCGCAAATTTTCGTTTTACGTATAGTTCTAAATTTTTCGAGTTAAAACGACGCAACGTGCATGTGTGGTTCAACGTTTTTACCTCTATTTTTCCATGTTTGACAGGTTCGTCGCAACACGCATATCCTAGGTCGAGTCAGTGTGCGTGGTCGATGACGGTTGTGTGACATTAGTACTATTTGACACCGTTTTACGCCCCGCCGCAACGCGGGGTGTGCTTTGGCGGGTTTTCAAACAAAAAATGGTTATGCATATGGTTATCGTAACGTTGGCTTTGGGGGTTTTCCAAAAAAATTTGATTTTTTTTACTTTTCACCCATAAGTATTTCATAAATTACTTTTAACCCAAAACTATTTGTTTTTTTACTTTTAACCCAAAACTTTTTATCTTTTGCAATTTATCCTCATAACTTTTTTTACTTTCAACTTTGGTCCTTTATAGTTTTCATTTTCCGCAAATTTTTCGCTTTATGCTTTGTTCTAAATTTTGTGACTTAACACATCGCAACGTGCGTCTTTAGTTTAACGTTTTTACGTTTCGTTCTAAATTTTGCGAGTTAACACGACGTAACGTGTGTGTGTGGGTGAACGTTTTTACATCGTCTATTTATTTCCCTGTTTGATAGATTTAACATAACGTGCAGGTCCTAGATCAACTTAGTTATAACTAAAGAATCTCCGCCGTATTGCGGCGGGTCGCAATCCTAGTTCTTATTCAAATAGCATTAACGTTATTCAAAAAACTCATACCATAATTTAACGTAAGATGAAAACTCTAATATATTTATATATATACACACATTGTAAGTACTACAATTTACAAGTTATGTATTATGGGGAAGGTTCAAATGAAAACCACTAGTTATTGTGAAAACTCGAAAACTAATTAAAAAAGCCAAAAAAACATACAATTTTTTTTTTTTTTTTTTTGCAAACCAAATTTCGCAGGTTTTTATATATAAAAAAAAATTTCAAAAAAAAAAATTGTGTAGTGCACATGTGTAATACTACACATGTGTATGTGTACTACACATGTGTACTACAAAATTTTTTTTTTTGTTTTTTTGAAAAAAAAAATTTATATATAAATACCAGCGATTTTTATAAAAAAAATTGAAAAAACAAATTTTTTTGTGTGTTTTTTAGCCTTTTTGTAGTTAGTTTTCGAGTTTTCACAATAAAAGTGGTTTTCATTTGAACCATCCCCTATGTATTATAAGTAATATATATATATACACACACATCACATTGCGACGAATTTCTTTTGTTATTTAGTCTGTCTTTACATGTGTTTTGAAATTACTACGAATGCGTTGCGAACGAAACTACTGACAAGAATAAAAAGAAACTGTAGAAAAAAAAACACTAAAAGATAACCAAAAGAAAATCAACCAAAAAAGTTGTATGGTAACGATGTTGTTCGTATGAAACCCGTGGTCAGAGATGAGCAAATGGTTCTAGGTACCGATACCAAATTTGACGAACCGAAAGATCTTAAGTACCAATTCGGTACCGACTTTTGGCGTTTCTGATACCGGTTTACTACCGTTTTTACCTTCATATACCGGTACCGTAACTGGTAATTTCGGTATCAGTATCGATTCTGTATCGGTTGACATCGAGCTCATCCCTACCCCTGAAACTAAAAAAAGAAAAAATTAAAAGTTGAAGAAAATCAACAGAAAAAAGTTGTACAATACCGTTGTTGTTCGTACGGTGCCCGTGATCAGGGATGAGCAAATGGTACCGGGTAGCAGCGCTGAATTTCCCGAACCAAAAGATTTTCAATATCAATTCGACACCAACTTTTGGTGTTTTCTGTATTAGTGTCGGTTTTTATCTTCATGTACCGATACCGAACAGGACCGTACCGGTATTTTCGATTCCAGTACTGGCTCGATACCGGTTGACATCAAACTTATCCCAACCCGTGATATTAAAAACATGATTGGTTTCTTCTCAGCATTTTTCTGAGATCCAGCAGGTGGTGGAGTCAAAGGTGGAATGCCCTGAGACGAATTGACCGCAGACATTGCAGTAGAGGTATTCTTCAATGATGAAGCCATGTACTTGTGTGCAATGAACCGGAATGATCACCAACAGAAAAACTTCTTAGGAATGAAGCACCAATTGCCCCACGGTGGGCGCCAAACTGTTTTGGTCAAAAATCTAATGAGGATAATGCAACCAAACTCTTAGTTACGGGGAATGATGCTTGAAATGAAGAACAATAATAAGGATCACTTCGATGTAAATTGCAGAAACAACACAAGGATTTATACGAGGAAAAAGCCCTTGATCAATGAATGATCTCCGGCATAAAAAACCTCGGGTGATGGAAACTACCGATCACCAAGCTCAAATAAATCAATAAATGTTTACAACTTCGGATAGTGACGAGCTAGGTACAAGGACCACTATGGTTAATTGTGTAAAAGTGTGTGAAAACTCTTAAGTGTTTGCTGAAAGCTTCAAGAGTGCAGTTGTACGAGAGTGTATGTAGCTGAAAATGGCTAAGTGTTCTAAAAATAGCTCGTCACCCCTTTAAAAATAAAAGCTAACTAAGCTAACAAACTGTCCGACTTTTGTGCCATGCTCCCACGTTCTCCACAACGTCCATTTCCATTCAAACGTGTGCGAAATACCCGTGGAATATTCCATAGTAACGTTGCCAAGACCAAGTCAAGCTTATTACTCCTGCAAAACAATACGAAACATAAACAGCCAATCGTTAGTATGAGGATCCTTAGGGTGATCCATGATCCTGATCCTGAAGCTCTTCTGAGGATCACTATCTGTCACAGAAGTAAGGATCACTATTAGGATAACAAGTAAGGATCACTAGTTGTTAGAAAATCCTCCCCTAACAATTGCCCCCAAAATATAAGGAGTAATATGTAAAATGAGCGAGTTATGTTTTCTTGATCTTATCCGCAACTAACTTAACGGATATATAGCCGTTGATGTAGAACTATCCGTTGCAACTATGACGTCACAGAAGTGACATCCCTGCAGAATCATGATTATAAATAGGGGATATAGATAGGATCGTATGCATTTAAATTCCAGAGTTACTCCCTTTATAACCGCATTCCGAAGATAAACAGGTATTCATCCTCTTCCTTCTTTTGCTCTGTTTTCCTTCTCTTTTCATTATTCTGTCAAAATGTTGCTCCGGAACTCCCCATCTAAGGATCACACGAAGAACAGCCCGCTAAAGAGCTAGGGAATCATCGAAGATTCCATAAAAGAACGATGTTGCTTTTCCGATCGGCAAATTGATAGGATCCGCTACTGCTTCCCGGCGAACACTGTATTTAAATCGTTTGATCCCAACACCCTCAATGATCATATTTCTGATAACTGGGTTGCGTTTCCTGTTACCCCGTTCACCATAGGCTACACATATCCCTTTCCAGCTTTCACCCAATCTTTCTTTTCCCTAACCGGCATATCTTACATCCAAGCCATGCCGATGATTTGGAGGGTTTTGCACACCCTTGAAAGGATCATCGAGCAGGAGGGGATAGACTTAGGCATGGCAGAACTGGGAGAATTGTATGATCTCACTACCTTTGGTTCCCATCGTTATCTGTTCAAACGTAAACCTGGTGAGGAACACCCAATCTTCAAAGCTACCAAAAATGATACCAACTGGAAGCGACGTTTCTTTTTTTGTCAAGAGAGATTCTATCCCTGATGGGAAGGATCTACCCAGGAAGTGGGCTACCCACGGTAGGATGGAGGATCCTGAGAAGGATCACTAGAGAACTTATCCTTTAATATAAGAATCACTGACATTCTTTTGCTTTCCTGTTGTGCAGTTATCTCCGTTTCTCATCTTAGACTGACTCCTGCTGCTAAAGAGAGACTTGCCGCGTTCAAAAGGCTTGATCCTGAAACAAGATCTTTCAAGACAACCACCCAAGATTCTCAGGAAGTATCCTCAGGTTCTGTGACAATGTCAAGTAAGTATCTTTGCTTAAAAATTCAAATAAATAATGAAATACAAGTGAAATTAAGATACTTATCTTGTTTTGGTTGTGTAGGTGCTGGAAAATCCACCAAATCTGCTTCAAAGTTCAGTGTCACTGATCTCACCACCGTCAGATCTCCAAGAGAAAAGCTCCTACCAGCCCGTCAGCTTCGATCCCCAAGGCACCCTTCAAAGGAAAGGGAGGCAAGAAGAGAAAGGCCTCTGAAGCTGAGGATCTGCAAGGTCTCCCCTTGATCCGTCAACAATTCCTTGACTACTTCAATGAGGTAAGGATCACCGTCCCTGCTCCTATATCCTGCTGATATGAGGATCATTTGGTTCTGACATTATCCCTTATCTTCTTTGCAGAAATTCGCTGAGATTGAGGGCTATGTTGGCCACGTTGAGGATCAGGATAGTAAGATTGCTGATCTTCAACAGGTTGCAGTGCTAAAGGACCTCAAGATTGCCGATCTTCAGAAGGATCTCCAGAATGCCAGAAACGAGACGGCCAAGGTGTTGATCAACTTTAACTACGAGAGGCATGAGATCACCAAGGATGCCAAGGTCTCCGCCGCCATAGCAATGTACAAAACCAAGCTACAAATGGCCCTGGAAGCTCAGGATCCTGCTTTTGACAAGAGCACCTGGGATGTGGAGGGCTGGAAGGCAAGGCTGGCTGAACTGGAGGATTGAGGCTAGAGGCAAGGGTGAAGGTGGTGAAGCAAGTGGAGCCGGAGGTGGTGATGCAGTGAAGGTTTAGGCTGCAGGATTGGGCGATGATGGAAACTTCTAGACATAGCCGGAGCCCAATTTTTTTTGTTTGATGGTAGTTTGTTGAACAATTTAATGGTTTGTACTGAACAATAGTTTTTAGGATTAAGGATCTAGGATCCTTCAGACAATAGGCAGGATTGTAAATGGTGGAGGGATCCTCTGTTTGGTGGATGAAGCCATTGTGATCCTGCCGCCTTTATATTCCTGCACTACTTTGAACCTATTATCATGGACACCCTTTACCTACCCCAGCGGATGGGCCACGTATTGCTGGTAGATGCTCGGGGTAGGTAATTTTGACAACCTTTGAAGGGTTAGTCTTTTTGTTAATAAATAAAATCTTAATCTTTTGTCGCCTATCTTGTGTTATTATCCTTTTGGTTCCTTTAATTCCCAATTGTTTTGATGTGCACTTATTAAATAAGCAATTTTGAATAAGTCAGATTGAAAACATTTAGGATATGATCCATGATCAAATATCCTATAGTTGAAAAATCCCAAAAAGTAGTATATGTTTCAAGGATCATAAGTACAGTTGTCAAAGTATAAGGGTTATTCAAATAATCAACGAATAGAATTGAAATAGTTAAGGATTATACCTGAGGATCCAAGTTAGGATCCTAACCATAATCAGGATAACTATAAGATAAACCTTAGGGAGAAGTAAGGATCAAGGATCCCTAGCTGTTTAACTTCAAGGACCTGAAATAGAGCATAACTTGGGGCTAAGCCAATATAAGATAAGAGTTAGCAATTGGGGACAAGCCCAAGGATAACTGGGGACAAGCCCAAGGATAACTGGGGTCAAGCCCAAGGATAACTGGGGTCAAGCCCAAGGATCGTTTGTAAACTGGAGTATGGCCCTAACTGGCAACTATCCAAACTTAGTGACATGACAATGCCAAAACCTTAGCTAACGTGAAAACGTTAGAAACCTTAGGAACGGATGTATGGTACGTCTACCATTATACGTAGGATCCTAGGTATAGCCAGTACAATGGAATTATCAGCCCCTAAAGCGAGTACTGGTCCCATTGCCTTGAACAATACGAGGATCATCATGCGTTACAGGCGGAAATGGGGTCAAGCCCAAATAACTGGGGTTAAACCCAAGGAACTGGATTGCTTCTGTAGATAATGAACGCTTTGCTAAGGATACCTGAACTTTCAAAACTCAAAATCATGTGAGATAAGGATGAAGGACATATGATCCTCATCCTTATATGAGAAAATAAGGAAATGAACTAGTTCAAGATTAGGACGTTGCCATAGTAAGGATCATTGATACTTTAAGGATTCTTCCAGGATACCCCTCATGTAAGGATCATCTGTGTAATGAGGATCCTGCTCACATGAAATATTTCTTCAAATGGACAGCATTCCAAGCTCTTGGTAACAAATCACCTTCCATGGTCAGTAATCTATTTGCCCCCTTTCCTGCTTCAGCTTCAATCAAATAAGGGCCCTCCCATTTTGGTGCCAATTTTCCATCAGTAGGATTGGTGGTATTCTGAAATGCTTTCCTTAATACCATATCACCAATCTGAAATTTCTTAATCCTAACATTTTTGTTGTAAGCACCAGCCATTCTTTGTTGATAACTAGCCATCCTTATCCTAGCCAGATCCCTGATTTCCTCAATAGTATCCAGGTCTTGAGCCAAGTTCTCATCATTTTCCTTAGGATCACGGGTACTTGTTCTAGCAGTTGGAACCACCATTTCTGTTGGGATCACTGATTCTGCCCCAAATACCAAAGAGAATGGTGTTTGACCAGTAGCATTCTTAGGGTTTGTCCTATCAGCCCAAAGCACATAAGGTAATTCTTCTGCCCATTTCCCTTTCTTGGATCCAAGCTTCTTCTTTAAATTTTTGATGATGATCTTGTTGGATGATTCTGCTTGACCATTAGCTTGTGGGTGGACTGGTGTTGATGTTATCATCTTAATCCCCCAGCTGTCACAAAAGTTAGTAGTTCTGCCCCCAATAAATTGGGAACCATTATCACATATAATTTCATAAGGAATACCAAATCTAGTTATAATATTTCTTTTAATGAAGGATATAACTTCCTTTTCTCTGACTTGGGCAAAAGCTTCAGCTTTTATCCACTTGGAGAAGTAATCAGTCATGGCTAGCATGAACACTTTTCCACCAGGTGCCTTAGGGAGCTTACCAACTGTTTTGGTCAAAAATCTAATGAGGATAATGCAACCAAACTCTTAGTTATGGGGAATGATCTTTGAAATGAAGAACAATTATAAGGACCACTTCGATGTAACTTGCACAAACAACACAAGGATTTATACGAGGAAAAAGCCCTTGATCAATGAATGATCTCCGGCATAAAAAACCTCGGGTGATGGAAACTACCGATCACCAAGCTCAAATAAATCAATAAAAGTTTACAACTTCGGATAGTGACGAGCTAAGTACAAGGATCACTATGGTTAATCGTGTAAAAGTGTGAGATTTGTTAAGTGTTTGCTGAGATCTTTGAGACTACAATTTTACGAGAGTGTGTGTGTGTAATCGAAAATGGCTAAGTGTTCTAAATTTAGCTCGTCACCCCTTTTTAAATGAAAGCTAACTAAGCTAACTAATTGTCCGACTTTTGTGTCATGCTCCCACGTTCTCCACAACGTCCATTTCTATTCAAATGTGTGCGAAATACCCGTGGAATATTCCATAGTAACATTGCCAAGACCAAGTCAAGCTCAGTACTCCTGCAAAACAATACGAAACTCAAACAGCCAATCGTTAGTATGAGGATCCTTAGGGTGATCCATGATCCTGATCCTGAAGCTCTTCTGAGGATCACTATCTGTCACAGAAGTAAGGATCACTAATTAGGATAGCAAATAATGTGACATTTGTGCTTGTAATCATTGTAAACAGTTCGGTTATCAATGAAATAAAGTTATTTGATCCCAATGTTTGTTTATTCATGTTTGATGTTTTTCATGTTTTGGCTTTATTCGATTTCAAACTCTATATCGCTTTATGGAGAATTTTACGCAAACTGGTACGAAAACGTAATCAGTTATATGAAACAAATACTCCGGAACATCATTTTATGCTTAACATACCTTAAATAACCTTTACATAACTTAGAAATAAGTTTCGAAGGCTTTGGTATGGCAAAATTCAGTTAATTCGCTTACAGGGACTAAAACTGACAAACTGCGAAAGTATGCCGATTTGAACTGTAACGAACATTCCGGAACATGATCATAAGTTAAACACACCTTAAATATCCTTTACATAGCTTAGAAATAGGCTTTGAGGGGTTCGGTGTGCTAAAATAAACTTTATGCTCATTCAGGGACTAAAAGTGTCAAAAAGTGCATAAGTTTGCACTTTCGCGCATATCTTACGTTCTGATTACTTCCGGACATCCAAAAATTTATGTAAGCATTAAAATATTATGTTTTAATGTTTGGCATGAGAAAAATCCATTCGTCGCGCAATTTGGATCGTTTTTCGCGCTTATGCGCATTCCGTCGTAATTAAGCGAACATCGCGATCGTACGACCAAACGAACCGACATCCGAGATATTTTTGAGCATGTTTTGAGTCCCCTATACTTTAACTTCATTTTAGAGCCTTGAAATGAGGTTAACGGGGCTTAAACGTGTCAAAAATGGGCCGAAACGCATGTTTCTAAGCTGCAGGGACCAAAAGTGACAAATCTGTCAAATTTTCCTCAGGCGGGGCGCGTAAGGATTCTCCCAAACCTTAGGCGGGCCGCGTGAGGTCCCCAGAACTGCAAAAACAGTTTTAACAGCTGCTAACAGCTGTTATGCACCCAAAAACCCATTGCAAATGGTATTTTCGAATCAGGGGACTGAAATAATGGGCTCAAATGGTTTTTAAAAACTATGGGTACACATGGATGGCCAAGATCGAAGCACGCTTTGCGAGGAACGATCTTAACGGTTCACCAAATCCTATATATACCCCTCCATGTCTTGCCCATTTCCCTCACACTTGAATTCTGAGGTTGCTCTCTAAGTTGGGGTGCTTTGACACTTCATACCTGAGAGTACTCGGAATTCAATCTTGCGGGGACCCGTTGTAAGTATTCTTTCGTTCTTTTATTGCTTTTCGAGTCCGAAAGTCAAACTTTGTTTGACTTTCTGCATTGACCAGTTTATGGTCAATGCGAAGTTCGTTTGAACTTCATAACGTGAGCGTAATCACGTTGGTTATAGTCCCTAGCGACTATACCTACTGATTACCACGTTATCTAGGCTTAGTGACGAGCCGTAGTTTCGGTCAAAATGCGTTTTCTTGCGCATTTTGTAACCCAACTACTTTAGGGTATTAAAACCGTTTGTTTTAATACCAAACCTGTTTTCTAACATTACTAAACATGTTCTAGCATGTTTAGCTCGTCGCTTTTAGGTTTGTGCTTGTTTAGGGTCGTAAGGGTAAGCGATCTAATCAATCGCTTATACTTACGAACCCGACCCATTTGGTCGATCATTAGGATCCGACCAAACACATTAGGTGACCATAGTGTATAGGGAATAACCTTTCAAGGTTATACCTTATGGTCACGCCATTTGAGTAGTTGTATGACAAGTGGTTCTTATGCTTTAGGTAAATTACCAAAATGCCCTTTTTACACTAAAATTCATTTTAAACTTATGTAACATAAATTTTGACACCTAAACTGATTTAGCAACAATATTAAGTGTGTTAAGGCATATCTTGCTTGTCATAGGGCTAGTTAGGCGTTTCAAGCGCGTTTTACGCAAACGACGCGTTAAAGTAGCATAAGCTACCTAAGCGGGTCGTAACGGGTCAAAAGCACTTAGGATAAGTTTCGTTTTAGTATGTAGGCTTTGTCAAACCATATTACATAAGTTCCCACACTTATTTGGTTTGCGAACCCTCGTACTACCCGATCCTCCGATAGGTCCGTTTATTAATGTAGGTGCCTTTATAGGTGCTGTTTGATTCCGTGATCTTCTAACATTGCTTGGTGGTTGTTCTACGACTTCTAAGCAATCTCAAGTGAGTACATAGACCCCTCTTTTACTGTTTTTCAAACATTTTGGGGTGAAACACATGTGCCTACTTGTTACTTTCGTGCTTTCATGATTTTCTCATCATACACTTGCTATGTTCATTAAATACTTCGATTTACATGACATTTTATGCTACGTATGTTCGTTTAGCGCATACTTAGTACATTTATTTTACATGACATTTTCACGCTATGTATGTTCATCATACTTAGTGCATTTGTTTTACATGACATTTTCACGCTATGTATGTTCATCATACTTAGTGCATTTGTTTTACATGACATTTTCATGCTTACATTTTGGGTATGACATTTGGTTTGTTTAAGTGGGACAATATACATTCATTAACATTGATCACGCCGCTCGTTAGTAGGTAATGGTACCATAGGAATTGACAACTCCCGTTCCTGAAATCCTGGGTATGTTTGGATTGGAAGGAATGACCGAATTCGATTAAAACATTTAGACAGATAGACCTTTAATTTGTTTAAAGGTTTATCACCACAGTTGCAAGGCTTGAATGTATGCATTTTCACAATACCGCATAAATGTTTGTATTCATTATAGCATGCATTTTCCACAAAACATAGCGTTGATTTAAACCATGTTTTACTTCAATACACTGTTTTGTGCATTTTTTCTATGGTTTAGTTGATACATATTTCACTAACCATACATTGACATTTTGATTACACATTACATGATTGATATTTGACATAGACAATGTTGATATAGATATATATACATTTTGACATGGTTTTCACAATAACATTGGGCAAATGGTTTAGACATGGGCAACTTTCATTGGGTGGTTTATTTAAGTCATTCAACTTGGACTTAATCATTTTTCTTACAAATAACACATTTTTCATAAGACATTGTTTTACAACACTGTTCGATATATATATATATACAAACTCATTTTACTTAGTTATTCATTTAACCTTACATTACTTTTTCACATATCATCTACTTTATCATCGCTTTTCAAATGATTTATAAAACAAAACATGTTACAAGGATCATGACTGACTTTGTTAAACAACCCTTTTCTAAAACCTAAGTCATGAATCCTATTTTCACAAAACCTATGTTACTCACTGACATTTTTATGCTAACGTACTTTATTTTCACATGTGTTTCAGGAGCAAATGCATAGCTTGATCGTGATACGCTAGGGTGGACTTGGGCCTTAGTGACTTTAAAATGAAGCTAGTCTAATTAAAACATGTTATGTACTCTATGTTTCAGTTATTTCAAGTCAATGTACCTCTTTTATTGATAAATAAAATATAACTTTAAATGCCATGGTTGTGAAACAATAATTCTGTTACAACACTCCCCGACGTTTCCGCCACGATTTGATGTTTTACGTGGTCGGGGTGTGACAGAAGAGTTGGTATCAGAGCCAATGGTTATAGGGAATTAGGTTATTAGTAATGCTTTGACCTAGACTATAACCTTTCTAGGACCCCAACACAAGTTGTCTTGTGTTTAGATTTTAAAACATGCACTTCACCTATCCTTAGGTGATCATCAAAACAAGAACCCAGATTTCTAAAACGATTTCTGAAAAACAATCCTCTATTTTTTTCAAATGATTTATTTTATTATTTTGAACCCTTCCAGTTTAACTCATATTTGGCTTAGTGCCTTTCGAGTTTTCAAAATCCCGTCAAAGTTTGGGTCTAAATGATGTGAACACGTGCAAACTGGAAGAGTGAATGCCTGTACCCTGAGTTTTCTGTCTAAGGCTAGAGTGTTCGTACAAATCCACATAATCGGACCAGTCACTCTTACCTGGGAACTCTTGGGGTGAGTGTTCACTTATAGGCGAGCATGTCTTCGTTAAGCATTGTTTATGGATCCATTTACTTTGATTAGTCACTGTGCGTCATTTGTTTGCTTTGTGATACAGACAAATGACCACCATCCTTGCTTTGTTGATTTTGTTTCATCTCGTTCTTTTCATCTAATCTTCTCACTCATTCCTCTCGTGTTTTTCCTCTTTTTAGCATGCCTCCTCGACGCGAAAATCAGCTACCCAATGCCGAACTGGCGGAAATCATCGCACAGCATATGGCTGCGGCATTCTCGAATCTTATTGCTCAGTTTAACCAAGCAAACGTCAATCAGAACGCTCCTTGTAACTTTAAGAGTTTCAATTCGGCTAAACCACTCAAGTTCAGTGGTACTGAAGGAGCAACTGGGCTTCTTCAGTGGTTTGAGAGCATTGAGAATACTTTTCGTCATGTTCAGTGTCCTGATAATCGCAAGGTCGAGTTTGCTTCAAGTGTCTTTCAGAAGAGGGCGTTGACATGGTGGAACGGGGTTATGAGAGATCGAGGTGCTGAAGTCGCTTTAGCACAATCATGGGCTGAGCTAAGGACTCTCATGATGAGTGAGTTCTGTCCTCGTCATGAGCTACGAAAGTTGGAAAGAGAGTTTGACAATCTGAAACAGGTTAGTGGTGAGCACCGGGCGTACACTGATAGATATGAAGAGTTGAGTTTGCTATGCCCAACAATGGTCACCCCACTTGACAAAGCTATCGAAAGATACATCGATGGTCTACCTGATTCTGTGCAAGACATTGTTACTGGTAGTAAACCTACCACTGTCCGTCAGGCAATTGAGTTAGCTGCGACATTAACAGAATCGCAGGTCAGAAAGGGTAAATTGCATAGGAAGGGTGACAAGGGTAAGAAGCAGGATTCTGACAAAGGGGATAGCAAGAAAGGTAAGAAGGGGAAGGATTCTGGCTCATCAAGGGGCTCTAGGAAGCGAAAGGCTTCCCAAAATTTTGCCATCACTGCCCAACAGAACCAGGCAGCTCCCAATCAGCCAGCGCAGCCTCCCGCGAAGAAACGGTATGAAGGGAATGCACCTTTGTGCAATAGGTGCAATAGTCATCATCAGCAACAACTCCCGTGTCGTTTCTGTACCAACTGTGGAAAGTCGGGTCACCTTGCAGAAGTTTGTCGTTTTGCTCGAAATCAGGTAGCTCAACCACCTGTTCAACAGCAAGCTGCACGACCTCACTACCCTCCCGGCTCATGCTTTAATTGTGGAGACCTGACTCATTATCGAAACCAGTGTCCAAGGCTGGTTAATGCAAATCCAGTTCAGGCTCAGGCTCGTGGACGAGCTTTCAATATGAATGCTGTTGAGGCGCAGGCAGACAACGAGGTGGTGAACGGTACGTTCTTAGTTAATAATCAACCTGCGTCTATTCTTTTTGATTCAGGGGCCGATAAAAGTTTTGTGTCTTTATCTTTCGAACCATTGCTTCGCGTGTCTAGAACAAAACTAGGTAAGCCTTTAACTGTTGAAGTTGCGAATGGTGAACCCATTGTTCTTAATTCCATTCTTCGCAACTGTCAATTAAACCTTAGCAACCATCTTTTTCCTATCGACCTCACGCCTATGCGTCTTGGGAGTTTCGACATTATTGTGGGTATGGATTGGTTAGCCAAGCATCGCGCAGAGGTGGTTTGTTTTGAGAAGATCGTTCGTGTGCCGCTCCCGTCAGGTGAGATCCTTCAGGTTCGTGGTGACAAACCTGTTATTAGCCTCAAGCTTATGTCTTGTTCTCAAGCTCGAAAGTATCTGCGAAAGAACTATGTGGCCTTCTTGGCACATGTTACGGCAGATAAAGACCAAGGTCAGTCTATTCAAGATATCCCTGTTGTTCGGGATTATCCGGAGCTGTTTCCTGAAGAATTACCTGGTCTACCCCCAGCACGCCAAGTCGAGTTCCATATCGATCTCGTACCTGGTGCAAATCCTATTGCCAGAGCTCCATATCGTCTTGCACCATCTGAGATGCAAGAGCTATCTAAGCAGCTTCAGGAGCTTTCTGACAAAGGTTTTATCCGTCCTAGCTTTTCTCCTTGGGGTGCTCCCGTTCTCTTTGTCAAGAAGAAGGATGGATCCTTCAGAATGTGTATCGATTATCGTGAGCTGAATAAGCTTACCATCAAGAATCGATATCCCCTACCTCGCATTGATGATCTCTTTGACCAGTTACAGGGTGCTACTTGCTTTTCGAAGATTGATCTTCGTTCTGGGTATCATCAACTTCGTGTGCATGAAGAGGATATTCCCAAAACAGCATTCCGCACTCGATATGGGCATTATGAGTTCACAGTCATGCCATTCGGTTTGACCAATGCTCCTGCTGTTTTCATGGACTTGATGAATAGGGTCTGCAAGCCTTATTTAGATAAGTTCATCATCGTTTTCATTGATGATATCTTGATTTATTCTAAGACGCGAGCTGATCACGAGCAACATCTTCGTCTTACTCTGGAACTCCTAAAGAAAGAGCAACTTTTTGCCAAATTCTCTAAGTGCGAATTTTGGCTAAAGGAAGTTCAATTTTTGGGACATATTGTCAACGAACAAGGTATTCATGTAGATCCCTCCAAGATCAGTGCGATTAAGGAGTGGGATACGCCAACTACTCCTACTGAGGTTCGTTCTTTCCTTGGTCTTGCGGGTTACTACCGCCGCTTCATTAAAAACTTCTCGAAGATTGCAGTTCCCCTAACTGCTCTAACTCAGAAAAACAAACCCTTTGAATGGGGTTCTAAGCAAGAAGAAGCGTTTCAGACCTTGAAGCAGAAGCTTTGTAATGCACCTATTCTGACTTTGCCTGAAGGCAACGATGATTTTGTTGTCTACTGTGATGCATCGAAATTGGGTCTTGGCTGTGTCCTGATGCAAAGGAACAAAGTCATAGCCTACGCATCTAGACAATTAAAGGTACATGAGAGAAACTACACCACTCATGATCTTGAGTTGGGTGCAGTTGTCTTTGCTCTCAAAATATGGAGACACGATTTGTACGGTACAAAATGCGTGGTTTTCACTGACCACAAAAGTCTCCAGCACATCTTTAATAAAAAAGAACTCAACATGAGGCAAAGACGTTGGGTCGAACTCCTAAACGACTATGATTGCGAAATTCGCTACCATCCTGGTAAAGCGAATGTCGTGGCTGACGCATTAAGTCGTAAGGAACGTACTATGCTTCATTGTATTCGTGATCAAACTGCTATCCAAGCTCGATCCGATATTCAAGCCCGCATTTCTCAGGCTCAGCATGCTTGTGTTTCACAAGACTTGATGGGTAAGGAATTACCCTATCACATTAAGCCTGATCTTGTTCTAAAGGAAGATGGGTCGTATTATTTCATGGACCGTTTGTGGGTCCCAAGCCAAGATGATCTTCGTACTTTGCTTATGGATGAGGCCCATAAATCTCGTTATTCTATCCATCCTGGCTCAGACAAAATGTATAAGGATCTTCGTACTCAGTATTGGTGGCCTGGTATGAAGAAAGACATTGCCTTATACGTTTCAAAATGCCTTACTTGTCTTAAGGTTAAGGCCGAACACCAGCATCCTTATGGTCTTTTGGAGCAACCAGAGATTCCAGTTTGGAAATGGGAAAACATCGCTATGGATCTCATTACTAAACTTCCGCGCACTAAGAAAGGTCACGATGCCATCTGGGTAATTGTGGACCGTCTTACTAAATCAGCGCATTTCTTGCCAATCCGTGAGGATTTTTCTGCTGAAGATTTGGCTAAAATCTACGTGGATGAAATTGTATCTCGACATGGTGTTCCTTTGAACATTATTTCGGACAGGGATGCTCGTTTCTCTTCTCGATTTTGGAGAGCCATGCAATCTGCTATGGGGACCCAACTCAATCTGAGCACAGCCTATCATCCACAAACTGATGGCCAAACTGAAAGAACAATCCAGACTTTGGAGGATATGCTTAGAGCTTGTGTGACCGACTTCGGTGGTAGTTGGGATTCACATCTTCCATTGATTGAATTCTCCTACAACAACAGTTATCACTCCAGCATCAACATGGCTCCTTTCGAGGCTCTCTATGGTCGAAAATGTCGTTCACTAGTCTGCTGGAATGAGATAGGTGAGGCTCAGATTACTGGACCTGACCTCATTCTGGAGACAACTGACAAGGTTAAGAAAGTTCGTGATAACTTACAGGCAGCTCGAAGCCGTCATAAGAGTTACGCGGACCTAAAACACAAGCCCTTGGATTTTCAAGTCGGTGATCGAGTATTACTTAAGGTCTCACCTTGGAAAGGTGTGATCAGATTTGGAAAGAAAGAAAAACTTGCACCTAGATACGTTGGACCATTCCAGATCGTTGAAAGAATCGGTAAGGTAGCCTACAGACTTCAATTGCCTCCTGAACTTGGAAATGTTCATCCAACCTTCCACGTATCCAACCTCAAAAGGTGCTTAGCTGATAAGAACCTCCACATACCTCTCGACGAGATTCGTGTTGATAAAACACTACACTTTGTTGAGAAACCTGTGGAAATTATGGATCGTGAAGTCAAATGGCTTAAACGCAAGCGCATTCCATTGGTTAAAGTTCGCTGGGAATCTAAACGTGGACCTGAGTTTACTTGGGAACGTGAAGATCAAATGAAGGCGAAGTACCCACATCTATTCCCACGAGTTTCCTCTAAACGAATTTCGGGACGAAATTCCCACAAGTAGGGGAGACTGTGACATTTGTGCTTGTAATCATTGTAAACAGTTCGGTTATCAATGAAATAAAGTTATTTGATCCCAATGTTTGTTTATTCATGTTTGATGTTTTTCATGTTTTGGCTTTATTCGATTTCAAACTCTATATCGCTTTCTAGAGAATTTTACGCAAACTGGTACGAAAACGTAATCAGTTATATGAAACAAATACTCCGGAACATCATTTTATGCTTAACATACCTTAAATAACCTTTACATAACTTAGAAATAAGTTTCGAAGGCTTTGGTATGGCAAAATTCAGTTAATTCGCTTACAGGGACTAAAACTGACAAACTGCGAAAGTATGCCGATTTGAACTGTAACGAACATTCCGGAACATGATCATAAGTTAAACACACCTTAAATATCCTTTACATAGCTTAGAAATAGGCTTTGAGGGGTTCGGTGTGCTAAAATAAACTTTATGCTCATTCAGGGACTAAAAGTGTCAAAAAGTGCATAAGTTTGCACTTTCGCGCATATCTTACGTTCTGATTACTTCCGGACATCCAAAAATTTATGTAAGCATTAAAATATTATGTTTTAATGTTTGGCATGAGAAAAATCCATTCGTCGCGCAATTTGGATCGTTTTTCGCGCTTATGCGCATTCCGTCGTAATTAAGCGAACATAGCGATCGTACGACCAAACGAACCGACATCCGAGATATTTTTGAGCATGTTTTGAGTCCCCTATACTTTAACTTCATTTTAGAGCCTTGAAATGAGGTTAACGGGGCTTAAACGTGTCAAAAATGGGCCGAAACGCATGTTTCTAAGCTGCAGGGACCAAAAGTGACAAATCTGTCAAATTTTCCTCAGGCGGGGCGCGTAAGGATTCTCCCAAACCTTAGGCGGGCCGCGTGAGGTCCCCAGAACTGCAAAAACAGTTTTAACAGCTGCTAACAGCTGTTATGCACTCAAAAACCCATTGCAAATGGTATTTTCGAATCAGGGGACTGAAATAATGGGCTCAAATGGTTTTTAAAAACTATGGGTACACATGGATGGCCAAGATCGAAGCACGCTTTGCGAGGAACGATCTTAACGGTTCACCAAATCCTATATATACCCCTCCATGTCTTGCCCATTTCCCTCACACTTGAATTCTGAGGTTGCTCTCTAAGTTGGGGTGCTTTGACACTTCATACCTGAGAGTACTCGGAATTCAATCTTGCGGGGACCCGTTGTAAGTATTCTTTCGTTCTTTTATTGCTTTTCGAGTCCGAAAGTCAAACTTTGTTTGACTTTCTGCATTGACCAGTTTATGGTCAATGCGAAGTTCGTTTGAACTTCATAACGTGAGCGTAATCACGTTGGTTATAGTCCCTAGCGACTATACCTACTGATTACCACGTTATCTAGGCTTAGTGACGAGCCGTAGTTTCGGTCAAAATGCGTTTTCTTGCGCATTTTGTAACCAAACTACTTTAGGGTATTAAAACCGTTTGTTTTAATACCAAACCTGTTTTCTAACATTACTAAACATGTTCTAGCATGTTTAGCTCGTCGCTTTTAGGTTTGTGCTTGTTTAGGGTCGTAAGGGTAAGCGATCTAATCAATCGCTTATTCTTACGAACCCGACCCATTTGGTCGATCATTAGGATCCGACCAAACACATTAGGTGACCATAGTGTATAGGGAATAACCTTTCAAGGTTATACCTTATGGTCACGCCATTTGAGTAGTTGTATGACAAGTGGTTCTTATGCTTTAGGTAAATTACCAAAATGCCCTTTTTACACTAAAATTCATTTTAAACTTATGTAACATAAATTTTGACACCTAAACTGATTTAGCAACAATATTAAGTGTGTTAAGGCATATCTTGCTTGTCATAGGGCTAGTTAGGCGTTTCAAGCGCGTTTTACGCAAACGACGCGTTAAAGTAGCATAAGCTACCTAAGCGGGTCGTAACGGGTCAAAAGCACTTAGGATAAGTTTCGTTTTAGTATGTAGGCTTTGTCAAACCATATTACATAAGTTCCCACACTTATTTGGTTTGCGAACCCTCGTACTACCCGATCCTCCGATAGGTCCGTTTATTAATGTAGGTGCCTTTATAGGTGCTGTTTGATTCCGTGATCTTCTAACATTGCTTGGTGGTTGTTCTACGACTTCTAAGCAATCTCAAGTGAGTACATAGACCCCTCTTTTACTGTTTTTCAAACATTTTTGGGTGAAACACATGTGCCTACTTGTTACTTTCGTGCTTTCATGATTTTCTCATCATACACTTGCTATGTTCATTAAATACTTCGATTTACATGACATTTTATGCTACGTATGTTCGTTTAGCGCATACTTAGTACATTTATTTTACATGACATTTTCACGCTATGTATGTTCATCATACTTAGTGCATTTATTTTACATGACATTTTCACGCTATGTATGTTCATCATACTTAGTGCATTTGTTTTACATGACATTTTCATGCTTACATTTTGGGTATGACATTTGGTTTGTTTAAGTGGGACAATATACATTCATTAACATTGATCACGCCGCTCGTTAGTAGGTAATGGTACCATAGGAATTGACAACTCCCGTTCCTGAAATCCTGGGTATGTTTGGATTGGAAGGAATGACCGAATTCGATTAAAACATTTAGACAGATAGACCTTTAATTTGTTTAAAGGTTTATCACCACAGTTGCAAGGCTTGGATGTATGCATTTTCACAATACCGCATAAATGTTTGTATTCATTATAGCATGCATTTTCCACAAAACATAGCGTTGATTTAAACCATGTTTTACTTCAATACACTGTTTTGTGCATTTTTTCTATGGTTTAGTTGATACATATTTCACTAACCATACATTGACATTTTGATTACACATTACATGATTGATATTTGACATAGACAATGTTGATATAGATATATATACATTTTGACATGGTTTTCACAATAACATTGGGCAAATGGTTTAGACATGGGCAACTTTCATTGGGCGGTTTATTTAAGTCATTCAACTTGGACTTAATCATTTTTCTTACAAATAACACATTTTCATAAGACATTGTTTTACAACACTGTTCGATATATATATATATATACAAACTCATTTTACTTAGTTATTCATTTAACCTTACATTACTTTTTCACATATCATCTACTTTATCATCGCTTTTCAAATGATTTATAAAACAAAACATGTTACAAGGATCATGACTGACTTTGTTAAACAACCCTTTTCTAAAACCTAAGTCATGAATCCTATTTTCACAAAACCTATGTTACTCACTGGCATTTTTATGCTAACGTACTTTATTTTCACATGTGTTTCAGGAGCTAATGCATAGCTTGATCGTGATACGCTAGGGTGGACTTGGGCCTTAGTGACTTTAAAATGAAGCTAGTCTAATTAAAACATGTTATGTACTCTATGTTTCAGTTATTTCAAGTCAATGTACCTCTTTTATTGATAAATAAAATATAACTTTAAATGCCATGGTTGTGAAACAATAATTCTGTTACAACACTCCCCGACGTTTCCGCCACGATTTGATGTTTTACGTGGTCGGGGTGTGACAAATAAGTATCACTAATTGTTAGAAAATCCTCCCCTAACAATTGCCCCCAAAATATAAGGAGTAAAATGTAAAATTAACGAGTTATGTTTTCTTGATCTTATCTGCAACAAACTCAACGGATATATAGCCGTTAACATCGAACCATCCGTTGCATTATGACGTCACAGAAGTGACACCCCTGCAGAATCATCATGATAAATAGGAGATATGGATATGATCGTATGCATTTAAATTCCAAAGCTACTCCCTTTATAACCGCATTCAGAAGATCAAACAGGTATTCTTCCCTTCATCTTCTCTCTTTGCTTGCTCTGTTTTTCTTTCCTTTTCAACTATTTCGTTCAAAATGTTGCTCCGGAACTCCCCTGCTAAGGATCACCAGAAAGAAAGCCCCTTCAAGAGTCAAGGGATCATCACAGATTCCGCTAAAGAACGCTGCCTTTTCACCGATCCTCAAATCGATAGGATCCGGTACTGTTTTCCCGCAAACACCGTATTTGAACCCTATGATGCCACAGCCGTGAGTGATTACACTTCTGAATCATGGGTTGCCTTCCCTGTGACCCCGTTTGCCATAGGCTACACATATCCCTTTCCAAACTTTACCCAATCTTTCTTCTCCCTAACCGGCATTTCTTACATCCAAGCCATGCCGATGATCTGGAGGGTTTTACATACCCTTGAGAGGATCATCGAGCAGGAGGGGATAGATTTGGGCATGGCTGAGTTGGGAGAGCTGTATGATCTTACCACCTTTGGTTCCCATCGCTATCTGTTCAAACGAAAACCTGGGGAGGAGCATCCGATCTTCAAGGCCACCAAGAATGACACTAATTGGAAACGGCGCTTCTTTTTTGTGAGAAGAGATACTATCCCTGATGGGAAGGATCTACCCAAGAAGTGGGCTTCCCACGGTAGGATGGAGGATCCTGAGAAGGATCACCAAAGAACTTTCCAATATGAGGATCACTGAAATTGTTTTGCTTTCTTGTTGTGCAGTTATCTCCGTTTCACATCTCAGATTGACTCCTGCTGCTAAAGAGAGACTCTTGGCCTTCAAGAGACTTGACCCTGAAATAAGAACTTTCAAGACTACCACCCAAGATTCTCAGGAAGTATCCTCTGGTTCTATCACGGTGTCAAGTAAGTATCCTTGTCTAAAAATTCAATTACATAATGAAATTCAAGTAAAATTAAGATACTTATCTTGTTCTGGTTGTGTAGGTGCTGGAAAATCCACCAAGTCTACTTCAAAGTTCAGCGTCGCCGATCTCACCAATGTCAAATCCTCAAGGAAGAAGACTCCTGCTAGCCCAACCGCTTCAATCCCCAAGGCACCCCTCAGAGGAAAGGGAGGCAAGAAGAGAAAGGCCTCCGAAGCTGAGGATCTGCAAGGCCTCCCCTTGATCCGCCAACAATTCCTGAACTACTTCAATGAGGTATGGATCATTGTCCCTGCTTGTATATCCTGCTTGTTTGAGGATCATTTGGTTCTGACATTATCCCTTGTCTTCCTTGCAGAAATTTGCTGAGATCGAGACCTATGTTGGCCACGTTGAGGATCAGGATAGCAAGATTGCTGATCTTCAACAGGTTGCCGTGCTGAAGGACCTCAAGATAGCCGATCTTCAGAAGGATCTCCAGAACACCAAAAATGAGGCTGCCAAGATGCTGATCAACTTTGACTATGAGAGGCACGAGATCACCCAGGATGCCAAGGTCTCCGCCGCCATAGCAATGTACAAGATCCAACTGCAAATGGCCTTGGAAGCTCAGGATCCTGCTTTTGATAAGAGCACCTGGGATGTGGAGGGCTGGAAGGCAAGGCTGGCTGAACTGGAGGACGACGAAGAGGCTGAGGAGATCCTGACACTTGAGACTGGAGGCAGTGGCAAGGATCAGGGTGGTGAGGCAGGTGGAGCTGGTGATGATGATGCAGCGAAGGTTTAGGCTGCAGGATTGGGCGATGAAGGAAACTTCTAGACATAGCCGGAGCCCAATTTTTTTTTGTTTGATGGTAGTTTGTTTTGTTGAACAATTTGATGGTCTGTACTCTTGAACAATAGCTTTAGGTCTAAGGATCAAGGATCCTTCAGACAATAGGCAGGATTGCAAATGGTGGAGGGATCCTCTGTTTGGGGGATGAAACCATTGTGATCCTGCCGCCTTTATGTTCCTGCACAACTTCAAACCTATTATCGTGGACACCCTTTACCTACCCCAGCGGACGGGCCACGTTTTGCTGGTAGATGCTTGGGGTAGGTAATTTTGACAACCTTTGAAGGGTTAGTCTTTTTGTTAATAAATAAAATCTTAACCTTTTGTCACTTATCCTGTGTTGTTATCCTTTAAATTCCTTTAATTTTCAATTGTCTTGATGTGCATTTATTAAATAAGCAATTTTGAATAAGTCAGACTGAAAACTTTTAGGATATGATCCATGATCAAATATCCTATGGTTGTAAAATCCCAAAAAATAGTATATGTTTTAAGGATCACAAGTTCAGTTGTCATAGTATAAGGGTTATTCAAATAAACAATGAATAAGATATAAATAGTTAAGGATCATACCTGAGGATCCAAGTTAGGATCCTAACCATAATCAGGATAACTATAAGATGAACCTTAGAAAGAAATAAGGATCAAGGATCCTTAGTTGTTTAACTTCAAGGACCTGAAATAGAGCACAACTTGGGACTAAGCCAATATAAGATAAGAGTTAGCAACTGGGGACAAGCCCAAGGATAACCGGGGACAAGCCCAAGAATAACTGGGGACAAGCCCAAGGATAACTGGGGACAAGCCCAAGGATTGTGTGAAAACTGGAGTATGGCCCTAACTGGCGACTATCCAAACTTAGTGACATGAAAATGCCAAAACCTTAGCTAACGTGAAATCGTTAGAAACCTTAGGAACGGATGTATGGTACGTCTACCATTATACGTAGCATCCTAGGCATAGCCAGTACAATGGAATTATCAGCCCCTAAAGCGAGTACTGGTCCCAATGCCTTGAACTATACCAGGATCATCATGCGCTACAGGCGAAACTGGGGTCAAGCCCAAATAACTGGGGTTAAACCCAAGGATCTGGATTGCTTCTGTAGATAATCAACATTATGCTAAGAATACCTGAACTTTCAAAACTCAAAATCTTGTGAGAGAAGGATAAAGGACACATGATCCTTATCCTTTTATGAGAAAATAAGTAAATGAAATAGTTCAAGATTAGGACATTATCAGAGTAAGGATCATTGATGCTTTAAGGATCCTTCAAGGATACCCCTAATGTAAGGATCATACGTGCCAGGAGGATCCTGCTCACATGAAATATTTCTTCAAATGGACAGCATTCCAAGCTCTTAGTAACAAATCACCTTCCATGGTCAGCAATCTATATGCCCCCTTTCCTGCTTCAGCTTCAATCAAATAAGGGCCTTCCCATTTTGGTGCCAATTTTCCATCAGCAGGATTGGTGGTATTCTGAAATGCTTTCCTTAATACCATATCACCAATCTGAAATTTCCTGATCCTAACATTTTTGTTGTAAGCACCAGCCATTCTTTGTTGATAACTAGCCATCCTTATCCTAGCCAGATCCCTGATTTCCTCAATAGTATCCAGGTCTTGAGCCAGGTTCATATCATTTTCCTCAGGATCACGGGTACTTGTTCTAGCAGTTGGAACTACCATTTCTGTTGGGATCACTGATTCTGCCCCAAATACCAGAGAGAATGGTGTTTGACCAGTAGCATTCTTAGGGGTTGTCCTATCAGCCCAAATCACATAAGGTAATTCTTCTGCCCATTTCCTTTTCTTGGATCCAAGCTTCTTCTTCAAATTGTTGATAATGATCTTGTTGGATGATTCTACTTGACCATTAGCTTGTGGGTGGACTGGTGTTGATGTTATTATCTTAATCCCCCAGCTGTCACAAAAGTTAGTGGTTCTGCCCCCAATAAATTAGGAACCATTATCACATATAATTTCAGAAGGAATACCAAATATAGTTATAATGTTTCTTTTAGTGAAGGATATAACTTCCTTTTCTCTGACTTGGGCAAAAGCTTCAGCCTCTATCCACTTGGAGAAGTAATCAGTCATAGCAAGCATGAACACTTTCCCACCAGGTGCTTTAGGGAGCTTACCAACTATATCCATCCCCCATCTCATAAATGGCCAAGAAGAGGATATAGGATGTAGAAATTCAGCCGGCTGATGAAGGATATTGCTGTGTCTTTGACAAGGATCACACTTCTTAGCATACTCCACAGCATCCCTTTTCATAGTTGGCCAGTAGTATCCTGTCCTTAAGATCCTTGAGAACAATGCCCTGCCCCCAGTGTGGTTTCCACAATCTCCTTCATGGAAGTCTTTTAAAACTTCTTGGACTTCAGGATCCTCGATGCATCTTAAATATGGTCCTGCAAGAGATCGCTTATACAACATATTATTTAAGATTGTGAATTGCGATACCTTAATTTTGAAAGCCCTAGGGTTTTCTCCTGTAGGAATCTCCCCGTGTTGTAAGTATCTCATGATTGGTGAGATCCATGATCCTGATCCTGAATGAGATTGAGTATCCTCACTAGGGATAATCACAGAATCCTCTCCTATTTCCATTGCCACATGATCCTCGATGGCGGGAGCCAGGATATGGATAATGGGAGTGCTTATATCCTCCGGGATCTTCAAAGATGATCCTAAATTAGCCAATGCATCAGCTTCTGTATTTTCTTCCCTTGGTACCTGTGTCAAACTAAAGGAAACAAAAGAAAGTGCCAATTCTTTGACTATCTCTAAATATTTGGTTAGCTTTTCACCTTTAACAGCATAGGATCCATTAAAGTGATTTGTAATTAACAATGAATCTACATGTACCTCAAGATACCTGATTCCCATATGCTTGGCAATTTGTAAACCAGCAATCAAGGCTTCATATTCAGCCTCATTGTTAGTGGTTTGGAACTCACAAGCTATGGAGTGGGGTATTATGTCCCCCTGTGGCGATTTTAGTAGTATACCAAGCCCTGTGCCTTTAACGTTTGAGGATCCATAAGTATAGAGTGTCCAAGGATCCTTGGTCTCTTCTAGCTGCTGGACTTCTAACTCAGCTTCTTTTTGTAGATCACTACTGAAATCTGCCACAAAGTCAGCCAATGCTTGGGATTTGATGGCTGTTCTAGGCTCATATCTTATATCATAGGCACTAAGCTTCACTGCCCACTTGGCCATCCTTCCTGACATCTCTGGTTTCCTGAGGACATTCTTAATTGGAAAATTAGTTTTAACAACAATAACATGAGTTTCAAAATAATGTCTCAACTTAGTAGATGCCATGATTAATGCAAGAATAAGCTTTTCAAGGTGTGAATACCTGGATTCAGCATCAAGTAAACTCTTACTTACATAATAGACAGGATGTTGTGTACTGTAACAACTCTCATTAAAATTAATAATTAGAATGATAATTAGTCGATAAGGAAACCCTAACTGAGACACCCAAGTAATTCCGTATTAACCCTAAAAATTTCGGAACAATCGGAATTAGGATCAGGGCCCCTAAAACTCAGGGGGGATAAACCCTAATTGATATTTATCTATTCAATTTGCTGTCTAAAATTCGTTTAAGAAAAATGTTGAGTCACCCAAGCTAGTCCCGAAACCAGCTAGGCTAGGTAAATAGACTGCACCCTTTACGGACCGTAAGGGTAACTCCTTACGGACCGTAAGCCTACCGGTTTCCTTACGGACCGTAAGGGTTAAGTCATACGGTCCGTAAGCATGACTATTTTCTGGCTATAAATAGCCGACATTGGGACTTGAATTTTGGAATGAAAACAACGTTGATACGCTCTGTGCACGTCGAATTAGCTCAGTACATCATAATTAAACACACACTGTATTCGAATCGCTGCCGCGGAACAGGGTAATTACTCGATCGCTATTACGATTCATTTTCCGAGATCAATATATCCAAAGAATGTTTAAGTGCCGCCCACATTGGGTTATACTTTGTCGTTCGTCGTTAAATCGATGAATGTTTAAGTATTGCACTTTGTCGTTCATTGTGAGAATTTGATCTCGTGAGTTATCGTAACTGCTGTATTGATCACTAACCCTGTTTTGTGTGCATTATTGTTGAAATTAGGTTAACAGGGTTAAATCATATTCTATCCATACTAAATCTGCAATGTGAGTCATTCTCTCTTTTTATCAAATATGTTTTACAATACTCCAAATCATTTTTCAGAATTATAATTACAGTGATTAAGTTTATGTAATCACCAAATTACAGCCGGTATGTGGGGTATTGTGCACATTACTACAGTTTTAATCACATTAGGTGGGCAAGCCTAAAAATAAGTGATATACGTCACTCATTGGGACAGCCAATGGTGATATGACCACAGTCACAGAGCTGGTCGTGTGACAAATACCTATTCTTGAAAGTTGGTTGATAATAAACATATGTAAAAACTCTTAATATTGTGAATTATAACAAAAGTGTCGTTTTAGTAAATAGAATGATTCACTCAGTATTTCCCCGCTGACAAAACCTTTTTCAAACATGTTTCAGGTGATCTACTGTAAATTAGGAAAAGTGCTGAGGAGCATTTCAAGGCTTAAAATAGCGGCTCATTATAAAATAAAGAGATATGTTTCGAAACAAGGATTTATCACTAAAACTTATGTATTGTAAATTATCGGGGTTTTATCCCGAATTGTAAAATAAAAATAATCAGGAAAAGTTTTTAGCTTTACAAGGATCCTGATGTTAAAATTCCGCTGCTAAAATCACATAAATAAATATCACGGGATTTCTGTCCCGCGGCTCCTGAAACGGGTAAAACCGGGTCGGGGGCCGTGACAGAAATAAGGTGGTATCAGAGCCACCGAGTTAAGCTAATTAAGTATTTAACATATAATTAATTTTTCCTGATTACTGTTATGTGATTATGTGTTTTTAATTGACTATTTGTTAGTTACAGTATGGGTAAGCAAAAGTTGCAAGATATCTATCTTAAACTAGATAGGTCAGTCTACGAAGAGGGAAGTTCATCCAAAACTAAATTTTCAAAGCTCCCTACAATTCCTGAAGAAGGAATATTTGTGCGAAAAGCACAATATGAGAATCCGTTTTCTCCTAGAAAAAGGAGTATGATTATTAAGAAAAGTAAAGAGCAAATCCGAGAAAAGAGGATTAAAAAGGAAACCCAGGAATTAATCAATAAATCACCTTGGGAAGATAAGCTAGATGAGAAATGGGCAAATTTGTATATGCTAGCCACTGTAGCAGAACATGCAAATCTTTAAATACCCTAAATCTAGTAATAACACTTCTCAGCAAATAAATAAATAAATCCGAGTGTGTTCTTTTCTGTTATTTTACAAATAATGTGCAATAAAACTTCGATGGTTATTTGTTAAACTATGTTCCAAAGTTTTAACTTAGCAATTCTGTGCATTTTGCATATATGCTACACAACATGAGCGAGATATCTGAAGCTTTTCAGAACCTCAATCTTTACCCGGTGAATATAGAAGTTTCCCAAGAGTTTACTGGATACTTTGCTGATGTGGACCAACCTGTAGAATTCCATGCTCCACCTTTGACAAAGCCAAAACGAAAGAAAAAGAAGAATTACGTGTGGGGACATCGTATCCGTAGGAAAAAAAGCCAGTCCCGAAACTTCCTAAAATAAACAATCCTTTAGAAATAGCAAAAGAAACTGGTAAACAGCCAGAAATGGAAACTGAAATCGAGAAAGATTCTAGGCAAATGGAGATACAGTTTGAGGAATATTCTCAAGAAATAGAAATAGAAGTAGGACAAGGTTCTAGGCCAAAACAGATAGAAATCGGAGAGAGCTCCAATCAAAACCAAAACCAGGGAATAACTTTTCAGGATGAAATAGATTTTCTATTGGCAAACTGTGAAACTATTCAGCCTGTCAATACGAATGTTTTTACCTATCCTAGTGAAAATCCACTCCCTATGAATTTTGCACCAGCAATCCCAGAACCAATAGTCCACGCCCAACCTGTAGAAATGGAAGAATGGTGGACAAATGATTGGCAATTTCAAAATATTGTCAACGACCCTTATTCCTTCCTTCCGCAATTCGACCCAGAACCCCTACCTAATCCACCAATGAGCACTGAGAATATGACCGAACTTCGCCATTTCGGTGAAGAGTTGATGGATGCAGGGAATAGAATCAGAGAGATAGGGGGACAGATTGCTTGGAAGTATGATGAAAGGGAAATGCGTTTCTAGAACAACAAATGGTGAGGGATAGGAAGGTGGTAAACTATAGTTGTGTAATAGTATAGTAAATAGTGAAATCAGTCTGTAACATAACTCCAAATAAAACTTTGTAAAATATCTGTGTGTAGTGATGCATACTATAACGGATATGAAATGGAATCGAGAAATCGATAGTTTTGACTATACGTGTATTATAAATTGTCTGATTGTTTATGTATGATTACTATTTATCAAATACTAATACAAATTATTATATATTATCAGATGGCAAATAGTGGTAATGAACCAGTAAATGAGGTTAATCAATCGGAGCAACATCCAGGAGATCAATATATGACTAGACAAGATATTGAAAATATTGTTGCTCAAGGAATAGCTAATGCTACTCCAGCATTTGTTGCCGCTGTGAAAAATCCAATCGAACCGCAACAAATTATTCCTAGTAAACATACTATTGAGGATAACTTCAGTAATAGTATAAACGGGGGTAATAATCATGCTAATCATGATAATGAAACCCAGCACACGTCGCTCCCTAAAAAGCGAAAGGTTGCAACACCTGGTTGCACTTTCAAAGAATTTCTTGCTTGTAAACCCACTGAATTTGCAGGCAATGAAGGGGCAACTGCATCGCTGCGTTGGTTAGAGAAAACCGAAGCAGTGATTGCAATAAGCAAATGTGCCAAAGATGATCAAGTCATGTACGCCTCAAATCTGTTTAAAGAAGGAGCACTGGAATGGTGGAACACTGTGTTACAAGCTAAAGGAAGAAATAGGGCTTATGCTATGACTTGGGAAGAATTCAAGAGTCTGGTAGAAAGAAAATTTTGTCCTGAGTATGAAAAGGAACAAATGGCAAATAAGTTCCTAACTCATCGGATGATAGGTGTGGATTGTCGTGGTTATACTTCGACATTCTTTGAATATGCTAGAGTGGTACCTAACCTGGCTTCGCCAGAACCGGTACTCATTTCTCGCTATATTTGGGGATTAATTAGCGAAATTCGAAATATCGTTAAGGCTGCGAGACCTCGCACTATTGACGATGCAGTAGAATTAGCTAACACCTTAACTGATGAACTGATACGCACAAGAGATGAAGATAGGAAGAAGGAATTAGCTCAGAAAATTACCCAAGGATTTAGGGTGGGTAATAGTAGTAATTTCAAAAAGAGAGGAACAGGACAATCTTCAACTGCGCCATTCTGCAAAATTTGCAAAAAGAAACATTTTGGAAAATGTAACAAACTTTGCAATTTTTGCAAGACAATAGGACATCGGGAAGAAAACTGCAGAAAGAAATCCATAATTTGTTACAATTGTGGGGAAGCCGGACATATCAAACCAGAATGTCCTAAGTTAGTTAACCCAGTAGACAACAAACCCAAGGCAGCTGAAGGAGCTACTAAGAAGAATGCCAGAGCATTCTAGCTAACTACTCAAGAAGCAGAACTCATCCCGGATGTGATAGCCGGTACGTTTTTAGTTCACAACATTTATGAAAAGTATTATTTGACTCTGATGCAAACCAAAGTTTTATAAATACTTCATTCTGTCAAGCTCTTAAGTTACCTTTAACTACCGTTAGGCAGATTTTTACAGTCGAAACTGCAGATGGGAATTCAGTCAAAATCCATCAGGTTTTGCAAAAAGTAGAAATAGAACTCTTAGGTCATAAATTTACTGCAAACCTATTGCCTATGAAATTAGCCGAGTTTGATGTTGTGTTAGGAATGGATTGGTTAATAGCCAACCATGCTCAAATCATTTGTGATAGAAACTCTATAGAAATTCAAACACCTACTGGAGAAGTAATTAAGATTTCAGGAGATAAACCTCGGAAGCCACTAAAGCTCATATCAGTAATGAAAGTTGCTAATTATGAACGGAAACAAGGAATAGTATATATGATTTCAGTAATCATTTGTACTAAAGGGAAAGAACTTAAGGAAATTCCTGTAGTCTCAGAATACCCAGATGTTTTTCCAGAAGATTTACCTGGACTACCACCAGATAGAAAGGTAGAATTTAGGATTCATCTAATTCCAGGAACTACACCGATAGCCAAGGCACCCTATCGATTAGCTCCTACCGAAATGTTAGAATTGAAAAAGCAATTAGATGAATTAATAAGCAAAGGATTTATACAACCTAGTTCATCCCCTTGGGGTGCACCGGTGTTGTTTGTGCAAAAGAAAGATGGATCAATGAGAATGTGTATCAATTATAGAGAATTGAATAAGATTACAATTAAAAATCGATACCCATTACCTAGGATTGATGATCTTTTCGATCAATTACAAGGCGCTAAATATTTTTCTAAGATAGACTTGCGCTCCGGATATCATCAATTAAAGGTTCAAGAAGAAGACATACCTAAAACTGCATTTAGGACTAGGTATGGACATTATGAGTTTACAGTCATGCCCTTTGGATTAACTAATGCACCCGCAGCATTTATGGACATGATGAACAGAATCTGTAAACCATATTTGGATAAATTTGTAATTGTTTTCATAGACGATATACTTATTTATTCAAAAAGTCAGGTCGAACATTGTCAGCACTTGCATGCACTCTTAACTTTGTTAAGAAAAGAAAAGTTGTACGCTAAATTCTCAAAGTGTGAATTTTGGCTACAAGAAGTGCAATTCTTAGGACACATGGTGAATCACGAAGGTATTCACGTAGATCCTGCTAAGATAGAAGCAATTACCAATTGGAAGGTTCCGCAAACTGCAATGGAAATTAGAAGTTTTATAGGATTAGCTGGATATTATAGACGGTTTATTAAGGATTTTTCCAAGATAGCTGTACCATTAACTAAGCTAACCTGTAAAGCCACTAAATTTGAGTGGGGACCTAAACAAGAAGAAGCCTTCAGAATCTTAAAGCAGAAATTGACCAATGCTCCAATCTTAGCCTTACCAGAAGGAACAGAAGATTTTGAGGTATATTGTGATGCTTCAAAATTAGGATACGGATGTGTGTTGATGCAACGCAAAAAGGTAATTGCGTATGCTTCCAGACAATTGAAGAAGCACGAGGAAAACTATACGACTCATGATTTAGAATTAGGAGCTATAGTTTTTGCCCTTAAGATATGGAGACATTATCTGTATGGAAGTAAGTTTACTGTTTATACAGATCATAAGAGTTTAAGATATATATTTGGGCAAAAAGAGTTAAACATGAGGCAAAGAAGATGGATGGAAATCCTAAGTGATTACGATTGTGATATTCAATATCACGAAGGAAAGGCAAACGTAGTCGCAGACGCCTTAAGTCGTAAGATCCATGAAAAGCAAAAGCGAGTCCGTGCTCTTAGAATAAATCTACAAGTAGATTTAATGGAACAATTAAAGGAAATTCAGGAAACGGCAATCAAGGACGATGCCGAAGGAATGAAAGGTTACCTAAAAGAATTAGAACAAGGAAATAAGGGAATTTGGAAATTCCACAAAAACAGAATTTGGGTACCTAAACAAGGAAATTTGAGATCAAAGATTTTAGAGGAAGCTCATAAATCTAGATATACCATACACCCAGGAAACAATAAAATGTACCAAGATTTAAGAAAGAATTTTTGGTGGATAGGAATGAAAAAGGATATAGCCGAATACGTATCTAAGTGTTTAACTTGTTCACAAGATAAAGCTGAACATCAGAAACCCTCAGGTCTACTACAACAGTTAGAAATGCCTGTATGGAAATGGGAACTCATAACAATGGACTTTGTTACTAAGTTACCCAAAACCAAGAAAGGTAACAATGCCATTTGGGTGATCGTAGACCGACTAACCAAATCCGCTCATTTTCTACCAATAAAGGAAACCTTTAGTATAGAAAAGTTAGCCAAGCTGTATGTAGATGAAATAGTATCCTTACATGGAGTTCCACTCTCCATTGTATCGGATAGAGATAGTCGTTTCACTTCCCGTTTCTGGACAAGTTTCCAAGAATCAATGGGAACTCGACTGAATCTAAGTACTGCATATCATCCACAAACAGACGGACAAAGTGAAAGGACGATCCATGTGACAACTCGAACTTTAGACTTGTTTTGTGTAACGATATGTGTTTATGTGAACCTTATTTGATTAAATGAATGTTACGGTTAAATGTTTAAATGTTGCGTTATTGGATCACACAACACTACACCCGATCCATAAATCAATTGGGCTTTACTATTGTTGCAAACCCACTCGGTCCATGTAAGGGACTCGAGATCACAAGCCGGCCCAAGTGAGGTTTCGGCCCACCCTCACCTCACATGTATATGTTCATACACACATCTTAGGGTTTTAGTTTTACAATCTTTGCAACACACACACAAACTCTCTCTCCCTCTCGTTGCTTGGAACCCGACGGCACAAGAATTCTATTCGGATCACCCTTGTTTCTTCTCCAATCCGGTTAGTGATTATGTATTGATTGATTGTGTGTTATGATTTGTATATTGATGATTGCTTGATACCGAAACTTGTTGTGTATGATATTATTAGATTGGGTCGATAATAGATAATGTTCATGTAATTGGCTTGCTCATGAAATCGGATATATGTGTTTTGTATGATGTTAATCGGCTCATGTGTATAGTCAAGGGTCACAAGAAATCGGATGGTATGATATAAGTTAAATGGAAATCGGAATGCTTGCAATCAGTCGATGTGCTAGACGATTCGGATTAAATGTTGTGATATATGTTCATGCGAATTGTTAAGAATTGTTCATATGATTGTTAGGGTTCATGAGAGTTCTTGATAAAATACCTTGTTTGATCGATATCATGCTAAACGAATTGTTAGAAATCTGTTGATTGAGTTGAGTATAATTGGAAACTATTATGTGATTGTAACCGATCTGCATGAAATCAGGAAAACCAGTTACACACACACGACACACGGTTGCGACTCAGATTGCGAGTCGAAACCTCGTGGTCACGACTCGAAACCACAACAGCACAAGCCGAGACCATGGTTGCGAGTCCCGTTGCGACTCGTAACCGGACCATGACGAACCGAGATCTCCATTGCGACTCGTAACCAGCTGTTGCGACTCGTAATCTCCGGTTGCGACTCGAGATCTCCGTTGCGACTCGAGACCATCATTTACACGCACACTGTTTTGGGCCTACGCTGTCACGGGCCCAACCTTATGACTGTTATGTTATTGGACTTGTTTACATAGTTGCTAATTGGACTGCCTATGTTAATTGGGCCGACTACTTGAACTCGTTACTTGATATGAACTGCTGATACTGTTATGTGATTTGCCATGATTATACTTGATACCATACGTGATACAAACGTGCTACATACGAACCTAACTTGCATAGTAACCATGATAGGACGTGGTTGATTCCTTACTTGTATACTTGAGCATTACACTATCTGCCGAGCAAACCCAGGTGAGTTCACACTCCTACTAAGGCATGGGATTCCCGGGTCGTGGGAATGGGATAAAGATTACAATTGACTAAGAACGTACATATGCTTTTCCTAGACTATCACCTACCATGATCCTCGGATGTCAGGACGGTTCCGTAGGTTAGGATAACACCTACGTGGTCATATGCCAATTACTGCCTCGGATGTCAGGCACGCACGTAAAACCTACGTGTACGCATTACTTACTTCTATCCTCGGTACAAAGGATACGTACGTGAAACCCACGTACACCCCCGCGTCTCCTATCCTCGGTTGTGAAGGATACGTACGTAAGACCTACGTACACCCCATACGCGCTACTGTTCTCGGAAGAAGAACAGGGATGATACGAGTAGTTGATACGAATAGTCTAGTGGTCACATAACATGGGAAGCCCCCACCTATATAACTTACTATCGGCCCAGTAGAGCCACCCTGTACTTACTGTTACGTACTTACTTACTGTGAACTCGCTCAACTAGTTTGTTGATCATTCTGTTACATGCCTTGCAGATCGTTAGGTACTTGGAGCTTGCACAAAGAGGAGCCGGTCGTTGTGGACAAGGATCGTAATACTTTGTTGGACACTTATGACATTTCAGTATATTTAATTTGGGTTTATAACAGTGCTTCCGCTACTCAAAACAATGCTTGGTTTTAAAACATCGATCATGTCATGATAACCTATTCTAATGACTTTTATTATTATTTAATGCTATGTTTGATATGATTGATGGCTTGATCCTGGTCACGTCACGCTCCCAAGCGGTGGTACTCTGCGTGTGGATTTTGGGGGTGTGACAGATTGGTATCAGAGCCATTGGTTATAGAGAACTTGGTTTTAATATGGGAAAACGTTTTTATTAAAACCGGATTATAACCAGAACAGTGCTCTCAACGATCCACAACGACGCTTCGCTCCACGTGCAAGGCTCGACATTTTAGGTAATAAGGTTATTGTTTATTGCCTATTTGCTAGAATTACTTAGAACTTTGCTCGTGGTATGCTTAGACTACGATGCTCACTATTTGCTATTGCTTAAGAACCCTTACGTGCTTACGCTTTTCTGTCATCGCACTATTCGCGAACTTTTCTCACCTATTTCGCCTTTGACATGAAGATCAATGGCTGGAAGAATTAACATGACACAAGCCCAGTTAGAGGCTCTTGTTCAAGCCCAAGTTGTTGCGGCAGTTGCAGCAGCTCAAGCAGGTAGTATATCCTGCAGTATAGGCACACACTAGGATCCCTAGATCCTACATTCACTCTTGTATTTTAACTTCGTCCTATTCGTACACCATAGGTCAACACGCGCAGCAGCCTGTCTGCACTTTCAAGAACTTCATGGACTGTCGTCCAAACTCTTTCAGCGGCACAGAAGGAGCGGTTGGACTCCTCCACTGGTTCGAGAAACTAGAATCAGTATTCGAAATGTGCGAGTGCCCTGAGGCTCGCAAGGTCAAGTTTACTACTGGCACCTTGGAAGGAATCGCGCTAACCTGGTGGAACGCGCAGGTGCAGATTCTTGGGTTGGCAGCTGCTAACGCCACCCCATGGAACGATTTTAAGGAACTCATCAAGTGTGAGTACTGCACGCGTGAAGATATTCACAAGCTAGAAGACGAGCTGTACAATCTGAAAATGGTTGGGTCAGAGATCGAAGCGTATACTAAACGGTCGAACGAGCTGGCCGTTCTGTGTCCTACTATGGTGGACCCTCCATACAAGCGCATTGAGTTGTATCTCAAGGGATTGGCGCCAGAAATTCAGAGCCACGTTACGTCGGCTAACCTCGAAAACATCCAGGAAATCCAACGCCTCGCTCATCGCATCACCGATCAGGCAGTGGAACAGAATAAACTGCCTAAGCGTGTCAGCGCTACTACTACAGTCACTCCTTCAGCTACTCCCGTTACCCTCAGTGACAACAAGAGGAAATGGGAGGGGGATTCAAGCAAAGCATCAGTTTCGGTTCAGTCCCAGAATCAGCAGCGAAAGACTGACAACTATCAAAGCCCTAACCAGCAGTCGTCAGGTAGCCACAGGCAGGGTGGATATCGCGGAAATCTTCCAAAGTGCAACAACTGCAACAAACACCACAACGGTCAGTGTAACAAGGGTCGTTGTCAAAGATGCCTCAAGATGGGTCACGAGGCCAAAGACTGTAGAAGCCTTCGTCCTGCGAACCAAAATCAGCAGCAGCCTCACGCTCAGCCCAACCAGCAACAGGGCAACAAGGGATGCTACAATTGTGGTGCTGAAGGCCACATCAAGAGACACTGCCCACAGCTCAACAGGAACCAGAACAACAACAACAACAATCAGGGCAATGGCAACAACAACAATGGGGGAAACAACAACGGCAACGAGGCAAGGGGCCGTGCATTCGTACTAGGTCGTGGCGACGCAGTGAACGATCCCAACGTTGTTATGGGTAAGTTTCTCCTCGACAATATTTACGTTACTGTTTTGTTTGATTCGGGTGCGAATACAAGCTATATGTCTGTGAAAATGTGTCAACTGCTAAAACGTGCACCAACACTTTTACCCACCAAACATGTAGTAGAGTTAGCTAACGGTAAAAGTCTAGAAGCCACGCACGTAGTTCAGGGTTGTAACCTTATTCTAGCTGGTCAAGCCTTTTCTATTAATCTCATTCCCATAGCTTTGGGTAGCTTCGACGTCGTGATTGGGATGGATTGGTTATCCCAACACCAGGCAGAAATCCTATGCAGCGAGAAGATTATTCGCATTCCTTGTTCTGGTCAGGAACCTCTTGAAGTTCAAGGCGACAAGAGTGGTGCAGTGGTTGGCATCATCTCATTCTTGAAGGCTCAGAAGTGCTTACGAAAAGGTCACACAGCCATTTTGGCTCTTGTTTCAGACGCATCAGTAAAGGAAAAGAAATTGGAGGGTATTCCAATTGTACGCGATTACCCTCAAGTGTTTCCTGAAGATTTACCTGGCTTACCGCCTCATCGTCAGGTCGAATTTCAGATCGAGCTCGCTCCAGGAGCAGCACCCATAGCTCGCGCACCATATCGTCTAGCTCCATCAGAATTGGAAGAATTGTCAAAGCAGTTACAAGAGCTCTTGGAAAAGGGCTTTATACGTCCAAGCTCTTCGCCTTGGGGAGCTCCAGTACTTTTCGTGAAAAAGAAAGACGGTACGTTCAGGATGTGCATCGACTACCGTGAACTCAACAAGGTGACGGTGAAGAACCGTTATCCTCTTCCACGCATAGACGACTTATTCGACCAGTTGCAAGGGTCGTGTTACTATTCCAAGATCGACCTACGGTCAGGATATCATCAACTGAGAGTCCGCGAGGAGGATGTCTCTAAGACAGCATTCAGAACTCGCTATGGTCACTACGAGTTCTTGGTTATGCCGTTTGGACTTACAAACGCGCCTGCTGTATTTATGGATCTTATGAACAGGGTGTGCAAACCCTACCTTGACAAGTTCGTCATTGTATTCATCGACGACATTCTGATTTACTCTAAGAGTCAGGAGGAACACGAGCAGCATCTTCGTCTGATATTGGAACTCCTTCGAAAGGAACAGTTGTACGCTAAGCTCTCAAAATGCGACTTCTGGCTTCGTGAAGTCCACTTCTTAGGCCACGTGGTAAACAAGGATGGGATTCACGTCGACCCATCCAAGGTAGATTCGATCAGAAACTGGCCTGCACCGCGTACACCGACAGAAATACGTCAATTCTTGGGTTTGGCAGGATACTACAGACGGTTTATTAAAGACTTTTCAAAGATCGCGCAACCACTTACGCTACTGACACAGAAGGGTGTCACCTACCGTTGGGGCAACACGCAGGAAACTGCTTTTCAGTATCTAAAGGATAGGCTCTGCAGCGCACCTATTCTTTCATTGCCAGAGGGCACAGATGACTTCGTGGTATACTGTGACGCATCAATACAGGGTCTGGGTTGTGTATTGATGCAACGTGATAAAGTGATAGCCTACGCTTCTCGGCAACTCAAGGTTCATGAACGGAACTACACGACGCACGACCTAGAGCTGGGAGCTGTTGTTTTCGCGCTTAAGATATGGCGACACTACCTGTACGGTACCAGGTGCACGATTTACACCGATCACAGGAGTCTCGAGCATATCCTTAAGCAGAAGGATTTGAACATGCGTCAACGACGATGGGTCGAGTTACTCAACGATTACGAATGCGCCATCAAGTATCATCCAGGCAAAGCCAATGTTGTGGCTGATGCCCTTAGCCGAAAGGACACCTTACCAAAGCGCGTGCAAGCGCTACAGCTTACGATTCAGTCTAGCCTTCCTGCTCAGATACGAGCTGCTCAGACAGAAGCACTAAAGCCCGAAAACATTAAGGCTGAAGCCTTACGCGGCTCGCGACAGCAAATGGAACAGAGGACAGACGGCGCCTACTATGTAACGGGGCGTATTTGGGTCCCTCTTTATGGCGGTCTACGCGAACTTGTGATGGATGAAGCTCACAAGTCTCGCTACTCAGTACATCCAGGGTCGGACAAAATGTACCACGACATCAGCACTACTTATTGGTGGCCTAGTATGAAGGCCCACATTGCTACGTACGTTGGAAAATGCTTGACCTGTGCGAGAGTCAAGGTTGAATATCAGAAACCAGCTGGTCTACTTCAGCAGCCTAAGATACCTCAATGGAAATGGGAAGAAATTTCCATGGATTTTGTTACCGGCTTACCTAGATCTCAGCGTGGGAACGATACAATATGGGTCATAGTTGATCGACTCACCAAGTCTGCACACTTCCTGCCGATTAAGGAAACGGACAAGTTCTCCACTCTCGCAGACGTCTATCTCAAAGAAGTTGTTTCGAGGCACGGAGTGCCCACCTCTATTATTTCGGATCGCGATGCACGATTCACGTCAGAGCTTTGGCAAGCAATGCACAAATCTTTCGGCTCACGATTAGACATGAGCACAGCATATCACCCCCAGACGGATGGCCAGTCTGAGCGAACGATCCAAACTCTTGAAGACATGCTTAGGGCATGCGTTATAGACTTCGGCAACGGCTGGGAAAAACACCTCCCTTTGGTGGAGTTCTCGTACAATAACAGTTACCATACCAGCATTCAAGCCGCTCCATTCGAGGCATTGTACGGACGTAAATGCCGGTCACCTCTCTGTTGGGCAGAGGTGGGGGATAGTCAGATTACGGGTCCAGAGATTGTAGTGGACGCCACAGAAAAGATAGCACAGATACGGCAACGCATGGCGGCAGCACGCGACCGTCAGAAAGCCTACGCGGACAAGCGTAGAAAGCCTTTGGAATTTGAGGTCGGAGACCGGGTTTTATTGAAAGTTTCACCCTGGAAGGGTGTGGTACGTTTTGGCAAACGGGGCAAACTGAATCCGCGGTACGTCGGACCATTCGAAATCTTAGAAAAGATTGGCAAGGTAGCCTACAAGTTGAACCTACCAGCTGAACTCGGAGCAGTTCACAATGTCTTTCACGTATCGAACTTAAAGAAGTGCTTATCAGACGAAAACCTCATCATTCCTTTTAAGGAACTCACTATTGACGAGCGGTTGCAGTTCGTCGAGGAACCAGTAGAAATCACGGACCGGGATGTGAAGGTCCTCAAAAGCAAGAGAATCCCTCTTGTTCGAGTTCGTTGGAACTCCAAACGTGGCCCAGAGTACACCTGGGAACGCGAAGACAGAATGACAGAAAAGTACCCCCAGTTATTTGAAACCAATGCAACCACTACTGAGGCTGAAGCTACTACTTCGGAATTTCGGGACGAAATTCCAGATCAACGGGGAGAGGATGTGACACCCCAGGAAAACCAGTGAATGCTATAACTTACCTAGCTTCCTCAGTGAGTGCATACCAAATTTCGGGACGAAATTTCCAATTAGTTGGGGATAATGTGACAACTCGAACTTTAGACTTGTTTTGTGTAACGATATGTGTTTATGTGAACCTTATTTGATTAAATGAATGTTACGGTTAAATGTTTAAATGTTGCGTTATTGGATCACACAACACTACACCCGATCCATAAATCAATTGGGCTTTACTATTGTTGCAAACCCACTCGGTCCATGTAAGGGACTCGAGATCACAAGCCGGCCCAAGTGAGGTTTCGGCCCACCCTCACCTCACATGTATATGTTCATACACACATCTTAGGGTTTTAGTTTTACAATCTTTGCAACACACACACAAACTCTCTCTCCCTCTCGTTGCTTGGAACCCGACGGCACAAGAATTCTATTCGGATCACCCTTGTTTCTTCTCCAATCCGGTTAGTGATTATGTATTGATTGATTGTGTGTTATGATTTGTATATTGATGATTGCTTGATACCGAAACTTGTTGTGTATGATATTATTAGATTGGGTCGATAATAGATAATGTTCATGTAATTGGCTTGCTCATGAAATCGGATATATGTGTTTTGTATGATGTTAATCGGCTCATGTGTATAGTCAAGGGTCACAAGAAATCGGATGGTATGATATAAGTTAAATGGAAATCGGAATGCTTGCAATCAGTCGATGTGCTAGACGATTCGGATTAAATGTTGTGATATATGTTCATGCGAATTGTTAAGAATTGTTCATATGATTGTTAGGGTTCATGAGAGTTCTTGATAAAATACCTTGTTTGATCGATATCATGCTAAACGAATTGTTAGAAATCTGTTGATTGAGTTGAGTATAATTGGAAACTATTATGTGATTGTAACCGATCTGCATGAAATCAGGAAAACCAGTTACACACACACGACACACGGTTGCGACTCAGATTGCGAGTCGAAACCTCGTGGTCACGACTCGAAACCACAACAGCACAAGCCGAGACCATGGTTGCGAGTCCCGTTGCGACTCGTAACCGGACCATGACGAACCGAGATCTCCATTGCGACTCGTAACCAGCTGTTGCGACTCGTAATCTCCGGTTGCGACTCGAGATCTCCGTTGCGACTCGAGACCATCATTTACACGCACACTGTTTTGGGCCTACGCTGTCACGGGCCCAACCTTATGACTGTTATGTTATTGGACTTGTTTACATAGTTGCTAATTGGACTGCCTATGTTAATTGGGCCGACTACTTGAACTCGTTACTTGATATGAACTGCTGATACTGTTATGTGATTTGCCATGATTATACTTGATACCATACGTGATACAAACGTGCTACATACGAACCTAACTTGCATAGTAACCATGATAGGACGTGGTTGATTCCTTACTTGTATACTTGAGCATTACACTATCTGCCGAGCAAACCCAGGTGAGTTCACACTCCTACTAAGGCATGGGATTCCCGGGTCGTGGGAATGGGATAAAGATTACAATTGACTAAGAACGTACATATGCTTTTCCTAGACTATCACCTACCATGATCCTCGGATGTCAGGACGGTTCCGTAGGTTAGGATAACACCTACGTGGTCATATGCCAATTACTGCCTCGGATGTCAGGCACGCACGTAAAACCTACGTGTACGCATTACTTACTTCTATCCTCGGTACAAAGGATACGTACGTGAAACCCACGTACACCCCCGCGTCTCCTATCCTCGGTTGTGAAGGATACGTACGTAAGACCTACGTACACCCCATACGCGCTACTGTTCTCGGAAGAAGAACAGGGATGATACGAGTAGTTGATACGAATAGTCTAGTGGTCACATAACATGGGAAGCCCCCACCTATATAACTTACTATCGGCCCAGTAGAGCCACCCTGTACTTACTGTTACGTACTTACTTACTGTGAACTCGCTCAACTAGTTTGTTGATCATTCTGTTACATGCCTTGCAGATCGTTAGGTACTTGGAGCTTGCACAAAGAGGAGCCGGTCGTTGTGGACAAGGATCGTAATACTTTGTTGGACACTTATGACATTTCAGTATATTTAATTTGGGTTTATAACAATGCTTCCGATACTCAAAACAATGCTTGGTTTTAAAACATCGATCATGTCATGATAACCTATTCTAATGACTTTTATTATTATTTAATGCTATGTTTGATATGATTGATGGCTTGATCCTGGTCATGTCACGCTCCCAAGCGGTGGTACTCCGCGTGTGGATTTTGGGGGTGTGACAATCCAAACTCTAGAAGACATGCTCCGAGCATGTGTAATTGACTTTGGTGGTAATTGGGATAACCATTTACCATTAATCGAATTCTCCTATAATAATAGTTATCATTCAAGCATCGGAGCCGCTCCATTCGAAGCACTGTATGGACGCAAGTGCAGAACTCCCGTATGTTGGGCAGGAATAGGAGAAAGTCAATTATCAGGACCAGAAATCATGCAAGAAACCACAGACAAGATAACTCAAATCAAGGAAAGATTGAAAACAGCCAGAGATCGCCAGAAGAGCTATGCAGACAATCGTCGCAAGCCACTTGAATTCCAGATAGGAGATAAAGTACTATTGAAGGTATCTCCTTGGAAAGGAGTAGTATGATTTGGTAAGAAAGGAAAACTGAGTCCCAGATATGTTGGACCATTTCCAGTGATCCAACGAATAGGGCCAGTTGCTTATCGTTTACAACTACCAGAAGAATTAGCTGGAATACATGATGTATTTCATATATCCAATCTCAAGAAATGTCTATCAGACGAATCCCTCGTAGTACCTCTTTAAGATGTAGAGGTAAACGAAAAGCTGAAATTCAAAGAGAAACCTTTACAAATAGAAGACCGAAAAGTTAAGTTTCTCAAACACAAGCGACTGGTATTGGTGAAAGTCAAATGGAATTCAAAGAGAGGACCAGAATACACTTGGGAACTGGAGTCAGAAATGAAGCAGAAATACCCTCAGCTGTTTCAATGAATCTCGAGGACGAGATTTTTCCTAAGGTGGGGAGGATGTAACAACTCTCATTAAAATTAATAATTAGAATGATAACTAGTCGATAAGGAAACCCTAATTGAGACACCCAAGTAATTCCGTATTAACCCTAAAAATTTCGGAACAATCGGAATTAGGATCAGGGCCCCTAAAACTCAGGGGGGATAAACCCTAGTTGATATTTATCTATTCAATTTGCTGTCTAAAATTCGTTTAAGAAAAATGTTGAGTCACCCAAGCTAGTCCCGAAACCAGCTAGGCTAGGTAAATAGACTGCACCCTTTACGGACCGTAAGGGTAAGTCCTTACGGACCGTAAGCCTACCGGTTTCCTTACGGACCGTAAGGGTTAAGTCATACGGTCCGTAAGCATGACTATTTTCTGGCTATAAATAGCCGACATTGGGACTTGAATTTTGGAATGAAAACGACGTTGATACGCTCTGTGCACGTCGAATTAGCTCAGTACATCATAATTAAACACACACTGTATTCGAATCGCTGCCGCGGAACAGGGTAATTACTCGATCGCTATTACGATTCATTTTCCGAGATCAATATATCCAAATAATGTTTAAGTGCCGCCCACATTGGGTTATACTTTGTCGTTCGTCGTTAAATCGATGAATGTTTAAGTATTGCACTTTGTCGTTCATTGTGAGAATTTGATCTCGTGAGTTATCGTAACTGCTGTATTAATCACTAACCCTGTTTTGTGTGCATTATTGTTGAAATTAGGTTAACAGGGTTAAATCATATTCTATCCATACTAAATCTGCAATGTGAGTCATTCTCTCTTTTTATCAAATATGTTTTACAATACTCCAAATCATTTTTCAGAATTATAATTACAGTGATTAAGTTTATGTAATCACCAAATTACAGCCGGTATGTGGGGTATTGTGCACATTACTATAGTTTTAATCACATTAGGTGGGCGAGCCTAAAAATAAGTGATATACGTCACTCATTGGGACAGCCAATGGTGATATGACCACAGTCACAGAGCTAGTCGTGTGACAAATACCTATTCTTGAAAGTTGGTTGATAATAAACATATGTAAAAACTCTTAATACTGTGAATTATAACAAAAGTGTCGTTTTAGTAAATAGAATGATTCATTCAGTATTTCCCCGCTGACAAAACCTTTTTCAAACATGTTTCAGGTGATCTACTGTAAATCAGGAAAAGTGCTGAGGAGCATTTCAAGGCTTAAAATAGTGGCTCATTATAAAATAAAGAGATATGTTTCGAAACAAGGATTTATCACTAAAACTTATGTATTGTAAATTATCGGGGTTTTATCCCGAATTGTAAAATAAAAATAATCAGGAAAAGTTTTTAGCTTTACAAGGATCCTGATGTTAAAATTCCGCTGCTAAAATCACATAAATAAATATCATGGGATTTCTGTCCCGCGGCTCCTGAAACGGGTAAAACCGGGTCGGGGGCCGTGACATGTACCTTCATGATTCTTAACAAGGACTGCACTTACTGCTTTTGAGGATACTGCAAGATATAAGGATAACACATCTCCTTTTTCTGGTTTCATCAAGGCTGGGGCTGAGGATAGGTAATCTTTGAGAGCTCGTAAAGCATTCTCATGCTTCTCGGTCCACTCAAATTTCTTGTTCTTCCTTAGGATATCCTAGAATTCTTTGCACTTCTCTGAGGATTTAGATATAAATCTGTTCAAAGCTGCTATCCTGCCTGTTAGCCTCTGGACATCCTTAGCATTGGCAGTGTTTTGGTCAAAAATCACACAAGGATAATGCAACCAAACTCTTTGTAAACGGGGAATGATGCTTGGTATGATGAACAAAGATAAGGATCACTATAATGAAAATTACACAAGTGACACAAGGATTTATACGAGGAAAAGCCCTTGATCAATGAATGATCTCCGGCATAAAAAACCTCGGGTGATGGAAACTACCGATCACCAAACTTCAATATAACAAACAATGTTTACAACTTCGGTTGGTAACGAGCTAGGTACAAGGATCACTACAGTATCGTATGCTAAAGCGTGTGAGAATTGTGTTGTGTCTTCCAAATGCTGAAGAGTGCCCTTTATATAAGTGTGTGTGGTCGTATTTTAGGCAAATCACCTAACTACTAGCTCGTTACCCCTTTAGGAATAGAAGTAAATTTAGCCTAACTAAATGCCCGTAATTTGTGCTAAGTTTCCATATTCTCCATAACGTCTATCTTTGGTTATGTATGTGCGAAATCAGCGTGACAGATTCCTTGACTCTGATGGCTAAGACCGGATCCAACTCGTAATTCCTGCAAAACAACATTAAATTCAAAGAGAGTAATCGTTAGTATGAGGATCCTTAGGATGATCCATGATCCTGATCCTGAAGCTCTTCTGAGGATCACTATCTGCCAAAGAAACAAGGATCACTTGTTAGGATATCATGTAAGGATCACAGGTCATTAAAATTCTGCCCTAACAATTGCCCCCAAAATATAAGGAGTAATTATGTAATATTAACGAGTTATATTTTGCCGAATCTTATCTATAACTAACTCAACGGATATATAGCCGTTAAGAATGAACTATCCGTTGCGATCTGACGTCATGGAGATGACAGCCCTGCACAAATCATCATTATAAATAGAAATAGGGATAGGATCGTTTGCATTTAAATTCAAGAACTCTTCCCTTTATAACCGCGATCAGAGGATTGAACAGGTATTCCCCTTCTCCTTCTCTCTTGCTTACTCTGTTTTTCTTTCTTTTTCCATCGTCTTGTAAAAAATGTTGCTCCGGAATTCTCCCAGCAAGGATCCTAAGAATAACAGCCCCTTGAAGGGTCAAGGGATCATCAAGGATTCTCCCACCGAGAGGTGTTGTTTTACTGATTCTCAGATTGACAAAATTCGTCATTGTTTTCCGGCGAACACCTTCTTTAAATCTTTCAGCCCTACCGCTTTGAGCGATTATATCTCTGAGACTTGGGTAGCTTTTCCGGTCACTTCTTTCATGATAGGATTCTCGTATCCTTTCCCTCAGTTCACCGAGTCCTTTTTCTCCCTTACCGGCATCTGCTATATCCAGGCTATGCCGATGATCTGGAGGGTTTTATACACCCTTGAAAGGATCATCGAACAAGAAGGGATTGATCTGGGTATGGCGGAGTTGGGTGAGATGTACGATCTTACAACTTTTGGATCCCACCGATACTTGTTCAAACGAAAAGCTGGAGAGGAGCACCCTGTTCTCATGGTTACCAAAAATGATGTGAACTAGAAGCGGCGGTTCTTTTTTGTGTAGAGAGATACCATCCCTGATGGGAAGGATCTGCCCAAGAAGTGGGCTACCCATGGTAGGGTAGAGGATCCTGGAAGGATCACCGTAGGACTTATCCTTTAGCATAAGGATTACTGATGTTCTGTTATTTTCTTGTTGTGCAGCTATCTCCGTTTCACATCTAAAGTTGACACCTGCTGCAAAAGAGAGGCTCCTGGCCTTTAAGAAACTTGATCCTGAAATAAGAACTTTCCAGGTTACCACCCAGGATTCTCAGGAAGTATCCTCTGCCTCTGTCACAATGTCAAGTAAGTATCCTTATTTAAGGAGTATTTATATAATGAGAGTCAAATAATATTAAGATACTTATCTTGTTTTGGTTGTGTAGGTGCTGGAAAATCCTCTAAGTCTGCTTCAAAGTTCGGCATCGATGATCTTACAAATGTCAAATCCTCAAGGAAGAAGACTCCTGCTGCTAGCCCAACTGCTTCAGCCCCTAAAGCTCCTATCAGGGGTAAAGGAAGCAAGAAGAGAAAGGCCTCTGAGGATTTGCAAGGTCTGCCCCTGCTCCGCCAACAGTTTCTGGACTACTTCAACGAGGTAAGGATCACTGCCCCTGTTTGTGTATCCTGACAGTTTTGAGGATCACTTGTTTCTGATGTTATGCCTTGTTTTCGTTGCAGAAATTTGCTGAGATAGAGACGTATGTTGGCCACGTCGAGGATCAGGACCGCCAGATTGCTGACCTCCAACAAGTTGCTGTGTTGAAGTGTTTTGGTCAAAAATCACACAAGGATAATGCAACCAAACTTTATGTAAATGGGGTATGATGCTTGGTTTATAGAAAAAGTAAAGGATCACTTCAGTGTGAAATATGCAAAGACACAATGATTTATATGAGGAAAAAGCCCTTGATCAATGTATGATCTCCGGCATAAAAAACCTCGGGTGATGGCAACTACCGATCACCAAACTTCAATATAAGAAAAATAGTTACAACTTTGGATGATAATGAGCTGAGTACAAGGATCACTAAAGTTTCGAGTGTCTAAGCGTGTGAGAGTTGTATTGTGTGTTCTTCCGAATGAGGAAGAGTATTATATATACAAGTGTAGGTGACCTATTTTAGGTAAAAAGACTAATAATCAGCTCATTACCCCTTTAGAAATAAAAGTAAATCTAGCCTAAATTATCGCCCTTAAATCATGCCATGTTTCCATATCCTTCACAACGTCCATCTCCGATTAAGCACATGCCATAGTTGTAAAGACGTGTCCTTTAATTGTGATGCTTAAGAGCGAATCCTGCTAGATGTCCTGCAAAACAACATTAAATTCAACGAAAGCAACTGTTAGCATGAGGATCCTATAATGGTCCGTGATCCTGATCCTGGAACTCTGCTGAGGATCACTATCTGCCAAAGAAACAAGGATCACTGGTTAGGATCACATGTGAGGATCACGTATTGTAAAAATCCAGCCCTAACAATTGCCCCCAAAATATAAGGAGTTCATTGTAAATTAACGAGTTATATTTTGTTCTGATCTTATCTTCAACGGACAACTCGGGTAACTAGCCGTTATGACCGGACTAGCCGTTGCGATCATTACGTCACTGAAGTGACATCCCTGCAAATCATGATTATAAATAGGAGATAGGGTAAGGATCGATTTGCATTTAAATTCAGGATATACTCCCTTTATAATCTCCACCGAAGATTGATCAGGTATTCTCTTTCTTTCTTCCTTTTCCTGCTCTGTTTTTTTTTTTTTTTCTCTTGCTCTGTTTTTGTTTCGCCACAAGTATGTTGCTCCGAAATTCTCCCCATAAGGATCACGAGAAGAGTAGTCCCCTGAAAAGTCAAGGGATCATTAAGGACTCTCCTACGGAGAGATGCTGCTTTACCGATGCTCATGTAGATAGGATTCGTCATTGCTTCCCGGCGAATGCTATTTTCAAATCCTTCACATCCACTGCTTTGAGTGACTTTGTTTCAGACGCCTGGGTGGTCTTTCCTGCAACTCCGTTTACCATAGGATATTCGTATCCTTTTCCGGCCTTCACCCAATCTTTCTCTTCTTTGACCGGCATATCTTATATCCAAGCTATGCCGATGATCTGGAGGGTCTTGTATACCTTCGAGAGGATCATCGAGCATGAGGGGATTGACTTAGGGATGGCAGAGCTGGCCGAGCTTTATGATCTTACCACGTTTGGTTCTCATCGATACTTGCTGAAACGGAAGGCCGGGGAGGATCACCCTGTTCTAAAGGTTACCAAAAATGATACAAACTGGAAGCGTCGTTTCTTCTTTGTGAGGAGGGATACCCTCCCTAATGGGAAGGATCTGCCCAAGGAGTGGGCCACTCATGGTAGGATATAGGATCCTGGAAGGATCACCATCAGACTTGTCTCTTATGATGAGGATCACTAATGTCTTTCTTTGTTTTTTGTTTATTGTGCAGCTATCTCCATTGCTTATCTCAAGTTAACCCCTGCTGCCAGAGAGAGGGTCTTAGCTTTCAAGAAGCTTGATCCTGAAACCAGAAGTTTTCAAGTCACCGTCCAAGATTCACAAGAAGTATCCTCCGCATCTGCCACTATGTCAAGTAAGTATCCTTATTAAAAAGTAAGTTATATGTAAGACTGTTTAGTTAGTAAGGGAACTTATCTTGTTTTGGTTGTGTAGGCGCTGGGAAATCTGCTAAGTCTGCCAAGTCTGCCTCCAAGTTCGGGATTGATGAACTTGCCAATGTCAAGTCTTCAAGAAAGAAGACTTCTGTTGCCAGTCCCTCTGCTTCGGCCCCTAAAGCACCTGTTAGGGGTAAGGGAAAGAAGAAAAAGACTTCTGAGGATCTCCAAGGATTTCCCCTGATCCGCCAACAGTTTCTCGACTATGTCAATGAGGTAAGGATCATTGCCCCTGTTGGTTATCCTTCACGAGTATCCTGCTTGTATATTCTGCTTGTATATCCTGCTTCTTTGAGGATCACCTGATCCTGAACTTACCTTTTTCTTTTTCTCCTTTGCAGAAACTTGCTGAGATTGAGACCTACCTTGGCCATGTCGAGGATCAGGAAAGCCAAATCGCCAACCTCCAACAAATGGGCGTGTTAAAGGATCTCAAGATAGCCGATCTTGAGAAGGAACTCCGGGCTACAAAGGATGAGGCTGCTCAAAGGCTAATTGACATGGATGGCGAGAAGCAGGAGATCATCCAGGATGCCAAGGTCTCTGCCGCAACCGCTGTGTACAAGATACAACTACAAATGGCTGCGGAGCCTCAGGATCCTGCCTTTGACAAGAGCTCATGGGACGTGGAGGGTTGGAAGGCAAGATTGGCAGAGCTGGAGGATGAGGACGAAGCAGAGGAGGTCCCAATGCTGGAGGGCGGTGATGCTGACAAGGATCAGGGTGGAGAAGCTGGTGGTGATGGAGCAGCAAAGGTGTGAGCTGCTGGATTCGGCGATGATGGATATTTCGAGACTAGGCCGGAGCCCAATTTTTTTTTTGAGTTTGGTAGTGGTTTGTTGATCTTTTGAAACAATTATGGTTTGTAACTTGAACAATAGTTTTTAGGGTTAAGGATCATGGATCCTTTGGACAATAGGTAGGATTACAAAAGGTGGAGGGATCCTCTGTTTGGGGGATGAAGCCTTTGTGATCCTGCCGCCTTTAATTTCCTGCACCTGCTAAGACCGCATAGACAATGGACACCCTTTGCCAACCCATGTGGACGGGCCACGTTTTGCTGGTAGAAATGTGGGTTGGCAATTTTGACAACTTTTTGAAAGGGTTTAAGATCCTTTTGTTAATAATATAACTTTAATCTTTCTGGCTTATCTCGTGTTGTTATCCTTTATTTATCTTCTTATTTTCCAGTTTTTAGAAACATATTTGTTAGAGTAACAAGAGTTGAGCAAACCATGTTTAATAAGTTTAGGATATGATCCTAGATCAAATATCCTATCATTGAAAATTTTCAAGGATCATAGTTTTAGTTGTCAAAGTGTAAGGGTTGTTTAGTATAATCAAAATAGTCAAGGATCATACCTGAGGATCCAAGTTAGGATCCTAACCTTTAATCAAGATAACCATAAGTGAAATTTTAATGGATAATAAGGATTAAGGATCCTTATTTGTTAACTTCGAGAACCTGAAAAATGGAACATATCTTGGGACTAAGCCAATGTAAAAGATAAATTAGTAGCTGGGGACATGCCCAAAGAATAACTGAGGATGATCCCAAAGGATCACTGGGGACAAGCCCAAAGGATAACTGGGGACAAGCCCAAAGGATAACTGGGGACAAGCCCAAAGGATCGTATGTAAACTGGAGTATGGCCCTTACTGGCGACTATCCAAACTTAGTGACATGAAAATGTCAAAACCTTAGCTAACGTGAAAACGTTAGAAACCTTATGAACGGATGTATGGTACGTCTACCATTATACGTAGGATCCTGGGTATAGCCAGTACGATGAGGTTGTCAGCCCCGGAAGTGGGTACTGGTCCCAAAGACGTGAACTATATCAGGATCATCGTGCGCTGCTGGCGGAAACTGGGGATAATCCCAAGGATAACTGGGGTTGGACCCAAGGATCTGTGTTGCTTTTGAAGATCTTTGACGATATGCTGTAGATACCTGAACTATCGTAATTCAAATGGTTCGTGAGAAGAGGATGAAGGATACAGGATCCTTATCCTTTGGTAAAAAGTAAGGAAGTGTAATAGTTTTAAGATAAGGACATTACCAGAGTAAGGATCACTGACATCACCGGGATCCTTTCAGGATACTTCAATATAAGGATCACATGCGTGAAGGATCACGTTCACATAAAGTATCTCTTTAAGTGAACAGCATTCCAGGCTCTTGGTAATAAGTTTCCTTCCATGGTTAGCAATCTGTATGCCCCCTTTCCTGCTTCAGCTTCAATCAAGTAAGGACCTTCCCACTTTGGTGCTAACTTCCCGTCAGCAGGATTAATAGTGTTTTGGAATGCTTTTCTCAACACCATATCTCCGACTTGAAACTTCCTTATCCTAACATTTTTGTTGTAAGCACCAGCCATTCTTTGTTGGTAGCTTGCCATCCTTATCCTAGCCAGATCCCTGATTTCCTCAATAGTATCCAAATCCTGAGCCAGGATTGTAGCATTCTCTTCAGGATCACGAGCACTTGTTCTAGCAGTTGGGATCACCATCTCTGTTGGGATCACTGCTTCTGCCCCAAATACTAAAGAGAAAGGTGTTTGACCAGTGGCATTCTTAGGAGTTGTTCTATCAGCCCATAGCACATAAGGTAACTCCTCTGCCCATTTTCCCTTCTTGGATCCTAGCTTTTTCTTCAGATTGTTGATGATGATCTTGTTGGATGATTCTGCTTGACCATTGGCTTGTGGATGAACTGGTGTTGAAGTTATCATCTTAATTCCCCAACTGTCACAAAAGTTAGTGGTTCTGCTTCCAATGAATTGGGAACCATTATCACATACAATTTCAGAGGGAATGCCAAATCTAGTTATAATGTTTCTTTTGATAAAGGATATAACTTCTTTTTCTCTGACTTGAGCAAAAGCTTCAGCTTCTATCCACTTAGAGAAGTAGTCAGTCATGGCAAGCATAAATACTTTTCCACCAGGTGCTTTAGGGAGCTTGCCAACTATATCCATCCCTCATCTCATGAATGGCCAAGAGGATGGTATGGGGTGTAGCAATTCAGCTGGTTGGTGAAGGATATTGTTGTGTCTTTGACAAGGATCACATTTCCTAGCATATTCTACAGCATCCCTTTTCATGGTTGGCCAGTAGTATCCTGTTCTAAGGATCCTTGAGAACAATGCCCTGCCCCCAGTGTGGTTTCCACAATCTCCTTCATGGAAGTCTCTCAACACTTCTTCAATTTCAGGATCCTCAATACATCTTAAATATGGTCCTGCAAGGGATCGTTTATATAGCACATTATTTAAGATTGTAAATTGAGATACCTTAATCCTGAAAGCTCTAGGATTTTCTCCCATCGGAATCTCCCCGTATTGCAAGTATCTCATGATTGGTGAGATCCATGATCCTGCATAAGATTGAGCTTCTTCACTAGGAATTACTGCAGTATCCTCTTCTATTTCCATGGCCATTTGATTTTCAATAGCAGGAGCCAGGATATGGATGATAGGGATACTTATATCTTCTGGAATTTTTAAGGATGATCCTAAGTTGGCCAATGCATCAGCTTCCGTGTTATCCTCCCTTGGTACCTGTGTTAAGCTGAAAGAAACAAAAGAAAGTGCCATTTTTTTGACTACCTCTAAATATTTGGTTAGTTTTTCACCTTTAACAGCATAGGATCCATTAAAGTGATTGGTGATCAATAATGAGTCTACATATACTTTAAGATATTTCACCCCCATATCCTTAGCAATTTGCAAGCCAGCAATTAAGGCTTCATATTCAGCCTCATTGTTAGTTGCTTGGAACTCACAGGCTATGGAGTGGGGTATTATGTCCCCCTGTGGCGATTTTAGTAGTATCCCGAGCCCTGTGCCCTTGACATTTGAGGATCCATCAGTGTGTAGTATCCAAGGATCCTTGGTCTCATCCAACTGCTGGACTTCCAATTCTGCTTCTTTTTGTAGATCACTACTGAAATCAGCCACAAAATCAGCTAATGCTTGGGATTTAATGGCTGTTCTTGGCTCATATCTTATATCATGGGCACTAAGCTTTACTGCCCACTTAGCCATTCTTCCTGACATCTCTGGTTTCCTGAGGACATTCTTAATTGGAAAGTTAGTTCTAACAACAATAGTATGGGTTTCAAAATAATGCCTTAACTTAGTTGATGCCATGATTAATGCAAGAATAAGTTTTTCGAGGTGTGAGTACCTGGATTCGGCATCAAGTAAACTCTTACTTACATAGTAGATAGGATATTGTGTACCTTCATGATCCTTAACAAGGACAGCACTTACAGCGGTTGAGGATACCGCCAAATATAAGGATAACACATCTCCTTTTTCAGGCTTTGTTAATGCTGGTGCTGAGGACATATATTCTTTAAGGGCTTGTAAAGCATTCTCATGTTTCTCAGTCCATTCAAACTTCTTGTTCTTCCTTAGGATATCGTAAAATTCTTTACATTTTTCTGAGGATTTTGATATGAACCTGTTCAGAGCTGCTATCCTGCCTGTTAGCCTTTGCACATCCTTAGCATTGGCAGGGGACTTGATGTTTACTAGTGCTTTAATTTGCTCCGGACTTGCCTCAATGCCCCTCTGAGTTACCATATATCCTAGGAATTTACCTGCCTTAACACCAAAGTGGCATTTTGAAGGATTAAGCTTCATGTTATATTTATCAAGGATATCAAATGCTTCTTCCAAATCCCTTAGGTGATCCTCAGCTTTCTTTGATTTGACTACCATATCATCTATGTATACTTCCATAGTTTGTCCAATTTGATCTTTGAACATCATATTCACCAGCCTTTGATATGTTGCACCTGCATTTCTTATTCCAAAAGGCATGGAAATATAACAATACAAACCTGTTGGGGTCATAAAGGCTGTATCCTCTTGGTCAGATGGTTCCATCTGAATTTGTTGGAATCCAGATGATGCATCCATAAAGGTCAACAGTTCATGCCCCGCTGTTGCATCCACCATGGAGTCAATGTGGGGTAATGGGAAAGGATCCTTGGGACATGCCTTATTCAGATCAGTTAAATCGACACATACCCTCCACTTTCCGTTCTTCTTTTGGACAACGACCACATTGGCTAACCATTTTGGATACTTTACCTCTCTGATCATACCTGCTCGAAGTAATCTCTCTATTTCTTCTTGGATAATGGCATTCCTTTCTAGTGCAAACTTCCTCCTTTTTTGATGGATTGGTTTGATAGACCTGTCAATGCCAAGTTTGTGAGTAATAATATCCTTAGATATACCTGTCATATCTTCATGTTTCCAAGCAAAGGTAGATTTTCTTCTTTTGAGGAAGGATATTAAGTCTTCTTTCATCTTGCCAAGGATCCCTGATCCGATATAGATTTTTGATTCAGGATCACTAGGATCCAAGAGGATTTCGTCCACATCTTGTTCCCTTGCCTCCAAGACATTCCTCGGAGGATACTGTAATTGCTATTGCTCCCTTGGCTTCGAGGTTGGCTTCATGGATGAGGTATAACAATCCTTAGCCTCCTGCTGATCACTGTCGATCTTGATTATTCCCCATGGGCTAGGGAGCTTCACACATTGATGGTAGGTGGATGGGACTGCTTTCATATCATGTATCCAAGGCCTGCCAAGGATAACATTGCAACAAGATAGACAGTCAATAACACAAAATTTCTGGTAATTATGTAATCCTTCCACGTAGATTGGGAGTTTGATGTCCCCCAGAGTTTTCTTCGTTTCTCCACTGAATCCTACAAGCACGGAGGATCTTGGTGTGATGTCTGATTCTGGAATACCCATTTTCTTCAGAACATCAAGCTGGATAATGTTCACTGAGCTTCCTCCATCGATAAGGATCCTGCGGACAAAATGGTTAGAGATAAAGAGAGTAATAACCAAACTATCATGATGAGGATCCTGAATGTTAATGCGATCATCCTCATCAAACGTTATTATCTTCCCCTTTGAGACACTTGATGTTCTAATAGGTCTTTCTCCATTATCCATTTTTGACTCCTTTGCATGCCTTTTGGCCGCCGAGAAGGATGTACCACAGATGTCTGATCCTCCGGAAATAAAGTTGATCACTTGTGCATTTGCCGGAGGTGCTGGAGCCTTTTCAGGATCCTGAGTCCTTTGCTTTTTTCTTCCCAAAAATTCTTTTAGGTGCCCCTTGCTTAACAGATATCCAATCTCTTTTCTTAAAGCTATGCATTCTTCAGTCAGATGCCCGAAATCCTCATGGTATGCACACCATTTTGACTTGTCTTTAGTCCCGGATGGTTTATCATTCTTCCTGGGCCACCTAGCTTTTTCACCTAGATTCTGCATTGCAAGGATTAGTTCATGATTATCAACGGAAAAACAATATTCTGAGATTGGAGGATAATCTTCATCATCCTCTTCTTGGTCAACAACATGCACATTCTGGTTCTCATTTCTATGGTAGGATTTGAATTTGTTGTTCTTGAAGGAGGATCCTTGCTTCTCCTGTTTTGAGGATCCTACTTGTCTCTCCTGGATCCTCTTGTCATCCTCTAGCCAGATGAACCTGAGTGCTCGAGTTCTTACTTCATCTAGATTCCTGCATGGTGTCATAACAAGATCATCATAGAATAGTGAATCCTTAAGCAGTCCCATTTTGAAGGCTTCAACAGCCGTAGCCATATCCAAGTTGGGAATGTCCAAGGATTCTTTACTAAATTTAGTTATATAATCCCTTAATGATTCATTATGACTTTGAGTTACCCTATATAAATCACTGGTTAATCTTTCAAATTTTCTACTACAAGAGAATTGGTTATTGAATAAATTAACTAAATTAGCAAATGAAGTAATAGAGTAAGGGGGAAGACTTAGCAGCCATTTAAGAGCTGATCCAGTAAGAGTGGACCCAAATCCTTTACATAGGCATGCTTCCTTCAACTTTTCTGGGATAGGATTGATCTCCATCCTCTCCCTGTATTGTGCTATATGCTCCTCTGGATCCGTTGTACCATCATACAGCTTCATAGTAGGGATATGGAACCTTTTGGGTACCTCTGCATCACAAATTGGTGGTGCAAAGCGAGATACCTTGTGGCTTCCATCTGCAATCTCTGGGATAGGCTTGACTACCCCTGGAACACTTGAGATCATATCTTTTAGCTTCTGCAATTCCCTGGCCATAGCATGATTGACACCTGTATCCTGCATGAATCCATGGTTAGTGGTAAGATAATTATTTAAAGTGTTACCTCCCATTGAGTTCAAGTTAGTGAATCCATATTGCTGGGATTCGGGGATAACGGAGGGACCAGTGGAAGCAATGGTCTGCATTGGAATGAAGTCCCCTTGATGGACATCTAGACTTCCTGTTTGCAAACTTTTTAGGGATCCTGGCATCTGGGAGGATCCTGGTATCTGGAAGGATCCTGGAACGAAGGAGGATCCTTGACCCTGGGATGATCCTGGAACAAAGTAGGATCCTTGAAACTGCTGTGCTCCCGGATAGGCTCCCGAATTCATGAAGGATCCCATATGCTGGGGATAGGATCCTGCCGACTGAAAGTGTGAGCCTGATGCCTGAGTCATTGCTGTTGATCCGAGGTGCAATCCTCTTGATTCTCCCATAATTTGCACGTCTGGAATTTCCGATGGCTGAGAAGTGATCATTGGAGTATCAAAGCTCAAGGATTTGGGCATCAGTGGGGAATGATCCTCTGTCGTTTTCTTTTGTCTTTTGAGATCTCCAATTTCCCTGAGGATCCTTTCATTAGTTTCATCCTGCCGCTGCATGCGATCCTTCATCTGCAAAATCAAAGTAAATACGTCACTAGTACTGGGAGTATAAGAATTCATAGCAGAAGAAGATGGAGGTTTAGAGTTGGTAGGAGTTTGTCTCTTCTCAGCATTCTTCTGGGATCCTGCCGGTGGAGGAGGCAGAGTGTTCTGAGACGAGGTGACTGCAGACATCGCCGTGGACATGTTTTTCAATGATGAAGCCATGTAATTCTTTGAAATGATTTCGAACAGAAAGTTTTCTTATGAATGAAGCACCAATTGCCCCACGGTGGGCGCCAAACTGTTTTGGTCAAAAAATCATACAAGGATAATGCAACCAAACTTTATGTAAATGGGGTATGATGCTTGGTTTATAGAAAAAGTAAAGGATCACTTCAGTGTGAAATATGCAAAGACACAATGATTTATACGAGGAAAAAGCCCTTGATCAATGTATGATCTCCGGCATAAAAAACCTCGGGTGATGGCAACTACCGATCACCAAACTTCAATATAAGAAAAATAGTTACAACTTTGGATGATAATGAGCTGAGTACAAGGATCACTATAGTTTCGAGTGTCTAAGCGTGTGAGAGTTGTGTTGTCTGTTCTTCCGAATGAGGAAGAGTATTATATATACAAGTGTAGGTGACCTATTTTAGGTAAAAAGACTAATAATCAGCTCATTACCCCTTTAGAAATAAAAGTAAATCTAGCCTAAATTATCGCCCTTAAATCATGCCATGTTTCCATATCCTTCACAACGTCCATCTCCGATTAAGCACATGCCATAGTTGTAAAGACGTGTCCTTTAATTGTGATGCTTAAGAGCGGATCCTGCTAGATGTCCTGCAAAACAACATTAAATTCAACGAAAGCAACTGTTAGCATGAGGATCCTATAATGGTCCGTGATCCTGATCCTGGAACTCTGCTGAGGATCACTATCTGCCAAAGAAACAAGGATCACTGGTTAGGATCACATGTGAGGATCACGTATTGTAAAAATCCAGCCCTAACAATTGCCCCCAAAATATAAGGAGTTCATTGTAAATTAACAAGTTATATTTTGCTTTGATCTTATCTGCAACGAACAATTCGGATAACTAGCCGTTAATTTCGAACTAGCTGTTGCAACCTTTACGTCATTGAGGTGACATCCCTGCAAATCATGATTATAAATAGGAGATAGGGTTAGGATCAATCTTCATTTAAATTCAAGATATTCTCCCTTTATAATCTCTACCGAAGATCCATCAGGTATTCTCTTCTCTTTCTTCCCTCTATTGCTCTGTTTTTCTGCTTTTATCCTGCCAAGAGTATGTTGCTCCGAAATTCTCCTCACAAGGATCACAAGAAGATCATTCCCTTGAAAAGCCAGTGGATCATCAAAGACTCTCCTACAGAGAGGTGCTGTTTTACTGATGCTGATGTTGATAGGATCCGTCACTGTTTTCCGGCGGATACCGTCTTCAAGTCTTTTACTCCCACCGCTCTGAGTGATTTCGTTTCCGACGCCTGGGTGGCCTTTCCTGCAACTCCGTTTACCATAGGATATTCATATCCTTTTCCAGCCTTTACCCAGTCCTTCTTTTCTCTGACCGGTATGTCCTATATCCAGGCCATGCCGATGATCTGGAGGGTTCTCTGTACCCTTGAGAGGATCATCGAGCAGGAGGGGATTGACTTAGGGATGCCGGAGCTGGCCGAGTTATATGACCTTACCACATTTGGTTCCTGTCGATACTTGTTGAAACGGAAAGCTGGAGAGGATCACCCTATTTTTAAGGTCACAAAAAATGATACCAACTGGAAGCGACGATTCTTCTTTGTTAGGAGAGATACCATCCCTAACGGGGAGGATCTTCCCAAGGAGTGGGCTACTCATGGTAGGATAGAGGATCCTGGAAGGATCACCATCAGACTTGTCTCTTATGATGAGGATCACTAATGTCTTTTTTGTCTTTTGTGTTTTTTCAGCTATATCCGTTACTCATCTCAAGTTAACTCCTGCTGCAAGAGAGAGAGTTTTAGCTTTCAAGAAGCTTGATCCTGAGACCAGAAGTTTTCAAGTCACCATCCAAGATTCACAAGAAGTATCCTCCGCATCTGCCACAATGTCAAGTAAGTATCCTTACCAAAAAGTAAGTTCTATGCAAAAATATTAAATTAGTTAGGAGACTTATCTTGTTTTGATGGTGTAGGTGCTGGGAAATCTGCTAAGTCCGCCAAGTCTGCCTCCTTGTTTGGGATTGATGATCTTGCCAACGTCAAGTCTTCGAAGAAGAAGACTCCTGCTGCTAGTCCCTCTGCTTCAGCCCCTAAATTACCCATTAGGGGTAAGGGAAAGAAGAGGAAGGCTCCGGAGGATCTTCAAGGATTTCCTCTGCTCCGCCAACAGTTTCTCGACTATGTCAATGAGGTAAGGATCATTGCCCCTGTTGGTTATCTTGATGGTTTTGAGGATCACCTGTGTCTAACGTCATATCCTGTTTTTCTTGCAGAGATTTACCGAAATAGAGACTTATGTTAATCACGTTGAAGATCAAGACCGCCAGATTGCCGACCTTCAACAGATGGGTGTGCTGAAGGATCTCAAGATAGCTGATCTTGAGAAGGAGCTCCGAGCTACCAAGGATAAAGCTGTCAAAGCACTGATCAGCTTTGACTACGAGAAGCGTGACATCACCCAGGATGCTAAGGTCTCTGCTGCGATAACTATGTATAAGATCCAACTGCAGATGGCTGCGGAGGCTCAGGATCCTTCCTTTGACAAAAGCACATGGGACGTGGAAGGTTGGAAGGCAAGGCTAGCAGAGTTGGAGGATGACGATGATGCTGAGGATATCCCAATGCTGGAGGGTGGTGATGCTGGCAAGGATCAGGGTGGAGAAGCTAGTGGAGCTGGTGGTGATGAAGCGGCGAAGGTTTGAGCTGCAGGATTGGGCAATGATGGATATTTTGAGACTAGGCCGGAGCCCAATTTTTTGAGTTTGGTAGTGGTTGTGATGTTTGAAACAATTTTATGGTTTGTATTTTGAACAATAGTTTTTAGGGTTAAGGATCCTGGATCCTTTGAACAATAGGTAGGATCGCAAATGGTGGAGGGATCCTCTGTTTGGGGGATGAAGCCTTTGTGATCCTGTCGCCTTTAATTTCCTGCGCCTGCTAAGACCGCATAGACAATGGACACCCTTTGCCAACCCATGTGGACGGGCCACGTTTTGCTGGTAGAAATGTGGGTTGGCAATTTTGACAACATTTTGAAAGGGTTTAAGATCCTTTTGTTAATAATATAACTTTAATCTTTCTGGCTTATCTCGTGTTGTTATCCTTTATTTATCTTCTTATTTTCCAGTTTTTAGAAACATATTTGTTAGAGTAACAAGAGTTGAGCAAACCATGTTTAATAAGTTTAGGATATGATCCTAGATCAAATATCCTATCATTGAAAATTTTCAAGGATCATAGTTTTAGTTGTCAAAGTGTAAGGGTTGTTTAGTATAATCAAAATAGTCAAGGATCATACCTGAGGATCCAAGTTAGGATCCTAACCTTTAATCAAGATAACCATAAGTGAAATTTTAATGGATAATAAGGATTAAGGATCCTTATTTGTTAACTTCGAGAACCTGAAAAATGGAACATATCTTGGGACTAAGCCAATGTAAAAGATAAATTAGTAGTTGGGGACATGCCCAAAGAATAACTGAGGATGATCCCAAAGGATCACTGGGGACAAGCCCAAAGGATAACTGGGGACAAGCCCAAAGGATAACTGGGGACAAGCCCAAAGGATCGTATGTAAACTGGAGTATGGCCCTTACTGGCGACTATCCAAACTTAATGACATGAAAATGTCAAAACCTTAGCTAACGTGAAAACGTTAGAAACCTTATGAACGGATGTATGGTACGTCTACCATTATACGTAGGATCCTGGGTATAGCCAGTACGATGAGGTTGTCAGCCCCGGAAGTGGGTACTGGTCCCAAAGACGTGAACTATATCAGGATCATCGTGCGCTGCTGGCGGAAACTGGGGATAATCCCAAGGATAACTGGGGTTGGACCCAAGGATCTGTGTTGCTTTTGAAGATCTTTGACGATATGCTGTAGATACCTGAACTATCATAACTCAATGTAACACCCCAAAAATGTTCAATATGAAAATAAGTGAAAATAGACAAAGGACTTAACATAGTTAATGAATTATGGTAAAATGGAAGTTAAGTTATGGGGAATGTTTAATTAAACACATAACAAACTAAAGGGACCAAAGTTGTAAGATGTCACAACTTACATAAGTAAAAGATTAAAAAAAAAATGGGAACACACACACTGTGTCTGGTCGATCGTTCAAGCAGAGACAAGGGGGTGAAACCCTAGTTTCACCAAATCCATCCAATTGAGAAGGAAATTCAAGGAAAAATCGAATGCATGAAACCCTATTTCGAGCATCAAACCTTGCTCATTAAAATGGTAAGTTCAATTTCGTGAATTGATGAATTTCAAGAAATGGGTTTCATCTGAATCATGAGTTTTGATATGATTTGTGTAAATTGGATGTTAGAACTACTTTCTACAACAGAAATCATGTTTGATTTTAGGTCAATTGAAAGTTCTTAATATAGTTTCACTTTATGAGAATGTGTTATGAATAAGGTGGGTATAATTATGTGAAAATTTAACTTTGATGTCCTTGTGATACTAGGATTCATAGACAATTTGGTGTAGGATGAAAGTTAGTCATGAATTTGATTGAATGTTGATGAAATTATAGAAGGACTAGTTAAAATTATGCCCTAGGATAATGGTGTTTAGTGTCCTACAAATGCGAAACCCGCCAAGTGTTTGATGAAATGCTTAAGAGAATATTTATGTGAAATTCGGAAAAATTATGATGATGTTGTTTTATGATAATACACGAAAATAATGAAATGATGTTCGGATGGATTAAATGATAGAATGAACATGTTAATGTAGGCGTGAAAGAAGAAAGTTCAAGCACCTAAGAAAACGGAAGACACGCATGATCGAGGTATGTTTCTTTGCATACAAGTCCTTGTTATCCTTTCTATTCATATAAATTTTGATGTAAACTTATCTTTGTATGACAAATACGACAAGTAGTAAGTAAGCGACAAATCCCTTGCGGATTTGGGAATGCTATTGAATGTGGTATTAAGCTATGCATTTGATCGATTGAGATTCAATCGTGTCAAGTAAAGATGAATGCCATCCGTTCTAACGGATAGCTTGAATGCTATAATAAAGAATGTGTATGCTTAACTCTCTACGAGAGTGTTTATGCTAAACCCAATTAAACGGGTTGAATGTGTATGCTTAACTCTCTACGAGAGTGTTTATGCTAAACCCAATTAAACGGGTTGAATGTGTATGCTTAACTCTCTACGAGAGTGTTTATGCTAAACCCAATTAAACGGGTTGAATGTGTATGCTTAACTCTCTACGAGAGTGTTTATGCTAAACCCAATTAAACGGGTTGAATGTGTATGCTTAACTCTCTACGAGAGTGTTTATGCTAAACCCAATTGCACGGGTCGAATGTGTATGTCAAACTCTCTATGAGAGTGGTTATGCCTAACCCAATTATTGGGTTGTTGTATGCTTAAGAGTAAGAATGTTTTATATGGATAAAGCTAAAACGAAAGGTTATGATTTTCTATGGCGATAACTAACTTTTTTTTATTGTGGATGTTAATGTAGGTAAAGCACCTCTATAGGCGATTTGGAGGTATGGGACGAGCACATGTTCAAGCCTTATAATACCAAGCGCTTCCGCAACTTATACGCATGCTTTCGGGTCCATGTTTTGTTACTTGGTTAAACTTTGTTGAATTGTTTTAGATTTGAAAACTCGTTATTTTTGTTGGAATGGTTTTATGTAAAATGGGTCGTATGTAAACGTTGTATGTTATGTCAAAACAGGGGGTATGTCCGTTTTACAAACGGGTCATGCCCAATTTTTGTAAAAATTTCTATTAAGTGTCAAAGTGGTATTTCAATGTCCGAAAAATCTTGTTTATGTAAGAAATCTATTATTTTGGAAAAGCGGTCGTAACAAGTTGGTATCAGAGCCAAGGTTTGAGAGATTCGGCAAGAGTCCTAGTGCCCGAACTCAAACCGATGGCTCGTGCAAATGTGCTCGCTCCAAGATCGCCAAAGAGGTAATAATTTAATTTCCCGATGGATACTAGTATATGTAATGAGTTTGAGATATAAAAATTGAGTTAAGGATATGAAATAAGTAGTATGGGTAGCAAAACAATGAATTCCAGGTACTATATGGCTGGAAAACGAACCCGAGAAAGAATTAAAACGTTAAAAACGAAGCTGCAGCGGTTAAGCAAACGGCTGGCCGTCGCCGACGGCCAGACACCCGTCGCCGACGGGGTACCCCCCATCCGACGCCCTAACACCCTGCCGACGGGTGATCATGTCCGACGCTCGTTTTAAGAGCCCGTCGCCGACGGGCATGCTAGCCGTCGCCGACGGCTTACACAATGCCGACTTGCTGATTCTTTTGTTCCTCACGTTATGTGTTGCCGGGCTATCCAAAGACCCCTTTTATGACAAAACCGAATTCATATAAGGCTTAATAGGAATATGTAAATAATGACGATGGTATAAAACCATTAAACGTTGAACGAAACGTATGCAAGGGCATGAAACAAACGACGAACGTATGAGGTAAAGCTCGAAATGTAAGAATGTGAATAAAGTATAGCCGGACTTATGAATTATGATGTATTGAAAGTTTGCGTTAATGATGAATGTAAATGCTGTTTTATAGATGGCTGATGCAAGAAACGTTAATGAAGGTGATGACACGAAAGAATGATGAAAGCTGAAAAGCGAGTAAGTTTTAAAATATAAGAATGCGAACGAAGCAATTATGGATTAATGAACTATGATGTATTGAAGCTTATGAATTATGATTTAAGTTCCCATCCTTCTCAGGAATGCCCGTTTTATGCTCTTGTCAGCCTATTAGAAGATATAATAAGCTATGTAAAGTTATGTAGATCGTTAACAAAAAAAAATTTTATTATAAAAGTCGAATGTAACTTATGGAATGGCATGAAATGAATGACGAATGTATAAAGTGGAGTTGGAATTCGTATGAAAATTTGGATGAAAGTATGCTTTGCTAGAGTTACGCATTAGAGACTTGTACCTTGTACATGAATGGTGTAATGCTTATGTGTATTAATGATTTGTTTTGTATGGTTAAGAGGCGAATACGTGCTAAATGTGAATCATATGAGTTTATTAGTAAAGGATATGTTGGAACTATGAAATATATAGTTACCTTGAATGATAATTGTTAATCGTAGAATAATGAAACATTAGCATGTAGAAGTACGTGTGTGTGAGTGTATATGTGTATTGTTTAGAGGATCACGTAAATTGTATATATCATACAATACGAGTATGAAATGCGTAGGATATTAATCTTATGGACTACCATATTTAGATGGATACATGTTCAAAAGTTTAAAGTGTGTAAGCAAGACAGTTGACTTTCTTAAAGTCAACAGTACAGGAATATTATAGAACGGCCATTAGACTCAAATGTTAAAGTAAAGAGTTAATGTATTATGTATTCAATGATTTATGTGTTATGCTTGATGATAGTTAGATGTATGAATTGGAAACGAGATAACTGTTAATAAATGTCTCATTTATACGAAATTCGATTAATGAAAGTCAATTAACGTGTGAATAGTTGTGTGTATGCTCACATAAGCTAACGATGTTACGAACGTAATAATACGTAAGGATGGAAATCTTGTCAATTGACTCAAGAATGGATGGCAAATAGGGTAAGAGGAAGCGGTGAAGCAAGCATGAACATGGACACTAAAGGTAAGTGATTTTGCCATCACTTCGAAATTATCCACTCAAAGATGTATGCGTATTTGAACAATCGAAAATTAAAGTGGAACGTGTAAATAAATGAGAAATGTTAAGATACGTTTTGGTTGAAATGGTTGGCTTATGTTAAACCGGTAAGACCTCAGTATAGGGGTAAAACCGGTCATAGATTTTAGTTGAGAAGTTTTTAAGGTGGAAATGAGAACTTGGTAATGTTAATAAAAGATATGGAGATAATGTTAGATGAGGTATTAGCTAAAGACATTTTGTAAATATGTTGAATTGAAAGAAAGTACAACGCGTGATACAGTACTTATATACAATAGGTACTAAGTGGTGAATAACTTTAAAAGATCAAATCATAGAAAGTCAGTAAATAATAATTATTACAAATTTTGGAAATATTACGTAAGAAATGCAACGTGTAATGTAGGATACTCATTAGTAAGAGACATGCTAGAGAACGTAGGTGAATTAACACCAAATACGGTGAACGAATAAATGGAAATGGTATATTAAGAAATGGTCATGAATTGACCGAAGCTCGAGAAAAACACGAGAATCATCTCACTTATGTCCGGTCAAGCTAGCAAAAAGGGGTCTAACGATTCTTAAAGGATTGGATCAATGTAAGAAAGAAGGATAAGAATGAAAAGTTTAAGCTTACGATTGAATGTGAATCAAATTTAAGAAAGAATAGTGGGAACACCACTAGAAATAAGATGTAGAGTGTCGCGTAGAGACGCGCTACACGAATTAGGACATTGAATTAGTGCTAGGACCCAACACTTGAAGTTGAATGTGGAAGTTTAATACGAAAATATATCATAGGAAATGACATGATAAATGATACGACAGAAGAACGTAAGGTACGGATGAAAATGTTAGAATATGAGGAATGGATTTAAACCAGTAAAAATGAAAAGTAATAAATTAAAAGCTAGAATCCGTATGTGAAGACGGATTCAACATGTGAGAATAAAAATAAAAATAAAAAAAAAAAAAAACTAAGTACCAAGCTCAAATAAGTTATACGGGTCAAATGGCGATCGCCATTTGAACCCGGTATTTAATGTTCGGTTTGTCAAGTTTATTACTTATAGGTGAGCATAATGTATGGACATGCTTTGTTGCGGTTTGGAAAGCATTAACCGTCGCAAAAGTATAAATAACGAGTCAAGGGTTTTGACCCGCGCCAGGCACGTATAAAAAGATTATATTTTAATAGGAGCTTAGGGCTCGACTAGAGAATGATGTGTCAGAATAGGATAACTGATACACATATGTAAGAATGCATTTACAATTAGACTTCTGAAAAGTCGAACGAAATAAATGAAGTCCTTGCAATTATGCAAGTATATGGTACGAACGTGTACCTCGATACAACCACAATAGGTGAAGGGGTGTTAGTTTGACCTTGAAAGGTCAAACAGCGAAAGTTGGAGAAATAACCAATAAAAGAAGGGATTGTATGTAAGAAATGGAATGTATGATATGTTTAGCATGTACGTAAGAAAATTTTGAAAGATACAATAGGCGAACAAACACCCTGTAGGACATAATTATGAAAGGTTATGTGCTAATTATTTATTTATAGATAAATATGATGGAATCCTTAGTAAAATGATAGTATTGAAGCTAGTGGAAGGATGCCCACGAGTGAAAGCATATTTCATGAATAAATGGGACCAATTTTAGTACGGAAGGTACATATAAAGAAGCGGATCGATCCGGCACACGGATAACCGACTTATACATTGAAAGCGAGGTTAGTAAAATGTTTAATTCTTAGCTAAGGATTAAGAATCCGTAGATTTATTTGTAAGTGTGAACAAAATGAATGGTAGAATAATTATGGTATGCTATACAGTGATCGACCTGTAATGGTCAGCGTGAGAAGGTATGAATGACATTAAGAGGGAGAATTAAAGGCCTTAAATGAAAGTTTAAGCTGAATTGGTTAAACGCTAGTATGGTGCTCATACACAACATACCTAGTTGTTATCATAAGTAGTTCATGCAAGGAGCTAATAATAAAGTGTGCGAAGGATTAAATTCAAGGCTAAACTCAAACCTGTAATTAGTTCAAGTGACGGTGGTAACCGTAGAATGATGCCTTATACTCGTATTAAGTATGAAAAAGTAATTGGAAGAATGTTAGTAATGGAATGATGGGGTTGCTTATAATTACAATAATGAATTATGTCGTGCATGATTCGTGTGCGGAATAAAATAAATCGATTTATTTATGTGAGTAAATGTATGAATATGTTACGTTTAATTAGAAAGATAGAAACAAGCTGTAAACATAGGCTTGTACGACCAATAGTATACATTGGAATAAATTTCAATGAACGAAGTGCTAGTGATGATGTATGCTAGGAACTAGCATTATAAAATGAAACTTTTGCCAAGATCCAGAATGCATTTATGGTGTAGTAAGCGTTGTGAATGAATAAATGGAAAGTTTAGAGTAGAACTGGTCTAGTTGGAATGAGAAAGGTTTCGGGGACGAAACCTCCTTTAAGGGGGGTAGATTTGTAACACCCCAAAAATGTTCAATATGAAAATAAGTGAAAATAGACAAAGGACTTAACATAGTTAATGAATTATGGTAAAATGGAAGTTAAGTTATGGGGAATGTTTAATTAAACACATAACAAACTAAAGGGACCAAAGTTGTAAGATGTCACAACTTACATAAGTAAAAGATTAAAAAAAATGGGAACACACACACTGTGTCTGGTCGATCGTTCAAGCAGAGACAAGGGGGTGAAACCCTAGTTTCACCAAATCCATCCAATTGAGAAGGAAATTCAAGGAAAAATCGAATGCATGAAACCCTATTTCGAGCATCAAACCTTGCTCATTAAAATGGTAAGTTCAATTTCGTGAATTGATAAATTTCAAGAAATGGGTTTCATCTGAATCATGAGTTTTGATATGATTTGTGTAAATTGGATGTTAGAACTACTTTCTACAACAGAAATCATGTTTGATTTTAGGTCAATTGAAAGTTCTTAATATAGTTTCACTTTATGAGAATGTGTTATGAATAAGGTGGGTATAATTATGTGAAAATTTAACTTTGATGTCCTTGTGATACTAGGATTCATAGACAATTTGGTGTAGGATGAAAGTTAGTCATGAATTTGATTGAATGTTGATGAAATTATAGAAGGACTAGTTAAAATTATGCCCTAGGATAATGGTGTTTAGTGTCCTACAAATGCGAAACCCGCCAAGTGTTTGATGAAATGCTTAAGAGAATATTTATGTGAAATTCGGAAAAATTATGATGATGTTGTTTTATGATAATACACGAAAATAATGAAATGATGTTCGGATGGATTAAATGATAGAATGAACATGTTAATGTAGGCGTGAAAGAAGAAAGTTCAAGCACTAAGAAAACGGAAGACACGCATGATCGAGGTATGTTTCTTTGCATACAAGTCCTTGTTATCCTTTCTATTCATATAAATTTTGATGTAAACTTATCTTTGTATGACAAATACGACAAGTAGTAAGTAAGCGACAAATCCCTTGCGGATTTGGGAATGCTATTGAATGTGGTATTAAGCTATGCATTTGATCGATTGAGATTCAATCGTGTCAAGTAAAGATGAATGCCATCCGTTCTAACGGATAGCTTGAATGCTATAATAAAGAATGTGTATGCTTAACTCTCTACGAGAGTGTTTATGCTAAACCCAATTAAACGGGTTGAATGTGTATGCTTAACTCTCTACGAGAGTGTTTATGCTAAACCCAATTAAACGGGTTGAATGTGTATGCTTAACTCTCTACGAGAGTGTTTATGCTAAACCCAATTAAACGGGTTGAATGTGTATGCTTAACTCTCTACGAGAGTGTTTATGCTAAACCCAATTGCACGGGTCGAATGTGTATGTCAAACTCTCTATGAGAGTGGTTATGCCTAACCCAATTATTGGGTTGTTGTATGCTTAAGAGTAAGAATGTTTTATATGGATAAAGCTAAAACGAAAGGTTATGATTTTCTATGGCGATAACTAACTTTTTTTTATTGTGGATGTTAATGTAGGTAAAGCACCTCTATAGGCGATTTGGAGGTATGGGACGAGCACATGTTCAAGCCTTATAATACCAAGCGCTTCCGCAACTTATACGCATGCTTTCGGGTCCATGTTTTGTTACTTGGTTAAACTTTGTTGAATTGTTTTAGATTTGAAAACTCGTTATTTTTGTTGGAATGGTTTTATGTAAAATGGGTCGTATGTAAACGTTGTATGTTATGTCAAAACAGGGGGTATGTCCGTTTTACAAACGGGTCATGCCCAATTTTTGTAAAAATTTCTATTAAGTGTCAAAGTGGTATTTCAATGTCCGAAAAATCTTGTTTATGTAAGAAATCTATTATTTTGGAAAAGCGGTCGTAACACTCAAATGGTTCGTGAGAAGAGGATGAAGGATACAGGATCCTTATCCTTTGGTAAAAAGTAAGGAAATGTAATAGTTTTAAGATAAGACATTAGTGATCCTCATCATAAGAGACAAGTCTGATGGTGATCCTTCCAGGATCCTATATCCTACCATGAGTGGCCCACTCCTTGGGCAGATCCTTCCCATTAGGGAGGGTATCCCTCCTCACAAAGAAGAAACGACGCTTCCAGTTTGTATCATTTTTGGTAACCTTTAGAACAGGGTGATCCGGGAGCACAGCAGTTTCAAGGATCCTACTTTGTTCCAGGATCATCCCAGGGTCAAGGATCCTCCTTCGTTCCAGGATCCTTCCAGATACCAGGATCCTCCCAGATGCCAGTATCCCTAAAAAGTTTGCAAACAGGAAGTCTAGATGTCCATCAAGGGGACTTCATTCCAATGCAGACCATTGCTTCCACTGGTCCCTCCGTTATCCCCGAATCCCAGCAATATGGATTCACTAACTTGAACTCAATGGGAGGTAACACTTTAAATAATTATCTTACCACTAACCATGGATTCATGCAGGATACAGGTGTCAATCATGCTATGGCCAGGGAATTGCAGAAGCTAAAAGATATGATCTCAAGTGTTCCAGGGGTAGTCAAGCCTATCCCAGAGATTGCAGATGGAAGCCACAAGGTATCTCGCTTTGCACCACCAATTTGTGATGCAGAGGTACCCAAAAGGTTCCATATCCCTACTATGAAGCTGTATGATGGTACAACGGATCCAGAGGAGCATATAGCACAATACAGGGAGAGGATGGAGATCAATCCTATCCCAGAAAAGTTGAAGGAAGCATGCCTATGTAAAGGATTTGGGTCCACTCTTACTGGATCAGCTCTTAAATGGCTGCTAAGTCTTCCCCCTTACTCTATTACTTCATTTGCTAATTTAGTTAATTTATTCAATAACCAATTCTCGTGTAGTAGAAAATTTGAAAGATTAACCAGTGATTTATGTAGGGTAACTCAAAGTCATAATGAATCATTAAGGGATTATATAACTAAATTTAGCAAAGAATCCTTGGACATTCCCAACTTGGATATGGCTACGGCTGTTGAAGCCTTCAAAATGGGACTGCTTAAGGATTCATTATTCTATGATGATCTTGTTATGACACCATGCAGGAACCTAGATGAAGTAAGAACTCGGGCAGCAGGGGTAAAGGAAGCAAGAAGAGAAAGGCCTCTGAGGATTTGCAAGGTCTGCCCCTGCTCCGCCAACAGTTTCTGGACTACTTCAACGAGGTAAGGATCACTGCCCCTGTTTGTGTATCCTGACAGTTTTGAGGATCACTTGTTTCTGATGTTATGCCTTGTTTTCCTTGCAGAAATTTGCTGAGATAGAGACGTATGTTGGCCACGTCGAGGATCAGGACCGCCAGATTGCTGACCTCCAACAAGTTGCTGTGTTGAAGGATCTCAAGATAGCTGATCTTGAGAAGGAGCTCCGAGCCACCAAGGATGATGCTGCCAAAATGCTGATCAACTTTGACTATGAGAAGCATGAGATCACTCAAGATGCCAAGGTCTCTGCTGCAATAGCAATGTACAAGATCCAGCTGCAAATGGCTATGGAGGCTCAGGATCCTACCTTCGACAGGAGCACATGGGACATAGAGGGCTGGAAGGCGAGGCTGGCAGAGCTTGATGATGAAGAGGCTGAGGAGATCCCGATGCTTGAGGGTGGAGATGCTGGCAAGGATCAGGGTGGAGAGGCAAGTGGAGCCGGTGGTGATGGTGCAGCGAAGGATTGAGCTGCAGGATTGGGCAATGATGGAAATTTCGAGACTTAGCCGGAGCCCAATTTTTTTTGTTTGTTTGTGGTTGTGATGTTTTAAAACAATTATGGTCTGTATTTGAACAATAGGTTTAGGGTTGAGGATCTAGGATCCTGTGAACAATAGGTAGGATTTCATATGGTGGAGGGATCCTCTGTTTGGGGGATGAAGCCATTATGATCCTGCCGCCTTGAATTTCCTGCACTTGCTATGACCGCATGAACAATGGACACCCTTTGCCAACCCATGTGGACGGACCACGTTTTGCTGGTAGAAACGTGGGTTGGCAATTTTGACAACTTTGAGGGTTTAAACTTTTTATTAATAAAATAACTCTAATCTTTTTGGCTTATCTTGTGTTGTTATCCTTGTTTATCCTTTTAACTTCCAATTGTTTTGATATATATTTGTCTGAGTGAGAAAAGTTAAGCAAATTATGTTTAAGAAATTTAGGATACGATCCAGGATCAAGTATCCTATAGTTGAAAACTTCCAAAAAGTGGCTCTTTTTAAGGATTATAGGTTCAGTTGTCAAGGCCTAAGGGTTATTCAAATGAATAATGAATGAAATTAAAAATAGTTAAGGATCATACCTGAGGACCCAAGTTAGGATCCTAACCTTTAATCAGGATAACCATAAGTAAAACTTTAATGGATAATAAGGATTGAGGATCCTTAATTGTTTAACTTCGAAAACCTGAAAAATAGAATATAACTTGGGACTAAGCCAATATAAAAGATAAGTTAGTAACCGGGGACAAGCCCAAAGGATAACTGGGGACGAGCCCAAGGATAACTGGGGACAAGCCCAAGGATCGTGTGTAAACTGGAGTATGGCCCTTACTGGCGACTATCCAAACTTAGTGACATGAAAATGCCAAAACCTTAGCTAACGTGAAAACGTTAGAAACCTTAGGAACGGATGTATGGTACGTCTACCATTATACGTAGGATCCTAGGTATAGCCAGTACGATGGAATTATCAGCCCCTAAAGTGAGTACTGGTCCCAAAGACGTGAACTATACCAGGATCATCGTGCGCTACAGGCGAAAACTGGGGACAAGCCCAAGGATAACTGGGGACAAGCCCAAATAACTGGGGTTGAACCCAAGGATCTGAGTTGCTTCTGAAGATTGTCGACATTATGCTAAGGATACCTGGACTTATTAGAACTCAAAATCTCGTGAGAGAAGGATGAAGGATACATGATCCTTATCCTTAAATAAAATAAAAATATGTAAATAAGAGTTCGAGCTTAGGACATTACCAGAGTAAGGATCATTGATGCTTCAGGGATCCTTGAAGGATACTTCCAATGTAAGGATCATTCATGCCAGAAGGATCCTGCTCACATGAAATATTTTTTCAAGTGGACAGCATTCCAGGCTCTTGGTAACAGATTACCTTCCATGGTAAGCAATCTATATGCCCCCTTTCCTGCTTCGGCTTCGATCAAATAAGGGCCTTCCCATTTTGGTGCCAATTTCCCATCAGTAGGATTGGTGGTATTTTGGAATGCTTTTCTCAATACCATATCCCCCACTTGGAATTTCCTTATCCTGACATTTTTGTTGTAAGCACCAGCCATTCTTTGTTGGTAGCTAGCCATCCTTATCCTAGCCAGATCCCTGATTTCTTCAATAGTATCCAAGTCTTGAGCCAGGTTTGCATCATTCTCCTCAGGATCACGGGTACTTGTTCTAGCAGTTGGAACCACCATTTCTGTTGGGATCACTGATTCGGCCCCAAACACCAAGGAGAAGGGTGTTTGACCAGTAGCATTCTTGGGAGTTGTCCTATCAGCCCAAAGCACATAGGGCAATTCCTCTGCCCATTTCCCCTTCTTGGATCCAAGTTTCTTCTTCAGATTGTTGATGATGATCTTGTTGAATGATTCTGCTTGACCATTGGCTTGTGGGTGGACTGGTGTTGATGTTATCATCTTAATCCCCCAACTGTCACAAAAGTTAGTAGTCCTGCTCCCAATAAATTGGGAACCATTATCACATACAATTTCGGAAGGAATGTCAAATCTAGTTATAATATTTCTCTTAATAAAGGATATAACTTCCTTCTCTCTGACTTGGGCAAAAGCTTCAGCCTCTATCCACTTGGAGAAGTAGTCAGTCATAGCAAGCATGAATACTTTTCCACCAGGTGCTTTAGGGAGCTTGCCAACTATATCCATCCCCCATCTCATGAATGGCCAAGAGGATGGTATAGGATGTAGGAATTTAGCTAGCTGATGAAGGATATTGCTGTGTCTTTGACAAGGATCACACTTCTTAGCATACTCCACAGCACCCCTTTTCATAGTTGGCCAGTAGTATCCTGTCCTTAAGATCCTCGAGAACAATGCCCTGCCCCCGGTGTGGTTTCCACAGTCTCCTTCATGGAAGTCTTTTAACACTTCTTGAACTTCAGGATCCTCGATACATCTTAAATATGGTCCTGCAAGAGATTGCTTATACAGCATATTATTTAAGATTGTGAATTGAGATACCTTAATTCTGAAAGCCCTAGGGTTTTCTCCCATAGGAATTTCTCCGTGTTGTAAGTATCTCATGATTGGTGAGATCCATGATCCTGAACAAGATTGAGTATCCTCAGTAGGGATCATTGCAGAATCCTCTTCTATTTCCATGGCCACCTGATTTTCAATAGCAGGAGCCAGGATATGGATGATGGGGATACTTATATCCTCTGGGATCTTCAAAGATGATCCTAGATTGGCCAATGCATCAGCTTCTATATTTTCCTCCCTTGGTACCTGTGTCAAACTGAAGGAAACAAAGGAGAGTGCCAATTCTTTGACTATCTCTAAATATTTGGTTAGTTTTTCACCTTTAACAGCATAGGATCCATTAAAGTGATTAGTGATTAACAATGAATCCACGTATACCTCAAGATACCTGATCCCCATATGCTTAGCAATTTGCAAACCAGCGATTAAGGCTTCATATTCAGCCTCATTATTAGTGGCTTGGAACTCACAAGCTATGGAATGGGGTATTATGTCCCCCTGTGGCGATTTTAGTAGTATACCAAGCCCCGTGCCTTTAACATTTGAGGATCCGTCAGTATGTAGTATCCAAGGATCCTTGGTTTCATCCAGCTGCTGAACTTCCAATTCGGCTTCCTTTTGTAAATCACTACTGAAATCAGCCACAAAGTCTGCTAATGCTTGGGATTTGATGCCTGTTCTAGGCTCATATCTTATATCATGGGCACTAAGCTTTACTGCCCACTTAGCCATTCTTCCGGATATCTCTGGTTTCCTTCATGATCCTTAACAAGGACTGCACTTACTGCTTTTGAGGATACCGCAAGGTATAAGGATAGCACATCTCCTTTTTCTGGTTTCATCAGTGCTGGGGCTGAGGACATGTATTCTTTTAGGGCTTGTAAAGCATTCTCATGCTTTTCAGTCCATTCGAATTTCTTATTCTTTCTTAGGATATCATAGAATTCTTTACACTTTTCTGAGGATTTGGATATGAATCTGTTTAGAGCTGCTATCCTGCCTGTTAGCCTTTGCACATCCTTAGCGTTGGCAGGGGATTTGATATTCACCAATGCTTTGATTTGTTCCGGGCTTGCTTCAATGCCCCTCTGGGTTACCATATATCCTAAGAATTTACCTGCTTTAACACCAAAGTGACATTTTGAAGGATTAAGCTTCATGTTATAATTATCAAGGATATCAAATGCTTCCTCCAAGTTCCTTAGGTGATCCTCAGCTTTTTTGGATTTCACCACCATATCGTCTATGTATACTTCCATAGTTTGTCCAATTTGATCTTTGAACATCATATTCACCAGCCTTTGATATGTTGCACCTGCATTTCTTAATCCAAAAGGCATAGCAATATAACAATATAAACCGGTTGGGGTCATAAAGGCCGTATCTTCTTGGTCAGATGGTTCCATCTGAATTTGTTGGAATCCAAATGATGCATCCATAAAGGTTAACAGTTCATGACCCGCCGTTGCATCCACCATGGAGTCAATGTGGGGTAATGGGAAAGGATCCTTGGGACATGCCTTATTCAAATCAGTGAAATCGACACATACCCTCCACTTTCCATTTTTCTTTTGAACAACAACCACATTGGCCAGCCAGTTTGGATACTTCACTTCTCTAATCATACCTGCTCGTAGTAATCTTTCTACCTCTTCCTGGATAATGGCATTTCTTTCTGGTGCAAACTTCCTCCTTTTTTGATGGATTGGTTTAACTGACCTGTTAATGCTAAGTTTATGAGTGATAATATCCTTAGATATACCTGTCATATCCTCATGTTTCCATGCAAAGGTAGATTTTCTTCTTTTGAGGAAGGATACTATGTCTTCTTTCATTTTATCAAGGATCCCTGATCCGATGTAGATTTTGGATTCAGGATCATCAGGATCCAAGAGGATTTCGTCCACATTCTGCTCTCTTGCCTCCAAGACATCCCTTGGAGGATACTTTAATTGCTATTGCTCCCTTGATTTCGAGGCTGGTTTCATTGATGAGGTGTAACAATCCTTAGCCTCCTGCTGATCACTATCGATCTTGATTATTCCCCATGGGCTAGGGAGCTTCACACACTGATGGTAGGTGGATGGGACTGCCTTCATATCGTGTATCCAGGGCCTGCCAAGGATAACATTACAACAAGACAAACAGTCAATAACACAAAATTTTTGATAATTATGCAATCCTTCCACATAAATTGGGAGTTTGATGTCCCCCAGGGTTTTCTTAGTTTCGCCACTAAATCCTACAAGCACAGAGGATCTTGGTGTGATATCTGATTCAGGGATACCCATTTTCTTCAGAACATCAAGCTGGATAATGTTTACTGAGCTTCCTCCGTCAATAAGGATCCTGCGGACAAAGTGGTTAGAAATAAAGAGAGTAATAACTAAACTATCATGATGAGGATCCTGGATGTCAACTCGATCATCCTCATCAAAGGTTATCACTTTTCCTTCCGAGACACTTGATGTTCGTATAGGTCTTTCTCCGTTATCCATTTTAGCTTCCTTTGCATGCCTTTTAGCTGCTGAGAAGGATGTACCACAGATGTCTGATCCTCCAGAAATGAAGTTGATCACTTGTGCATCTGCCGGAGGGGCTGGAGCTCTTTCAGGGATCCTTTCGGGATCCTGAGTCCTTTGCTTTTTTCTCCCCAACAATTCTTTCAAATGCCCCTTGCTCAGCAGATATCCAATTTCCTTTCGTAATGCGATGCATCCCTCTGTCAAATGCCCAAAATCCTCATGGTATGCACACCACTTTGATTTATCTTTAGCTGCGGCTGGTTTGTCATTTTTTCTGGGCTATCTGGCTTTTTCTCCTAGATTCTGCATTGCAAGGATTAGTTCATGGTTATCAACGGAAAAACAGTATTCAGAAATCGGAGGATAATCTTCATCATCCTCTTCTTGGTCAACAGCATGCACATTCTGGTTGTCAGTTCTGTTATAGGATTTGAATTTGTTGCTTTTGAAAGAGGATCCTTGCTTTTCTTGTTTTGAGGATCCTACTTGTCTCTCCTGGATCCTCTTGTCATCCTCTAGCCGGATGAACCTGAGTGCCCGGGTCCTTACTTCGTCTAGGTTCCTGCATGGTGTCATAACAAGACCATCATAGAACAATGAATCCTTAAGCAATCCCATCTTGAAGGCCTCAACAGCTGTGGCCACATCCAAGTTAGGAATGTCCAAGGATTCTTTTCTAAATTTGGTTATATAATCCCTTAATGATTCATTATGACCCTGAGTTATCCTATATAAATCGCTAGTCAATCGTTCAAATTTTCTACTACAAGAAAATTGATTATTGAATAAGTTAACTAAATTAGCAAACGAAGTAATAGAGTAAGGGGGAAGACTTAGCAGCCATTTAAGAGCTGATCCAGTAAGAGTGGATCCATATCCCTTGCACAGACATGCTTCCTTTAACCTTTCTGGAATTGGATTGATCTCCATCCTCTCCCTGTATTGTGCTATATGTTCCTCAGGATCCGTCGTACCATCATACAGCTTCATAGTAGGGATATGGAATCTTTTGGGTATCTCAGCATCACAAATTGGTGGTGCAAAACGAGATACCTTATGGCTTCCATCTGCAATTTCCGGGATAGGTTTGACTACCCCTGGAACACTTGATATCATATCCTTCAGTTTCTGCAGTTCTCTGGCCATAGCATGGTTGATACCTGTGTCCTGCATGAATCCATGGTTAGTGGTAAGAGAATTATTAAAAGTGTTACCTCCCATCGGGTTCAAGTTAGGAACATTGGATGTGAATCCATATTGCTGGGATTCTGGGATGATGGAGGGACCAGTGGAAGCAACGGTCTGCATTGGAATAAAATCTCCTTGATGGACATCTGGACTTCCTGTTTGCAAATTCTTCAAGGATCATGGTATCTGAAGGGATCCCTGAAATGGGATGATCCTGGAACAAAGGAGGATCCTTGAACCTGGGATGATCCTGGAACGAAGGAGGATCCTGAGTTCATGAAGGATCCCATATGCTGAGTATAGGATCCTGCCGGTTGGAAATATGATCCTGATGCCTGAGTCACTGCTGCTGGGCCGAAATGCACTCCTCTTGATCCACCCATATGTTGAATGTCTGGGACCTCTGATGGCTGAGAAGTAATCATCGGAGTATCAAAATTCAAAGATTTGGGCATCAGTGGGGAATCATCCTCTGCCGTTTTCTTTTGCCTTTTGAGATCTCCGATTTCTTTGAGGATCCTGTCATTAGTTTCATCCTGCTGCTGCATACGATCCCTCATCTGCAAAATCAAAGTAAATATATCACTAGTACTGGGAGCAGAAGAAGTTAGAGCAGAAGATAAAGGTTTAGAGAAGATAGGAGTTGGTCTCTTCTCAGCATTTTTCTGAGATCCAGCCGGTGGTGGAGGCAAAGGTGGAATGCCATTAGATGAATTGACTGCAGGCATCGCTGTGGAGGTATTCTTCGATGATGAAGCCATGCAACACTCCGGAATGATCACCAACAGAAAAACTTTCTTATGAATGAAGCACCAATTGCCCCACGGTGGGCGCCAAACTGTTTTGGTCAAAAATCACACAAGGATAATGCAACCAAACTCTTTGTAAACGGGGAATGATGCTTGGTATGATGAACAAAGATAAGGACCACTATAATGAAAATTGCACAAGTGACACAAGGATTTATACGAGGAAAAAGCCCTTGATCAATGAATGATCTCCGGCATAAAAACCTCGGGTGATGGAAACTACCGATCACCAAACTTTAATATAACAAACAATGTTTACAACTTCGGATGGTAACGAGCTAGGTACAAGGATCACTACAGTATCGTATGCTAAAGCGTGTGAGAATTGTGTTGTGTCTTCCAAATGCTGAAGTGTGCCCTTTATATAAGTGTGTGTGGTCGTATTTTAGGCAAATCACCTAACTACTAGCTCGTTACCCCTTTAGGAATAGAAGTAAATTTAGCCTAACTAAATGCCCGTAATTTGTGCTAAGTTTCCATATTCTCCATAACGTCTATCTTTGGTTATGTATGTGCGAAATCAGCGTGACAGATTCCTTGACTCTGATGGCTAAGACCGGATCCAACTCGTAATTCCTGCAAAACAACATTAAATTCAAAGAGAGTAATCGTTAGTATGAGGATCCTTAGGATGATCCATGATCCTGATCCTGAAGCTCTTCTGAGGATCACTATCTGCCGAAGAAACAAAGATCACTTGTTAGGATATCATGTAAGGATCACAGGTCATTAAATTCCTGCCCTAACAGGCAGGAGACTTGATATTCACTAAGGCTTTGATTTGTTCCGGGCTAGCTTCAATGCCTCTTTTGGTCACCATATATCCTAAGAATTTACCTTCTTTAACACCAAAGTGACATTTTGAAGGATTAAGTTTCATGTTATATCTGTCAAGGATATCAAATGCTTCCTCCAAGTCTCTTAGGTGATCCTCAGCTTTTATGGACTTTACCACCATATCATCTATGTAAACCTCCATAGTTTGTCCGATCTGATCCTTGAACATCATATTCACCAGCCTTTGATATGTTGCACCTGCATTCCTTAATCCAAACGGCATAGCAATATAGCAATATATACCGGTTGGAGTCATGAAAGCCGTATCCTCTTGATCAGATGGTTCCATCTGAATTTGTTGAAATCCAGACGAAGCATCCATAAAAGTCAACAGTTCATGACCCGCCGTTGCATCCACCATGGAGTCAATGTGGGGTAATGGGAAAGGATCCTTGGGACATGCCTTATTTAAATCTGTAAAATCGACACATACCCTCCACTTTCCATTTTTCTTTTGAACAACAACCACATTGGCCAGCCATCTTGGATACTTAACCTCTCTAATCATACCTGCTCGGAGCAATTTCTCCACCTCATCCTGGATAATGGCATTTCATTCTGGTGCAAACTTCCTCCTTTTTTGATGGATCGGTTTGAATGACCTGTCAATGCCAAGTTTATGAGTGATAATATCCTTAGATATACCTGTCATATCCTCATGCTTCCATGCAAAGGTAGTCTTCCTTCTTTTGAGGAAGGATACGAGATCTTCTTTCATTTTGCCAAGGATCCCTGATCCGATATAGATTTTGGATTCAGGATCATCAGGATCCATGAGGATTTCTACCACATCCTGCTCTCTTGCCTCCAAGACATCCCTTGGAGGATACTTTGATTGCTATTGCTCCCTTGATTTCGAGGTTGATTTCATTGATGAAGTGTAGCAATCCTTAGCCTCCTGCTGATCACTATCAATCTTGACTATTCCCCAAGGACTAGGGAGCTTCACACATTGATGGTAGGAAGATGGGACTGCCTTCATATCGTGTATCCAGGGCCTGCCAAGGATAACATTACAAGAAGATAGACAGTCAATAACACAAATTTTTGATAATTATGTAATCCTTCAACATAAATTGGGAGTTTGATGTCCCCCAGGGTGTTCTTGGTTTCGCCACTAAATCCCACGAGCACGGAGGATCTTGGTATGATATCTAATTCAGGGATACCCATTTTCTTTAGAACATCCAGTTGGATAATGTTCACTGAGCTTCCTCCGTCAATAAGGATCCTGCGGACAAAGTGGTTAGAAATAAAAAGAGTAATAACTAAACCATCGTGATGAGGATCCTGGATGTCTACACGATCATCCTCATCAAAGGTTATGACTTTTCCTTCAGAGACACTTGATGTCCGAACAGGTCTTTCTCCATTATCCATTTTAGCTTCCTTTGCATGCCTTTTAGCTGCTGAAAAGGATGTACCACAGATGTCTGATCCTCCATAAATAAAATTTATCACTTGTGCATCTGCCGGAGGGGCTGGAGCTTTCTCAGGGATCCTTTCAGGATCCTGAGTCCTTGACTTTTTTCTACCCAGCAATTCTTTTAAATGCCCCTTGCTCAATAAGTATCCAATTTCCTTTCTCAATGCAATGCATTCCTCTGTTAAATGCCCAAAATCCTCATGGTATGCACACCACTTTGATTTGTCTTTGGTTGCAGCTGGTCTGTCATTTTTTCTAGGCCATTTGGCTTTATCTCCTAGATTCTGCATCGCAAGGATTAGTTCATTGTTATCAACGGAAAAACAATATTCAGAAATTGGAGGACAATCCTCATCATCATCTTCTTGATCAACAGCATGCACGTTCTGGTTATCAGATCTGTTATAGGATTTGAATTTGTTGTTCTTGAACGAGGATCCTTGTTTCTCTTGCTTTGAGGATCCTGCTAATCTCTCCTGGATCCTTTTGTCATCCTCTAGCCGCATGAATCTGAGTGCCCGGGTTCTTACCTCATCTAAGTTCCTGCATGGCGTCATAACAAGATCATCATAGAATAATGAATCCCTAAGCAATCCCATCTTGAAGGCCTCAACAGCCGTGGCTATATCCAAGTTGGGGATGTCTAAGGATTTTTTACTAAATTTGGTTATGTAATCCCTTAATGATTCATTATGACCCTGGGTTATCCTATATAGATCACTAGTTAATCGCTCAAATTTTCTACTACAAGAAAATTGATTATTGAATAAATTAACTAGATTAGCAAATGAGGTAATAGAGTAAGGGGGAAGACTTAGCAGCCATTTGAGAGCTAATCCAGTAAGAGTGGATCCAAATCCCTTGCATAGGCATGCTTCGTTTAACCTTTCTGGAATTGGATTGATCTCCATCCTCTCTCGGTATTGTGCTATGTGCTCCTCAGGATCCGTCGAACCATCATACAGCTTCATGGTTGGCACATGGAACCTTTTGGGTATCTCAGCATCACAAATTGGTGGTGCAAAACGAGATATCTTATGGCTTCCATCTGCAATCTCCGGGATAGGTTTGACCACTCCTGGAACACTTGATATCATATCCTTCAATTTTTGCAACTCTCTGGCCATGGCATGGTTGATACCTGTATCCTGCATGAATCCATGGTTAGTTGTAAGAGAATTATTAAAAGTGTTACCTCCCGCCGGGTTCAAATTAGGGACACCAAATGTGAACCCATATTGTTGAGACTCTGGAATGATCGAAGGGCCAGTGGAAGCAATGGTCTGCATTGGGATAAAATCTCCTAGATGGACATCTGCACTTCCTGTCTGCAAACTCCTCAAGGATCCTGGCATCTGGAAGGGTCCCTGAAACTGGGATGATCCTGGAACAAAGGAGGATCCTTGAACCTGGGATGATCCTGGAACAAAGGAGGATCCTTGAACCTGGGATGATCCTGGAACAAAGGAGGATCCTTGAACCTGGGATGATCCTGGAACAAAGGAGGATCCTTGAACCTGGGATGATCCTGGAACAAAGGAGGATCCTCGAACCTGGGATGATCCTGGAACAAAGGAAGATCCTTGAACCTGGGATGATCCTGGAACAAAGGAGGATCCTTAAATCTGCTGCGCTCCTGAGTAGGCTCCTGAATTCATGAAGGATCCCATATGCTGAGGATAGGATCCTGCTGGCTGGAAATATGAACCTGATGCCTGAGTCACTATTGCTGAACCGTAGTGCACTCCTTTTGGTCCACCCACATACTGAACATCTGGAATCACCGAAGGCTGAGAAATAATCACCGGAGTATCAAAATTCAAAGATCTGGGCACTAGTGGGGAATGATCCTCTACCACTTTCTTTTGTTTCTTGAGATCTCCGATTTCTTTGAGGATCCTAACATTGGTCTTATCCTGTTGCTGTATATGATCCCTCATCTGCAAAATCAAGGTAAACATCTCACTAGTAGTGGGAGTAGAAGTAGCAGAAGAAGTTGGAGGTTTAGAGAAAATGGGAGTTGGTTTCTTCTCAGCATTTTTCTGAGATCCAGCAGGTGGTGGAGGCAAAGGTGGAATGCCCTGAGACGAATTGACCGCAGACATTGCAGTAGAGGTATTCTTCAATGATGAAGCCATGTATTCGTATGCAATGAACCGGAATGATCACCAACAGACAACTTTCTTAAAAATGAAGCACCAATTGCCCCACGGTGGGCGCCAAACTGTTTTGGTCAAAAATCTAATGAGGATAATGCAACCAAACTCTTAGTTATGGGGAATGATACTTGAAATGAAGAACAATTATAAGGATCACTTCGATGTAACTTGCACAAACAACACAAGGATTTATACGAGGAAAAAGCCCTTGATCAATGAATGATCTCCGGCATAAAAAACCTTGGGTGATGGAAACTACTGATCACCAAGCTCAAATAAATCAATAAAAGTTTACAACTTCGGATAGTGACGAGCTAAGTACAAGGATCACTATGGTTAATCGTGTAAAAATGTGAGATTTGTTAAGTGTTTGCTGAGATCTTTGAGACTGCAATTGTACGAGAGTGTGTGTGTGTAACCGAAATTGGCTAAGTGTTCTAAATTTAGCTCGTCACCCCTTTTTAAATGAAAGCTAACTAAGCTAACTAATTGTCCGACTTTTGTGCCATGCTCCCACGTTCTCCACAACGTCCATTTCTATTCAATGCGAAATACCCGTGGAATATTCCATAGTAACGTTGCCAAGACCAAGTCAAGCTCAATACTCCTGCAAAACAATACGAAACACAAACAGCAAATCGTTAGTATGAGGATCCTTAGGGTGATCCATGATCCTGATCCTGAAGCTCTTCTGAGGATCACTATCTGTCACAGAAGTAAGGATCACTAATTAGGATAGCAAATAAGGATCACTAATTGTTAGAAAATCCTCCCCTAACACCAACTATATCCATGCCCCATCTCATAAATGGCCAAGAGGAGGATATAGGATGTAGAAATTCAGCCGGCTAATGAAGGATATTGATGTGTCTCTGACAAGGATCACACTTCTTAGCATACTCCACAGCATCTCTTTTCATAGTTGGCCAGTAGTATCCTGTCCACAATCTCCTTCATGGAAGTCTTTTAAAACTTCTTGGACTTCAGGATCCTCAATGCATCTTAAATATGGTCCTGCAAGAGATCGCTTATACAACATATTATTTAAGATTGTGATTTGAGATACCTTAATTTTGAAAGCCCTAGGATTTTCTCCCGTAGGAATCTCTTCGTGTTGTAAGTATCTCATGATTGGTGAGATCCATGATCCTGATCATGAATAAGATTGAGTATCCTCACTAGGGATAATTGCAGAATCCTCCCCTATTTCCATGGCCACATGATCCTCGATGGCAGGAGCCAAGATATGGATAATGGGGATACTTATATCCTCCGGGATCTTCAAGGATGATCCTAAGTTAGCCAATGCATCAGCTTCTGTATTTTCTTCCCTTGGTACCTGTGTCAAACTAAAGAAAACGAAAGAGAGTGCCAATTCTTTGACTATCTCCAAATATTTGGTTAGCTTTTCACCTTTAACAGTATAGGATCCATTAAAGTGATTTGTGATTAATAATGAATCTACATGTACCTCAAGATACCTGATTCCCATATGCTTAGCAATTTGCAAACCAGCAATCAAGGCTTCACACTCAGCCTCATTATTGGTGGTTTGGAACTCACAAGCTATAGAGTGGGGTATTATGTCCCCCTGTGGCGATTTTAGTAGTATACCAAGCCCTGTGCCTTTGACGTTTGAGGATCCATCAGTATAGAGTATCCAAGGATCCTTGGTCTCCTCTAGCTGCTGGACTTCTAACTCAGCTTCTTTTTGTAAATCACTACTGAAATCTGCCACAAAGTCGGCCAATGCTTGGGATTTGATGGCTGTCCTAGGCTCATATCTTATATTATAGGCACTAAGCTTCACTGCCCACTTAGCCATCCTTCCTGACATCTCTGGTTTCCTGAGGACATTCTTAATTGGAAAATTAGTTTTAACAACAATAACATGAGTTTCAAAATAATGTCTCAACTTAGTAGATGCCATGATTAATGCAAGAATAAGCTTTTCAAGGTGTGAATACCTGGATTCGGAATCAAGTAAACTCTTACTTACATAATAGACAGGATGTTGTGTACCTTGATGATCCTTAACAAGGACTGCACTTACTGCTTTTAAGGATACTGCAAGATATAAGGATAGCACATCGCCTTTTTCTGGTTTCATCAAGGCCGGGGCTGAGGATAGGTAATCTTTGAGAGCTCTTAAGGCATTTTCATGCTTCTCAGTCCACTCAAATTTCTTGTTCTTCCTTAGGATATCATAGAATTCTTTGCACTTTTCTGAGGATTTGGATATAAATCTGTTCAAAGCTGCTATCCTGCCTGTTAGCCTCTGGACATCCTTAGCATTGGCAGGAGATTTGATATTCACTAAGGCTTTGATTTGTTCCGGGCTAGCTTCAATGCCTCTCTTGGTCACCATGTATCCTAAGAATTTACCTGCTTTAACACCAAAGTGACATTTTGAAGGATTAAGTTTCATGTTATATCTGTCAAGGATATCAAATGCTTCCTCCAAGTCCCTTAGGTGATCCTCAGCTTTTATGGACTTTACCACCATATCATCTATGTAAACCTCCATAGTTTGTCCAATCTGATCCTTGAACACCATATTCACCAGCCTTTGATATGTTGCACCTGCATTCCTTAATCCAAACGGCATAGCAATATAACGATATATACCGGTTGGAGTCATAAAAGCCGTATCCTCTTGATCAGATGGTTCAATCTGAATTTGTTGAAATCCAGATGAAGCATCCATAAAAGTCAACAGTTCATGACCCGCCGTTGCATCCACCATGGAGTCAATGTGGGGTAATGGGAAAGGATCCTTGGGACATGCCTTATTTAAATCCGTGAAATCGACACATACCCTCCACTTTCCATTTTTCTTTTGAACAACAACCACATTGGCCAACCATCTTGGATACTTGACCTCTCTAATCATACCTGCTCGGAGCAATTTCTCTACCTCTTCCTGGATAATGGCATTTCTTTCCGGTGCAAACTTCCTCCTTTTTTGATGGATTGGTTTGAATGACCTGTCAATGCCAAGTTTATGAGTGATAATATCCTTAGATATACCTGTCATATCCTCATGCTTCCATGCAAAGGTAGTTTTCCTCCTTTTGAGGAAGGATACGAAGTCTTCTTTCATTTTGCCAAGGATCCCTGATCCGATATAGATTTTGGATTCAGGATCATCAGGATCCATGAGGATTTCTACCACATCCTGCTCTCTTGTCTCCAAGACATCCCTTGGAGGGTACTTTGATTGTTATTGCTCCCTTGACTTCGAGGCTGGTTTCATTAACGAAGTGTAGCAGTCCTTAGCCTCATGCTGATCACTATAAATCTTGACTATTCCCCAAGGACTAGGAAGCTTCACACATTGATGGTAGGTAGATGGGACTGCCTTCATGTCGTGTATCCAGGGCATGCCAAGGATAACATTACAACAAGATAAATAGTCAATAACACAGAATTTTTGATAATTATGTAATCCTTCAACATAAATTGGGAGTTTAATGTCCCCCAGGGTATTCTTGGTTTCGCCACTAAATCCCACAAGCACGGAGGATCTTGGTATGATATCTGGTTCAGGGATACCCATTTTCTTTAGAACATCAAGCTGGATAATGTTCACTGAGCTTCCTCCGTCAATAAGGATCCTGCGGACAAAATGGTTATAAATGAAAAGAGTAATAACTAAACCATCGTGATGAGGATCCTGGATATCAACACGATCATCCTCATCAAAGGTTATGACTTTTCCTTCAGAGACACTTGATGTTCGAACAGGTCTTTCTCCATTATCCATTTTAGTTTCCTTTGCATGCCTTTTAGCTGCTGAGAAGGATGTACCACAGATGTCTGATCCTCCAGAAATAAAGTTTATTACTTGTGCATCTGCTGGAGGGGCCGGAGCTTTTTCAGGGATCTTTTCAGGATCCTGAGTCCTTGACTTTTTTCTACACAGCAATTCTTTTAGATGCCCCTTGCTCAACAAGTATCCAATTTCCTTTCTCAATGCAATGCATTCTTCTGTTAGATGCCCAAAATCTTCATGGTAGGCACACCACTTTGATTTATCTTTGGTTGCAGCCGGTCTGTCATTTTTTCTAGGCCATCTGGCTTTATCACCTAGATTCTGCATCGCAAGGATTAGTTCATTGTTATCAACAGAAAAACAATATTCAGAAATTGGAGGATAATCCTCATCATCCTCTTCTTGATCAACTGCATGCACGTTCTGGTTATCAGATCTGTTATAGGATTTGAACTTGTTGTTCTTGAAAGAGGATCCTTGCTTCTCCTGTTTTGAGGATCCTGCTAATCTCTCCTGAATCCTCTTGTCATCCTCTAGCCGGATGAACCTGAGTGCCCGGGTTCTTACCTCGTCTAAGTTCCTGCATGGTGTCATAACAAGATCATCATAGAACAATGAATCCCTAAGCAATCCCATCTTGAAGGCCTCAACAGCCGTGGCTATATCCAAGTTGGGAATGTCTAAGGATTCTTTACTAAACTTGGTAATGTAATCCCTTAATGATTCATTATGACCCTGGGTTACCCTATATAGATCACTAGTTAATCGTTCAAATTTTCTACTACAAGAAAATTGATTATTGAATAAGTTAACTAGATTAGCAAATGAGGTATTAGAGTAAGGGGGAAGACTCAGCAGCCATTTGAGAGCTGATCCAGTAAGAGTGGATCCAAATCCCTTGCATAGGCATGCTTCCTTTAACCTTTCTGGAATTGGATTGATCTCCATCCTCTCCCTGTATTGTGCTATGTGTTCCTCAGGATCTGTCGAGCCATCATACAGCTTCATGGTTGGCACATGGAACCTTTTGGGTATCTCAGCATCACAAATTGGTGGTGCAAAACGAGATATCTTATGGCTTCCATCTGCAATCTCTGGGATTGGTTTGACCACTCCTGGAACACTTGATATCATATCCTTCAATTTTTGCAATTCTCTGGCCATGGCATGGTTGATACCTGTATCCTGCATGAATCCATGGTTAGTTGTAAGAGAATTATTAATAGTGTTACCTCCCGCCGGGTTCAAATTAGGAACACCAAATGTGAACCCATATTGCTGAGACTCTGGAATGACCGAAGGGCCAGTAGAAGCAATGGTCTGCATCGGAATAAAATCTCCTTGATGGACATCTGAACTTCCTGTTTGCAAACTCCTCAAGGATCCTGGCATCTGGAAGGATCCCTGAAACTGGGACGATCCTGGAACAAAGGAGGATCCTTAAACCTGGGACGATCCTGGAATGAAGGAGGATCCTTGAACCAGGGATGATCCTGGGACGAAGGAGGATCCTTGAACCTGGGATGATCCTAGAACAAAGGAGGATCCTTGAACCTGGGATGATCCTGGAACAAAGGAGGATCCTTGAACCTGGGATGATCCTGGAACAAAGGAGGATCCTTGAACCTGGGATGATCCTGGGACAAAGGAAGATCCTTGATTCTGCTGCGCTCCTGAGTATCCTTCTGAATTCATGAAGGAGACCATATGCTGAGGATAGGATCCTGCTGGCTGGAAATATGAACCTGATGCCTGAGTCACTATTGTTGATCCGTAGTGCACTCCTTTTGGTCCACCCACATATTGAACATCTGGAACCGCTGATGGCTGAGAAGTAATCACCGGAGTATCAAAATTCAACGATCTGGGCACCAGTGGGGAATGATCCTCTGCCGCTTTTTTTGTTTCCTGAGATCTCCGATTTCTTTGAGAATCCTTTCATTGGTCTTATCCTATTGCTGTATATGATCCTTCATCTGCAAAATCAAAGTAAACATGTCACTAGTAGTGGGAGTGTAAGAAGCAGAAGAAGTTGGAGGTTTGGAGAAAATGGGAGTTGGTTTCTTCTCAGCATTTTTCTGAGATCCAGCAGGTGGTGGAGGCAAAGGTGGAATGCCCTGAGACGAATTGACCGCAGACATTGCAATAAAGGTATTCTTCAATGATGAAGCCATGTACTTGTGTGCAATGAACCGGAATGATCACCAACAGAAAAACTTCTTAGGAATGAAGCACCAATTGCCCCACGGTGGGCGCCAAACTGTTTTGGTCAAAAATCTAATGAGGATAATGCAACCAAACTCTTAGTTACGGGGAATGATGCTTGAAATGAAGAACAATAATAAGGATCACTTCGATGTAAATTGCAGAAACAACACAAGGATTTATACGAGGAAAAAACCCTTGATCAATGAATGATCTCCGGCATAAAAAACCTCGGGTGATGGAAACTACCGATCACCAAGCTCAAATAAATCAATAAATGTTTACAACTTCGGATAGTGACGAGCTAGGTACAAGGATCACTATGGTTAATTGTGTAAAAGTGTGTGAAAACTCTTAAGTGTTTGCTGAAAGCTTCAAGAGTGCAGTTGTACGAGAGTGTATGTAGCTGAAAATGGCTAAGTGTTCTAAAAATAGCTCGTCACCCCTTTAAAAATAAAAGCTAACTAAGCTAACAAACTGTCCGACTTTTGTGCCATGCTCCCACGTTCTCCACAACGTCCATTTCCATTCAAACGTGTGCGAAATACCCGTGGAATATTCCATAGTACCGTTGCCAAGACCAATTCAAGCTTATTACTCCTGCAAAACAATACGAAACATAAACAGCCAATCGTTAGTATGAGGATCCTTAGGGTGATCCATGATCCTGATCCTGAAGCTCTTCTGAGGATCACTATCTGTCACAGAAGTAAGGATCACTATTAGGATAACAAGTAAGGATCACTAGTTGTTAGAAAATCCTCCCCTAACAGTTCTAATTACTAGCTCGTTACCCCTTTAAAAATAGAGGTTAACTATGCTAACAAACTATCCGACTTTTGTGCCATGCTCCCACGTTCTCCACAACGTCCATTTCCAGTCAAACGTATGCGAAATACCCGTGGAATATTCCATAGCAACGTTGCCAAGACCAGGTCAAGCTTGTTACTCCTGCAAAACAATACGAAATATAAACAAACAATCGTTAGTATGAGGATCCTTAAGGTGATCCATGATCCTGATCCTGAAGCTCTTCTGAGGATCACTATCTGTCACAGAAGTAAGGATCACTAATAGGATAACACATGAGGATCATAGGTCATTAAAAATCCTGCCCTAACAATTGCCCCCAAAATATAAGGAGAAATTTGTAAAATGAACGAATTATATTTTCTTGATCTTATCCGCAACTAACTAACGGATATATAGCCGTTGATATAGAACTATCCGTTGCAATCCTGACGTCACAGAAGTGACAACCCTGCACAATCATGATTATAAATAGGAGATAGAGATAGGATCATTTTGCATTTAAATTTCAGCGATACTCCCTTTATAATCCCATCCGAAGATAAACAGGTATTCTCTCTTCACCTTCTCTTACTCTGTTTTATTTCTTTTTCTTTCATCTCGCAAAAAATGTTGCTCCGGAACTCTCCTGCTAAGGATCCCAAAAAGAATAGCCCCTTGAAGGGTCAAGGGATCATCAAGGATTCCATAAAAGAATGTTGTTGTTTCACCGATCCACAGATTGATAGGATCCGCTACTGTTTCCCGGCGAATACTGTGTTTAAATCCTTTGACCCCAATGCCCTGAGTGACCATATTTCCGATAATTGGGTTGCTTTTCCTGTTACTCCGTTCACCATAGGCTATACATATCCTTTTCCAGCCTTTACCCTGTTAGGGCAGGATTTTAATGACCTATGATCCTTACATGATATCCTAACAAGTGATCCTTGTTTCTTTGGCAGATAGTGATCCTCAGAAGAGCTTCAGGATCAGGATCACGGATCATCCTAAGGATCCTCATACTAACGATTGTTCTCTTCGAATTTAATGTTGTTTTGCAGGAATTACGAGTTGGACCTGGTCTTGGCAACGTTATTAAGGAATCTTTCACGTAAATCTCGCACATACATCGCCGGAAATAGACGTTGTGGAAAATAAGGAAACTTAGCACAATTTACGGGCAATTCGTTAGGCTAAATTTGCTTCTATTTCTAAAGGGGTAACGAGCTAGTAGTTAGGTGACTTGCCTAAAATTCAACCACACACGCTTATATAAATGGCACTCTACAGCATTCGGAAGACACAACACAATTTTCTTACACGTACTAGCATACAACACCGTAGTGATCCTTGTACCTAGCTCGTTACCATCCGAAGTTGTAAACTTTGTTTGTTATATTGAAGTTTGGTGATCGGTAGTTTCCATCACCCGAGGTTTTTTATGCCGGAGATCATTCATTGATCAAGGGCTTTTTCCTCGTATAAATCCTTGTGTCACTTGTGCAATTTACATTTAAATGATCCTTATCTTTGTTCATCATACCAAGCATCATTCCCCGTTTACAAAGAGTTTGGTTGTATTATCCTTGTGTGATTTTTGACCAAAACATACCCAATCTTTCTTTTCCTTAACCGGCATCTCTTACATCCAAGCCATGCCGATGATCTGGAGGGTTTTGTATACCCTTGAAAGGATCATTGAGCAGGAGGGGATAGACCTGGGAATGTCAGAGCTAGGAGAGTTGTATGATCTCACTACCTTTGGCTCTCATCGTTATTTGTTCAAACGTAAACCTGGTGAGGAACATCCGATCTTCAAAGCTACCAAAAATGACACTAACCGGAAGCGGCGTTTCTTTTTCGTCAAAAGAGATTCTATCCCTAACGGGAAGGATCTACCCGGGAAATGGACTACCCATGGTAGGATGGAGGATCCTGAGAAGGATCACCAGAGAACTTTTTTTCAAATAAGGATCACTGACCCCTTCTGTTTTTTTGTTGTGCAGCTATCACCGTCTCACATCTCAGACTGACTCCTGCTGCCAAGGAGAGACTCGCCGTCTTCAAGAGACTTGATCCTGAAACAAGATCTTTCAAGACAACCACCCAGGATTCACAGGAGGTATCCTCAGGCTCTGTCACGATGTCAAGTAAGTATCTTTGTTTAAAAATTCAAATAAATAGTGAAGTATAAGTAAGGTAAAGATACTTATCTTGTTTTGGTTGTGTAGGTGCTGGAAAATCCACCAAATCTGCTTCAAAGTTCAGTGTCACTGATCTTACCACTGTCAGATCCTCCAAGAGAAAGACTCCTGCCAGCCCGACCGCTTCAATCCCCAAGGCACCCCTCAAAGGAAAGGGAGGCAAGAAGAGAAAGGCCTCCAAAGCTGAGGACCTGCAAGGTCTGCCCTTGATCCGCCAACAATTCCTTGACTACTTTAGTGAGGTAAGGATCACTGTCCCTGCTTATATATCCTGCTTGTTTGAGGATCACCTGATCCTAAATTATCCTTTGTCTTCTTTGCAGAAATTCGCTGAGATTGAGAACTACGTTGGCCACGTTGAGGATCAGGATAGTAAGATTGCTGACCTCCAACAGGTTGCACTGCTAAAGGACCTCAAGATTGCTGATCTTCAGAAGGATCTCCAGAATGCTAAAAATGAGACGGCCAAGGTGTTGATCAACTTTGACTACGAGAGGCATGAGATCACCGAGGATGCCAAAGTCTCTGCCGCCATAGCAATGTATAAGACCAAGCTGCAAATGGCCTTGGAAGCTCAGGATCCTAACTTTGACAGGAGCACCTGGGATGTGGAGAGCTGGAAGGCAAGGCTGGCTGAACTGGATGATGAAGAGGAGGCTGAAGAGATCCTGACAATTGAGGCTGGAGGCAGTGGCAAGGATCAAGGTGGTGAAGCAAGTGGAGCCGGAGGTGGTGATGCAGCGAAGGTTTAGGCTGCGTGATTGGGCGATGATGGAAATTTCTAGACATAGCCGGAGCCCAATTTTTTAGTTTGATGGTTGTTTTGCTGAACAATTTGATGGTTTGTACTGAACAATAGTTTTTAGGATTAAGGATCTAGGATCCTTCAGACAATAGGCAGGATAGCAAATGGTGGAGGGATCCTCTGTTTGGGGGATGAAGCCATTGTGATCCTGCCGCCTTTATATTCCTGCACTACTTAGAACTCATTATCATGGACACCCTTTACCTACCCCAGCGGACGGGCCACGTATTGCTGGTAGATGCTCGGGGTAGGTAATTTTGACAACCTTTTAAGGGTTAATCTTTTGTTAATAAATAAAACCTTAATCTTTTGTGGCTTATCTTGTGTTGTTATCCTTTTTTTCTCTTTAATCCTCAATTATTTTGATGTACACTTGTTTAAATAGGTAATTTTGAATAAGTCAGAATGAAAATATTTAGGATATGATCCAAGATCAAATATCCTATATTTGAAGAATCCCAAAAAGTAATGTATTTTAAGGATCACAAGTTTAGTTGTCAAATTACAAGGGATATTCAAATAATCAACGAATAGAATTGAAATAGTTAAGGATCATACCTGAGGATCCAAGTTAGGATCCTAACCATAATCAGGATAACTATAAGATAAACCTTGGAGAGAAGTAAGGATCAAGGATCCCTAGTTGTTTAACTTCAAGGATCTGAAATAGAGCATAACTTGGGACTAAGCCAATATAAGATAAGAGTTAGCAACTGGGGACAAGCCCAAGGATAACTGGGGCCAAGCCCAAGGATAACTGGGGACAAGCCCAAGGATAACTGGGGACAAGCCCAAGGATCGTATGTAAACTGGAGTATGGCCCTAACTGGCGACTATCCAAACTTAGTGACATGACAATGCCAAAAACTTAGCTAACGTGAAAACATTAGAAACCTTAGGAACGGATGTATGGTACGTCTACCATTATACGTAGGATCCTAGGTATAGCCAGTACAATGGAATTATCAGCCCCTAAAGCGAGTACTGGTCCCACTGCCTTGAACTATACAAGGATCATCATGCGCTACAGGCGGAACTGGGGTCAAGCCCAAATAACTGGGGTTAAACCCAAGGAACGGATTGCTTCAGTGGATAATCAACATTTTGCTAAGGATACCTGAACTTTCAAAACTCAGAATCATGTGAGAGATGGATAAAGGACACATGATCCTTATCCTTATATGAGAAAATAAGGAAATGAAATAGTTCAAGATTAGGACATTACCAGAGTAAGGATCATTGATGCTTTAAGGATCCTTCAAGGATACCCCTAATGTGAGGATCATCTGTGCCATGAGGATCCTGCTCACATGAAATATTTCTTCAAGTGGACAGCATTCCAAGCTCTTGGTAGCAAATCACCTTCCATGGTTAGCAATCTATATGCCCCCTTTCCTGCTTCAGCTTCAATCAAATAAGGGCCTTCCCATTTTGGTGCCAATTTTCCATCAGCAGGATTGGTGGTATTCTAAAATGCTTTCCTTAATACCATATCTCCAACTTGAAACTTCCTGATCCTGACATTTTTGTTGTAAGCACCAGCCATTCTTTGTTGATAACTGGCCATCCTTATCCTAGCTAGATCCCTGATTTCTTCAATGGTATCCAGGTCTTGAGCCAAGTTCTCATCATTTTCCTCAGGATCACGGGTACTTGTTCTAGCAGTTGGAAACACCATTTCTGTTGGGATCACTGATTCTGCCCCAAATACCAAAGAGAATGGAGTCTGGCCTGTAGCATTCTTGGGGGTTGTCCTATCAGCCCAAAGCACATAAGGTAGTTCTTCTGCCCATTTCCCTTTCTTGGATCCAAGCTTCTTCTTCAAATTGTTGATGATGATCTTGTTGGATGATTCTGCTTGACCATTAGCTTGTGGCTGGACTGGTGTTGATGTTATCATCTTAATCCCCCAGCTGTCACAAAAGTTAGTAGTTCTGCCCCCAATAAATTGGGAAACATTATCACATATAATTTCAGAAGGAATACCAAATCTAGTTATAATATTTCTTTTAATGAAGGATATAACTTCCTTTTCTCTGACTTGGGCAAAAGCTTCAGCCTCCATCCACTTGGAGAAGTAATCAGTCATAGCTAGCATGAACACTTTTCCACCAGGTGACTTAGGGAGCTTACCAACTATATCCATGCCCCATCTCATAAATGGCCAAGAGGAGGATATAGGATGTAACAATTCAGCCGGCTGATGAAGGATATTGTTGTGTCTCTGACAAGGATCACACTTTTTAGCATATTCCACAGCATCTTTTTTCATAGTTGGCCAGTAGTATCCTGTCCTCAGGATCCTTGAGAATAATGCCCTGCCCCCAATGTGGTTTCCACAATCTCCTTCATGGAAGTCTTTTAAAACTTCTTGGATTTCAGGATCCTCAATGCATCTTAAATATGGTCCTGCAAGAGATCGCTTATACAACATATTATTTAAGATTGTGAATTGAGATACCTTAATTTTGAAAGCCCTAGGGTTTTCTCCTGTAGGAATCTCTCTGTGTTGTAAGTATCTCATGATTGGTGAGATCCATGATCCTGATCCTGAATGAGATTGAGTATCCTCACTAGGGATAATCACAGAATCCTCTCCTATTTCCATCGCCACATGATCCTCGATGGCGGGAGCCAGGATCTGGATAATGGGAATGCTTATATCCTCCGAGATCTTCAAAGATGATCCTAAATTAGCCAATGCATCAGCTTCTGTATTTTCTTCCCTTGGTACCTGTGTCAAACTAAAGGAAACAAAAGAGAGTGCCAATTCTTTGACTATCTCTAAATATTTCGTTAGCTTTTCACCTTTAACAGCATAGGATCCATTAAAGTGATTTGTAATTAACAATGAATCTACATGTACCTCAAGATACCTGATCCCCATATGCTTAACAATTTGCAAACCAGCAATCAAGGCTTCATACTCAGCCTCATTGTTAGTGGTTTGGAATTCACAAGCTATAGAGTGGGGTATTATGTCCCCCTGTGGCGATTTTAGTAGTATCCCAAGCCTTGTGCCTTTGACATTTGAGGATCCATCAGTATAGAGTATCCAAGGATCCTTGGTCTCCTCTAGCTGCTGGACTTCTAACTCAGCTTCCTTTTGTAAATCACTACTGAAATCAGCCACAAAGTCAGCCAATGCTTGGGATTTGATGGCTGTCCTAGGCTCATATCTTATTCATAGGCACTAAGCTTCACTGCCCACTTAGCCATCCTTCCTGACATCTGTGGTTTCCTGAGGACATTCTTAATTGGAAAATTAGTTTTAACAACAATAACATAAGTTTCAAAATAATGTCTCAATTTAGTAGATGCCATGATTAATGCAAGAATAAGCTTTTCAAAGTGTGAATACCTGGATTCGGCATCAAGTAAACTCTTACTTACATAATAGACAGGATGTTGTGTACCTTCATGATCCTTAACAAGGACTGCACTTACTGCTTTTGAGGATACTGCAAGATATAAGGATAATACATCGCCTTTTTCTTGTTTCATCAAGGCCGGGGCTGAGGATAGGTAATCTTTGAGAGCTCTTAAGGCATTTTCATGCTTCTCAGTCCACTCAAATTTCTTATTCTTCCTTAGGATATCATAGAATTCTTTGCACTTCTCTGAGGATTTGGATATAAATCTGTTCAAAGCTGCTATCCTGCCTGTTAGTCTCTGGACATCCTTAGCATTGGTAGGAGATTTGATATTCACTAAGGCTTTGATTTGTTCTGGGCTAGCTTCAATGCCTCTCTTGGTCACCATTTATCCTAAGAATTTACCTGCTTTAACACCAAAGTGACATTTTGAAGGATTAAGTTTCATGTTATATTTGTCAAGGATATCGAATGCTTCCTCCAAGTCCCTTAGGTGATCCTCAGTTTTTACGGATTTTACCACCATATCATCTATGTAAACCTCCATAGTTTGTCCAATCTGATCCTAGAGCATCATATTCACCAGCCTTTGATATGTTGCACCTGCATTCCTTAATCCAAACGGCATAGCAATATAACAATATATACCGGTTGGAGTCATAAAGGCCGTATCCTCTTGATCAGATGGTTCCATCTGAATTTGTTGAAATCCAGATGAAGCATCCATAAAAGTCAACAGTTCATGACCCGCCGTTGCATCCACCATGGAGTCAATGTGGGGTAATGGTAAAGGATCCTTGGGACATGCCTTATTTAAATCTGTGAAATCGACACATACCCTCCACTTTCCATTTTTCTTTTGAACAACAACCACATTGGCCAATCATCTTGGATACTTGACCTCTCTAATCATACCTGCCCAGAGCAATTTCTCTACCTCTTCCTGGATAATGGCATTTCTTTCTGGTGCAAACTTCCTCCTTTTTTGATGGATTGGTTTGAATGACCTGTCAATGCCAAGTTTATGAGTGATAATATCTTTAGATATACCTGTCATATCCTCATGCTTCCATGCAAAGGTAGTTTTCCTCTTTTTGAGGAATGATACGAAGTCTTCTTTCATTTCGCCAAGGATCCCTGATCCGATATAGATTTTGGATTCAGGATCATCAGGATCCATGAGGATTTCTATCACATCCTGCTCTCTTGCCTCCAAGACATCCCTTGGAAGATACTTTGATTTCTATTGCTCCCTTGACTTCGAGGCTGGTTTCATCGATGAAGTGTAGCAGTTCTTAGCCTCCTGCTTATCACTATCAATCTTGACTATTCCCCAAGGACTAGGGAGCTTCACACATTGATGGTAGGTAGATGGGACTGCCTTCATATCGTGTATCCAGGGCCTGCCAAGGATAACATTACAACAAGATAAACAGTCAATAACACAAAATTTTTGATAAGAATGTAGGCCTTCGACATATATTGGGAGTTTAATGTCCCCCAGGGTATTCTTAGTTTCACCACTGAATCCCACAAGCACGGAGGATCTTGGTATGATATCTGATTCAGGTATACCCATCTTCTTTAGAACATCAAGCTGGATAATGTTCACTGAGCTCCCTCCGTCTATAAGGATCCTGCGGACAAAATGGTTAGAAATGAAGAGAGTAATAACTAAACCATCGTGATGAGGATCCTGGATATCAACACGATCATCCTCATCAAAGGTTATGACTTTTCCGTCGGAGACACTTGATGTTCGAATGGGTCTTTCTCCACTATCCAATTTGGTTTCCTTTGCATGCCTTTTAGCTGCTGAGAAGGATGTGCCACAAATGTCTGATCCTCTAGAAATAAAGTTAATTACTTGTGCATCTGCTGGAGGGGCCGGAGCTTTCTCAGGGATCCTTTCAGGATCCTGAGTCCTTGACTTTTTTCTACCCAACAATTCTTTTAGATGCCCCTTGCTCAACAAGTATCCAATTTCCTTTCTTAGTGCAATGCATTCTTCTGTGAGATGCCCAAAATCTTCATGGTATGCACACCACTTTGATTTATCTTTGGTTGTAGCTGGTTTGTCATTTTTCCTGGGCCATCTAGCTTTTTCACCTAGGTTCTGCATCGCAAGGATTAGTTCATTGTTATCAACAGAAAAACAATATTCAGAAATTGGAGGATAATCCTCATCATCCTCTTCTTGATCAACAGCATGCACGTTCTGGTTATCAGATCTGTTATTGGATCTGAACTTGTTATTCTTGAACGAGGATCCTTGCTTCTCTTGTTTTGAGGATCCTGCTAACCTCTACTGGATCCTCTTATCATCCTCTAGCCGGATGAACCTGAGTGCCCGGGTTCTTACCTCATCTAGGTTCCTGCATGGTGTAATAACAAGATCATCATAGAACAATGAATCCCTAAGCAATCCCATTTTGAAGGCCTCAACAGCCGTGGCTATGTCCAGGTTGGGAATGTCTAAGGATTCTTTACTAAATTTGGTAATGTAATCCCTTAATGATTCATTATGACCCTGGGTTATCCTATATAAATCACTAGTTAAACGTTCAAATTTTCTACTACAAGAAAACTGATTATTAAATAGGTTAACTAGATTAGCAAATGAGGTAATAGAGTAGGGAGGAAGACTTAGCAGCCATTTAAGAGCAGATCCTGTGAGAGTGGATCCGAATCCCTTGCACAGGCATGCTTCCTTTAACCTATCTGGGATTGGATTGATCTCCATCCTTTCCCTGTATTGTGCTATGTGCTCTTCAGGATCCGTCGAACCATCATACAGCTTCATGGTTGGCACATGGAACCTTTTGGGTATCTCAGCATCACAAATTGGTGGTGCAAAACGAGATATCTTATGGCTTCCATCTGCAATCTCTGGGATAGGTTTGACCACTCCTGGAACACTTGATATCATATCCTTCAACTTTTGCAACTCTCTGGCCATGGCATGGTTGATACCTGTATCCTGCATGAATCCATGGTTAGTGGTAAGAGAATTATTAAGAGTGTTACCTCCCACCGGGTTCAAATTAGGAACACCGGATGTGAACCCATATTGTTGAGACTCTGGAATGACCGAAGGACCAGTAGAAGCAATGGTCTGCATCGGAATAAAATCTCCCTGATGGACATCTGAACTTCCTGTTTGCAAACTCCTTAAGGATCCTGGCATCTGGAAGGATCCTTGAAACTGGGATGATCCTGGAACAAAGGAGGATCCTTGAACCTGGGATGATCCTGGAACAAAGGAGGATCCTTGAACCTGGGATGATCCTGGAACAAAGGAGGATCCTTGAACCTGGGATGATCCTGGAACAAAGGAGGATCCTTGAACCTGGGATGATCCTGGAAACGGCCAGAACCCCTGAATCTGCTGCGCTCCTGAGTATCCTCCCAAACTCGTGAAGGATCCCATATGCTGAGGATAGGATCCTGTTGGCTGGAAATATGAGCCTGATGCCTGAGTCACTGTTGTTGATCCGTAGTGTACTCCTTTTGGTCCACCCACATATTGAACATCTGGAACCACTGATGGCTGAGAAGTAATCACCGGAGTATCAAAATTCAAAGATCTGGGCACCAGTGGGGAGTGATCCTCTGCCGTTTTCTTTTGTTTCTTGAGATCTCCGATTTCTTTGAGAATCCTTTCATTGGTCGTATCCTGTTGCTGTATATGATCCTTCATCTGCAAAATCAAAGTAAACATGTCACTAGTAGTAGGAGTGTAAGAAGCAGAAGAAGTTGGAGGTTTGGAGAAAATGAGAGTTAGTTTCTTCTCAGCATTTTTCTTAGATCCAGCAGGTGGTGGAGGCAAAGGTGGAATGCCCTGAGATGAATTGACCGCAGACATTGCAGTAGAGGTATTCTTCAATGATGAAGCCATGTACTTGTATGCAATGAACCGGAATGATCACCAACAGAAAAACTTCTTAGGAATGAAGAACCAATTGCCCCACGGTGGGCACCAAACTGTTTTGGTCAAAAATCTGATGAGGATAATGCAACCAAACTCTTAGTTATGGGGTATGATGCTTGAAATGAGGAACAATGATAAGGATCACTTCAATGTAAATTGCACAAACGACACAAGGATTTATACGAGGAAAAAGTCCTTGATCAATGAATGATCTCCGGCATAAAAAACCTCGGGTGATGGAAACTACCGATCACCAAGCTCAAATTAATCAATAAATGTTTACAACTTCGGATAGTAACGAGCTAGGTACAAGGATCACTATGGTGAAATGTGCAAAAATGTGTGTAAACTGTTAAGTGTTTGCTGAATGCTTCAAGAGTGCAGTTGTACGAGAGTGTGTGTAGCTGAAAATGGCTAAGTGTTCTAATTACTAGCTCGTTACCCCTTTAAAAATAGAGGTTAACTATGCTAACAAACTATCCGACTTGTGTGCCATGCTCCCACGTTCTCCACAACGTCCATTTCCAATCAAACGTGTGCGAAATACCCGTGGAATATTCCATAGCAACGTTGCCAAGACCAGGTCAAGCTTGTTACTCCTGCAAAACAATACGAAATATAAACAAACAATCGTTAGTATGTGGATCCTTAAGGTGATCCATGATCCTGATCCTGAAGCTCTTCTGAGGATCACTATCTGTCACAGAAGTAAGGATCACTAATAGGATAACACATGAGGATCACAGGTCATTAAAAATCCTGCCCTAACAATGATAATGAAAAATTTTGTATTAACCGAGAAAAGTTGTAAATTGTTCATGTGAAAATAAATACTTTTATTTAACATGTATATAATAAAAATAAAAAATCAAATATTTACTTTTAAAAAATTACCAAAAAACAACATAAAAAGCCTAATAGATCGTTTGTAGACACCACCTAAAGTTTACCATTCTTCACCACACTCAAGCTTCAATTGTTAAGCTTTAGAGAGCAAAATAAGGAACATAAGAAACCTAATGGACCATATATGTAGAAGTCATCTAAAGTTTACTGTTTCTCCGTATTAATACTATATATAAAATTTCATGATGGATAATTAATAATTTGATAGATATAATATAATAAAAATGGAATCACATGTGATTAGTTTTAAAAATAAATTGATGGTCTCGTTGCTTTAGTAATCAATGATAAGTGTATATGTTTGTTCATGGGGTATATCGAGAACAGGGCCCACAACCATAACCCAATTTCTTTTGAAAGGCGTGGATTACGCCTGAATGTCGGGAGGTGTAGCATACGTTGTCTTAATCGGGTTTGTGCTAAAGAGCCCTCTCGCACAATAGATCCCTAATTTAAAACCCCTCAATGAGAAAACCTCTATCACACAGACTCGAACTTGAGACCTGGAGGGGGAAAACTCACCCGGATCCGCCATAGGTAGAACTTAAATACCTGTAGGCTGTAGCTACCACTAAAGCACCAATGATGGTTTTAACCCAATTTAGTATATGCATTTTGTGCGAAAAAGTACGTGCCGTTTTCAATAATCCATGTTTTGAATCGGAATTTCTACCAACTCGACAAGAAACTTACTGAAGCAATGCTTATTCTCTATGAAATTTCACCTCCTTGCGAAAAAAGTAAATTGCCATTTTAAAACAAATAACTTTTTTCTTGCCATTTTAGTCTAAATAGTTTTGTTTTCTGACATTTTAATCCCTGACTTTTGTTATTTTTTTGCAATTTTCATCGACCACCACCACCTCCCACCACCCACCCCATCACAACCTTCTATCATCGCCACCACCTGCTTGTACCGTCACCACCCACCAGGGGCGGAACCAGAGGGGGGTCAAGAGGGTCCATTGACCCCCCGAACATAGAAATTTGTAAGATTTTTATATGTACAATATGAGATTTTTCTAGGAATAAACATGTTTTATACTCTCTAGTTGTAGCCGGTAGAAGAGAGAGTCTTATGATGACCCCCTGACAAAGAAGTTCTGGTTCCGCCACTGCCACCCACCCACCCCACCACCATCACCACCCACCATTTCCACCACCACCGGTGACTTTTCTGCCACCCACGTCATCAACCAACACCAGTTGCGGATCCAGGATTTTTTTCACTGGGTTCACTTTTTTAGATACTCAAATTTCATATGACTGAACCTAAAAAATTTCGGGTCGGTTCGACAGTTCGAATCAGGTAAGGTTCATCACATAATTTGTAACGCCCGGCTATTTTGTACTTTCCATTGATAGGAAGTTTTGTTCGTAATTCTATTTTTGGAAACCTTGTATTCTTGTAATCATTTCCTTTCTTTGTAATCTTTATTAAATCGGGACTTGGATCATTAATGAAACTGGTATTTTATGTTGTATGCACTCTAATTATGCTCGTATGTTCAACTTCGTGCATCAATCGATGTTAATCATTATACTTGGAATCTACGTGTGAAACTTGTGATCAAACTAAACTTATGCTTCGAACGTGTTTTGAACAAAAACGACACTTGAATTGATAATTATACGCTCGATTATACTTGGTTTATACTCCTCATGCATAATCATATCTTAATCTATGCCATTGTGGCAAATGTGGTCCCTAAAACACTTTAAAACATCAACCATACAACTCTAGGGGCCAGAATTGTAATAAAATGAAACTTATCCAGAACCACAAGTGGCTCGCGGCCCGCGTGGACTTAGCCTGAAACCTCAGGCGGGCCGCGTGAGGTCCCTGGTCGGCAGAAGCTCCAACAGTCGCGACCAACTCCATTGTGTGAGCGGGATTTCAAGTTTAAACCGAGTTTTGGCTCTAGTAAACATCTCTAATCAACCCTAATCACCTCCCTATAAGTACCCAAGCTTCCCCAAGCACTTGGACACTTTCACCACTCTCAAATTTCACCAAAAACACTCCCAAATTCAAGCAAGAACTTGCATTTTCGGACAGATTCATACATCTACACTAAACTTGGTATAACTTGCTCATTTCTTGATGAAAACACTTGATTCTTCTTCCTATTTGCTTGGTTAATCATGGAGTTTGATTCCTTAACTTCTCCTTGGAGAAATCACACCTGGAATTGCTCCGAAATTGACCAAAAACTTTCTGTTTTGTTACATCTTATGCAAACTTCATCCAACTTGTGTTTAACACAACTCAAACCAATGTCCTAATGCTTACAACATCTCTTATGGTTGGTTAAGCTTAAAAACATGGTTGAGACATCTAATTCAGAGGTTAAAACCTCATAAACTTTCTGTTTTAGTTAGGGTTTTACCCACAAGTAGTGTTCAAGTATGAAGCTTGATGAATGTGTGATGGTTGGACAAAGCTTGGGCTATCTTTCATAAGAATCCACTCATTACTGGATGTTTTCTATAGATTAGTTGTTGTTATTTCCTTAATACTTGTATGTTCATGACCCTCCTTGTTGTTTATAACAACAAGTGTAGTGGTGAACAATAGAGGTGCCTAAATGGGAGCTTGTTCTTCCTACCTCATGTATGTACTCTATGACACAAAGAGGTGCCTAAATGGAGACATTGATCTCCTACCTCATGCTTGAATCATAAGACTTGTAACCAATATAATATCTAGGCTATTCTATATACATACATATATACCTAAGTAACTAAACTTGATGATAACCTAATAGTTACTTGTCAAGAATATGTTACATCATCTATGACCATGCTCTTGTTACGACTCTAATGGACCTTTGGATCCATGAAATCATACCAACTCTCTTGAGTTCTAATAGTGTCAAGAACAAGGGTTATGTGTACAAGATGATTATTTTTACGTATGTTATTTCTATACATTTTAAACTCCGAATCTATAATCTTCCGTAAACGCCAAACTCACACACCTTGTTTGCCTCGTGTAGAAGGACAAGGTGCTCCAAACTGATCCATCCACCAACTCACTCGCGGGAATTCAAGTAGGAAAAGCTTGCAACCACCGTGAGTATACTCGTATTCTCCCTTTTACTTTTATCACTTTTGGGGTGTAACATGTTTTATCTATCAACAAACTTACACATGAACATTTTGCTTAAACACATGAACATTCCTATAACATGCTTGTATACGTGATGGCTTGATACTTTAAACTTGGGTGAAACTTATGTGTTGAATTTATCATTAACTTCGTACGAGCCAAACCGTGACATATGTAGCGCTATAGGATTAACGACCCGCCCTTTATCATCGGTAATGTCATGAGCATATTGCGTTTCCTTGGTTTGATATGTTAGACACATGCCATATTTAAATGTTTATCTTGAATCACATGCTTGCTATGAGGAATTGTTTAAAACTTATCTTTTGCTATGTATGTATCAAACTTGTATACTCGCCTTTGCTTTTGCATTGAATTATTTTAAACATGTTACAGGTTGATGATGACGAGGCTATGAAAAGAAGTAGCGTTGATGCCTAGATACACATATAGACGTTTAGGTTTAATATGTCGTATCAATTTTGCTTATGTTATCATGTATTTCTTTTGAAGTTGTTGTTACTTGAGTTTATGTAATGTTGACAATTGAAAGTTATGAAATGAAATGGGAATTATTAATTATCGTCACAAATAGTGTTATGATGTCTCGAGCAATCTTCACACTTCGTCTCATCCCGATGTTTCCGCAATTGGTTGGGGTGTGACAGATTGGTATCAGAGCCATAACTATAGGGAATTAGGAAAATTGCCATGCTTTTGCCCTAATCTATAGTTCTAGGAATTCTGCCTCTTATTTGTTGTTTAAAACTTTTGTACTCTACCATGCATGCCTCCAGCTATACTTTTGATTAAATTTATGCGCCTTTCCTAAGGCTAACACGAATACACTTATGCTATTTTATACTCTTGTAACATCAACGAGACAACTTTACCAAAATAGGCGTGAAACCCACAATTTGGTAAACGACTCTCACTCTACCTTTAATCTATTTTTGCACGAAATTTCACCATTAAGCTAGGAGTGACATCCACAACTTAATGGTAATTTCCATTTCAACACTAGTGGACCCTTGTCAAAGTGTCAAAATTTTATTTTTGACCCAACGAGTACCAACCACACTTAGGATACGAAATCGTCAAGATAGAGGTGAAACCCGCACCTTGTCGACTAGTTCCACTCCTTGATTTTTTTTCATAAATCCCGCCAAGTCGCGAAATTTCGATTGATTTGGGACATGTAGTAACCGGAAGGGTAAATACCGTTAACCGACTTGTCGGCGAGAGTATTTTACTTATTAGGCCAAAGCATGCTCCTCAAATTCAAGAGACTTTTCGACCACTTTGGTTAGTCAAAGTTCCGTTTTGGAACCATCCAAATTTTGATCAAACATGTGTTTCTATTATTTATTTTATACGATGCAATCTTTCAAATTTGAATTTACTTTCGATACTCTTTTTACACACACAACATATTGAATCTTTTCCATACATTTATACATATGCATGATTTCATATAATTTAAATTCATAATCCTTGTAACGACAAGTGGAGACATGTCATCGAGATAGGAGTGATTTCCTTACCTTGACGATTAACTCCACTCCCCTTTTCTTAAAAACGACCTCACCAACGAGTTAGGGGTGATTCCCTTACCTAGGTGATCGTTACCAAAACGTCTCTTCAAAATACCTTATGATGCAAACTCGATCATATTTTATACCTAAATTGTTTATCATTATTCAAAATACCTACTCATACCGATTTTAAAATACATAGTTTTATCAAACGTACTTCTTATTCTACAATCTATTTTCACTCAACTCATATACACGAGATTCTTAATCACATCTTAAAACGTGTTATTACTCGAACTTCAAAACCTTACGAAATGCTACATATCAATTTAATCAATCCAATGAAACTCTTGCCCATGAGCTTCATATTCGACTTAATCACTAAAACATGCTCACATTATATCGTCGTACTAGAGACTTCCATTCTTAATTGAAACCAAACCAACCTTTCTCAATTACTTATAGGATCTTATAGATATTATAAGATCATTTTCCCAAAGATTATTTCCAACATCAACGAACCATTTGTCAAAACCCTTTAAAATGAACACAAGGACCTGATAAATCCCTTTTCCAAGGATCAACGTATTCACAAAAACCTCCTAAATTCAAAATTTCTTGTTTTGATGAAACGAACTTACTTTTTTCGAAGACCTTTTCCTACACCGATTTTCCAAAACACATGGGCAAGAAGACTTCATGGGGACCGACTATCTTCGGATTTCGTAAACTCTTTTAAAACAAAAGTAGCATTTCCATTCATTACAAAATACGATATGCATAACCAATAAGTACTTTATATCCTCTTACATATGCAAACTATATTCTACCTTTTAAACCAAGCTCAATCTAAATTTGATTCAATAAACTCAACGTTTCGTTTAAACAACTATACATGCATATCATCATACACGTTTTGTCGCTTCATCGCGACAATTTCACTTATATCGTTCGTATTTACATGCTCAACCTTTTGAGCACTCTTACAGACGTAACTTTGTTATGTTTCAATTAATACTATATACGTAATTATTAGTATTTGTACTCACACTCTCACTCATATTCATAACAACGCATTTTATGCTTATACTTATAATCGTATTCATACTTGTACTCATGCGTTTTAGGCTTATAATTAAATTTATACATTTCATGCTTACACGTATCCTCATACTACTCGTACGTTTGATACCCATACTTACGTGTATATTCATACTTAAACTTATACTTATGCTCATAATTTTGCTTATACTCATGATTCATACATTCGTACCTATACGCGAGCGTAATCCGAGGGATTCGCTTGCGTGGGTCCCATGCATACTTAAGCATGGAATTGCTTACATACTATATTCTTATACGTACACATTCTTATTCTTTTTATGTATACCCTAATTCATACACAACTAGTACAAGCTATGCAGATCATGCGACGATCAAAATAATCGCGGGTGCACACGGGATTATAGTGATAGGCGTATGAGAACCATAGAGTGTACTACAGTGTATGGTAAGACACGGAACGTAACCTGACATCGAATACAAGACAGACGTGACATGGTCAAAACATGGTGGATACGCCGCTGGTACTTCCTATATATAAGTGTTTCACCATGTTACCAAACCGTCGTAAAACGTGCCATGAGAAATTCAGTGTTTTGCAGACCTTTGGACCTAATACAAACTTTAAACAACTCACAAACGCGTTATATCCGATTATCCATGACGAGACTTCATTCTTAGCACGTTACTTCGTCTAACCAATACTTATGCCCACTCTTATACTTGCATTCATTAAGAATCACTCGTTCACTTCCATACTCTCATTATTCTCCATTATTCTTTTCTTCTATACGAACCTCAAGCCTGTTTAAACGATCGAATCCTAACTTATCACTTTACCTACATACGCACCTACACGTTTTCAATTATGTAGGTACCTCAAATCATTTAAGCCAAACAATTTCTTTTACAAACCCATCTTGTCGTACTTCAAAATTTCATACCTTTTACGTTTCAAAATTTTCAAGTCTCAATTTTAAACAATCACCTTCTTGTCAAAAACCTCTTTCAAGTCTTCCTCTTGAATAAATTTCGGGACGAAATTTCCTAAAGGAGGGGAGACTGTAACGCCCGGCTATTTTGTACTTTCCATTGATAGGAAGTTTTGTTCGTAATTCTATTTTTGGAAACCTTGTATTCCTGTAATCATTTCCTTTCTTTGTAATCTTTATTAAATCGGGACTTGGATCATTAATGAAACTGGTATTTTATTACATATATGTTGTATGCACTCTAATTATGCTCGTATGTTCAACTTCGTGCATCAATCGATGTTAATCATTATACTTGGAATCTATGTGTGAAACTTGTGATCAAACTAAACTTATGCTTCGAACGTGTTTTGAACAAGAACGACACTTGAATTGATACTTATACGCTCGATTATACTTGGTTTATACTCCTCATGCATAATCATATCTTAACCTATGCCATTGTGGCAAATGTGGTCCCTAAAACACTTTAAAACATCAACCATACAACTCTAGGGGCCAGAATTGTAATAAAATGAAACTTATCCAGAACCGCAAGTGGCTCGCGGCCCGCGTGGACTTAGCCAGAAACCTCAGGCGGGCCGCGTGAGGTCCCTGGTCGGCAGAAGCTCCAACAGTCGCGACCAGCTCCATTGTTTGAGCGGGATTTCAAGTTTAAACTGAGTTTTGGCTCTAGTAAACATCTCTAATCAACCCTAATCACCTCCCTATAAGTACCCAAGCTTCCCCAAGCACTTGGACACTTTCACCACTCTCAAATTTCACCAAAAACACTCCCAAATTCAAGCAAGAACTTGCATTTTCGGACAGATTCATACATCTACACTAAACTTGGTATAACTTGCTCATTTCTTGATGAAAACACTTGATTCTTCTTCCTATTTGCTTGGTTAATCATGGAGTTTGATTCCTTGACTTCTCCTTGGAGAAATCAGACCTGGAATTGCTTCGAAATTGACCAAAAACTTTCTGTTTTGTTACATCTTATGCAAACTTCATCCAACTTGTGTTTAACACAACTCAAACCAATGTCCTAATGCTTACAACATCTCTTATGGTTGGTTAAGCTTAAAAACATGGTTGAGACATCTAATTCAGAGGCTAAAACCTCATAAACTTTCTGTTTTAGTTAGGGTTTTACCCACAAGTAGTGTTCAAGTATGAAGCTTGATGAATGTGTGATGGTTGGACAAAGCTTGGGCTATCTTTCATAAGAATCCACTCATTACTTGATGTTTTCTATAGATTAGTTGTTGTTATTTCCTTAATACTTGTATGTTCATGACCCTCCTTGTTGTTTATAACAACAAGTGTAGTGGTGAACAATAGAGGTGCCTAAATGGGAGCTTGTTCTTCCTACCTCATGTATGTACTCTATGACACAAAGAGGTGCCTAAATGGAGACATTGATCTCCTACCTCATGCTTGAATCATAAGACTTGTAACCAATATAATATCTAGGCTATTCTATATACATACATATATACCTAAGTAACTAAACTTGATGATAACCTAATAGTTACTTGTCAAGAATATGTTACATCATCTATGACCATGCTCTTGTTACGACTCTAATGGACCTTTGGATCCATGAAATCATACCAACTCTCTTGAGTTCTAATAGTGTTAAGAACAAGGGTTATGTGTACAAGATGATTATTTTTACGTATGTTATTTCTATACATTTTAAACTCCGAATCTAATCTTCCGTAAACGCCAAACTCACACACCTTGTTTGCCTCGTGTAGAAGGACAAGGTGCTCCAAACTAATCCATCCACCAACTCACTCGCGGGAATTCAAGTAGGAAAAGCTTGCAACCACCGTGAGTATACTCGTATTCCCCCTTTTACTTTTATCACTTTTGGGGTGTAACATGTTTTATCTATCAACAAACTTACACATGAACATTTTGCTTAAACACATGAACATTCCTATAACATGCTTGTATACGTGATGGCTTGATACTTTAAACTTGGGTGAAACTTATGTGTTGAATTTATCATTAACTTCGTACGAGCCAAACCGTGACATATGTAGCGCTATAGGATTAACGACCCGCCCTTTATCATCGGTAATGTCATGAGCATATTGCGTTTCCTTGGTTTGATATGTTAGACACATGCCATATTTAAATGTTTATCTTGAATCACATGCTTGCTATGAGGAATTGTTTAAAACTTATCTTTTGCTATGTATGTATCAAACTTGTATACTCGCCTTTGCTTTTGCATTGAATTATTTTAAACATGTTACAGGTTGATGATGACGATGCTATGAAAAGAAGTAGCGTTGATGCCTAGATACACATATAGACGTTTAGGTTTAATATGTCGTATCAATTTTGCTTATGTTATCATGTATTTCTTTTGAAGTTGTTGTTACTTGAGTTTATGTAATGTTGACAATTGAAAGTTATGAAATGAAATGGGAATTATTTAATTATCATCACAAATAGTGTTATGATGTCTCGAGCAATCTTCACACTTCGTCTCATCCCGATGTTTCCGCCATTGGTTGGGGTGTGACATAATTGGTTGAACAAGTCAAACTGGTTAAAGTCAACTGGACATCAAAAACTAATACCATTTGTTGTAAGATTGTAGTTTCTATTTTCAAAAATCATAGATCTTCGTAAATAAAACATGATTAGGAAGTGGTTGCCCATCTTATGAGTAATATTACCTTGTAAAAGAGGCCCAAAACCCCACCATCACCAAGCTTACAATCATCTGAAAAAATGTTTTGTTGCATTTGCTATTGTGTTGAAGTCAAACAATGGCAATTCCCAAAATCTTCCTTCTTTTTGTCACTGCCAAAGTTGTTTTCTCGAACCATAACCTATAGATAAAAAGATCTAACGTTGTAGGTAATCCACATTTTGGAAAGATTAAGATTTTCGGATATAGCAGAAACATTACCATTCTTCTTCTGCTTTCTTTTCCTGTAAACAAACAAGCATATGACCCATGGCATTATAGCCTAGTGGTATCTTGGTGGTGGGATAAGGCTTATGACCATTAGGTCATGGGTTCGATTCCCACAAAGGGGGGTTTTCCCAGATTTATTGGGTTTCCTCCTGAATTGGTGTATAGGCATTATTGCCTAGTGGAGATGGATATGATCGGGTGGTTCTGCTGGTGGCACGATGATACTCCAGTGGTCCGTCAGTGATCCAAATTTGTCGTTCAAAAAAAAACAAACAAGCATATGCCCTAAAAGTAGCTGACGGAACAAAAAATATTAATTGTGCCTCATACGGGATTCGAACACGGGTGTCTTGGGGAGAATACCACGGACATAACCAGTGGAGAACCAAGACTTTTTTGTTTATGGGTTCCCATTATATTTTACTTATGGGTTCCTTTTTAGTTTTTATGTATATTTACACTAAAAATTAAAAACCGAATGGGTTTCTGGGAACCCGTACTTTCTTAATAGGTCCGCCCCTGACCAACACCACCGCCATCATCGTAAAACCAACAACCACTGCCATCAGCTTCACTGTAAACCGGCACAACACCATCCCATACCATCGTACCTACAAAAAAAATGTGGTTTGACCAAAATTCACCTAAGTTAACTAAATTTTTTGAATGGACTTAGTGGGTTGGATGAAAATGGTAAAAAATGACAAAAGTCGGGGACTAAAATGGCAATTTTAATCAAACCTCAGGAACTAAAATGACAATTTACTCTTTGCGAAAAATACAATGTTAAAACTTTGTATTTTTTTTATTTTTATTTTTTGACAACAAACTTTTTATACCTAAAAACCACCTAGTTTCCACTTCTAGCGATTTAAAATTTTGAATAACAAATAAAGTAGACTAAATCCAATCAGAAAATTACTTAATTTATAGGATTTTAAAGTTGCTTTAGCCTTTTTAACTATTACTGAATTGGAACATTGTTTGTAATTAGGGTCCTAATAAATTTACATGGTATTATCTTATTCTAACATAGTTGATACGGCCCGTATCAACTATGTTAGAATAAGATGATACTGTGGTCGTATATGTAACATACAGAACTTTCAATCCTAATACAATAAATGCTATAAGTATCGTGACATATTAGCATGTCGGGTAATAAATATTTTGAACACTACCCTATCCAAAACCTTATTATTTAGCATTATTTATTGCTATAATAAAAATAAATAAATTATGTTATGGAACAAACTAAAACTAAGTAAATATACCACAATACTTATCTTTATCTTTAATAAAAGAACAAAGGTTGGGACACTTGTCCCCTCCACATGGTTTCTCTCTCCTACTAGAATGTGAACACGTGTATACAATATATGTAAGTTCCTTCCTTTGTACTCTTCTCACATCCATCAATTAAGAAGACACTAAAACAAGCCATCTTCCTCAGCACTCTTCATTCTCGTCTAACCCTAGATTATCATCCTCTGAGTTTCTATCACTGAAGATCATCGGCGACGGACTTCAATCCAAGCTTTCTGTCATCAATCAACGTATACCAAGACTCTAATCGACGGTAATTTCAATTTTTAGGCTGGATTGTTTTTTTTTTTGGTTCGATTGGTGTGATTTCCGTAAGGGTTCAATGTTTTTTTTGTTCTTTCAATCGACTGTAATAGCATTAACTTTAGTTGATGATCGATTAATGTATTCGATTTAGTATTCTCTGATTTACCTTTGTTTTGGTACTGATTTTAGATATATATTCGGCTTCACCCAATTTTGGTTAATGGTTGAATGTTGTTTAGGGTTTATAAATCCACGATCAAATTATGAACATGATTTTTTTCTATTCTGATTTTGGTTAATGATTCAATTTTATTTAGGGTTTATAATCCTAGGTGATAGTGTAGGGTTTCTTTTATGTTTCCTTTTTGTTTGTAATGTGTAGGGTTTCTTGGTTCAACCTCTTTTATATACGATTTAGGAATTTTGTTTGTTTCATTACTATTTGATGTGTTATACTTTTTTCATAGGTTTATCATCTTTTGTTAAGTGCTTTTGTGTTGAGAACCTGTTTCCTCTTGTATGACAACACTACATTCATTTTACCTGACTTTAGTCTTTGTGTGCTCCATTTGTATGGTTAGGCTTCCACCATGTGGATTAACAGAACTGGGATCAAATCGGAGTTGAATCGTTTTGTTTGTTTTTTTATTACATTGTTTTCAAGTCCACTGAGAAAACACTGTGTAGTTTAAAAAATAACTAAAAAGACAAGGCCCCTCATATATTATAACAACTTTAGGTAGATTTATACTATAGAGATATGTACATGAGATTAGAAGGTTTTATTTACCAGTAAGCATCTCCTTTATTTTCCACATTTTAGGATCAAAAGTAGGGCTGTAAACGAACCGAACGAACACGAACAAGGCTCTGTTCGTGTTCGTTCGTTAAGGAAATTTGGATGTTCGTGAACTGTTCACGAACACATGACAAACAAAAGTTTGTGTTCGTGTTCGTTCGTTAAGGAATTTTGGTTGTTCGCGAACAGTTCGTGAACACTAACCACGAACGCAAACGAACACAAATGGACTTTAATTTTGAAAATTAAAAAAGGCACCATTAATATTATACATTGTACACAACGAAAGTAGTTAAATATAACCATTTAAAGATTGAAGGGATGGATAATATTGGGTTCAATCGATTGGAGATAAGCTGAATGAAGAAGCGTGATATCAAAAGAGGGAGATGGTCAGAGAGAGGGAAATAATACATATGGGGAAAGTAAAAAAAAATAATAAAACATTAAAAATTTTTAGAAAAATAAACATAAAAAAACCGAACACGAACGGACATAAACGAACGAACACGAACGAACATAAAGGAACATATTACCGAACGTTCACGAACGCAGTCGAACGAACGAGACCTTTGTTCGTGTTTGTTCGTTAAGCTTATCGAACAAAATTTTTTGTTCGTGTTCGTTTGTTAAGCTTATCGAACGAACATAAACGAACTTCCTGCCGAACGGTTCACGATATGTTCGCTGAACGTTCGGTTCGTTTACAGCCCTAATCAAAAGCATATTAATCTTATTTTTTTTTTTTATGAAAACGACCCAAATTTTTATTATCCGCTTTGGGCCTCCAAAAAACTTGAGCCGGCCCTGGTCATGTTCATGTCAACCAGTGAGTATTCGTGTCATGTTCACAAGACCTTGGTACTTGGTATGGAACAAGGCTGATATGGATGAAAGCAAAAGGGTATTTTATATTTGTTCTTTTTCTATGCTTTGAACACGGTCTTAGTTGTTAAGAAAACTGAAATGATGAAAACATGGTTGCTTTGCTTTAGGTAGGTTGTATCGACCGCGAAGGGAGAAGCACCTGCCGATGAATATGGCATAAAATTCTTTGAAACTGTAAGTTAACCAAGTGGCATATACTTTTTCTTTAGTTACTTCCTTGAGACGACTTATTTCTCAAACAATTTTTGTTGTCGGCAGAGTGCAAAAACAAACGTAAACATAGAGCAAGTTTTCCTTTTTTGATAGCAAAGGATATCAAGCAAGGGCTTTCAGAGATCGACACAAAGGCTGAGGTATGATATCAAAGTTGCATCACATATACCCAAAGAAGATGATTTGGAACTTAAAAAAGGTTATGACCGATTGAGAGGCAAAGTTTCGTATGGTTGAAAAGGTTATATAGAAAGAAGCGAAAGAGCACAAGACCATATCTTATTGACCTAATGTACTAGAACCAAATACAAATTTCCAGTCTCATACTAATTGACTCGCCTTCGTTGGATAGCAAGCGTGGGAGGTTTGTTACTAAGTTAATTGAAATGAATGCCTTTAAATTTATGTGGAATTTGCTTAATTTTGGTTTTGTACTAACTGCATAGTACCGATATATCACCGATATTAAGTGCATGGTACCGAAGTAAAGAGTGTCTAATTTCTCAATATTTTCCACATCGTCGAAATGTCTAATTTCTTGCCCATTTGCAGATTGTCAGAATCAAGGGCATCATCCGGCCACCAAACAAGGAAAAGTTTAACGATGTCTACATCGTTTATGAATTAATGGATACCGACTTACATCAAATCATTCGTTTGTCTCAAAACATTACTATTTTAAATTACTTGGTTTCATGCTTTTTTTAATTTTTTAAAAATCATACATCATATTCATTAATATTTTTTAAATGTAACTTTTTTAAACCCGTGTATCACACGGGATATAAGCTAGTATAGTCAATATAGTAATTAGTTCGTAACCGACAAAAGAAAAGAAAAGGGTATAAGTTTAGAATGACTATACAGCTATCACCTTCCCAAACTTTTTCAAATCGTCGACCAAAAAAAAATTAGGAACTATTCCTTTTGCATCCTTAATCAACAAATCAATTTACATCATTTCCAAACTAATGAGATCAACCCCAATATTAATCAAAGCCAACCTTAGTCAACCTCTCCTTGCCCTCATTCTTGATCCTTGTCCATTCAAAAAGAAAAACAATCCACCAAACTCACCTCCGGAAGAGAGAGCTCCGACAAGACAAAAGCGCGACTAGACGGTTCCCCGAAGTAGGCTAACGGTATGCTACCACTTCTTTTTTTTATCTTCTCTTGTCCGTAACCGTATTATATATCATATAGGTAAAGGATCAAATAAAAACAAAATTAACGTACGAAACGTACGCATTGAAGGAAAAAGCAAAAAGTGGCGGTGTCATTTTGGTAATTATGAGCAACTTCCAAATTACTCTGGTAGAGTAATTTTGACTTCTGTAGAGTAATTTTGAGCATCTGTAGAGTAATTTTAGGAAATGTAGGGTAATTATCAAATTACTCTGGTAGAGTAATTTTGACTTCTGTAGAGTAATTTTGAGCATCTGTAGAGTAATTTTAGGAAATGTAGGGTAATTATCAAATTACTCTAGTAGAGTAATTTTGACTTCTGTAGGGTAATTTTGGGAAATGTCTTGTAGAGTAATTTTGTTAGCATTTAGTTATGGGGTTTAGCTTTATGGTTTAGTTTTTAGCTTTTAGTTTGGGTTGGGGGGGGGGGGGGGTTAGGTTTTTTTAGGTTTTTGGGGGGTGGGGGGGGGGGGGTTTAGGTTTTTTTAGGTTTTTGGGGGGTGGGGGGGGGTTTAGGTTTTTGGGGGGTGGGTGGGGGGGGGGTTAGGTTTTTTTAGGTTTTTGGGGGGGTGGGGGGGGGGGGGTTTAGGTTTTTGGGGGTGGGGGGGGGGGGTTAGTGTAATTTTGATAATTACCCTACAATTTTGATAATTACCCTACACGACCAAAATTACTCTACTTGAACTTTTACAATGGTTTAGGTTTTTTTAGGTTTTTGGGGGGTGGGGGGGGTTAGGTTTTTTTGGGGGGGGGGGGGGGGGGGTGGGGGGGGGGGTTTAGGTTTTTGGGGGTGGGGGGGGGGTTAGTGTAATTTTGATAATTACCCTACACGACCAAAATTACTCTACTTGAACTTTTACAAAATTACCCTACAGAAGTTCAAAATTACTCTACTAGAGTAATTTTGAAGTTGCTGATAATTACCAAAATGCCACCGCCACTTTTTTGACTTTCTTTCACTTCGTACGTTTCGTACGATAACTTTATTTTTACAGGAACTTAACTCATATCATATAACATCCTTATCTCGTCGTTACTAAACATACGAACAACTTAAAAACTTCCAGCTAGTCGCCATATTCGAATCAACGCCATTTGAATCTCGCAGCCGATCCTATTCAGCCCCTTTCCTGAGCCGCGACAACTACCAACGCAACACCGAAACGAAACCCCGCTGACTCCGTATTGTATCTTGGTCAACACAAGGTCCGTGTTCCTCTTATATTCTCATGTTTAATCAATCTAAAAATATGGGTATATGTAATCTTGTTTAATCAATCTAAAAATATGGGTATATGTAATCTTGGCTAATACATTGAAGGAGATGAACTGGAAAAAAAAATAAAAAAAATAAAAGTAGAGTCTGTTAATTTGATTGGATATATGTGTGTGTGAATTGTGTGTACGTATGCATATGTTATTAAAATCTGTGTGTGCTTCGACATATATATTATGTATGTATTAAAAGGTAGGTATAATGTTCATGCGTGTGTTTATATATATAGAGATGGGTCATGCATGCTTGTGTGTTTATATGTATTACATATATATGTTTACATTCCAGGGACTTTTATAAAGAACAAGGAAACAAGATTGACACTTGTTAACTCTTTAAACTTATTTTATTTATTATTTTTTTTTTTTTTTGTGTATATAGCAACCATTTCAATTCTATATACTTCTATAATTTCTATTATATGTATAGTTTACTGAAACAAAGTGTTAGTATTTAAACGAAAGAGTGGTTGAATTAAAGTTTCAAATATATTTATTAATAGTTTTCCGTGATCAGAATGCCTACCAAATACTACATTAATTATTTTAATGTAACTAGTATTTGTTGATTAATGGTAAAGTAAATCAAATAATTTGTACGGAACCATGTATAAAACAACTATATGACAAATTCTAAGAGCTTTAGTGATCAACAAACAAACAACTAGCCAATATGGCAAATTTCAATAAATCTAATGGGTAAAGTATATTTTAGGTTTTTGTGGTTAATTGTGGGCGACCTAGACTGCCTTGCTAGTTCACTTATCGGAAAAAGGTACGGATTCTTTGGTCTTCTCATCGGAGTATTTTTTTATCATATCCGTCACTTTGCAGTACGGATTTTGTCTGTTTCAGTTCACATTTATTATTTGACAAGTTCGTAGTGGCGTGCAATAGACTTTAGCAATTGTAATCATTGTTGCATGTTCCCATGAGAATCAGTTTAAGTTGCCTATATATCAATACATGGCCTAAGTTTCTGTACTCTGTCACCCGAGCATGTCTGGCTTGCCGTTTGGGCGTCAGCGGCATGGCACTTATCGTGACAGTGCGTAATAAAAGTTCACGGCGTCTCTAGTTTGTGCTTGTGTAGCACCTGGACCCTAGAGGTGTATAGATCGATCTTAGCTCTGAGTCTGAGTTTGTTGTCTGGAGATTGGAATAATGGGTGAACGCCACACTCACCATCTCATAGGTGCATGGACTAGCTAGCTATGTACCCGTCTGTTTAGGCTCGTGGGTGCTTCCGTCTCACGTGACTTGGTTTGTTGTTATTTGTAGTCACGTAGTTTGATATCTGTTTCTGATCTGATATGTTTATAATATTGTCTGGTATGCATTGTATGTCTGATTATGTTCTGCCTCAGATTATGTTCAGTATTTGTTCAAGTATCAGTTTTGGTTTTGTGGTCAGAAATTTCATATTTCCTTCTTTATGTCCTTTCTTTACTTGTACTATTTGATTTTTCCGTTACTGGGCAACCTTTGGCTCAACCGTAGTTTTCTTTGTTGTGTTTTTCTTAATTGTTGACAGGTAATCCGGGGAATGTTGGGTACTAGTGATGAGGAGAGTAAAATGCGGTTCAAGAATAAAGACTTTTATTTATTTAAGTATTTTGAATTAATTAATACTTAGGATTCTTGGTTTGTTTTCGAAACCTTTGGTTGTCTTTTGGATCCTACGTTTCCTCTTTAAATGGATTGTGTTTGGTTTTTGATATCTCTAATAGTGACACGTCAGCCCTATTCGGGTCGGGGTGTTACAGTTATGGTATCAGAGCCCAGGCTCCTTCCTGTAGAAAACTTTAACATTAATAATTAAACATGTGAGTTAATGGGTAGACGTCGGGTTAGGATTTCTCTCTTTTATTATCCACGTGATTTGAAATTTTCGCTTCTCACACGTGAACCTTCTTTTCAGATGCCTCCTAGAAGAAGTGTGAGCAACCGTCGTAACGAGAATAACGACATCCCTATTGAGACCCTCATTGCTAATGCTGTCAATACGGCTATCGCGGGTTTGGTTCCTAACTTGTTGCAACAGCTTCAGCAAAATAACAACGGGCCACAAGGGGGCAATAACAACAACGGACCACAAGGGGGTAACAACAACAACGGCCCTCAGGGCGGAAATGCTAACCCTCCTGTTGCCATTCATGAATGGCTTGATCGCTTCCAAAAGTTAAAGCGAAAATCGTTTAGTACTGTTGCTACTCCAGTTGAGGCAGAAAACTGGATTGCTCATATGGAGAAGAATTTTGAAGTGTTGGGAGTGAGTGACGAATTCAAGGTCAGGCTTGCTAGTTACAAATTGGAGGACGATGCTCATAGGTGGTGGAAAGCTTTGAAGAATGCTCGTGGAGGAGATAATTATGCAGCCACACTCGCTTGGGATGACTTTCGTGCACTGTTCTATCAGCAGTATTTCACTGATGCTGATCGCAGTTAATATCTAAGGGAGTATGCCTCTATCATGCAGGGCAACGATGAGCCCATCATGGAATTTAAGAACCGTTTCTGTCGTTTGGTTAATTTTCTGGGCCCGGATGCAGGAACACCAGAGCAGTAAACCAACACTTTCAAGTGGGCTATATGTGACCAGGATAGGAAGTTCATCCTAAATCTTCGTTTTAACGACATTACTGAGATAGTTGATGCGGTTAAGAGCTTGGATAATGATAAGAAGCATCGTCAAAAGGTGTTTGATGAAAATCGCAAGCGACCACGAGAAAATATTCAGGGGCAGTCTTCTACTCATGCTGGAACCTATCAGTCTTTAGCACCACGAGACCGTAGACACCGTTCTGACAGGTTTTACAGCAATCAGTCAAGAAATGGGGGAAATCGAAATCAAAATCATAGGCCCGCACAGAATAATCAGGCCCCCATTAGAGCCCAGCCTATAAATCAGCAGAATCCCCAACAGAACCCACCTCTGAATCGTGACCCTCCCTGTGCCACTTGCGGGAAACCACACAAGGGTCCATGTCGTCGAGCCGAAGGCCTCTGTTTCAGATGCGGAGGTGCAGGACACCAGATTAAAGAGTGCCCTCAACTTAAACCTGGAGCTAATAACGGGGGAAATGCCAGGCTTGCTGGAGGACGAGTTTTTGCACTTACAGCTAATGACGCAGCTAATGCCCCAGGTACTGTTTCCGGTTATGTGCATATTGGTGAACGTGAATTGTATGCTCTTTTTGATACTGGCGCTACGCATTCTGTGGTTTCTCTTTTATTTGCTAAATATTTGAAGTCTATGCCTACTGCCTTAGAGTATCCTCTAGTTATATCTACACCTTTGAGAGATGCTTCTGTTATCTCCTATGTTTATAGAAATTGCCCAATCCGAATTGAGTCCACCATTCGTGTAGCAGACTTGTACCCAATTCACATGAGTGATTTTGATGTTATTCTCGGTATGGACTGGCTATCGTAACATAGCGTTTCGATTGAATGTCAGACTCGTCGTGTTCTGTTTGGAAATCCTCGGTGTCCTGAACTTATTTATCAGGGGACTCACCCTCGTAAGTCCATTAAGATTATCTCTGCACTTAAGGCTCAAAAGTTTTATCGCATGGCTGTGCCGGATTTCTTGCTTCTGTAAAAGTTGCATCTTCCGAAGAGCCTAATATCTCTGATTATCCGATTGTCTGTGAGTTTCCTGATGTTTTTCCTAAGGAGCTGCCTGTACTCCCACCAGATCGTGAAGTGGAGTTTACTATTGATCTTATTCCTGGTGCTGAGCCGATTTCTAAGGCACCTTATCGCATGGCACCTCTTGAGCTCAAGGAGCTCAAAGAGCAGCTACAAGATTTATTGAAACTTGGTTTTATCAGGCCTAGTGTCTCTCCTTGGGGCGCACCAGTCCTGTTCGTGAAAAAGAAGGATGGTTCCATGAGACTCTGTATAGACTATCGAGAGTTAAATAAAATCACCATTCGAAATCGTTATCCGCTCCCTCGCATCGATGATTTGTTTGACCAGCTTCAGGGTGCCAAATGTTTTTCTAAGATTGATCTAAGGTCGGGTTATCACCAACTGAAGATTAAGGATTCTGATGTGCCTAAGTCAGCTTTTCGTACTCGGTATGGTCATTATGAGTTTTTGGTTATGCCGTTCGGTTTAACCAATGCTCCCGCTGTCTTCATGGACCTAATGAATCGAGTCTTTCATGAGTTTCTTGATAAATTCGTCATAGTCTTCATTGACGATATTCTGATTTATTCTAAGAGCAAGGAAGAGCATGAAGACCATCTTCGTATTGTGCTTGAGATTTTGCGACAGAAGAACCTTTATGCAAAATTCTCGAAGTGCGAATTCTGGTTAGACCAAGTAGCTTTTCTTGGTCATGTAGTTTCTGCTAGTGGTATCTCTATGGATCCTGCTAAGGTGGAGGCAATCACTAAATGGCCTACACCTACCTCTGTCACCGAGGTTCGCAGTTTTCTTGGCCTCGCCGGTTATTATCGCAGATTCGTTGAAGGATTTTCGACTATCGCTTTGCCTCTCACACAACTTATGAGAAAAGGGATTAAGTACTCTTGGAACGAGGACCGTGAGAAAAGTTTTCAAGAATTAAAGAAAAGGTTGGTGTCTGCCCCGATTCTCACACTCCCATCAGGTACAGGTGGATATCAAATTTACAGTGATGCCTCGAAGAAGGGTCTTGGATGTGTTTTGATGCAGCATAACAAGGTCATTGCTTATGCCTCACGTCAGCTAAAACCGTATGAGGTCAATTATCCGACTCATGATCTTGAGCTTGCCGCCGTTATCTTTGCTCTAAAGATTTGGCGACATTATTTGTACGGAGAGACGTGTGATATTTTCACTGACCACAAGAGCTTGAAGTACATCTTTACGCAGAAGGAGTTGAACATGAGGCAGAGACGTTGGCTAGAGTTGCTAAAGGATTATGATGCCAACATTCAGTATCACCCGGGTAAAGCCAACGTTGTGGCCGACGCTCTTAGCCGAAAGAGTTCTGGGTCTATTTCTTCTCTTCAATTGCAGCCGCAGATTCTCACAGATCTTGATAAGTTGGGTATTGGTATTTATCTTGGTGACACCAATGGTTATCTAGCCAAATTTCAGATAGAGCCTGACTTAATCTCGCGGATTAAGAGTGCCCAACAAGACGATGGAGAACTTTGGGCTATTATTCAGAATTTGGAAGTTGGGAAGCAGTCAGAATTTAGAATTGATGAGAATGGAGTAGTCTGGTGTGGAAAACGGTTATGTGTGCCTAATGATTCCACTCTGCGAGAGTCATTGTTAGCTGAGGCACATAGTTCACCATTCTCTATTCACCCTGGATCTACAAAGATGTATCGGGATCTTCGTCAGCACTTTTGGTGGAGCGCTATGAAAGAGGATGTTGCTAGGTATGTTAGTAGATGTCTCACTTGCCAGCAAGTTAAGACCGAACATCAAAGAGCGGGTGGCTTACTTCAACCACTAGACATTCCGGTGTGGAAGTGGGATGACATTTCCATGGATTTTGTAACTGGTTTGCCGAAGACGTTTAGAAAGAATGATGCTATCTGGGTTGTAGTTGACCGTTTGTCAAAGTCTGCTCACTTTCTCCCTATTCAGCAAGGTTTCTCAGTCAGTAGGTTATCTGAGATCTTTACTCAGGAGATTATCAGACTTCATGGTACTCCAGTCTCTATTGTTTCTGATCGCGACCCACGTTACACTTCTCGTTTCTGGAAGGGTTTGCAAGCCGCGTGGGGCACTAGATTGAGATTCAGCACCGCATTTCATCCTCAGACCGACGGCCAGTCGGAGCGTACCATTCAGACACTCGAGGATATGCTTCGGGCATGTGCCTTAGAGTGGACTGGAAACTGGGATGAGTATCTCTGCCTGGTTGAGTTTGCCTACAATAATAGTTGGCAAGCTAGCATTGGTATGGCACCATTTGAGCTTCTTTACGGTCGAAAGTGTAGAGCTCCTATTTGTTGGGAGGAAGTTGGCGAGAAAATTATTGAAGGACCCGAATTAGTACAGATCACTAGTGAGAAAGTTGCTATCGCTCGGGAAAAGTTAAAGGAAGCTCAGAGTCGACAAAAGAGCTACGCAGACCGACATCGTCGAGTACTGGAGTTTAATGTTGGTGATCGGGTATTCTTGCGAGTTTCGCCTTGCAGGGGAGTTCGCCGTTTCGGAATGAAAGGGAAGCTTAGTCCTAGATTCATCGGTCCGTTTGAAATTCTTGAAAGAATTGGTGAAGTTTCTTATCGCTTGGCACTACCGCCCCAGCTGTCACACGTGCATAATGTTTTTCACGTATCTCTTCTTAGGGGATACAACTATCATCCGTTACATGTCGTGAATTATCCACTTCATCATATTCGGGAAGACTTGTCATTCAAAGAGGAACCCGAAGCTATTCTTGACAGACAAGAACGTATTATGCGCAAGAAGACTATTCCTTTTGTTAAAGTTTTGTGGAGGAACCATTCTGAACGTGAAGCTACTTGGGAAATGGAAGACACCGTCCGCTCGCAATATCCGAATCTGTTCACATCTTAGCTCTTCGTAGATCCGATTAGTTTGATTTATCTCCTTCTATTTTGTGTTACATAGCTTTGTTTTGTTCGCATCCGAAGTTTGTTCTGTTTCAGTATCCAGTTATATGTCGTCTCAGAAATACGTGTGTTAGTATGTCTTTTACGGTTATAAGATGTTTAGAGTCCGCTATGCTTGCTTTTCGTGTGTTATTCATACATAGCAAATTCGAGGACGAATTTTTTTTTTAGGGTGGTATAGTTGTAACATACAGAACTTTCAATCCTAATACAATAAATGCTATAAGTATCGTGACATATTAGCATGTCGGGGAATAAATATTTTGAACACTACCCTATCCAAAACCTTATTATTTAGCATTATTTATTGCTATAATAAAAATAAATAAATTATGTTATGGAACAAACTAAAACTAAGTAAATATACCACAATACTTATATAGTCAATATAGTAATTAGTTCGTAACCGACAAAAGAAAAGAAAAGAAAAGGGTATAAGTTTAGAATGATTATACAGCTATCACCTTCCCAAACTTTTTCAAATCGTCGACCAAAAAAAATTAGGAACTATTCCTTTTGCATCCTTAATCAACAAATCAATTTACATCATTTCCAAACTAATGAGATCAACCCCAATATTAATCAAAGCCAACCTTAGTCAACCTCTCCTTGCCCTCATTCTTGATCCTTGTCCATTCAAAAAGAAAAACAATCCACCAAACTCACCTCCGGAAGAGAGAGCTCCGACAAGACAAAAGCGCGACTAGACGGTTCCCCGAAGTAGGCTAACGGTATGCTACCACTTCTTTTTTTTATCTTCTCTTGTCCGTAACCGTATTATATATCATATAACATCCTTATCTCGTCGTTACTAAACATGCGAACAACTTAAAAACTTCCAGCTAGTCGCCATATTCGAATCAACGCCATTTGAATCTCGCAGCCCATCCTATTCAGCCCCTTTCCTGAGCCGCGACAACTACCAACGCAGCACCGAAACGAAACCCCGCTGACTCCGTATTGTATCTTGGTCAACACAAGGTCCGTGTTCCTCTTATATTCTCATGTTTAATCAATCTAAAACTATGGGTATATGTAATCTTGTTTAATCAATCTAAAAATATGGGTATATGTAATCTTGGCTAATACATTGAAGGAGATGAACTGGAAAAAAAAATAAAAAAATAAAAGTAGAGTCTGTTAATTTGATTGGATATATGTGTGTGTGAATTGTGTGTACGTATGCATATGTTATTAAAATCTGTGTGTGCTTCGACATATATATTATGTATGTATTAAAAGGTAGGTATAATGTTCATGCGTGTGTTTATATATGTAGATGGGTCATGCATGCTTGTGTGTTTATATGTATTACATATATATATTTACATTCCGGGGACTTTTATAAAGAACAAGGAAACAAGATTGACACTTGTTAACTCTTTAAACTTATTTTATTTATTTATTTTTTTTTTGTGTGTATACAGCAACCATTTCAATTCTATATACTTCTATAATTTCTATTATATGTATAGTTTACTGAAACAAAGTGTTAGTATTTAAACGAAAGAGTGGTTGAATTAAAGTTTCAAATATATTTATTAATAGTTTTCCGTGATCAGAATGCCTACCAAATACTACATTAATTATTTTAATGTAACTAGTATTTGTTGATTAATGGTAAAGTAAATCAAATAATTTATACGGAACCATGTATAAAACAACTATATGACAAATTCTAAGAGCTTTAGTGATCAACAAACAAACAACTAGCCAATATGGCAAATTTCAATAAATCTAATGGGTAAAGTATATTTTAGGTTTTTGTGGTTAACTGTGGGCGACCTAGACTGCCTTGCTAGTTCACTTATCGGAAAAAGGTACGGATTCTTTGGTCTTCTCATCAGAGTATTTTTTTATCATATCCGTCTACATGGCCTAAGTTTCTGTACTCTGTCACCCGAGCATGTCTGGCTTGCCGTTTGGGCGTCAACGGCATGGCACTTATCGTGACAGTGCGTAATAAAAGTTCACGGCGTCTCTAGTTTGTGCTTGTGTAGCACCTGGCCCCTAGAGGCGTATAGATCGATCTTAGCTCTGAGTCTGAGTTTGTTGTCTGGAGATTGGAATAATGGGTGAACGCCACACTCACCATCTCATAGGTGCATGGACTAGCTAGCTATGTACCCGTCTGTTTAGGCTCGTGGGTGCTTCCGTCTCACGTGACTTGGTTTGTTGTTATTTGTAGTCACGTAGTTTGATATCTGTTTCTGATCTGATATGTTTATAATATTGTCTGGTATGCTTTGTATGTCTGATTATGTTCTGCCTCAGATTATGTTCAGTATTTGTTCAAGTATCAGTTTTGGTTTTGTGGTCAGAAATTTCATATTTCCTTCTTTATGTCATTTCTTTACTTGTACTATTTGATTTTTCCGTTACTGGGCAACCTTTGGCTCAACCGTAGTTTTCTTTGTTGTGTTTTTCTTAATTGTTGACAGGTAATCCGGGGAATGTTGGGAACTAGTGATGAGGAGAGTAAAATGCGGTTCAAGAATAAAGACTTTTATTTATAAGTATTTTGAATTAACTAATACTTAGGATTCTTGGTTTGTTTTCGAAACCTTTGGTTGTCTTTTGGATCCTACGTTTCATCTTTAAACGGATTGTGTTTGGTTTTTGATATCTGTAATAGTGACACGTCAGCCCTATTCGGGTCGGGGTGTTACAGTATATATATTATGCGACTACTTTATACGGGTCGTATATAGCTATACGGCTCATATACAATGAATTTCCTTTATTTCATTGTTTTATTACTATTTGACGCGACGTATTATTCCTCGATTCACGTGCGAGTAGACGTAAGATTCTCTGATTCAATGTTATATTCCTCGATTCTCGTGCGAGTTATGTGATTAGACGTTAGATTCCTCGATATTCGTGCGAGTTATTTGATTCGACGTTAGATTTCTCGATTCGCGTGTTAATCATTTGAAACAATGTAATATTCCGTAAAATTCTCTATATAAACGACACTAATTTCATTCATTTTCATTCAAGTTCTATTCGTTTCTTCTATTTTTCTCTGTATTCAAATTATTTACGCTATAATGTCGGGTTGGGGTAACTTTTTAATGTGTTTGATAACGAGGCGAATCAGGGGAGTTATGATAACACTGAAGATAACAAAGCGGGCATGTTTGATTTGAATGCTCCGTTCGATCCCATGCTTGCGTCTGATGCAGGTCAGGATACTTGGGGTTTGGATGCAATTCAGCCTAATTATGCTGGTTATTATCCATCGCAACACCCGGTTAATTTTGAAGCCCCTCCTGTTAGTTTTGGACCGCCGACTGATAGGTCTCAGTCTCCTCCCATAAGTGATGGACCGCCGGAGGGTCCAAATACTGACCAGGAACGTAGTGAGTTTCAAAACAAGCAGGTATAACATTTAATTATACGTTTATTTGTTGTACGTTAACTTTTTTAGTGTTTTTACGTTTGATGTTGTTTTTATTAAAACCTTAGATTAGGGTTGCTCAACGGGTCGTGTTCGCGGGTTGGTGGGTTCAACCCGACCTGAACCTGAAAATTTTACACAAACCCGAACTCGAAAATCGTATCATACATAAGAATCCGAACATGACCCGAACTTTCATGGGTTGACCCGAACATGACCCATTAAACCCGAATTTTTATATTTTTTTCTGAAATTAATATATTAAAGTTAAAATTTACTTAAAAAATACAAATATATATAATAATATCATATTTAAATTATGAAATCTATGTTAATTTCTCTTTTTAACTTATAATCATGGCATAAAAATACGCACTCCATTTAATTTATGACGTAGAATATATTGTTAAAAAAATATAATATAGTATAAATGTGCAACGGGTCAACCCGCCAACCCGACCATGTTGACCCGAACCCGACCCGTTAACCCAAACGGGTTCTCAGGTTCAACCTGAAACTGACCCGAACCCGTTTATACTAAAGCTAAACCGATTGGTTAATCATTTGAGTTAATCATTAATTGACACATATAAGTGTTTTCGTTAGAAATTCGCTAGCATGGATGAATTGGTAGAGTGGTGTAGAGACGTTGGACGCGTAAATGGCTAGGCCCTCGTCACCAAACGCACCATCTACGATAAAGATGGCAGCGGTCAGCCGTTAAAAATTTGGCTTACGTGCGATTGTGCCGGCGAGTACAAATCAACAGCCACGGTCAGACGCAGCGGGACCAGGAAAACCGGTTGCAAGTTCCAACTGATCGAGGCATACAAAAAGAGGTTAGGTTATTGGGATCTAAGGGTTGGGGAAGCTAAACATAACCACGAACCATTTCTGTATCCAGAGGGTCATCCGTCCCTAATGAGGTTGACTCCATTAGAAGAGAGGACGGTGGAGCAAATGATGCATCAGAACATAAAACCACGAGACATTCTTGCTGCCATTAAAGAACAGAACCCCCATAATGTCTCAACAAGAAACACCATATACAACGCTCGGGCCAAATTGGGTCGAATGGAACAAGTCAGCGAGACTCCAATGCAGATACTTTTTGACCGATTGGAGAAGGTTGGGTTTGTTTTCTTACCATAGAACATCTCAAAACGGCGAACGGGTCGAGGATGTTTTCTTCATCCACCCGGAGTCGAACATGTTGTGGCGCCTTCCCGCATGTGTTGCTTATAGACTCCACCTACAAGACGAATCGGTACAAAATGCCGCTAGTCCAGATTATCGGTGTTACATCCACGTTGATCTCGTTTTGCATTGCTCATGCGTTCATAAACAACGAGAAACAGGAAAACTTCACATGGGTTCTACAGAGGTTGAAACACTCATTAGACAGTGTTATGGAACCCCGTGTAATAGTAACCGATAGAGATCGCACCCTAATAAACGCATGTGCAACTGTGTTTCCCAAGGCTAGACATTCATTGTGTAGGTGGCACATACAGCAAAACATCTTCAAGCATTGCAGGCAAAGCTTTAAAACAGATGATAGTTGGACCAGGTTTCTTTACAAGTGGGGCGAGCTAATTAACTCAACGACCGATCATGACTACAACTATTGGTACGAGCGAATACGATCAAGGTTGCCACGCAAAAAAAACCGACCGTAAATTTTATATTATTTTTGTTTAATAATCGTATTTATTTGACTTTTCTTAGCTGCACTTGACTTTGATTACAGAGATTATGGACTATTTGGATTCAATCTGGTTACAACCATATAGAGACCGGTTTGTTTCGTTCTGGAGCGACCAACATCTGAACTTCGGTCAACGTACAACGAACAGGGCAGAGGGTCAACATACCCTTTTGAAGAAGTACCTAGGCGACTCTAATTACACCCTGGAGAAAGTGGTACCACTTATTGATAAGCTCATAAGAAACCAGGTGACAGAAATCAAAGGCAACATTGAAACAAGCAGGAGCCGAACATTGGGTCAACACAACAAACCAATATTTAATCTCCTACGAAAGAAGGATTCTCATGCCTGCCTAGAGTTGATATCCGATGAATTAAAACAAATAGAAAAATTAAAGTTATATAACGGTACATGCGCGTGCCGTTTGTATACAAGCTCTGGGTTTTCGTGCGCGTGTCGGTTGGAACCGTATACAACGAATGGTAGTACATTATTCGACCAACCACATTTTATAATCATAGCATTTCATCACGCAAAATCTTATTGACGTTTTATGTTGTTTGTTGATATGTTTCTTAGGTCAAATGATCCCGTTGGAGTTGATAGACCCTTTTTGGAGAAAGTTAAATTTGGACCCCATACTGAAACCGAGCGAGGTGGACTCTTTCAACTTAGACGGCGAACTTGCGCTTCTCAAACAACATTTAAGTGTCCAGCCGAGAGAAGTCAAGAATGTAACATCCGTCAAAATCGGACCTCCGAAATCCGACCCGGATTGTAAAACCGGACCTTTATCAATAAAATAAAAATAAGAATTTATATTACTCTATTTATTATGTAATTAATGGTCACATGTTGCATCGGATTAAAACCGGAATAAAAACGATAGTTTATAAGCGAAACTCGATTAGTTCGGTTAATAACTTTAAGGGAAATAATTAACTACGTTGAAAATGGTAGTTAAAACAAGTTTTAAACTTAAAAGGGTGAAACTGTCAAAATACCAAAGTTATTAGCTGAGGGTTGTTTTGTAATTAATGGAAACTAAAGTTAAAACAAAGCAAATAACTAAGTTAATCAACTCAGTTAGTTTTTTTTTTAATTTAAAGAAGTTAACTGAGTTAGTATGTTAGTTAACTGAAGTCATACGTTAAGAGTTGTTTTCTAAATATAAGCTAACTAGGTTTTTTATTAGCATTTGAGAAAATATAGGGGTTATTGAAGTATTAAGCTGAAACCTTATACAAAAGAAAAACAAAATGTGCAAGGGAGCAGATTCGAACCCGGAACCCCTCCTATATCAACCAATGCGCATACCAGTTGGACTACATGCAACTGATGACGGAAACTCATTCGTTATCATTTTATATTAACCCGATCGGAGACCTGAATCTCTTTCTTCTTCACTGTGACGCGAATCATGAACGAGGCACCAAACCGATTGAGTTTCTTATGACGTTTTGACTTCTTTCAGGTCCATATCACGTCACAGTATTAGGGGGGATCCGTTTCATGTCATAAATTCATTCGTTAATGCCCTTTAATTAACTTAATGAATCTAAAATCCTTACACCATTAGAGTTTTTGTTAAACAATGTTGGGTTCTTTTTCAAAACATAAAATTGTTTCGTGAGACTTATACCACTCGAATCTCCTGCAAAAACAAAGCAAAACCCCACTGAAATTTCCTTGTTTCATCACCTCTACAACACGAATTTAATCGAAGAATATTCTAGGGCTTGTAACTTGTGTGGATGATATCTCCTTCAATTCTCAACATTTTCAGGTGATTCCAAAGCCCAACTTGCTTAATTTTTCATTTTCTACAAAAGCCCTCTATCAATTTCAGTAATAGAAGGCTAATTTATCTGAATTTATTTTTAGTTGAAATTAGGGTTCTTCATGCATAGAATTTGGGCTTTTAGATTTAGACCTACGTTTTGATGAAATTGAAAGTATAATGTTGTTATATATCATATTAGAATGTGATGTGTAAACTTTGGGAATTTTTAGATATCAAATTGGAATTTTGGTGAATTAAATATATTTGAATCGCTAGTTAAATCAAATAAAAATACAAGATAGTCTTATATAAATTCAATAAATATTTTTATTGATTATTTCAGGTTATATCAACACTATGAAATTTCTATTTAATTTTTCCTTATTTTGTTTTGGGAATTCATGAATTTATTTTGGATTTATACATGTTTTAATTATTTAAAAATACTAGTTTATCACAAATAAATTCTATAAATATTATTGCTGATTTTTTTTATAGATTCTATAGTTGTTTTGAGACTCTTATACAAATTTTCTATAATTTTAGATAATTCTCTTTTTAATGGATTAATGGATTTTCATTTAAGTAAATAAAATTTCTTTATAAAATTTATTAGTTTAAATTAAAACATGTGATAACCATGAAATCAAAGGTATGATTTTGTTAGATAAATTCTATTAATTAATCAAAACTGATAGCATTTAATGAATATGATAACATACTAAATTGATTATTACTACATAATTAATCATGACTTTTTATATAAGTATCGATTTATCTATTATATTGAATAATCATTTAAGCCCCAAATAGGAGAACCCAAATTCCTAAAAATTTATAAGTTCCTTTCGTTTAGTATTTCGTTTATTTAGAATCTTGGTTATATTTATTCTAGGGTGATTTAGTCAATTGTTATATCTCGTGTACTCGTGCGATAATTCTCGTGGATTAACTCTTCGCAACCTGTGAGTAATTTCTTCCACTTTCTCCTTTTTAACTTTTTCAAATTTTGGGGTGCATCATGTTACATTTTTCGATTTACTTAACATGCTATGATCAAGTGTGTGACAACTCGAACTTTAGACTTGCTTTGATGTAATGATACGTGTTTATGAAAACGTTATTGATTGAATGAATACTTGATATGTGATGTTATGTGCCTTATGTGTATGTATGTTATGTGAATGTTACACGAACCTGAACCGCACAACACTACATTCGAGTGCACAAGCCCTTTGGGCCACACCTTGTTTACGGATCCTTTAGGCAACCGAGTGGGCTCGGCCCACTCCCCACTCGCAAGCACCAAAACCTTTTGGTAAGGGTTTGATTCTCATTATTGTTACAAACACAAGAAAACACACACAACCCTACCTCTCATTCTCTCTCTCGTCTCCTCTTAGAACCGGCCGAGACTTTCCTTGTTCATCCTACAATTCGGATCCTACAATTCGGTAAGTGTCTCATTAATGGCTAGTACTATATGTGATGTTGTTAATTATCGGATTTACATGATCGGTTAGGGTTTTGATAGTGATTCGGTTGATATGTAGTATGATATTTGTGTACATGATAAACGGATTGAAGTCGCCATCCTTGTTATGGACCTTGTTGTAAATCAGATTGTATGATTAGAACCGAATAAGATACAAATCGGCTGTTATGTATTGTTTGATCGGATACGTTGATATGATTCTTGAATGCATGATCTAGTCTAATCGGGTATGATGTTGTTTGATAACCGGTTGTGATTAAAGAATTAGGTTGCATGCTAGTATGATGATATGGTTAGGAATCGGTTTAGTTTTGATGCTGTTCTTGAACATGATATGAACAGGTTGAATGTGTTTTGAAACTGATTAAATTATGAGTTTGATCTGATTTCCGAAACTGCCAAACTTGTTTGCTGAATTTACGGAAGTGATTGGGATTGAATTTAGGAAATCAGGAAATCAGTTACACACTGGGTTGCGACTCAGATTGCGAGTCGAAACCTCATGGTCACGACTCGAGACCACAACAGCACAAGCCGAGACCATGGTTGCGAGTCCCGTTGCGACTCGTAACCGGACCATGATGAGCCGAAATCACCATTGCGACTCGCAACCTCCTGTTGCGACTCGTAATCAGCTGTTGTGACTCGTAATCCCGGTTGCGACTCGAGATCGCCGGTTGCGACTCGAGACTAGCTGCACGTACACTGTTTTGGGCCTACACTGTCACGGGCCCAATCTTATGACTGTTATGTTATTGGACTGCTTATCTGTTGGGCCGATATGTTATTTGGGCTGTTTATCATTCAGACTTAGATATTTGAATCACACGAGTGGTGTTTGTGACATGTTGACTGTTTACATGCATGAGTGTATACCATGATTCTATACGTGTATTACCTCAGTCAAAACCTGACTTGCATAATAACCATGATAGGACGTGGTTGACCATTTACTTGCTACCTGTACTCTTTGTGTATCTGCCGAGCAAACCAAGGTGAGTTCACACAGCCAAGGCATGGGATTCCCGGGTTGGGAATTGGGTTGGATATGTTATTGTTAAAAGAGTTACTCGTACTTACGCATTCTCTAGACTATAGACCATCGTCCTCAGGTTAGTCAGGACACGTTACGTAAAGCCTACGTAACCCAGTATTTGCCATTTGTCTCCCGGGTCGGGAGGACACGTTACGTAAAGCCTACGTAACCCAATACCATCCACTGGCTTCCAGGTCGGAAGGCCACGCTGCGTAAAGCCTACGTAGCCCCCACGCGTACCATGTCCTCGGGGAAGGGCACGTCACGTAAAGCCTACGTGACCCAGTACGTATTCCTGTTCTCGGTAAAGAAGAACACATGGTCGGAAGTTAGTCTAGTAAGTACCGTTAATGAGAAGCCCTCATTAGCAAGGATAAACGTGGGAAGCCCCCACCAGTGATATGAACACAAGGTTTGGGAAGCCCCCACCTTTAGTACACACTAGTATGGGAAGCCCCCACTAGTTATACTTATGCACTATGTTATGAACTTACTTTCTGTGAACTCGCTCAACTAGTTTGTTGATTATTTGCTGCATGCCTTGCAGGACCGTAGGTATACTTGGGGCTTGCACCAGAGGAGAAGCGGGTCGTTGTGGACAAGAACATGCGAATGCTTATTAAACACTTTTACATTCACACATTGATACTTATGTTTTGGGTTTTACATTTAATGCTTCCGCTACATATACAACGTTTGGTTTTGAACATCAATTATGTCTATGGTTACTATTAAATGCTATGTTTGATATAATTGGTGGCTTGATCCTGGTCAGTCACGCTCCCAAGCGGTGGTACTCCGCGGGTGGATTTTGGGGGTGTGACAGATTGGTATCAGAGCCAGGACCGGACCGGTGGTGCCAGGTCTCGCGAGGACGCTGGACCCCTTTAGGGGGGTGGATTGTGATATCCCACATCGGTTGTGAAGGGGAACGGAGGCTTCCTTATAAGGGGCTTGATACCTTCACCATCATGACGCGTTTTAAAGCCGTGAGGGGCGGACGCTGAGAGCGTGCTGGCTGCCAAAGCGGACAATATCATGGTGCGGTTACGCTGGGCTGTTACAGATGTAATCAGAGCCATTGGTTATAGAGAACTTGGTTTTAATTTGGGAAAACGTTTTTATTAAAACTGGACTATAACCAGTACAGTGCTCTCAACGATCCACAACGACGCTTCGCTCCACGTGCAAGACTCGACGTCCTAGGTAATAAGGTTTACGTTTATTGCCTGTTTGCTAGAACTGTTTAGAACTTTGCTCGCATTACGTTTAGATACACATGATACTATAGCATGAGAATCCCTACGTGCTTACACTTTTCTGTCATCGCCCTACTCGCGAACCACTCTCATTTACGTTACTTTTATTATGAAGATCATGTCTGGACGAATCAACATGACACAAGCCCAGCTAGAGGCTCTCGTTCAAGCGCAAGTTGCTGCGGCAGTTGCAGCAGCTCAAGCAGGTAGTATATCCTGCAGTATAGGCACACACTAGGATCTTTAGATCCTACATTAACACTCGTATTTAACTTCGTCCTATTCGTACACAATAGGTCAACACGCGCAGCAGCCTGTCTGCACTTTCAAGAACTTCATGGACTGTCGTCCAAATTCTTTCAGTGGCACCGAGGGGGCAATGGGACTCCTCCATTGGTTTGAAAAGTTAGAATCAGTATTCGAAATGTGCGAGTGCCCTGAGGCTCGCAAGGTCAAGTTTGCCACCGGTACTTTGGAGGGAATAGCACTGACTTGGTGGAACGCCCAAGTCCAGATCTTAGGGTTGGCAGCTGCTAACGCCACCCCATGGAACGATTTCAAGGAACTCATCAAGCGTGAGTATTGTACACGTGAAGATATTCACAAGTTAGAAGACGAGCTGTATAACCTGAAAATGGTTGGATCAGAAATCGAAGCGTATACTAAACGGTCGAATGAGCTGGCCGTTCTGTGTCCAACTATGGTGGACCCTCCATACAAGCGCATTGAGATGTATCTCAAGGGATTGGCGCCAGAAATCCAGAGCCATGTTACCTCGGCTAATCTTGACAACATCCAGGAAATCCAGCGTCTCGCTCACCGTATCACCGATCAGGCAGTGGAACAGAATAAACTGCCTAAGCCTGTCAACGCTACTGCTACAGTCACTCCTTCAACTACTCCTGCTACTACTAGCGAAAGCAAAAGAAAATGGGATGGAGATTCCAGCAGGGGTTCAGCGACTGTTCAGCCACAAGCTCAGCAGCAGAAGATCGACCACTATCAGAGTCCCAGTCAGCAATCCTCTGGTGGTCACAGACAGAGGAGATATCAGGGAAGTCAACCCAAGTGTTACAATTGCCACAGACATCACAATGGCCCGTGTAACAAGGGTCGTTGTCAAAGGTGTCTTAAGATGGGTCACGAGGCCAAAGACTGTAGGAGCCCACGGCCTGCGAATCAGAATCAGCAGCCTCAACAACCAACTCCACAGAACCAGCAGCAGCAGCAGCAGCCACAGCGTGGAAACCGGGGATGTTTCCAGTGTGGGGCTGAAGGTCACTTCAAACGCGATTGCCCTCAATTGAACCAGAACCAGAACCGTAACAACAACAACAACCAGGGCAACGGCAACAACAACGGCGGGAACAACAACAATAATGGCAACGAGGCAAGAGGTCGAGCTTTCGTTTTGGGAAGAGGAGACGCAGTGAACGATCCCAACGTTGTTATGGGTAAGTTTCTCCTCGACAATATTTACGTTACTGTTTTGTTTGATTCGGGTGCGGATACAAGCTATATGTCTGTGAAAATGTGTCAACTGCTAAAACGTACACCAACACTTTTACCCACCAAACATGTAGTAGAGTTAGCTAACGGTAAAAGTCTAGAAGCCACGCACGTAGTTCAGGGTTGTAATCTTATCCTAGCTGGCCAAGCCTTCTCTATTGATCTCATTCCCATAGTTTTGGGTAGTTTCGACGTCGTGATTGGGATGGGTTGGTTGTCCCAGCGCCAGGCAGAAATCTTATACAGCGAGAAGGTTATCCGCATTCCTCGTTCTGGTCAGGAACCTCTCGAAGTTCAAGGTGACAAGAGTGGTGCAGTGGTCAGCATCATCTCTTTCTTGAAGGCTCAGAAATGCTTACGTAAGGGGCACGCTGCCATTCTGGCACTCGTTACAGATGCATCGGCGAAAGAAAAGAAATTGGAGGATATTCCAATTGTACGTGATTACCCTCAGGTGTTTCCTGAAGACTTACCTGGCTTACCGCCTCATCGTCAGGTCGAATTTCAAATCGAGCTCGCTCCAGGAGCAGCACCCATAGCTCGCGCACCATATCGTCTAGCTCCATCGGAATTGGAGGAATTGTCAAAGCAACTGCAGGAACTCTTGGAAAAGGGCTTTATTCGTCCAAGCTCTTCGCCTTGGGGAGCTCCAGTACTATTCGTGAAAAAGAAAGACGGTACGTTCAGGATGTGCATCGACTACCGTGAACTCAACAAGGTGACGGTGAAGAACCGTTATCCTCTTCCGCGCATCGACGACTTATTCGACCAGTTGCAAGGGTCGTGCTACTATTCGAAGATAGACTTGAGGTCTGGGTATCATCAGCTGAGAGTCCGGGAGGAGGACGTCTCCAAGACAGCCTTCAGAACTCGTTACGGTCACTACGAGTTTCTCGTCATGCCATTCGGGTTAACGAACGCGCCTGCTGTATTTATGGACCTTATGAACAGGGTGTGCAAACCCTATCTCGACAAGTTCGTCATAGTATTCATCGACGACATCCTGATTTACTCCAAGAGTCAGGAGGAACACGAGCAGCATCTTCGCCTTATATTGGAACTCCTTCGGAAGGAACAGCTGTACGCTAAACTTTCCAAATGCGACTTCTGGCTTCGTGAAGTCCACTTCTTAGGCCATGTGGTGAACAGGGATGGGATCCATGTCGATCCATCCAAGGTAGATTCGATCAGGAACTGGCCTGCACCGCGTACACCGACAGAAATACGCCAATTCTTGGGTTTGGCAGGATATTACAGACGGTTTATCAAGGATTTCTCAAAGATTGCTCAGCCGCTTACGCTACTGACACAGAAGGGTGTTACCTATCGCTGGGGAGAGCCCCATGAGACTGCTTTTAAGCACTTAAAGGATAGACTTTGCAGCGCACCTATCCTCTCTTTGCCAGAGGGCACGGATGACTTCGTGGTATATTGTGATGCATCCATTCGGGGACTTGGATGTGTGTTAATGCAGCGCGACAAGGTTATTGCTTACGCTTCACGTCAACTCAAGATTCACGAACGCAACTACACGACGCACGATTTAGAGCTGGGAGCTGTTGTTTTCGCGCTTAAGATATGGCGACACTACCTGTACGGTACCAGGTGCACGATTTACACCGATCACAGGAGTCTCGAGCATATTCTTAAGCAGAAGGATTTGAACATGCGTCAACGACGATGGGTCGAGTTACTTAACGATTACGAATGCGCCATCAAGTATCATCCAGGCAAAGCCAATGTTGTGGCTGATGCCCTCAGTCGGAAAGACACTTTACCTCGACGCGTGCGAACGCTACAGCTTACGATTCAGTCTAGCCTTCCAGCACAGATACGAAATGCTCAGGTAGAAGCATTGAAACCAGAAAACGTCAAGGCTGAAGCCTTACGGGGCTCACGACAACGAATGGAACAGAAGGCAGACGGCGCCTACTATGTAACGGGGCGTATTTGGGTCCCACTTTATGGCGGTCTACGCGAACTTGTGATGGACGAAGCACACAAGTCTCGCTACTCGGTACATCCAGGGTCGGATAAAATGTACCACGACATCAGCACTACTTATTGGTGGCCTAGCATGAAGGTCCACATCGCTATGTACGTTGGAAAATGCTTGACCTGTGCGAGAGTCAAGGTCGAATATCAGAAACCAGCCGGCCTACTTCAACAGCCTAAGATACCGCAATGGAAATGGGAAGAAATTTCCATGGATTTTGTTACAGGCCTACCTAGATCCCAGCGGGGAAATGATACCATATGGGTGATCGTGGATCGACTCACCAAGTCTGCACACTTCCTACCTATAAAGGAAACGGACAAGTTCTCCACTCTCGCAGACGTATATCTTAAAGAAGTTGTTTCGAGGCACGGAGTGCCCACATCTATCATTTCGGATCGCGATGCACGATTCACGTCAGAACTATGGCAAGCGATTCACAAATCTTTCGGCTCACGATTAGACATGAGCACAGCATATCATCCTCAGACGGATGGGCAGTCTGAGCGAACGATTCAAACACTTGAAGACATGCTTCGGGCATGCGTTATCGACTTCGGCAACGGCTGGGAAAAGCACCTCCCTTTGGTGGAGTTCTCGTATAATAACAGTTATCACACCAGCATTCAAGCCGCTCCATTCGAGGCATTGTACGGGCGTAAATGCCGGTCACCTCTCTGTTGGGCAGAGGTGGGGGATAGTCAAATCACGGGTCCAGAGATTGTAGTGGACGCCACAGAAAAGATTGCACAAATACGACAACGCATGGCGGCAGCACGAGACCGTCAGAAAGCCTACGCGGACAAGCGTAGAAAGCCATTGGAATTTGAGGTCGGGGACCGGGTTTTATTGAAAGTCTCACCCTGGAAGGGTGTGGTACGTTTTGGCAAACGGGGCAAACTGAATCCGCGATACGTCGGACCATTCGAAATCATAGAAAAGGTTGGCAAAGTAGCATACAAGTTGAAACTACCAGCTGAACTCGGGGCAGTTCACAATGTCTTTCATGTATCGAACTTAAAGAAGTGCCTATCAGATGAAAACCTCATCATTCCTTTTAAGGAACTCACTATCGACGAGCGGTTGCAATTCGTCGAAGAACCAGTTGAAATCACGGACCGGGATGTGAAGGTCCTCAAACACAAGAGAATCCCTCTTGTTCGAGTTCGTTGGAACTCCAAACGTGGTCCAGAGTACACCTGGGAACGCGAAGACAGGATGACAGAAAAGTACCCCCAGTTATTCGAAACCAATGCTACCACTACTGAGGCTGAAGCTACCACTTTGGAATTTCGGGACGAAATTCCAGATCAACGGGGGGAGGATGTGACACCCCAGGAAAATCAGTGAACAATACAGTTTACCTAGCTTCCTCAGTGAGTGCATACCAAATTTCGGGACGAAATTTCCAATTAGTTGGGGATAATGTGACAACTCGAACTTTAGACTTGCTTTGATGTAATGATACGTGTTTATGAAAACGTTATTGATTGAATGAATACTTGATATGTGATGTTATGTGCCTTATGTGTATGTATGTTATGTGAATGTTACACGAACCTGAACCGCACAACACTACATTCGAGTGCACAAGCCCTTTGGGCCACACCTTGTTTACGGATCCTTTAGGCAACCGAGTGGGCTCGGCCCACTCCCCACTCGCAAGCACCAAAACCTTTTGGTAAGGGTTTGATTCTCATTATTGTTACAAACACAAGAAAACACACACAACCCTACCTCTCATTCTCTCTCTCGTCTCCTCTTAGAACCGGCCGAGACTTTCCTTGTTCATCCTACAATTCGGATCCTACAATTCGGTAAGTGTCTCATTAATGGCTAGTACTATATGTGATGTTGTTAATTATCGGATTTACATGATCGGTTAGGGTTTTGATAGTGATTCGGTTGATATGTAGTATGATATTTGTGTACATGATAAACGGATTGAAGTCGCCATCCTTGTTATGGACCTTGTTGTAAATCAGATTGTATGATTAGAACCGAATAAGATACAAATCGGCTGTTATGTATTGTTTGATCGGATACGTTGATATGATTCTTGAATGCATGATCTAGTCTAATCGGGTATGATGTTGTTTGATAACCGGTTGTGATTAAAGAATTAGGTTGCATGATAGTATGATGATATGGTTAGGAATCGGTTTAGTTTTGATGTTGTTCTTGAACATGATATGAACAGGTTGAATGTGTTTTGAAACTGATTAAATTATGAGTTTGATCTGATTTCCGAAACTGCCAAACTTGTTTGCTGAATTTACGGAAGTGATTGGGATTGAATTTAGGAAATCAGGAAATCAGTTACACACTGGGTTGCGACTCAGATTGCGAGTCGAAACCTCATGGTCACGACTCGAGACCACAACAGCACAAGCCGAGACCATGGTTGCGAGTCCCGTTGCGACTCGTAACCGGACCATGATGAGCCGAAATCACCACTGCGACTCGCAACCTCCTGTTGCGACTCGGAATCAGCTGTTGTGACTCGTAATCCCGGTTGCGACTCGAGATCGCCGGTTGCGACTCGAGACTAGCTGCACGTACACTGTTTTGGGCCTACACTGTCACGGGCCCAATCTTATGACTGTTATGTTATTGGACTGCTTATCTGTTGGGCCGATATGTTATTTGGGCTGTTTATCATTCGGACTTAGATATTTGAATCACACGAGTGGTGTTTGTGACATGTTGACTGTTTACATGCATGAGTGTATACCATGATTCTATACGTGTATTACCTCAGTCAAAACCTGACTTGCATAATAACCATGATAGGACGTGGTTGACCATTTACTTGCTACCTGTACTCTTTGTGTATCTGCCGAGCAAACCAAGGTGAGTTCACACAGCCAAGGCATGGGATTCCCGGGTTGGGAATTGGGTTGGATATGTTATTGTTAAAAGAGTTACTCGTACTTACGCATTCTCTAGACTATAGACCATCGTCCTCAGGTTAGTCAGGACACGTTACGTAAAGCCTACGTAACCCAGTATTTGCCATTTGTCTCCCGGGTCGGGAGGACACGTTACGTAAAGCCTACGTAACCCAATACCATCCACTGGCTTCCAGGTCGGAAGGCCACGCTGCGTAAAGCCTACGTAGCCCCCACGCGTACCATGTCCTCGGGGAAGGGCACGTCACGTAAAGCCTACGTGACCCAGTACGTATTCCTGTTCTCGGTAAAGAAGAACACATGGTCGGAAGTTAGTCTAGTAAGTACCGTTAATGAGAAGCCCTCATTAGCAAGGATAAACGTGGGAAGCCCCCACCAGTGATATGAACACAAGGTTTGGGAAGCCCCCACCTTTAGTACACACTAGTATGGGAAGCCCCCACTAGTTATACTTATGCACTATGTTATGAACTTACTTTCTGTGAACTCGCTCAACTAGTTTGTTGATTATTTGCTGCATGCCTTGCAGGACCGTAGGTATACTTGGGGCTTGCACCAGAGGAGAAGCGGGTCGTTGTGGACAAGAACATGCGAATGCTTATTAAACACTTTTACATTCACACATTGATACTTATGTTTTGGGTTTTACATTTAATGCTTCCGCTACATATACAACGTTTGGTTTTGAACATCAATTATGTCTATGGTTACTATTAAATGCTATGTTTGATATAATTGGTGGCTTGATCCTGGTCAGTCACGCTCCCAAGCGGTGGTACTCCGCGTGTGGATTTTGGGGGTGTGACAAAGTGTTATTATGTGAACGTCTTATGTGTATTCTATTATTCTATATGCTATCTGATGTCAAGTCTATTGCATGCTATTATTCTAGTGGATCCACACGGCTGACTAGGTTCCCCACGGCCATGGGTTGTAGCCTAGTATCGCCAACAGTATTAGACTCGCTCCTTGGGGCTTGAGCCTAATGCACGCTATTATCAGGAGTCTGTTTATTTTGGTTGATTGTGTTGTTATTGATGGTGTATTCTTGTTTGGTAAATTTGGATTTATGGATATGTTTACTATGTTGATGATATGAGACCATTTACACACTAACCTTGAGGTGCATGTTAAAAATATTTTTGTTAAAGAAATAAATATAAAACTGTTTTCTATAAAACGGAGGAAATTATTCACCAACTTGTTTGTTGACCCAAAAATATATTTTTCTAACGTGGTGCAGGTTTTCAAAGTTGATGATCAAGTGATGTGGACATGTAGCATGGGTCTTAGGAAAATAAATTGAAATCTTGATATGTTTGTATTGAACAATGTATGAACAATTTTGATTATTATATGATATGTGACTCTTTAAATGGATATGCTTTAAATATTGAAACAATAATTAGTTGTCATGAGCTATGGGCAATCATCATGCCCCGTACCTTTCCGCTGCGGGTCGGGGTGTGACAAAGAAAAACCCACTTCAAAAGATAAAGGACTTGGTACAACTCAATAAGACGAAGTTCAAACAACCAGTTGTGCAAAAAAACACACGGGGTCGTCCAACTTTAAAAGCTCAGCAACAAAGGAAGGATGATTCGTATACGGAGCCTTCAAGACACAGCTTGTTTACAACGCAGGGCGAGTATAGTGATTCACCCGTTGGGTTAGGCACACAAGAGTCAATCATCGAACCTACCAGGCACAGCTCGTTTGTCGAGTCACAAAGTTATTGTGCTGAAACACCTATGTTCTTCGGCGAGATTGCGAAAGGCGCTAAGAAATCGAAAACGAAAAAGAAGGTCGCAAAATCAAAGGAAGAGCAACCAGACTTACCTTTGCTGCCTGTCGGACTAGTTAATATGTTCATGCACTTCAAGAAGTTCATTCCACCTTGCTTCTATCCACACCTCAGTCACATACAAAATGTGCAGGGTGATGGTAATTATGGGTTTCGATCTATAGCGGTCGGCTTATCGCTTAAAGAGTGGGACTGGTCGTTCATGCGGACGCAGCTTCATGATGAGTGCAACTGGTTCCACGAATTATGGAAACAGATAAATGGACCTGGTTATCAAAATGTTCTGGATTCATTACTTTGGACTGGTATAAGAGGAGCACCTGAACATAAGTGGCTACAAATGCCTTTCACAGGGCTTCTGATAGCAAACCGGTGGAATGTCGTTTGTCTCTTATTAAGTGACCTTGGTTGTGCTTCATTTTTTCCCATGTTCAGAACAACCGAAGAAAGTATTCCGCATCGAACAGTCGCGCTTGTACATGTAAACAGGAACCATTTTATTCACGTCAAATTAGAAGGGGAATATCCAATGCCAACCCCATCAGGATACTGGCGACAAGCGACACGGAATACGCCAGCAGAAAGTTGGTATCACTATTACAAGGAACGTATTGACCAATATAATAGGATCGTTGATGAATACAGGACCAGGGATTACGTGGATTTAGGTGCCCTATGAATATAAAATGTTATTTGCATGTTTTGACAATTTGTAATGATGAATATACACGTTATATAACTGTTTTTGCCAACTTGTTGAAATTGAACTTGAAAAAACGTTTAAACGAATCAATTTGCATGTTTTGACAATTTGTAATGATGAACATACACGCTATACAAATGTTTTGCCAACTTGTTGAAATTGAATTTGAAAAAACGTTTAAACGAATCAACATTAACACATACCGACCGTATCTTCGTCACTTCCGCATATAGTAATTTAAGAAAAATGAAAAAAACTCAATTGTATACGGGCCGTATAAACGTATATGCCTCGTATACTGTGATCGTATATTAAGTATAAGAGAGAATTAAAAAACATTAAATTATTGTATACGGGCCGTATACATTTATACGGCCCGTATACAAAGGAAAAAAAGATCGTATAAGCTTTATACGACCTCATTTCCACCATACGGCCTCAACCTTACATCAAAAATTCTCTCGGTTTTCTCTCAGATCGTTCTTGGATAGCGTTCTTTGGCGTTTTTGGCGTTTTCTTCCTATACGGTACGTTTTCGTATAGTAAACTTTCAAATTCCGTAACATGTTACATTATGGTCTAGTATAGTAAAGGATCGAATAGCGTAGATAGGCGTATCGATTACGATTGTATAATTGAATTTGAAAAAAAAATTTGAAACTGAAAATTGTAACTATTTATTTAATTGTATACGGTCGTATACAATTTATACGATCGTATATCTTGAACATTCAAATGTTATACGAGCGTATACACTATATACGCTCGTATAGCAGATGAATATTCAAACGGTATACAATCGTATACCGTATATACGGTCGTATACTGGTTGAATGTTCAAGTTGTATACGATCGTAAACGTTGTATACGATCGTATGAACTTATATTTTTTTGCGTATATTTTTTGCGTATACGCGACGTATAATACGTGCGTATAGGAAACGTATATCTGAGGTGTATGTAGCGTATATGTGCGTATAATACTTGCGCGTACGATCGTATACTTCATGTTTACGGATCATGTACGAGATGTATAACACGTGATTATACGAAAAATATAATTGATGTGTACAGAGCGTATATGATATGTACAAAGCGTATATGAACGTATAGTGATTGCTAAGTGGTAATTCTTATTTTTACAGACGATATGGCGGAGTCATCAGTAGCTGGTGCGGCCCGTAGAGGTCGAGGTCAGGGCCAGGGTCGGGGCCATGGACGTGGACACGGACGAGGACGTGGACGTGCACAAGAGGAGGAGATTGTGCCCGATTTTACTGAGACGACGCAGTTTCTTAGAGATATCCCCCGAGGTACGGCTGCCTATAGGATTTTGGGCAGATTACGAGAGATGGTGATTGATGCGCCTCGGACCATTGATATTCAGTTTTTGGGCAGGTCGAGGTCAGGGCCAGGGTCGGGGCCACGGACGACTGATCTTTTCAACCCGTTACACCGATACCTACATCGGTGTATCACCGTGACGATCGCCGGTCGTCATGATAGCAGGGAATGGGTCACCCAAAATGACCTATTCTACTTGCACGACTTACTTACCCGCGGGGGGGGGGGGGGGGGGGGCAACTTGGCGTACAGGTTGGCCGCATATCTCGCCGAGTACGCTTTTAAGCGTACCTCTACCCACATCAGATGTGGGGCCTTCGTCACTCGTCTGGCGAAGCATTTCTTTCGCCTCTTGTCCCCGCAGGTGGCAATTGGTATGACTCTGACACTCTAGCTTGACAGGATTGGGAGGGACACAACCCAATCGATGGGTTTGGCTCACGAGGGAGAGGGAGGGCGGCTGGTTTGGGCGTATGGTGTGGGTGAGGGACCCCGTGGAGAGGGAGGCGAGGGGGAGGGAGGCGATGGAGAAGGAGGCGATGGCGCGGGCGAGGGAGAGGGTGTCGAGGGCGAGGGAGAGGGAGGCGATCATACTGTCAATCGATCACAGTTAGCTGCGACGGATTTACAGGGTGATCGCCGTACGTTCGACGGAGCGTGAGACAGCGTGTGATGCCTTCACCGGGGTGGAGGAGAGAGTCGTTCAGGTGGAGGAGAGACTCGTTCAGGTCGAGTCGAGACTGGGTCAGGTCGAGTCGGATGTAGCTGCGGTGAGAGGGGATTTAGCTGCAGTGAGAGGGGATGTACAGTGGATGGTCGAGGCGATTCTGGCTATGCATTCTGGCGCGTCCCTACCTTCACGAGCTGGCGCTGCACCACCACCACCACCGCCGTAGCTGCTTATTGTATTTTATTTTTCTTATTTTACGTTTGAAACATTGTAAAACTTTATATTTTTGTTTGTTTTAGATGTAAACATTCTAAATATTAATCTTATGTTTAGATGTTATGTTGTTTGTTTGATAATTGTTGTCGAAGTTTATCATAATCATATCACATATTTATCGTTTTACAAAGTGGAAACTTATTAGACATTATAAATACATTTAACTACAAACTCATAACATAATCCGATATATACAATACTTTTTTAAAATTTACCAAACTTATTAAACGGTTTCCCGATTGCAACAAAAAATTAACTTTTCTATACATACATATTTATCGTTTTACAAAGTGGAAACTTATTAAAAATAATAAATGGCCCTAATAAATACGTTTAACTACAAACTCGTAACATAATCCGATATATACAACACTATTTTAAAATTTACAAAACTTATTAAACGGTTTCCCGATTGCAACAAAAAATTAACTTTTCTATACATACATATTTATCGTTTTACAAAGTGGAAACTTATGAAACATAATAAATACGTTTAACTACAAACTCGTAACATAATCCGATATATACAACACTATTTTAAAATTTACAAAATTTATTAAACGGTTTCCCGATTGCAACAAAAAATTAACTTTTCTAAACGGACTATACGGGCCGTATAACATTATACGGCCCGTATACAGATTTCATAACTAAAAACCCTTATCAACCCTTCGAATCAAAATTATGCACATATGTATACGACCCGTATATAACTATACGTCCCGTATACATATAAAAACAAAAAAAAAAACATTCCATCGCATTAAATTCTGCGCATAAACATTCTATACGACCCATATAGAATGTATACGGCCCGTATACGAATAGGGATGTGAAAATAAGATTATAGGGGTGTGGAAATAGAACAACCCTTGTAATTATCATTGTATGTATTTTATGATACTAAAATATACATTATTCATAGATATATTACAATTTTCGTTGTTTATGTATGGAGTAACTTACAAATCGTGTTATTTAACTTCAACAAGTACAAATTCATATGTTGCCACCATTGTTCTTTCCGTTGGCTAATGGTAACTTTTTTGGTTAGTTATACAAAAATATTAGGCTATAAGGTGTGGTCATGACCCTTATGACCATCATGACCCTCCATGTTAGTGCCATGTAACTAATCATTAATCCACCATCCGAAACCACTACCCTAAGGTAGCGTTCGTTTCATGGAATGGAATGGAATGAAATTGGGAAGCTTTTCTTTGTAAAATTGATCTTGGTTTGGGGAGGGAGGAATTTGAAATCCAATGAATTTCTTTAATCAATGAAATTTGTGACTATTTCAACATTCCATTCCATTCCTTCATTAGAGTGAAGGATTTCTAAGGAATGTTGAAATAGTCACAAATTTCATTAGAGTGAAGGATTTCAAATTCCTCCCTCTCCCAACCAAGATCAATTTTACAAAGAAAAACTTCCTAATTTCATTCCATTCCATTCCATGAAACGAACGCTACCTAAGGGTATGGTAATGACCCAAACCATTAGCCCCTTATTTATTATCTTTGTCTAAACAAAAAGGAAATGATTTGTTGAAAAATGGAAAGGATGACCATGGTTGCCATGGTTTAATCCATGCAAAACATGGTGGATCAATCAAGGGGGTGGTGTAGCCTTCCATTCATGTTCCTAGGTGGCAAATCATGTCCCAACCATGATCTCCACACCCTATAGCCTTAGGAACCATTAGAGCCTGATTTCCATTTTTCAGATTTATTTGGTTGGACGCTTTGTTTTTTTATATATTTATTATAGTTGAAAATACATGATCCGCAAGTTTTTATTAATTAAAGTTAAAAATACATGATCCGTAAGTTACCAAATAAATTAAACACGAAAACTGAATTTACGATTTTTTTTTCCAAATGGTTGTAGTTGAAAAAAAAATGATATTATATGCATATTTGTGAAAATTTGTGAAAATTAATGGACTAAATACGCGCTTCTATATATTTCGTTACTTCCTGCCCCCTTCCTTTACTCGTCAACTGAAGTTTCAACCAATAATCCTCGTTCATACTCGTACATGTCTTTACATCAGAAGTTTCCTGTCGAGTGCAGGATACATATATATACACACACACATGTTGCTCAACACCAATACCGATTGATTTCATTCTGAGTTCATTTCATTATATTCTTCAATCTCAAATTGCTTTACGAAAAGGTCTTTTTAGGGCTTCAATTTGTGTGTGTAATCAATCATCAATGGGTGTAACAACCGAGACTGCTTTACAGTTCGCACCAATGGTAGTTGTATCGGAAACAGCCAGATTCAAAACCCCTCTCAAACGCCTTCAAAATACCCTACAAATATGTCTTCATTCAAATAAACTCATCCGCTTGAACAACGGCCACGTCAAATTCTTCCACACCCAATTGCACCTGAAAGCTGATGATTTAGAAGACAAACTGCTTCCAGCTTCTACCACTGTTGGCTTCAACCGGAATCTTGAAGAGTTGACTTTGGAGGCAAGTAGTCAAAATTACTCACTACCAGAGTCCATTAACAGAATGGACCAACTTAAGGTTTTAACTATAAAAGGAAATTGTGATCATCCTTCTAAGCTGCATAACCTTTCATTCATAGCGTCTTTACCCAATCTAACAACTATAAAATTCGAGCACGTGTCGGTTCCCTCTCTTCAGCCCATCTTTGCATTGAGGAATTTGAAACAACTTTCCTTTGTTATGTGTGAGATTGGTAATGCTTTGAAGAGTTTTACCCGTATCTCATCTTGTAACATGCTACCGAATCTCACACATCTCGAATTCGATATGTGCTATGATCTCAAACAACTGCCATCATGGATTTGTAATCTAGCTCATCTCCAGAAGCTAAGCATCACCAACTGTCATGAGCTTGATGCTCTTCCTAAAGAGTTGGGGTGTTTGTCAAGTCTTGAAAGCTTGAATCTGCATAGCTGCACGAAACTACAGGGATTGCCTGCTTCGATTGGAAGTTTGCGTAGTTTGAATTACATTGATATATCTGATTGTTTGAGTATAAGTGTGCTGCCTGAAGAAATAGGTGAACTGTGTGGCCTGCAAGTGCTTAAGATGAACGGTTGTACGGGACTGCAAGAATTGCCATTGTCCACGAGTGAATTGTCGCAGTTGGACGAAGTGATATGTGATGAAGAGACGTCGTATATGTGGATGGATTTTGAGAGTGAGATTGCTAATTTGAAGATTAACGTTGTTGAAGATGATAGATTAGAAACTTATATGAAAATTGTGCAGTAAGCTTCATATAAGTACCTGTGTATATTTATACTTTTTATTACTTCCTTGTAGGAAGAAAAATGTAACATAGTAATCTCTGTTTATCAATCTGTATTTATTTTTATACTGTCTATGCTACATGTAGTTAGTTGATCCAGTGCTATCATTATGGATAAACAATGAACTCAAACACGACTGATATATTAATTGTGTTAAAATTCTTAATTCCACAGACACTCTTAAAATCAAGTAACCTGAACAAGTTGTATGACCCATTTATCTAAACGAGTAAAACAGGTTAGCAAGTTGTAAATTGTTGGTAATCAAGTTGTAATCGTATTGGCGGGTTGGCCTAATAAAATATCTTTTTATCATCAATTTAAACTGGTTCATGGGTCAACAACCTGTTTAATTGAACGGTTAAATCAACCAAACACAACGTGTTTATAAATCAAGGTATACATCAAAACCCAAAACCTAACTACTTCTATGTCTTCTTTGTATCATGTTTCGGGTCATATCTTATAACTTAGTAAATAAAGGTAAATGGCTAGTGCACCTTGGTGCTTGGGCTAGGCGAGCACCTTGGTTTTGTCCAGGCATAGCACATGCCAAAGCCAAACATTGGCAGGCCTAAGGGTAAAGTACGGCGACGGATGTACCTTGTGTTGATTTAGAAGTAGGATTAGATATTTATTTCTCAAAACCATAAATTGTCTTAACCTTCAACATTATAATAACATATAGGTTTAAACAAAATGGTCAATGTATATAAAACCCGAGTATTAAAGCATAGAAACGGAAGTTTCACAATCCAAACGAGCTATTAAAGATAATACACATCATGTGTACTTGTTTGATACTTAGAAGGTTGAGATCAACGTTTCGTGTCATATTTCAATATCAAATCCATTGAAAGTACGTGTTACCTAAATGGTCTATTTGATAAAATAATCAAGGGGCAGACCCATATGACTTGGGATTCGCACAACATACATCAATTTTAATAATCTGTTATATATAATATAATCAAAGGGTCATGTAATTGGCACACTTAGAAAAATTAAATCGACACCACCAATAGGCATTGTATAGGCCTATACGATGCGTATTAGGTTAAATTCAATTTCCAAGGTCAGTTAAAGGCTAACACTATCTCCTCATGCGGATTAATACGCATCGTATAGGTCTATACGATGCTGATTAGTAATAGGTTGTCTTTCAAATCTGACAGATAGGGTTCACATGCAAACCCTATACGGATCGTATAGGCCTATACGATCCGTATTATAATACGATGTTGCTTTCTATCACTCAACAGTGACATAAAACATTGCGTCAGGCCTATACGGGTCGTATAGGCCTATACGACCCGTATTAGTCTGTAAATTTGTATTCTGCATGGCCTTTATAAACGAGGAAGACGAATACGATTCACATTGTCTTCGTTTTTCTTTACATTCGATTCCTCGATGTCTTGGTTCAACCTTAATTACATTTTCGGTGAGTCGTCCGACACAAACACAAGCACGTTTATTCCGGAAAGCAGTGTGGTATAGCATTTTTTTAACTTGTCTTGTTTTGTTTTTTGTTTCTGTTTATGAAATACTTAGCACATCGTTTGTATTAGGAGGGGACTGTTGTCCCTAATTCTTACGATGGAAGAGGAAATGATGATCATGCGAAGGAGGTCGTGTCCGGTACAAGGATGATACGATATCATACGACACATCACGATGAAATATTAAAAAGTTAAAAATGTCATATGATATGCCACGATACGCTATAATACGATACGTAACGATTAAAAAAATAAAGATTTTAAATTCATTTAAACAAAAATAACCAACAATAAACACCAATAAGCAAACCCAAAACACCAAAAACCAAACACAACACACCAAAGAATCAAACCTCAAAAAATCAGGGCCTTAATATGCATCATATAGGCCTATACGATGCGTATAGGCTAGCCGCCAGACAAACCCTGCTTCTGTCAGTCTGTCATGTCTTAACTTTATCTAATACGGGTCGTATACGTATACGCCTATACGATCCGTATTGGACTTTCAAAGTGTGCGGATAGAACAACCGATGTGCCAATAGAATCCCCCATAATCAAATCCCGACTAACACGCAAGAACTGTTTAGAGTGCACCACATGGACCTTTTTTATGACCAATAACACTCAAATAAAACAATATAACTTTTTTTAGTTTTAAGATATTTGTAATTGTTACGAAATAAATGCATCAAACATAAACAAATGGGTTAAGTTATTGTACAAAGGCTTCTAAAAATAAAAAATGTAAGAAGGCATTATAGAGTGATAAGTGTCCAAGAACCTAAAACCTAAACCCACTATACCACCACCCAAAACCTAAACACCCACCCCCACCACCACCCAAAAATCCCCCCCCCCCAATATATTTTTTTTGGGTTGGGGGGGGGGGGGGTTTGATGTAATGGGTTTATTTTTAGAAGCCTTTGTACACTTCTTATTTTTAGAAGCCTTTGTATATGATCCTAATCTAAACAAATATATATAAGTGATTTTTAATGAATAGATTAAAACACTAATTTTGTCCTTAAGATTTGTATCATCCAAATAGTTTATCTTTTGTATCTAGACCTTGAGGCTTCATAAATCTTGTCATTTTCATCCAATGGTTAGGTTCATTTGTGAATAACCTCCTTGATTGTGAACACAAGTAAACTAATCTTATTTTTGATTATCAATACATAACTGTGAATCAATGACTAGGAGTTGATGATGAAAATACACTAGTGTATTTTATGATTTTATGATGTAAATCAATTGTCAGGATTTGTTCACTCAGTTCACAAATACATTTACTCTAGAACCCCACCCTTTCATCCAAACCCTTAACTCCATCCGAAACCTAACGTTAGATAGGGCTATTTTTGACATTTTACACATTTGATTATTTTTAACCCCCTTTTTACCCACCCACTCATCAATCTCAAAACAACACAAACCCTAGATTTTTAACATAATCCTTAAACTATATAACCTTTAGAGTCTGATAAGCAAGACGATAATCAACGTCTATCCAAGCTTAGTGTAATAAACAAATGAAGTGTGGTGTTAATCAAATTTGTGGTCTAGTAAGGTTTTAATTTTAATAATTGTTGCTATAATACGACGAAGACGAAGCTTTGCTATAATGTATAGGTTCCGAACTTATCGATCTCTGCAGCGGTTATTTTCTCGTATAATTCATTGTTAAGGATAATCGAGCGGAGGAAAACCAGTTGTCAGATGAGGATAATCGTCCGGAGGATAAGGATAAGCAAGTAGAAGTGTAAATGAATTAGTCATCATCATTATCATCATTTGTGGGATCAACATTCGAATCGGAATGAAAGTGAAGATTAGACGTGCTCGAATTCGAACGACGGTGCACAAGGGAGATGCCGTAACAGACGGAGCAGGAGTTATAGAACCCCCCCCCCCCCCCCGAGTAGGAAAGGTAAAGCACCGAATAAAATCAAATTATAAATGTAAAGTGACAAAAATACCTCTGACTTAACTGAATTTTTTTGATGAAGTTAAAGCATTGAACGAAAATAACAAAATGAGTAAAATGCACGGATAGTCCCTGTGGTTTGGTGAAATTTCACCTTTAGTCCCCAATTTTTGGAAATTACACCCGTGCTCCTCGTGGTTTGTCAAGTTGTTACTCTGATAATCCCTAAAGTGGATGGAGGTTAGTTAGACCAGTTAAGTTGTAAATTGACCAAATTACCCTTCCTATTAAAAAGAACTAAAACATTAAAAGAGTGGGACCAACCAACAACTTCATCTTCTCCACTATAAACAACCCCACATTTCTTCTCCATTTTCCAGCATCACCTCTCCATTTTCCGATCACGTCTTCTACTTCTTCGGTGAGCCAATCACACAAGTCTCCATTTTTTTTCTCATTACAATCTACCAGCAGCGCCTGAAGGCATCATCCCGTCTCCTATGTCGTTACCCTTTGACCAGGATATCACCACTCATCTTATTACCATCTATTTTATCATTTTGCTATCTCCGGTTCGCCTCCAACACCTCGATATCAGCCATTTAAGCACCTGAAAATCAGATCCGAGACGATTTGTAAGCAAATTGAAACCCCCTTGAAAACCACCTGCAAATCGGTCATGTGACCACCACCACCACTCCACCGAACAATCATTTTAGGGTAGATCCAAATAGAAAGGATTGGCTTGTGTGACTACCACTACCACACCGACGGTAAATCATTTTATGGCCGCCGAAAAATGATGGATTTTGTGGTTGTTCCAGAGAGAAATAGTGTTTTGTGATCCCCATCGCCGGAAAATCGATCATTTTATGGTTGCCGGTGGGACGTCGACTTCTCGGAGAAGAACGAGATGGATTTAGAAAGGGTTTTTTTTTCACAAGTGGTCCCACAAATATATAAATATTTATTTAATATTTAATTGTTATTATTAATAAAATGGGTAATTTTGTCATTTCATACCCACTTAACTGCGAAAACTAACGGCCATCCACTCTAGGGACTATCCGAGTAACAATTTGACAAACCACGGAGAGCATGGGTGTAATTTTCAAAAGTTGAGGACTAAAGGTGAAATTTCACCAAACCACATGGACTATCAGTGGATTTTACTCTAACAAAATATTGAAAACCTCATATACAAATTTCAGACCAATTGGCAATTTAGGGGGTGTTTGGGGTTGGGTTTTGAAAATAGATTATGCGTTTTGAATAATCAGAATCAGATAATTAACTGTAACAAAACGTGATGTTAAAAAATAGTGTTTGGATTTGATTATGTTGCTTGATATCACAATAATCAGATAATCAACTATTTGAGTGTTTGGTAAATATATATATTTAAAAAAAATAAACAAGTGAAAATCCTTTTCTAAACGTAAATAATCAATTTTTGGAAAATTGCGTGTTGTTGCAGTAGGGGGAGATGCTTTTGGAAAACTGTGTTTTGTAACTTTCTAAAAACAAATAATCAGTTTTTTAATTTTTTTACCCAAACACTTAAAACTAATTATTTACGATTTCAAAACTCAATAATTTAAAAATCTCCTTCAAAACTCACTCACAAATACCCTCTTACTCTACTTTTAATGTGTGATTCTCATTCTTAACCAAAACAAAGACTTGAATAGGACAAAGTAGTTATCAAGTAACACGCTTCATTACACACGCCATGTAAACTTCAGTCCCAGCTCGCAGAAATATACTGGATGATGTCTGTAACGTCTTTCTCTATCGACATATATATATTCTTTCAATCACTACCCAATTTCATATCCATAATCAAACTTCATTTCATTTATCAATCTCAAATTATTACTTAGGGCTCCAATTCCTGCGTAATCAATCAATCATCAATGGTTATAATTACCGAGACTGCTTTACAGTTTGCATTCAATGAATTCTTGATGGTAGTTGTAGCGCAATCTACACAAACAGCCAGATTCAAAACCCCTCTCAAACGCCTTCAAAATACCCTACAAAGCATCCAGCCCGTACTTCATGAAAGCTGGAGGGTGAGTCGTCCTCAAAAAGAGATCATAGTATTTATCTCTTATCTAAAGAGAGAGAAAAGGCTCGTTCTCAAAACCTCCACCATCACTTGTCGGAATAAGTACCAAAAATGTCTTCATTCAAATAAACTGATGCGGTTGAACAACCACCTCGTGAAATTCTTCCAGACCGAATTGCAGGTGCGAATTGCGAGGATTCCGATCGAAATTGATGATTTAGAAGACAAAGTGGATCAACTGCTTCCAGCTTTTACTAATCATGTAAGTGTTGGCTTCAACTGGCATCTTGAAGAATTCACATTGGATATAAGGAGTCAAAATTACTCAATACCAGAGTCCATTAACAGAATGGGCCAACTTAAGGTTTTAACTATAAAAGGAAATTGTGATCATAATTCTAAACTGCATAATCTTTCATCGTTAGCCTGTTTACCCAGTCTAACAACTATTAGATTCGAGCATGTTTCGGTTCCCTCTCTTCAGCCCATCTTTGCATTGAGAAATCTAAAACAGCTTTCTTTTGTTATGTGTGAGATTGGTGATGCTTTCATGAGTTTTACCACTGAGTCAAATTATAACATGCTACCGAATCTCACGCATCTCGAATTCGATATGTGCTATGATCTCAAACAACTGCCATCATGGCTTTGTAATCTAGCTCGTCTTCAGATTCTAAGCATCACTAACTGTCATGAGCTTTATGCTCTTCCTAAAGGGTTAGGGGGTTTGTCGAATCTTGAAAGCTTGAGTCTGCATTGCTGTACGAAGCTACAAGAGTTGCCTGAGTCGATTGGAAGTTTGCATAGTCTGAGTTCCATTGATATGTCTGATTGTTTGAGTATAAGTGTGCTGCCTGAAGAAATAGGTGAACTGTGTGGCCTGCGAGTGCTTAAGATGAACGGTTGTACGGGGCTGCAACAATTGCCATTGTCCACGAGTGAATTGTCGCAGTTGGAAGAAGTGGTATGTGATGAAGACACGTCGTATTTGTGGATGGATTTTGAAAGTGATCTTCATAATGTGAAGATAGATCTTGTTGAAGATGATAGATTAGAAACTTTTATGAAAATTGTGTGTTAAGCTTCATCAAACTACTGGTGAATATTTCAACTTGTAACATTGTAACCTTTGTTTTTCAATTTGTATTTTTTTTATTCATATACTATCTATGCTAAATATTGTTTGCCCCTTGCTATCTCTATGCTTACTAATCCCAGTAGGGATGACAATTGTGTTTGGTTGGTGGTATAAGAGATTCAAGAAGTAAATGTAAAAGTGTATTTACTAGCTCAAAGGAATACGGAGGTATAGCAACCGTTACACAGGGGCATCTAGCAAACTATATAATGACAGGACTATATATATTACTCCTAACGGATAAACTATGAACCTGAACACGACCCATATATTTATTTGTGCTAAAAGTCTTCAACCCTAACTCGGATTGGCGAGTTCTAAATTGGGGGTAATAAAGTTGTAAACGTGTTGATGGCTTTGCCATAATATACATATACTTTTTATTCTAAATATAAATAGGTTGATGGGTCGCCATGTTGTTTTTGTACATTTAAACATGTCAACTCAAATATGCCCCGTTTAATGTATCAACTGAACTAAACTTGTTTATTAAACTAGACATGACAACTGAAAACCTAATTGCTTTTGTGTCTTGTTCGCATCACGTTTCAATCTCTTAATTTTGTGTAATCAAAGGAGAATGCCAGCTGTGCCGAGGTGTTCGGGAGAGGTGAGGGTTGGCTCCTCGACCAGACGCAAGGTGACCTTTGTGATCAGGCACAAACGAGGTAAGCACTTTGGTTCAGACACAATAGAGGCGAGGTGAGCACCATGATTCGGGCCAGATGCGCCATATTTTATTAGGTATGTATGAACTTCTGAAATCAATATATCAAATTTAACTTAATTTGGTACCAACAATCTACTTAGATCAACACATAGGAAAAACTCAGTTTTATAAACATCTGCACTTAATAAATCACATTGATAACCCCCTTTATTGACCATATTAGCTTCTTTTGACTAAAACCAGTAAAAATAGGCTCAATTAGCTTTCCAACCATATAAAGAACACCTCAAATGGATACTCGGTTGATTTTATATGATTTTTACAATATATGGTAAGTGCTTTATCAAAACTTGTACAGCACCAATCCCCCCCACCCAAATTTGATCTTGTTCTAAAGTACATACATTACAATCTAGAACCAAGATCGTAACAAATAAAGGTCAAGTAAAAGAATCCCTAAATTAATAATCATAAAAACCTCAACTGTTGAAAATCACTTAAGCAACAAAACAAATATCTTAACTCAAAATAAATCTAATTTAAAAAAATTAAAAAGATTAATAGGATATTAAAGTTGTTTTAGCATTTTACTATTAGTTGAATCGAATATTTTTTGTAACACGGGTGTTCATAAACCGTCAAAACCAATCAAATCTCCAACCATAAAACGTCAGCCGGTTTGAAGTAAGTTAGTTTTGTATTTTTTAAACCGTAGTTACCGGTTTGGCCAAAAATGTCACACCCCCAAAATCCACACGCGGAGTACCACCGCTTGGAGGCGTGACGTGACCAGGATCAAGCCATCAATCATATCAAACACAGTGTATAATAGTTTAAGTTATTCATAAAACCCAATTCAATACGATTGATGTTCAAACCAACTTTGTTTAAGTAGCGGAAGCGTGTAAGTAAAACTCAACGTAAATAATAATGTATGAAATGTCATAAGTGTTTAGCAAGCATTCTCGATCCACTGCTCACAACGACCTGCTCCTTCCCAGTGCAAGCTCCATAAGTACCTAAGGTCCTGCAAGGCATGCAGCAGAGAGTCAACAACTAGTTGAGCGAGTTCACAGAAAGTAAATGCGTAATAGTAAGTTCATGAGTATCAGGTGGCTCTACTGGGCCGATATAGGTTTCTATTGGTGGGGGCTTCCCATGTTATTAATCCACTAGACTATGCGTTACCATAAGTGTTCTACATATCCCGAGAACAGTAATACGTACAATTTACGTAGGATTTACGTAAGTATCCTTCACAACCGAGGATAGGGGTACGTGGGCGTTTACGTAGGTTTTACGTAAGTGCCTGACACAACCAAGGCAGTAGTGAGTATCCGTTCACGTAGGTTTTACGTGAGTGTCCTTCGCAGCCTGAGGACAGGGAGTAACTTAGGTATACGTAGGTTTTACGTATGTGTCCTGCACAACCGAGGACGATGGTATGGTAGTCTAGTAACAGTGTTCGTATGAATCTATTCAACCTTATCCTTTCAATCCCATTCCCAACACCCCGGGAATCCCATGCCTTGGTAAGAGTGTGAACTCACCTTGGGTTTGCTCGGCAGATACACAAAGTTCGGTTAAGCTATATAGTGATCAACCACGTCCTAGCATGGTTATCATACAAGTCAGGTTCGTATTCGAATATAGCACATAGGTTCTACACGTATTGTGGCAAATGTAATCATGGCATGCACAAGTATTCATAGCAGTCCAATAGCAGACACGTAAACAAGTTCAAGTATCCGGCCCAATCAATTGGGCTCGTGACAGTGCAAGTCCAAACAGTGTGCATGTGTAGCTGGTCTCGAGTCGAGACTAGGGATCTCGAGTCGCAACAAAAGGAGGTCTCGACTTGTGCCTAAATCACTCGAGACTAGGTGGTCGCGAGTCAGGTCTCGAGTCGCAACGGGACTCGCAAATGCAAGTCTCGGGTTGTCATGATCAGGTCGAGATCACACGGTCTCGAGTCGCAACCGGACCCGCAACCGTGGTCTCGGTTTGTGTTGTTTGTGTTGATAAGGTGGTCTCGAGTCGAGACTGAGGGTTCTCGACTCGCAACCCCGGGTCGAGACAACGTGTAACAGATTTCCATCTTTTGCAGCTCAATCAATTCCTAAATATCAGCAAACATCTTGGCAATTTCGAAAAACAGATCAATCAACACAATATCCAAACATACGGTTAACCTAATATCGATCAAACAGGCCATCACAACATGAACTCGTATGAACCCTAATCCAATCAACATGAACAATATTCACATGAAGAATGATCTATCCATTTATATGAACATGTAACCGAGAAATCAACATAACCCGATGCACATATTTGAGCCGACTATCATGAACATCATCATTAACAATTAGAATTAGATAACATCACAGCAGTTTAACAAGCATCGCCAAATTGGTTCTTGGTTATTCTCATGCAAATCCAATCTTACAAGATTATCGAAATTAGTTTACAACATCAATAATCGTATATCATCCAAGACATGTGAAATCACATAGCATAACCACTAATGACCAAAACACTAACCGGATGTAAGGGATTTGGAACCAGTAGGGTCTCGGGTGAACAAGGGGGTTTTCCGCCGGCTTCAAGACTTCGAGAGAGGGAGAGAGGTATTAGGGTTGATGTGTGTTTGTGGTTTTACCAATTATGAGAGTCAAAACCCACCTAATGGGTATGTGTATTCGCAAAAGGGTAAGTGGGCCGAACCCTTCACCCGGGTTGCCTTGGTCTCGAGTCATGCATAGTGGGCCGAATGGGTTTGTGAAATCGAGCAAATGTTGTGCGGTTCGAGTTCAAGTAACATACATACAATCATTTAATTCGTAACATACAAAAGAAACACATATCACGTAAACATGCATTTATTCAATTAGGGTAGCTCACGCAAATACGTAACGTTACAAGATAGGTCTAAGGTACGAGTTGTCACATTATCCCCAACTTAAAAGAAATTTCGTCCCAAAATTTGGCATGCGTTTACTGAGGAAGCTAGGTAAGTTGTATTGTTCACTGGTTTTCCTGGGGTGTCACATCCTCCCCCCGTTGATCTGGAATTTCGTCCCGAAATTCCGCAGTAGTAGCTTCAGCCTCAGTAGTAGTTGCATTGGTTCTGAATAACTGGGGGTACTTTTCTGTCATCTGGTCTTCGCGTTCCCAGGTGTACTCTGGGCCACGTCTGGAGTTCCAACGAACTCGGACAAGAGGGATTCTCTTGTTTTTGAGGACCTTCACATCCCGGTCCGTAATTTTAACTGGTTCCTCGACGAACTGCAACCGCTCGTCGATAGTGAGTTCCTTAAAAGGAATTATGAGGGTCTCATCTGACAGGCACTTCTTCAGATTCGACACGTGAAATACATTGTGAACTGCGCCGAGTTCAGCTGGTAAGTTTAGCTTGTAGGCCACCTTGCCTATTTTCTCAATGATCTCGAACGGTCTGACATACCGCGGATTTAGTTTGCCCCGTTTGCCAAAACGAACCACACCCTTCCAGGGTGAGACTTTGAGTAAAACCCGGTCCCCGACCTGAAATTCCAATGGCTTTCTACGCTTGTCCGCGTAGGCTTTCTGACGGTCGCGTGCTGCCGCCATGCGTTGTCGTATCTGCGCAATCTTTTCTGTGGCGTCCACTACAATCTCTAGACCCGTGATCTGACTATCCCCCACCTCTGCCCAACAGAGAGGTGACCGGCATTTACGCCCGTACAATGCCTCGAATGGAGCGGCTTGTATGCTGGTGTGATAACTATTATTGTACGAGAACTCCACCAAAGGAAGGTGCTTTTCCCAGCCGTTGCCGAAATCAATAACACATGCCCGAAGCATGTCTTCAAGAGTTTGGATCGTTCGCTCAGACTGCCCATCTGTCTGAGGGTGATAAGCTGTGCTCATGTCTAATCGTGAGCCGAAAGATTTGTGCATCGCTTGCCATAGCTCTGACGTGAATCGTGCATCCCGATCCGAAATGATGGAGGTGGGCACCCCGTGCCTCGAAACAACTTCTTTGAGATAGATGTCTGCGAGAGTGGAGAACTTATCCGTTTCCTTTATAGCTAGAAGTGTGCAGACTTGGTGAGTCGATCCACGATTACCCATATGGTATCATTCCCACGCTGGGATCTGGGTAAGCCTGTAACAAAATCCATGGAAATTTCTTCCCATTTCCATTGCGGTATCTTGGGTTGCTGAAGTAGGCCCGCTGGTTTCTGATACTCCACTTTGACTCTTGCACATGTCAAACACTTTCCGACGTAAGTAGCGATGGGGGCCTTCATGCTAGGCCACCAATACGTGGTTCTGATGTCATGGTACATTTTATCCGAGCCTGGATGTACCGAGTAGCGAGACTTGTGTGCTTCATCCATCACAAGTTCTCGTAAGCCGCCATAAAGTGGGACCCAAATACGCCCCGTTACATAGTAGGCACCGTCTTCCTTTTGTTCCATTCGTTGCCTTGAGCCGCGTAAGGCTTCAGCCCTTACGTTTTCTGGTTTCAATGCTTCTACCTGAGCATCTCGTATCTGTGCAGGAAGACTAGACTGAATCGTAAGCTGTAGCGCTCGCACTCGCTTAGGTAGGGTGTCCTTTCGACTGAGGGCATCAGCCACAAAATTGGCTTTGCCTGGATGGTACTTGATGGCGCATTCGTAATCGTTCAGTAGTTCAACCCATCGACGTTGACGCATGTTCAATTCCTTCTGCTTGAAGATATGCTCGAGACTCCTGTGATCGGTGTAAATTGTGCACTTGGTACCGTACAGGTAGTGTCGCTATATCTTGAGCGCAAAAACAACAGCTCCCAGCTCTAAATCGTGCGTCGTGTAATTTCATTCATGTATCTTAAGTTGGCGCGAAGCGTAAGCAATAACCTTGTCGCGCTGCATTAACACACATCCAAGACCCTGGATGGATGCATCACAATAGACCACAAAATCGTCCGTGCCCTCTGGCAATGAGAGGATAGGTGCACTGCAAAGCCTATCCTTTAGGTGCTGAAAAGCAGTTTCCTGCGTGTTGCCCCAACGGTAGGTGACACCCTTCTGTGTCAGTAGTGTAAGCGGCTGAGCGAATTTCGAGAAATCCTTGATAAACCGTCTGTAGTACCCCGCCAAACCCAAAAATTGGCGTATTTCCGTTGGTGTACTTGGTGCAGGCCAGTTCCTGATCGAATCTACTTTGGATGGATCGACATGAATCCCATCCCTGTTCACTACATGGCCTAAGAAGTGGACTTCACGAAGCCAGAAGTCGCATTTTGAAAATTTAGCGTACAGTTGTTCCTTCCGAAGGAGTTCCAAAATAAGTCGTAAATGTTGCTCGTGTTCCTCCTGACTCTTGGAGTAGATCAGAATGTCGTCGATGAAGACAATGACGAACTTGTCAAGATAGGGTTTGCACACCCTGTTCATAAGGTCCATAAATACGGCAGGCGCGTTCGTTAACCCGAACGGCATGACAAGAAACTCGTAGTGACCGTAGCGAGTTCTGAATGCGGTTTTGGAGACGTCCTCATCCCGGACTCTCAGCTGATGATACCCTGACCTTAAGTCTATCTTGGAGTAGTAACACGACCCTTGCAACTGGTCGAATAAGTCATCTATGCGTGGAAGAGGATAACGGTTCTTCACCGTTACCTTGTTCAGTTCACGGTAGTCGATGCACATTCTGAACGTACCGTCTTTCTTTTTCACGAAAAGTACTGGAGCTCCCCAAGGCGATGAGCTCGGACGAATAAAGCCCTTTTCCAAGAGCTCTTATAGCTGCTTCGACAGTTCTTCTAGTTCTGATGGAGCTAGACGATATGGTGCGCGAGCTATGGGTGCCGCTCCTGGAGCGAGCTCGATTTGAAATTCGACCTGACGATGAGGCGGTAATCCAGGTAAATCTTCAGGAAACACCTGAGGGTAGTCGCGTACAACTGGAATATCCTCCAGTTTCTTTTCCTTCACTGATGCATCTGAAACGAGTGCCAAGATTGCGGTGTGACCCTTCCGCAGACATTTCTGAGCCTTCAAGAAAGAGATGATGCCAACCACAGCACCACTCTTGTCGCCTTGGACTTCGAGAGGTTCTCGACCAGTACGAGGAATGCGAATGATCTTCTCACTGCATAAGATTTCAGCCTGATGCTGGGATAACCAATCCATCCCAATAACGATATCAAAACTTCCCAAGGCTATGGGAATAAGGTCGATCGAGAATGTTTGACCGGCTAAGACGATACTACAGCCCCTGACTATTTGCATGGCTTCTAAACTCTTACCATTAGCTAGTTCTACGACGTGTTTGGTGTTTAGAGGTGTTGATGTACGTTTTAACAATTTACCCATTTTCAAAGACATGTAACTTGTATCCGCACCCGAATCAAACAAAGCAGTAACATAAATGTTGTCAAGAAGAAACTTACCCATAACGACGTTGGGATCATTCCTGGCATCACCCTGCCCCAACACAAACGCGCGACCCCTTGCTTCATTGCCGTTGTTGTTGTTTCCCCCGTTGTTGTTGCCATTGCCCAGATTGTTGTGATTGTTGTTGTTCTGGTTCCTGTTTAGCTGAGGGCAGTGCCTTTTGAAGTGACCTTCTGCACCACAATGAAAACATCCCTTGTTGCCCTGCTGTTGATTCTGCTGTGCTTGTGGCTGCTGCTGATTCTGATTCGCAGGCCGAGGGCTTCTACAATCCTTGGCCTCATGACCCATCTTGAGGCATCTTTGGCAGCGACCCTTGTTACACTGGCCACTGTGGTGTCTGTTGCAATTGTTACACTTTGGGAGGTTCCCTCGATATCCGCCCTGCCTGTGGCTACCTGAAGAGTGCTGGCTGGGACTCTGATAACTGTCAGTCTTTCGCTGCTGGGCCTGAGACTGAACTGAAGCTGATCCCTTGCTGGAATCCCCATCCCATTTTCTCTTGCTGTCACTGGGAGTAGTAGGAGTAGCTGAAGTAGTAACGGTAGCAGTAGCGCTGATACGTTTAGGCAGTCTGTTCTGATCCACTGCCTGGTCTGTGATGCGGTGAGCGAGGCGTTGAATAGCCTGGATGTTATCAAGATTAGCCGAAGTAACATGGCTCTGGATCTCTGGCGCCAACCCTTTTTGATACAACTCAATGCGCTTAACTGGAGGGTCCACCATAGTTGGACACAGCACGGCCAGTTCGTTTGACCTTTTAGTGTAAGCTTCAATTTCCGATCCAGTCATCTTCAGATGGTACAACTCATCTTCCAACTTGTGAATGTCTTCCCGAGTGCAGTACTCTCTCTTGATCAGTTCCTTGAAATCATTCCAGGGTGTGGCGTTAGCAGCTGCCAACCCTAAGATATGAACTTGGGCGTTCCACCAAGTTAGTGTTATTCCTTCTAGCGTGCCAGTGGCGTATTTCACCCTGCGAGCCTCAGGGCATTCACACATCTCGAACACAGACTCGAGCTTTTCAAACCAGTGGAGGAGTCCAACCGCCCCTTCTGTGCCACTAAATGTACTTGGACGACAGTCCATGAAGTTCTTGAAAGTGCAGACTGGTTGCTGTGCTGGTTGACCTATTGTGTACGAATAGGACAAAGTTTAAACACAAGAGCTAGCTTAAGAGTGTAGGATCTAAAGATCCTAGTGTGTGCTATGACTACAGGATATACCTCCTGCTTGGGCGGCTGCAAGTGCCGCAGCAACTTGAGCTTGAACGAGAGCCTCTAGCTGGGCTTGAGTCATGTTAATTCGTCCAGACATGATCTTCATTGTAAAAGTAGCGTAAGTGAGAATGGTTCGCGAGTAGGGCGATGACAGAAAAGCGTAAGCACGTAGGTATTCTCATGTAATAAAGTCATGTGTATCTAAGCGTAATACGAGCAAAGTTCTATATAGTTCTAGCATGCAGGTAATAAACATAAACCTTATTACCTAGGATGTCGAGTCTTGCACGTGGAGCGAAGCGTCGTTGTGGATCGTTGAGAGCACTGTTCTGGTTATAGTCTGGTTTTAATAAAACGTTTCCCATATTAAAACCGAGTTCTCTATAACCAATGGCTCTGATACCAATCTGTCACACCCCCAAAATCCACACGCGGAGTACCACCGCTTGGAGGCGTGACGTGACCAGGATCAAGCCATCAATCATATCAAACACAGTGTATAATAGTTTAAGTTATTCATAAAACCCAATTCAATACGATTGATGTTCAAACCAACTTTGTTTAAGTAGCGGAAGCGTGTAAGTAAAACTCAACGTAAATAATAATGTATGAAATGTCATAAGTGTTTAGCAAGCATTCTCGATCCACTGCTCACAACGACCTGCTCCTTCCCAGTGCAAGCACCATAAGTACCTAAGGTCCTGCAAGGCATGCAGCAGAGAGTCAACAACTAGTTGAGCGAGTTCACAGAAAGTAAATGCGTAATAGTAAGTTCATGAGTATCAGGTGGCTCTACTGGGCCGATATAGGTTTCTATTGGTGGGGGCTTCCCATGTTATTAATCCACTAGACTATGCGTTACCATAAGTGTTCTACATATCCCGAGAACAGTAATACGTACAATTTACGTAGGATTTACGTAAGTATCCTTCACAACCGAGGATAGGGGTACGTGGGGGTTTACGTAGGTTTTACGTAAGTGCCTGACACAACCGAGGCAGTAGTGAGTATCCGTTCACATAGGTTTTACGTGAGTGTCCTTCGCAGCCTGAGGACAGGGAGTAACTTAGGTATACGTAGGTTTTACGTATGTGTCCTGCACAACCGAGGGCGATGGTATGGTAGTCTAGTAACAGTGTTCGTATGAATCTATTCAACCTTATCCTTTCAATCCCATTCCCAACACCCCGGGAATCCCATGCCTTGGTAAGAGTGTGAACTCACCTTGGGTTTGCTCGGTAGATACACAAAGTTCGGTTAAGCTATATAGTGATCAACCACGTCCTAGCATGGTTATCATACAAGTCAGGTTCGTATTCGAATATAGCACATAGGTTCTACACGTATTGTGGCAAATGTAATCATGGCATGCACAAGTATTCATAGCAGTCCAATAGCAGACACGTAAACAAGTTCAAGTATCCGGCCCAATCAATTGGGCTCGTGACAGTGCAAGTCCAAACAGTGTGCATGTGTAGCTGGTCTCGAGTCGAGACTAGGGATCTCGAGTCGCAACAAAAGGAGGTCTCGACTTGTGCCTAAATCACTCGAGACTAGGTGGTCACGAGTCAGGTCTCGAGTCGCAACGGGACTCGCAAATGCAGGTCTCGGGTTGTCATGATCAGGTCGAGATCACACGGTCTCGAGTCGCAACCGGACCCGCAACCGTGGTCTCGGTTTGTGTTGTTTGTGTTGATAAGGTGGTCTTGAGTCGAGACTGAGGGTTCTCGACTCGCAACCCCAGGTCGAGACAACGTGTAACAGATTTCCATCTTTTGCAGCTCAATCAATTCCTAAATATCAGCAAACATCTTGGCAATTTCGAAAAACAGATCAATCAACACAATATCCAAACATACGGTTAACCTAATATCGATCAAACAGGCCATCACAAGATGAACTCGTATGAACCCTAATCCAATCAACATGAACAATATTCACATGAACAATGATCTATCCATTTATATGAACATGTAACCGAGAAATCAACATAACCCGATGCACATATTTGAGCCGACTATCATGAACATCATCATTAACAATTAGAATTAGATAACATCACAGCAGTTTAACAAGCATCACCAAATTGGTTCTTGGTTATTCTCATGCAAATCCAATCTTACAAGATTATCGAAATTAGTTTACAACATCAATAATCGTATATCATCCAAGACATGTGAAATCACATAGCATAACCACTAATGACCAAAACACTAACCGGATGTAAGGGATTTGGAACCAGTAGGGTCTCGGGTGAACAAGGGGGTTTTCCGCCGGCTTCAAGACTTCGAGAGAGGGAGAAAGGTATTAGGGTTGATGTGTGTTTGTGGTTTTACCAATTATGAGAGTCAAAACCCACCTAATGGGTATGTGTATTCGCAAAAGGGTAAGTGGGCCGAACCCTTCACCCGGGTTGCCTTGGTCTCGAGTCATGCATAGTGGGCCGAATGGGTTTGTGAAATCGAGCAAATGTTGTGCGGTTCGAGTTCAAGTAACATACATACAATCATTTAATTCGTAACATACAAAAGAAACACATATCACGTAAACATGCATTTATTCAATTAGGGTAGCTCACGCAAATACGTAACGTTACAAGATAGGTCTAAGGTACGAGTTGTCACAAAAAATTTCTGTCGAAACCATCTGAGTTAGGCTGTGAAAAACCTTAGCTTGTAATTATCCTTGTATGCGTTTGATGATTCTAAATTTACCATTCTCTTTAGTAGGATCATTTTCATTATTCAAAATTGGGTTGCGGTGCAGCTTGTTGCTTGTTTAACTACCACTTGTTTATAAAAGTCGAGTTTTTTTTTTCCAAACTAGTGTTGGTGGAAAACTTATTTACCAAAAATGGATGATTTAAAACATATTTACCAAAATGAGTGTTTTTATGAAAACTTTCTTAATCTCACTCCTAATCTTGTTATTGGACAAATATTATTTCTAGTTAAAAATGTTTTTATAGAAAAGGTTAAGGAAAAAATATCTAATAAAATGTAGAAAATATATTGTTGAATTATGATATTGTATAATTTTTTTTTTGTATAAGCTTTATTTAACTATTCAATAAATATAAACACCCGTTTTTATAAATATTTTTCAAATCACCTATTTTGACAAATAAGTTTTCCACCCACACTAGTTTGGAAAAAAAAAAACTCTATAAAAGTCTCTTTACAATTTTTTGCACATAAAAAACCAACATACTTTACGTTTTGTCTCACAAAAGTCCTTCAACAGTTTTCTAAACATTAAAGGCCCTTAACAAGTTAAATTTGAACAAAATTATGATAGAAACATTTTTAAAACAACTTGCTACATGAAGTTATGTTTCAACTAGGGCTGTAAATGAACCAAACGTTCGGCGAACAGTTCGTGAACCCTTCGGCGGGAAGTTCGTTTGTGTTCGTTCGTTTATTAAACAAACGAACACGAACAATATATTTCGTTCGTGTAGTTAAATGAACAAAAATGAACATAGGTCGTGTTCGTTCGTTTATGTTCGTGAACGTTCGGTAACATGTTCGTTTGTGTTCGATAGTTCATTAGTGTTTTTAGTTTTTATATTTATTTAAATACTTCAAAATTCCGACAAATTAAATATCTAATAAGTGTCAGTGTATTATATATTTTGTTTGTGAACGATTGTTTGTGTTCGTTTGTTTCCATTTGTGTTCATGGAACATTAGTTTGGGCTCATCAACGTTCGTTGCCTAAAATTAACAAACAAACACAAACGAACACGAACAAGTTCATTTCCTTAACAAACGAACACGAAACATAAAATCTCGTTCGACAAGTGTTCGTGAACGGTTCGCAAACACATATATTTTTTGACAAACGAACACGAACAAGGTCTTGTTCGTGTTCGTTCAGTTCGTTTACAGCCCTAGTTTCAACCTAAGACATGTTTAAAAATCCACATGTTTGTCATAATATGTTCACATTAACATTTTTTTTTTGAACGGCAAATTTGGATCACTGGAGTATCATCGTGCCACCAGCGGAACCACCCGATCATATCCATCTCCATTAGACATAATGCCTATACACCAATTCAGGAGGAAACCCAATAAATATGGGAAAACCCCCTTGTGGGAATCGAACACAGAACCTATTGGTCCCAAAGCTTTATCCCACCCCCAAGATGCCACTAGGCTATAAAGCCATTGGCGTTCACATTTAACATGTGAATGGACTTTTATTTTCAAAAAGTTGTTGAGAGACTTTTGTGAAATAAAACACAAAAAGTATGTTGTTTTTTATGTTTAAAAATTGATTTTTATGTGTAAAAAATTGTTAAGAGACTTTTATAAGAAAAATAAGAAAGCATATTGGTTTTTTATGGTATTTACCCCAAAGAAAAAAAAAGTAAAGTATAACTTAATTATATATATTATTTTTATGACACATAAAATGTAATGATAGTACATGCATATTAAGACCACACGGTGTGGGTGTGAAAATCCGTTGTGGAAGCCAATCCACTAGGGACGGACCTATAGTGTTACAAGGGGTAACCTTCATTGCCCATTGACGCTCCGGTGGTAGTGTAAATTTTGAAAAAAAAATTGACGTTTTTTTTGTTTCGTTGCCGTTTTTTAAACGTTACCCTTTTTTAAACATTATCCCTATGCGGATTTTGTAGTTCCGCCACGGCAGTCCACGCCAAGCTAACAACCTCGTGTCTGGCGTGGCGCATGGCGTTGTGGTTGAGGCTTAAGGATCTCCATCGGCGTGGGGGCAAATATGTGGATGAAGTGGCAGCGTTTAATTTATGAGTGGATTTTAGGTTGATTTTAATTGTTTCATTTTTTTTTTCTTTTTTTATAAAAAACGCCACTTTCCACACCCTATTTCACTCCTCCCTTTTATTCCACCAAGCAACTTTTTTAACAATTAAATCAGGGACCATATTCGTTTTTTCTTGTCCCGTTCAACTCGCTTTTTTACTAGTCAATGGAAGTTTCAACCCAGTTTACAAGAATAATCCTCGTCGATGCCACGTAACGTCGTTACTTTTTTACTCGTCAATGTAAGTTTCAACCCAGTTTACAAGAATAATCCTCGTCCATGCTACGTAACGTCGTTACATCAGTAATTTTCTGTTAATTGCGGTATAGAGTATATAATATATATACATGTTCCTCCCCCTCTATATTCGTCACCAACACTATCTGCATTCTGAGTTCATTTCAATTCTTCAATCTCAAATTACTTTACGAAAATCTTATCAGACCACCAACTTCTGTGTGTAATCAGCCAACAATGGTTGTAGAAATTCAGACTGTGTTACGACAAGCATTCGAAGAAACACTGAAGGTAGTTGTAGCGGAAGCTATACAAATTGTCAGATTCAAAACCATTCTCAAACGCCTTGAAAGTACCTTAAAAAGTATCGAGCCGGTCTTTTACGAAAACTGGAGGTTGATGAAGGTGTTGGATCGTCCACAAAAAGAGACCTTCATGTTCATCTCTTATCTGAAGACAGGGAAAAAGCTCGTTCTCAAAAGTTCCAGTGTCACGTTTCAGAATAGGTACCAAATAATTCTTCATTCGTATAAGCTGATTCGGCTGAACAACGAGCTCGTTAGGTTCTTCCAGAAAGAATTGCAGGTAAATATTGCGATCGAAATAAATGAATGTTTCATGGATTTGGATTCACATCCTGGAGATGAAGCTTTCTCCTCAAATGGGTATGATCTAACCGCACCGCCTAAAGATGAAGAGTTGACATTGGATATAACGAGTCAAAATTACTCGCTACCAGAGTACATAAACAGAATGGACCAACTTAAGGTTTTAAGTATAACGGGCCGTTGTAATCATCCTTCCAAGCTACATAACCTTTCACCGATAGCGTGTTTACCCAACCTAACAACTATTAGATTCGAGCATGTGTCGGTTCCCTCTCTTCAGCCCATCTTTGCATTGAGGAATCTGAAACAACTCTCTTTTGTTATGTGTGAGATTAGTGATGCTTTGATGAGTATTACCACTTATAACATGCTACTGAATCTCACGCATCTCGAATTCGATATGTGCTATGATCTCAAAGAGCTGCCATCATGGATTTCTAATCTAGCTCATCTCCAGAAGCTAATCATAACCAACTGTCATGAGATTGATGTTCTTCCTAACGGGACAGGGGGTTTGTCGAATCTTGAAAGTTTGAGTCTGCATAGCTGCACGAAACTAAAAGAATTGCCTGCTTCGATTGGAAGTTTGCGTGGTTTGAGTTATATTGATATATCGGATTGTTTGAGTATAGGTGTGCTGCCTGAGGAAATAGGTGAACTGTGTGGCCTGCAAGTGCTTAAGATGAATGGTTGTACAGGGCTGCAAGAATTGCCAGTGTCCACAAGCGAATTGTCGGGGTTGGAAGAGGTGATATGTGATGAAGAGACGTCGTATTTATGGATGGAATTTGAAAGTGATCTTCCTAATTTGAAGATAAATGTTGTTGAAGATGATAGATCAGAAACTTTTATGAAAATTGTGCAGTAAGTTTATGACAAAAAAGGCTTTGGATAATATGTATTAGTTATAATTTATTGTATACGTAATATTTATTCTAATTATCATTATCATAAATAAAGTTATGAATCAATTAATATTTTTTAAGGTATCTTGATTGTATTTGTATAGTTGGTAAATAATACTCACTGCTACGTGGTACTATTGTTGTGTATATTTAATCTAGGTGTTACTTGTATGTTATGTTAAGAGAGTTATTATAATTGATCTTATCTAAGTAATAAATTGTAACTAATAAACCTATCTAATACTTACTGTTATATATGATCTGATGAATAAAAATCATCAACCCTTGCCTAAACACATGTAAAATTGTGTAACCTATTTATCTAAATGGATCAAACGGGCTGACAGGTTCCAAATGTGTTGCAGTTAAGTTGTAATCGGGATTGGTAGTTGATCTTATAAAGATAAAACTTTTATTTTAATTTTAAACGAGTTGATTGGCTGATGTTTAAGAAACAAGTTAAACTAGTTAACCCGAACAATACCAATTCAATTAATGGATTATATTGGTTATACATAATACATGAGCTAAAACCTGATTACTTTTGTGATCCTTGTAGTGTGTTATACGTTTAGTGTTTTCTCCAGGTGTACAATGTTGGTTAACCAGGGACTCGGTCAATCAAAAAGGGTTAACCATAAGTCCATAACCGATAATCGTTTAACCGTGGTTAAGGTTATGGTTCGGTATCCTAGTAATGGGTATATACATAAGAGAGAAGGTGATACTGCAATTTGCGGAACCCAACTCTACGGGCCTATTTAATGGGCCAATATGAGCCCGCTTGACATTAAGGCCTTAAACTAGTCATGAAACATAACATGGGAGTCAATGTCAACAACTAACTTAAGAATTGACCCTAAATATATGATTCAATTAAAACTTGATTATTTACTGAAACTTATTTATTTTATCAATATTAATTATACTCGTTTACATAAATAGAAACAATATTGATTTACATAAGAATCACATAGAACAATGTCGAGAGGATTGAGGCCGAATTATGCCGACTTTGTGCCTTCAACCTTGTTACAACACCTAAGCTTTTTTCATTGACAACATAAGGAATAACTTTATAGCGTAATTAACGATCAAATCATAAATTATTAGAGGAAAATTACAAAATTGTAGTTTGTCTCCTTAGCATCCGCTCGCTATCATAATAATTCGTCACAACTCACAACTTGACTTATTACCTTATCACCCAAAATATACTTAGAAGGAAAGCAAACAACAACAATGCTTTATAAGGATCACAACTTTGTGACTTTGTTGGTATTCAAAACCAAAATAGTGCAAAAGACGAAACGATGTTCAACTTCCTTTGTATCATACAAAAATTACTATCACATACTTAGTAGATACTTAGTAGTTGTCGATTTGGACGTCTCGTAGCTTTAAAAGTAGCTACATGCAAAAAAGATGTCTTTTAGGTAAATGCCGGAAAAAGTAATGCAAGATACGAATAAAAAGTTGTCAAAATAATAGCAACAAAGCCGCTTAAATAAATCTTTTTTTTTTCTTATGTAGTCTAGAAGATATTAGTAAGAGTTGTAATCCAAGAATAACATATTTGTGTTGGATATGTGAGATTTACCCCTTCCTTTAGTTATTAAACTTAATAAAAGATACTTTTACGAATCTTATAATGATAACTAAAACACCATCCTGGAGGGTGTGGTGTTGAGTGTTGACAAACACTCACCCCCCACCCCCCACCCCTACCCGCGTGACACCTCCCACAGCCTCTCCACACCCCCCGATAACACCCTGCCTTAGGAGTAGGATTAGATTGCTGCTTAAAAGAAAACAGAAAACACTAAAATAAATGTGCTATACTGTTGCATTACTTTTCTACAAAAATATATTAGTAATGCACACTGATTGAAACCTATCAAAAGTCAGCTGAAATTTGTTAACATTTAGAGATTTAGGTAAAGAAAAAAAAAGTGAATGCATCTATCTTAAATCGTCAAAATCCATTTTATGTTAGAGATCTAGCTAAATTAACAAGTGAATACATGAATTTAAAAGAGAAATTAGATTTTAATAATCCCACTTAGAGGTGGTTGGCCATTGACAATCCCACATTTCAAGTATTTTTCTCTCACTGTATCTCCGTTAAAAAGAACTTAACGGAGTTAAGTTTTTTTCGAATTGCAAACTAATGTTTTAGAGATTTTGATCAGAACGAGGATACGAGTCAATTGATGTAAAATTTACCTCGAAATAGTGCTCCAAACGACGAAACCCGTGCTTCAATTCGAGTGTTTAAACTTCCAATTAACAAAAATCAAGCCGTTTGAGGTACCGTTTCGAGGTAAGTTTTACATCTATCGACTCATAATGTCATTATGATCAAAAGCCCTAAAACATCAGTTTGTAATTCGAAAAAAAAACTTAACTCCGTTAATTTTTTTAACGAAGATATAGTGAGAGAAAAATACTTAAAAGATGGGACTGCCAATGATAATGTTCAAAGAAGAGAGCGACCAACCACCTCTAAGTGAGATTATTAAAATTCAATTTCCCAATTTAAAATCGTCACTTCATTTTGGTGTTTACAACATTTTAAACCATTCATAGTCTTAAATTATTATTATTATTATTATTATTATTATTATTATTATTATTATTATTATTATTATTATTATTATTATTATTATTATTATTATCATCGTAATAATATTATTATATTAATCCGTAAAATAAACAAAAATTGTAACCCAACTAAGCTAATTATAAGAAAAATTAAAAACAATGACTTGTTACAACGTACAATATCGACGTTAATAAAAGCATACTATTCATATCCGTCCTATTCTATCACCTCTACTTTCAAATAGAGAAATTACGACACTAATAAAAGCATACCAAGTACATCCCTCTTGTTTTACCACCTCTATTTTCAAATAAAGAAACAACACTAATGAAAGAATGTCAAGCAAACGCAAACGCAAACACAAATCGAAATCAACCCCTCCATATTGTTATTCAAAATAGACATATTGACAATATTCCCAATGGGAAAACTCAAATGCAATCAAGTAGTTGCCATTAGCATTTTGGACCCAAAATGCTTTGCATCAAGAACATATGAAACATCAAGTAAAAATAAACAAGGAAACAGAGTAGTAGGATGCACCTAAATTTTAACAAAGTACATATAGAAGGGTTGTTTTCAAATTCCAATTAAATTTTTTCAATCTCCCTCCAAATCAGGCTTCATAATTTCATGGTCCAAATCTTATTATCTTCAAGATTTGTTCCACAAGATGGTGGTCTCAGCAATCATGGAAGTCACCACATATGGGTCCATGTTAGAAGCGGGCCTTCGGTCCTCGAAGTACCCTTTCCCCTCTTTTTCAGTGTCCCTCCCGACCCGAATAGATGCCCCACGATTTGCTACACCCTGCAATAATAAATAAAAACACAAAAATCAAATATTTTCACAACAAAAAATGTATTAAATTGTTTAATTGTTTATGTGACATGATTGATGTATGTACCCATAGGAAAGTATTGATATCGGCTGTTTCATGGCGACCAGTGAGACGTCGTTCATTTCCTTCGCCATAAGCCGCAATGTGCTCTTTGTGCTTCAAACCCATCTTCTCGATGGCCTTCTTGATCACTTCGTATCCGCCTTCGTCCCTCATGGACTTTGTGCTGAAAGATCGCGATTATGAATCTATGATTAGAACGAACATAAAAATTATGAATCAAATTTATCTCAAATCTTGATTCGTCATAGAACACCTGTAGTTCGTGTGAGCACCAGCCCCGTTCCAGTCACCCTGTTCACAATTGAATCTTAAATACCGGATTCTCGCACCCATTCATAAACATGAGCAAGACTTGAAAGTTATAGAAAACTAACCGGAATTGGCTTGGGGTCGAATGAAACAACCACTCCAGCAATCTCAGTAATCCTCTGAATAAAGCGAAATTCGAATGTCAAGAATTCAAGATTGCCATTGAAGTATATGTCAAGAAAACGAAAACAAGACAGTAATTCAAACTACCTCTAGAATGTAACGAGCTACCCACAATTCGTCACCCGCAGAGATACCTACAGACGGTCCAACTTGAAACTCCCACTGTATAGTAACATGAAAATGCAGTTTTAGTGTTTATTAGGGTTAGACATGGCAAAATGGGAGACGGGTCGGGTCGATATGTTCTGAAAACGTACCTGACCGGGCATGACCTCACCATTGATGCCACTAATGTTGATACCGGCATAAAGGCAAGCCTTATAATGTGAATCAACGATATCACGTCCGAAAGCTTTATCAGCACCAATACCGCAGTAGTATGGCCCCTAAATTGAATTTTATCATAAACATCAAGTTAAACAAGACAAACATTAATTAATTAATTAATTAATTAGTTCGTGTGCATTTTTTAGCAAGAAGACAGCAAGATTGATCTACCTGTGGTCCAGGGAAACCACCTTGAGGCCAGCCCAAAGGCCAGTTAACATCCTTCTTCAACAAAGTGTATTCTTGCTCAATTCCGTACCTATTAACAACAAAAACGTCGAATTTCAAGACTAATTACTTGAATTTTTCTGGAAATTAAAATAAGACATTCAAAGACAATACCATGGAACCTCCTTCTCGACTTCGGGGTTACTGAAGATCTTAGCTGCAGCACATCTCTTGTTAGTTGGGATTGGCTCACCCGCTGGTGTGTAAGCATCACACATCACCTAAACACACAAACATATAAAATTTCAATCTTTAAGCAAGATACTAAATAAGTATATATATATATATAAATGATTTAATATTCTTGAAAATGTACCAGGATATTGTTGCCCCTTCTGAATGGATCCTTAAAGATGGCTTGAGGGCTGTTTCATTCATCAACAACACAATTTCTTTCAAGTGAGCATGCAACAAAAAATTTCAAAAGTTTTGGTAAATTTTACAAGATTAATTACTCACTATAGAATGACTTCACTGTCTTCTCCAGGGGCTTGCCCTGTTGAAGAGCCATCATAGTTCCATTTCGGTAGCTTCTTCGGATCATCAACCGGTCCAGAAAGAGTCTAAACGACACAATAAAACCCGAGAAAATTTGATCAAAACATAGCAACAAACCAAAACTAGATAATTTTCCAAATGAAACCAATATGCAAATCAATGAATAAAGCCAAACGAAACCATAGATCTACTTACTCTTGCTTTGCTTCTAAGATCCATACCCGATCCACCAATCCTGTTTCCAAATTAACCATTTTTAGATTAGTTAACCAACAGGTTACATATAGCAAATACATAGTACCAAAATGTTTCCAAATATTCTATTCCTATAAACTTGTTGATTACTGTTTTTTTAGTAACCATAGTACACATATATATATTTGACTCGTGAGATCGAGAACATAAAAAAGAAAGAAATCCCATATCAATATTTTTCAGAAGTTGTTGAATTTGTATGGAAATTGGAATCCCACCCATCTCGTAGATTCAAGAATAAATGAAACCCAATAAAAACAAGATCATCAAAGTGGGTAAAAGAATCAAGAAATAGAAACCGAAAAATTACCATATGTATTCTGCAATGATTTTAGGGGTGGAATCAGAGAGGTCAAGGTTGATGAGATCCGAAAGCAAGGCCATGAGATCCGATTGAAGTGAAAACAGGGGATTTTTAATATCAATTAATATTAATATTGATATTAATAGAATAGGGATGGGAAATGGAGAGGGGGTTATGGGGGTTTTATAGCTGCAGTTGCTTCTTGTTGATGATGATGATACGAGGTGGTATTATTATATTTTATTTTATTATATATTATATTTTGAAACAAGAAATTGTATAAAGATACTTTTCATATAGGTTTTTGTTAATATTAACTCGTCAAACTACTTTTCATATAGGTTTTTGTTAATATTAGAAAACTCGTCAAACAAGAAATTGTATAAAGATACGTTTCATATAAGTTTTTGTTAATTTTAGAAAACTCGTCTGCTAAAACAAAACTGAAGTACTGAGAATTTGGTGTGGTGATAAAAAGGTTTGCACTCTGGTGGACATGTAGGTTTGCTTTTTATTTGGGTCATTTTCAACGGATATCTGGGTGGTGCGATGATAAAAAGGTTTGCACTCTAGTGGAGGTGTAGGTTTGATTTTCATTTGGGTCATTTTCGACGAACATCTGGGTGAAGAGACGAATCTGGGCTTTAATCCCGGATTCAAACCTAACAGATGTTCTGTTTCTTATTTGTTTTTGATTTTTTATGTGTATTGAAATATTAGTATATTTATTATAGGCACACATGATCTTCGTTATTGCATTGGCGGACCTACCTATTAATATATCTTTGGGTGTTCAAAAAGGACTTGTGATACATACGTACTTACATCGCACTAGTGAAAAGTGTTTCTACATATGTAAATCAAGTTATAGACGTCATGATAATATTGGTGATAAAAATACCTTTTGAGCACGCAACTAAACAAGTTAAAATACAAAAATTTACATGGCATGATACAAAGTTAGCGTAGGGGAAGGTTTAAATGAGAATACTAAATATTGTCCGTGAGAACAAATGAAAAAACCGCGAGAACTTGGTCAAAAACAATTCAAACTCAATTTTTTTTTCTACACTTACCATTATTATTTAAATACAATGTTAGAAATTTAATTTACACGTTTAAATTTACGTGAATTCGTAAATAAAGAAAATTTACAAATGTGTAAGTTTACCATTTACACATGTGTAAATGTGTAAATCTGTTATATTTACACATGTGTAAAAAATCTAAAAAGAGTGATTTTGAAAAAAGAAATAAATTATTTAATGTTGTAAATTCTTTTTTTGATGTTGTATCTTAATTACAGTGAGATTTGTATTAAAAAAATGTTTTGATTGGTTTTTTCATTCGTTCTCACGGTTCTCGCAATATTTAGCGTTATTAAGATAACTCTCCCCCATTAACATAAACTCTTGAATCTTGATAGTCATTTTATTATTATTATTATTATTATTATTATTATTATTATTATTATTATTATTATTATTATTTGAGTAAACTTCCGTTTTGCTTCCTGTGGTTTGGTCATTTTAACGGTTTTGCTCCAAACCTTTAAAAATAGCCATTTTACTCCCTGATGTTTTGGTTTTTTTGCCAGTTTGCTCCCCGCCTCTAACTCCATCCAAATTGTTTGTTTTTCTATTTTGCTCCCCGCAGGGAGCAAACTGGCAACAAAACCAAAACATCAGGGAATAAAATGGCTATTTTTAAAGGTTTGGGGCAAAACCGTTAAAGTGACCATACCACAGAGAGCAAAACGGAAGTTTACTCTTATTATTATTTTAAAGCATACAGCTTATGATCATTAATGGATGGGGAATATGTGCGTCGAAAATGAGCTAAAAAGGCCATTTGTGAGTCTGTTACTTCAACAGGCATTATTTTCTTGAAAAAAACACTGCTAGTTAAAAAAGAAAAAGCCCTGTTGCACTATGCCATGATAATAAGTAGACAAAATGAATTTACAAGTTGAAATTTATAAATTATTAACACTTAAAAATTATGGACACATAAATTGGTCTAATTAATGACATCATTAATTTGTTAATATTTTATTCTTAATGTTTGGTTTATTTTCTTGATGAATAGATATATATGTTTACACGCTATTTTATTTATTACTCGTTATTGTTTTATGTTACTACGTACATATCGTAATCTCGAGTTAAAAAATATTAGTTCAGTAACAAAAGTTTTTAGGGTCCAATATAATAGGTTTTGTATCGGGAAGAAAAAGTAATCTAATCTAATATTAATAAAAGACTCCATATAATGCCACATGGTATTATCTTCATCAATTCATTAATATTATTATAATTTTTATAATAATATTATTAATTAATTAACAATCAATATCTAATTCTAATTTATTATTAAAAAAAATATTCATAGTAAATTTTAAGATCTTTTTGTTACAAACTTTGTTTTTTTTGTTTATATTTTAATTTACTACAAAAGTTAAATTAGTTTTTTTTTAACGGCAAATAATTAAACTTACCCTGCTCGGGGCTATGTCCAATGTCGACTCCTCGACCATCATGAGACTGTGCCCCCTGATGCGCGGGAACCAGATGGAATCCGTAAACACTCGCTCCCCATCAGGTTCAACCCGGGAATAAAGCCCCGATTCGTCCCTTCATCCAGATGTCCCTTGAAAATGGCTCAAGCGATAATCGAACCTGCGCCTTCACTAGGGAAGGCAGACCAATTTACCACTAGACCAAGTTCATTTAGTTTAATTATCTTTATTAGTTTTTGTTTTACGATTTTCCACATATTTGGTTGTCGTCCGTTTCCTACTTAGCACGATGTTTGGTTGTTACATTTGGTCCTTTATGTTTTTATGTTTTGTTGTTACTTTGTATGTTGTTTGCTGGTCACATTTGGCCACTTGGGTTCTAATACGTGTTGGTACATATTCAACTCCGTCTACGTTTTACATCACGTGAGTTACTTGCTATTAGAAATTCATTTTTTTTATCTTTTTCCCAGTTTTGATTATCGTTCGGTTGCTACTTAGTATAGTTTTACGCCCATCCAACCCCCAACGCTAACTAAAATTATTATCAATAATATTAATAATAGGTTTAGAATCAAATAAAAAGATTTAAAAAATAAGAAGTCGTACAAAGGGTATCAAATAGACTCTGATTGACCTCATTTAACCGACATTAGAGCCGTCTTATCGAACTCTACGACATTAATTAATATGTACGAGTTGATGGGTTACGTTTATATTAACTCATCTAAGTTAATATGGTATGTAAATGTCTCTGTCTTTGTTTTGCATTTACAGGAAATATTTATACTATATAGTTTAAATTGTTCAACCCGTGTAACATACGGGAAACTAACCTAGTTGTTTACATTATATTAATTGAAGTAAGCCCATCAAGCTCTCTCTCACCCCGTCCCTTCTTCTTCCCGGCGCCGGCGGCTCGACGAAGGCTGCTCGACTGGGCTAGTGTGCGAGGTCGCCTCTTCCGGCTTGACCTGTCTCCCTAGTCCTCCGAGCTGTTCTCTCCACTCGCTTCCGGGCCTGGGTGTGTGGTTTTTCCCCCGTTGCGGTTTCGGAGTCTTTGGCTGGTCCTTCTCTGGTTGGCTTAGCGGGTCTGATATCGGTCGCGGGTCCCTCGTTTTCTAAGTTTGATCGGTTCGAATCCCGTTAACACTTCCTAGGGTTGGTCGCTGGTCGGAGTGCTCGTTCTTCTCGTTTCCGGTTGCTGGTATCTCGGTCTTATGGCTGGGAGAAGGATTCTCAAGTTGTTTGTTACTAATCTTCCCGATGGGTGTACCCCATGGGAGCTCAGAAAAAGTTTGGAAGTTTTTGGAGATATTGCAACCACGTATGTCGCCAAGAAGAGAGATAAGACGGGCAGTAGGTTTGGGTTCGTTTCCTTTAAGGATATTAGGGATAGCCACGAGCTGCTGAAGAGTCTCGAGGGGGTTAAGATGGGAGATTTCAGGTTAAAAATAAATGTGGCGAGGTTCTCGGTGGAAAATTCAGGTGGCACCGCTAAACAAGATAATAATTCTCATCAGGTCAGAACTGTTGCTAAGAACAACTTTGGAGGAAACTCTAATCTCAGGGATGCTAGAAGTTATAGAGAAGTGGTGGGGTCGGCAAGAGTAGCAGGTGGATCGAGTGCTGTTAATGTTGAATCTAAGTGTAACACCCCGTGTTTTCCAAAAAGTCAAAGTCAAAGTCAAGTGTTGACTGTTATTGGAATTAAAGATTAATAAAGGTTAATTTCATTTTAGTTTCATTTTGATTTCCGTATTATTTGGAGTAAGTGTTGTATAATCAAACTAACCGACCGACAATCGAACTGTGAATCAACGACCGACTGTGAAGGATAGGAAGTAACAACGCAATAAAGCTAGTCAATCAATAATCAAACTAATCGAATCAATCATCCAACTCAAGTGTGTGGATTTTAATGCTCTTATACGTGTGTGTGTGTGCCTTATGTGTTACTTGTGCATGTTTACTTTCATGTTAAAGTGTGTGTGGTGAATCAATCAAATCAATCAAGACTCGGAGGTGAATCAAACTCAATGGAAATCGAACCCGAAACGGTTGTAAGGATGCTTGTATGTTAGATATAGTAGTTGGGACTAAAAGTAATTTGATTAGGAATTCTATCATTCTCAAATCATCATTCATCGAAGTCGAAATATCAAAAATCGTCGCGAAACACTCAAAACTAGGCAAGCCGATCGAACAGGGCAACCTGATCGAACAGGTTAGCCGATCGAACAGGCTGTTCGATCGGACAGCTGCTCGATCAGGGATGCTGTTCGACCAGCTGACCTTTCCTCTTTTGGAAGCCTATAAATAGGGCTGTCCTTGTCAAACTTTCCACTTTTGGAAAAGCTCTGACCGACCAGCCTCTTCTTCTCACTAAATCCAAGATTTCTCTCAAACCGGTAAGCATTTCACTCTAATCTTTGTACGTTCGTGTTCATTAATCGATTCTCCATCTTTCTATCTTTCAAAATCTGAATTTCATCCATGAAATCACCAAGATCTAGGTGTTCTTGAGTGATGTCATCATGGTGTTCTTGGTGTTCATCAAGAACTTCATGTTCTTGACTTCATTCAACCATGAATAAGCTAGATCTAACCGATTTCCACATCAATAACCTAAAATCTTCCATAGATCTTAACATTTCACGGTGAAAAAGGATTGGAAGATGGGTTTTCATCTATCTTTCAACTCTTTTACACTCAAAAAGGTGAAAACGAGACTTGAACCGACTTACAATCAATCTAAACAAACACATGGTTCAAGATTCGGGTCTTTACCACGAGATATACCGATTCCGGGTTAAATGTTAAACTTAGGTTCCAAACCGTTTCTGACCGAGTTTGGGTGATTCCTGCTCGAGTCAGTAGACTAAGTAGGGACTTCAGTTTCGTGGTTCAACTCGTAGTCAAAATATCTCCAAATCACACCAAGTAACGGGAATAACCAAGTGTTAGGTGATAAGTTAACCAAATCGAGAAGCTGGCCGAACGGCTAGGCTGTTCGATCGAACAGCCCAACCGGACGACTATGCCAGCCGATCGGTTAGGCTAACCGATCGACTAGCACTTAGACCCACCAACTCACAAAGTGTAGTATTGACGAGGTACTGTTCGATCGACTACGCCACTCGATTGTAATCATTACTGCTCGGATCATGAGATACTATACTTTAAAACACTTAGACTTTTTGAAACATTGGAATGTCACCCGATCGAACATGCTGACCGATCGAGTGACATCTTGCCAAGTCTGTAATGCTAACCGATCGGTTGGGCTAACCGATCGAACAACTGTTCGATCGACCAACTTGAAAGGTAGTACAACCATCATACACAAGCACATCCTTCTCATCAAAGGAAGAAACAATCCACTTGAAAGAACCAGCCGATCGAGCCAGCCGGCCGATCGAATGGATGTTCGAACGGACTTTCAAACCAATCGAACAGTCCACTCGATCGAACTGCTGTCCGATCGAATGGCCTACTCGATCCAAGTACATTGTTTTACTTTTCCCGCGTTACTCATCGTTGTGTTATCGAACTATTCAGGCTAACCTATTCTCAGTGCTCCCTTCAATCCACGATCCACCACTGTGAGTATACTCGATCCCTTTTTGCTTTCAGCACTTTTGGGTGTTACATACGTAATCTATCAAATTCACAAACAACACAAACTATTTGAACGCTAACCTACTTGCATGTATTACTTGTCTAAATGATTGCTGTTTATTATGTTTACACGTGGAGTGCTATCTGCCTGCTTTAGCAACGTAGTACTATAGTTTGGACTCAGCACCCGTTCACACGGGGGTTGCTAAGGACAATTACTTGCATGGATTACGGTGGTAATCATGTATTGCGAACTGTCTCGGACAGTCAACCCGAAGTCATTGGTATCGATGGTCCCATGTTGATAATTTACATGCATCGTTTGCCCTTGTGTACGTGCTTGGTTATGCGTAAACTATTCGAACTTTATATGCTATATCAAACTTGTGTACTCACCTTTACATTATATGTATTGACTTTTATTTTAACGTATGTGACAGGTGTTTAAGCTACTAGCGTGCTAGGGAAGCGAGGCAATAATAAACTTCTAGGAGCCTGTGACCTTAGGACAGTGTCCACGTACCTGTTCCAGGGCCATAATTATCTGTAGATCTTGCACTGGCACCTGTAGTCAGTAAGATTCACAGTAGTCGTCTAGAAGTCTTAAAACAATATTTACTTTTGGTTTGTAATAATTAAGAATCCGAGTTGTCGGAACAGTTCCCATATTGTTTAGTTGTTTTCTATGATAACTTGTTATTGTTTGGGACACGGTATGGGACGTGTTATATAACTGAATTGTATGATAGTTGTTGTGGAAACTTCTGAACAATCTGTTTCGCTCAGTGCCGCGCCCCGATGATTCCGCCATCGGTTGGGGTGTGACAGATTGGTATCAGAGCCATAACTATAGGGAATTAGGTTAGACACGATCTAGTCCGGATCGCTGTCTTAGAGACCTAGACTATAGTTAGGAACCAAGAGACTAAGTTTATGTGCTTATTCTATGTTGTTTCCTTCTATTCTATCATTACATCCGAACTCCGAGCCAAACTTTGTAATTTGGACGGGATTAGGAGTGAAATCCGCAAATTCCTGTCTAAAAATACAAAATTTTGCCAATTATTCTGTGCGATTTTCTATCAACAAAACGGGGGAAAGTTATACCAAATTCGGGGCTGAAACCCATAAATTGATAAAAACTTCCTCTAAATTTTCTTAAAACAAGGAAGAAATTGCTGAGCTAGGGGTGAAACCCTAACCTTAGCAGTCATTCCAACTTTATTTCATCTCACCAAGGCAATTGACGGACTCCAACGACCTGAACTCACGAGTATGGCCTAGAATGCGCATGCATAATGCCCAAGAATCGAGGCAGAAACATGTCCCCTAGAGTCGAAAGTGACGACAAGTCAACTGCGAATAGTTAAATTGCCATGGTTAGTCAAAGTCTAGTAGCCGCAGACAATCCATTTTCCGATTTGAGTGTTGCTTTGTTGATTTTATATGATTTACCTGTTTACGTGCTTTAAGATTTGTTGATTGCTCCATTTGCTATCAATCAGCGTGACTTTTGTTGCTATCCTATCTTGGTTCAAATCTCTGGAGATCTGATCTAAACGAAACCAGTGTGCTAGGCTACGCTATACGACTAAGTTAGACGATACAATGTGATGCTATCCGATATGCAAACAAACGACACTCGACATGTGGATATAGGTTTCTGTTTTCTGACTGCTTCTGTGATAAAATTTCGTACGTGTTTAGGAAAATTAGGTGCTCTAATTGCTTAATTGTTTAGGTGCTCTAACTGCTTCTGTGCTTATGTGTCTTTGTGATTATGTGTTTATGTGTTTGTATGTGTTACGTGACGTGAGATGCGACGTGATTCTAAGCTTTAGTAAACTAAGACGTGCGAGATTCGAATTCGTTGTGTTGAGCCCAATGGCGATGTCTATTGCAGACCATGTCGTCATCATCAAGGCCTCGCCAACGCCTTACTCGTCGGGAGAAGAGAGATCGTCGTTTTGCTGCTATCCTCTCTAAAACAGTAGCAAAGGCTGTGAGTGAAGTATTCGAGAACGCAAGCAAGTCATCTGAGGAATCCCGAACTATCACGCCCAAAGATTCCAACAAAGCTACTTTTAGCTTCAAACAATTCAAGGCATGTGGGCCAAAAGAGTTTACCGGTGAAGATGGCCCTACGGCTCTGTTTCATTGGTTTGACTCTGTGGAAGTTACCCTTCGTCAAAGCGGATGCCCAGATCACCTCCGTACCCTCAATGCTACCGGTGTCTTCCAGTCACGAGCTTTGGACTGGTGGACCGCAGAAAGGAACAAGCGCGGGAACGACGCTGCATACGAGCTGACGTGGAAGGAGTTGAAATCGATCATGATGGACGAGTTCTGTCCTCCCCACGAACGCCAAAAGTTGGAGGATGAGTTCTGGAGCATCAAGCAGAAGGAGGGAGACAATGCTGGTCTCACCGCCCGTTTCAAGCAATTGAGTATCATATGTCCCGACCAGGTCAAGACTTCTGACATGACCATCAAGAAATACATCCGTGCTCTTCCGGATTGTGTCGCAGATTTTGTTCACGCCGCCAAACCCGCAACGATCGAGGAAACCTACCTACTCGCTGCTGAGATTAACGACAAGCGAGTTAAGGCTGGTGTCTGGGATAAGCCATCCAAACCGTTGCATCAAGTTACTACTGCATCAACCGACAACCCTACTGCTCAAGCCTCCAAGTCCTCAAGGAGGAGAAAGAAGAAGAGTTGCGCTGCCGCAACCACTGCTACTCCACTACAGTCTGTACCAGCGCAGCAGCAACAGCCACAGCGTTCAGCGCCAGTGATCAATGCGCCGCCGGCAAAGCGTGCGTACACCGGCCCCCACCCACTCTGTGTTACATGTTCTTATCATCACCCGGTGGGTGTGGCCTGCCGATTCTGTGCCCACTGTAATGTCTACGGCCATTTCACTGCGAGTTGTCGCTATGGTCCCCGTCAAGCTCAAGCTCAAGCCGCTGTCAACCAGGCTCTACTCCCTGCTCCTCAAGCTCCTCAAGCTGCACAGGCCCCAGCAAACAATGTTCGGACCTGCTTTGCATGTGGTGACCCTAACCACTTCGCAAACCGGTGCCCGAACAGGGTGGTGAAACAAGAAGCTCAACAACCCCAGCAACAACAACAACAGCCTCAACAACAAGCCGCTCACGCCAGAACTTTCAACATCAACGCACGCCAGGCTCAAGCTGATAACAACGTGGTCAATGGTACGTTCCTAGTGAATGGTATGTATGCATCATGTCTGTTTGATACTGGAGCCGATAACTGCTTTGTGTCATTTGAATTTGAGAAACTTCTTAGACGTAAGCGCTCTTATCTTTCGACACCCTTCGAAGTAGAAGTCGCTACCGGAAGAACCATTGCTGTCAATTCTGTGCTCCGTGATTGTACTCTCAAACTCAACAATCATATATTTCCGATTAATCTCATTCCAATGCAACTCGGAAGTTTCGATGTCATAGTAGGCATGGACTTTCTTCGTGAAAACCGTGCTGAAGTTGTGTGTTCCGATAAGATGATTCGTTTTGTGCTAGCTAGTGGTGATATACTATGTGTGTACGGTGAAACTACTGCAAAAGATCTCAAACTCATGTCCTGTCTTCAAGCTCGCAAATATCTCCGCAAGGAATATCGAGCCTTTTTGGCCAACATTGTTGTAGCAGAGACGGACAAGAAAAAGAAAGTTGAAGTCAAGGATGTTCCTGTTGTCCGAGAATTTCCTCAGGTGTTCCCTGATGATCTTCCTGGATTACCTCCAAGTCGTGATATCGACTTTCGAATCGACCTTATTCCAGGAGCCAACCCAGTGGCCAAGGCTCCGTATCGACTCGCTCCATCTGAGATGCGAGAACTCTCAAACCAACTCCAAGAGTTACTTGAAAAAGGCTTCATTCGCCCGAGCACTTCTCCATGGGGCGCACCAGTCCTTTTCGTTAAAAAGAAGGACGGGTCGTTCCGAATGTGCATCGATTATCGGGAATTGAACAAGCTAACCATCAAGAACCGATACCCCTTACCAAGAATCGATGATCTGTTTGACCAACTACAAGGTGCTCAGTGTTTCTCCAAGATTGATCTACGTTCAGGCTACCATCAGTTGCGGATTCAAGAGGAAGACATACCCAAAACCGCCTTTCGAACCAGATACGGCCACTACGAATTTGTTGTCATGCCTTTTGGTTTGACCAACGCACCCGCGGTCTTTATGGATCTGATGAATCGCGTGTGTAAACCGTTCTTAGACCGTTTTGTCATTGTATTTATCGACGATGTCCTGATCTATTCCAGATCGAGGGCCGAACATGCGCAGCATTTGCGATTGGTTCTCGAGTTGCTTCAGGGAAACCAACTCTACGCCAAATTCTCCAAATGTGAATTCTGGTTGGAGGAGGTCCAATTTCTGGGTCATATTGTGAATAGTCGGGGTATACACGTTGATCCTGCAAAGATTGAGGCAGTCAAAGGATGGGTTACGCCAAAGAATCCGTCAGAAGTTCGCTCCTTTCTCGGATTAGCTGGTTACTACCGACGATTCATCGAAGGATTCTCAAAGATTGCTGTACCGCTTACCTCCCTTACTCATAAAGACAAGCCTTTTGTGTGGGGAACCGCGCAGGAGACTGCTTTCCAAACCCTAAAACACATGCTGTGCCATGCACCAGTTCTTACACTGCCGGACGGAAGCGATGACTTCGTTGTCTATTGTGATGCTTCAAACCTTGGACTTGGCTGTGTTCTCATGCAACGAGACAAGGTTATAGCCTACGCATCTCGACAGCTCAAAATCCACGAGAAGAACTATACAACCCATGACCTCGAGCTAGGCGCAGTTGTCTTTGCCTTAAAGATTTGGCGACACTACCTGTATGGTACAAAGTGCACGATCTTCACCGATCACAAGAGCCTACAACATATCTTTAACCAGAGAGAACTCAATATGCGTCAACGCCGATGGGTAGAACTTCTCAACGATTACGACTGTGAGATCCGTTATCACCCAGGCAAGGCGAATGTAGTTGCAGACGCCCTCAGCAGAAAGAATTACGTGATAGGTGTTCGAAACATCCAGGCTCAGTATAACCTCGAAGCTCTCATCCGCGAAGCACAACACGCTTGCTTTAACGAGCGCACGTTGAAGAAAGAACGAATCCATCATGATGGAACTCAACTCGTGAGCAAAGCCAACGGGATATTCTATTATCTGGACCGAATCTGGGTTCCGAGGAGGACAGATTTGCGAAAGATCATCATGAACGAAGCCCACAAATCCCGATATTCCATTCATCCCGGTGCGGACAAGATGTACCAGGATCTTCGCTACAAGTACTGGTGGCCTGGGATGAAAAGGGATATTGCTCTGTATGTTGGTAGCTGTTTAACTTGTGCAAGAGTCAAGGCTGAACACCAAAGACCCTCAGGCTTACTCGAACAACCGCCGATACCCGTATGGAAGTGGGAAAGTATAGCTATGGATTTCATAACTAAGCTTCCGACCACGCCATCAGGTCACGACAGTATTTGGGTTATAGTCGACCGTCTAACCAAATCAGCCCACTTTCTGCCAATACGAGAAGACTATAAGGTGGCCAAACTAGCCCAAATCTACACCGACGAGATCATTAAGAATCATGGTACGCCTCGAGACATCATTTCGGATCGCGACGCTCGGTTTACATCGAGATTGTGGGAAACCTTTCAAGCAGCTCTTGGTACGACGCTGAATTTGAGTACCGCATTCCACCCGCAAACCGACGGGCAGACTGAAAGAACAATTCGTACTATTGAAGACATGCTCCGTGCGTGTGTTATCGATTTTGGTGGTAGTTGGAGCAAACACCTACCATTGGTCGAATTTTCGTACAATAATAGCTATCACTCCAGCATCGAAATGGCACCTTTCGAAGCCTTATATGGTAGGAGATGTCGCTCGCCTATTGTATGGCACGAAGTCGGTCATTCACAATTGACTGGGCCCGAGATTCTGCAAGAAACGACTGACAAGATCCACCAGATAAGGGAAAATTTGGTAAAGGCACGGGATAGACAAAAGATGTACGCCGATAAACGACGCAGGCCCCGCGAATTTGCAGTTGGCGACTACGTGCTCCTAAAGGTATCACCTTGGAAGGGAGTAGTCCGATTCGGCAAAAGAGGGAAACTTGCGCCTCGATTTGTTGGACCCTTTAAGATTCTGGAAAGGATCGGTAAAGTGGCCTACAAACTCGAATTGCCGGAGGAACTCAGCAATGTCCACCCGACTTTCCATATTTCAAACCTTCGGAAATGCGTAGCCGACCACGACGCAATAATACCACTCGACGATCTTCAGGTCAATGAGACGCTACACTTCGTGGAAAAGCCTGTTGAAATCATGGACCGACAGACCAAGCAACTCAGACGCTCTCGCATTCCTATTGTAAAAGTACGATGGGAAGGCAAACGAGGCGCAGAGTTCACTTGGGAACTCGAAAGTGACATGAAGGCCAAGTACCCACAGTTATTCAGGTAGATCTGAAGCATCAAATGGGTAAAATCACACGGCGATGTACGGTTCTCGGCCTAATTTCGGGACGAAATTCCCTAAAGGAGGGGAGACTGTAACACCCCGTGTTTTCCAAAAAGTCAAAGTCAAAGTCAAGTGTTGACTGTTATTGGAATTAAAGATTAATAAAGGTTAATTTCATTTTAGTTTCATTTTGATTTCCGTATTATTTGGAGTAAGTGTTGTATAATCAAACTAACCGACCGACAATCGAACTGTGAATCAACGACCGACTGTGAAGGATAGGAAGTAACAACGCAATAAAGCTAGTCAATCAATAATCAAACTAATCGAATCAATCATCCAACTCAAGTGTGTGGATTTTAATGCTCTTATACGTGTGTGTGTGTGCCTTATGTGTTACTTGTGCATGTTTACTTTCATGTTAAAGTGTGTGTGGTGAATCAATCAAATCAATCAAGACTCGGAGGTGAATCAAACTCAATGGAAATCGAACCCGAAACGGTTGTAAGGATGCTTGTATGTTAGATATAGTAGTTGGGACTAAAAGTAATTTGATTAGGAATTCTATCATTCTCAAATCATCATTCATCGAAGTCGAAATATCAAAAATCGTCGCGAAACACTCAAAACTAGGCAAGCCGATCGAACAGGGCAACCTGATCGAACAGGTTAGCCGATCGAACAGGCTGTTCGATCGGACAGCTGCTCGATCAGGGATGCTGTACGACCAGCTGACCTTTCCTCTTTTGGAAGCCTATAAATAGGGCTGTCCTTGTCAAACTTTCCACTTTTGGAAAAGCTCTGACCGACCAGCCTCTTCTTCTCACTAAATCCAAGATTTCTCTCAAACCGGTAAGCATTTCACTCTAATCTTTGTACGTTCGTGTTCATTAATCGATTCTCCATCTTTCTATCTTTCAAAATCTGAATTTCATCCATGAAATCACCAAGATCTAGGTGTTCTTGAGTGATGTCATCATGGTGTTCTTGGTGTTCATCAAGAACTTCATGTTCTTGACTTCATTCAACCATGAATAAGCTAGATCTAACCGATTTCCACATCAATAACCTAAAATCTTCCATAGATCTTAACATTTCACGGTGAAAAAGGATTGGAAGATGGATTTTCATCTATCTTTCAACTCTTTTACACTCAAAAAGGTGAAAACGAGACTTGAACCGACTTACAATCAATCTAAACAAACACATGGTTCAAGATTCGGGTCTTTACCACGAGATATACCGATTCCGGGTTAAATGTTAAACTTAGGTTCCAAACCGTTTCTGACCGAGTTTGGGTGATTCCTGCTCGAGTCAGTAGACTAAGTAGGGACTTCAGTTTCGTGGTTCAACTCGTAGTCAAAATATCTCCAAATCACACCAAGTAACGGGAATAACCAAGTGTTAGGTGATAAGTTAACCAAATCGAGAAGCTGGCCGAACGGCTAGGCTGTTCGATCGAACAGCCCAACCGGACGACTATGCCAGCCGATCGGTTAGGCTAACCGATCGACTAGCACTTAGACCCACCAACTCACAAAGTGTAGTATTGACGAGGTACTGTTCGATCGACTACGCCACTCGATTGTAATCATTACTGCTCGGATCATGAGATACTATACTTTAAAACACTTAGACTTTTTGAAACATTGGAATGTCACCCGATCGAACATGCTGACCGATCGAGTGACATCTTGCCAAGTCTGTAATGCTAACCGATCGGTTGGGCTAACCGATCGAACAACTGTTCGATCGACCAACTTGAAAGGTAGTACAACCATCATACACAAGCACATCCTTCTCATCAAAGGAAGAAACAATCCACTTGAAAGAACCAGCCGATCGAGCCAGCCGGCCGATCGAATGGATGTTCGAACGGACTTTCAAACCAATCGAACAGTCCACTCGATCGAACTGCTGTCCGATCGAATGGCCTACTCGATCCAAGTACATTGTTTTACTTTTCCCGCGTTACTCATCGTTGTGTTATCGAACTATTCAGGCTAACCTATTCTCAGTGCTCCCTTCAATCCACGATCCACCACTGTGAGTATACTCGATCCCTTTTTGCTTTCAGCACTTTTGGGTGTTACATACGTAATCTATCAAATTCACAAACAACACAAACTATTTGAACGCTAACCTACTTGCATGTATTACTTGTCTAAATGATTGCTGTTTATTATGTTTACACGTGGAGTGCTATCTGCCTGCTTTAGCAACGTAGTACTATAGTTTGGACTCAGCACCCGTTCACACGGGGGTTGCTAAGGACAATTACTTGCATGGATTACGGTGGTAATCATGTATTGCGAACTGTCTCGGACAGTCAACCCGAAGTCATTGGTATCGATGGTCCCATGTTGATAATTTACATGCATCGTTTGCCCTTGTGTACGTGCTTGGTTATGCGTAAACTATTCGAACTTTATATGCTATATCAAACTTGTGTACTCACCTTTACATTATATGTATTGACTTTTATTTTAACGTATGTGACAGGTGTTTAAGCTACTAGCGTGCTAGGGAAGCGAGGCAATAATAAACTTCTAGGAGCCTGTGACCTTAGGACAGTGTCCACGTACCTGTTCCAGGGCCATAATTATCTGTAGATCTTGCACTGGCACCTGTAGTCAGTAAGATTCACAGTAGTCGTCTAGAAGTCTTAAAACAATATTTACTTTTGGTTTGTAATAATTAAGAATCCGAGTTGTCGGAACAGTTCCCATATTGTTTAGTTGTTTTCTATGATAACTTGTTATTGTTTGGGACACGGTATGGGACGTGTTATATAACTGAATTGTATGATAGTTGTTGTGGAAACTTCTGAACAATCTGTTTCGCTCAGTGCCGCGCCCCGATGATTCCGCCATCGGTTGGGGTGTGACACTAAGGAGTTAAAAGAGAAGGTGATAGTGGTGCCGGACAGAACTGGGGCTTTCAATAATCTTGTTGGGGTGGCGCTGGTAGGAAGAACAGTGGACTTGGAGACATTAGTTGATTTTGACAGGCTTCTGAAGATTGCTAAACTGACTGTTGCGAATTTTCAGTATCTCGGTGGTTTATCACTGCTCATTACGTTTCATGACGAGGAATCGACTAAGCATTTTATGGAAGTTAAGGAAATTTGGAGCCCGTGGTTCTCCAGACTAGACCCGTGGAGAGGTCAGACTCTCCCTCTTGAGAGGGTTGCATGGCTGAAAATGAGCGGCATTCCTCTTCATTTGTTTGATTCGGAGGTGATGGGCCAGATCGGAAAATCATTTTGAAAGATATTATTCGTGCCTAAGTTTTTTGAAGAGGAGCAGGACTTGTCGGTGTCTAAGGTGGGGGTGCTGGTCGGTTCTTCGAATAGGATTAAAGAAGAGGCCTCTCTGAGATGGAGAGACAGGACGTTCAGGGTTTGGGTAGAGGAGGACCAAGAGATTTGGGTTCCGGATTGTTTTGATAGAGACGATTGTTCTGAAGAATCGGAAATGAAGTCGTCAGAGACGACGCCGGTCGACTGCATGCAGGTTTCCGGTACTGGGGAGAAGGAGGAGAACCAAGCGTCGGATGCGGGCGGGGAAGCCGAGGAGCCGCATGCTCCCAACGGTACATCTCCCCACGTTGATATGTCTCCGGGGCATGTGGAAAGAGAAAAAGGCGGCGCAGAATATGTTGAGGGTACAGTTGTTGATTCTGTCAATGTGGAAGGAATTCGTTTTGGTTCCAAAGTGGTGGGGCCTGAGGCTGTTTTGGGCTTCAAATGTGGGTCAGGAGAGAGGTGTAATAGGACGAAAAGGAGGGGAATCTTGGGCCCAAAAACCACCAAAGCCCAATCGCAGTCCAAAGGAAATAAGGATAGGACGCCAGATGATGTCAGGCCCAAGAAAAGGTCCAGAAACTTTGAGAAGGATGACGAGCCTGGATTTGGCTTCGTAGGGTTCACTTCCAGATCTCATTCTCAGCTGGATCTGAATACTAGAGCTCAATCATCGGAGACTTTGGCAGCAGACTCTCTCTCTCTCAAGGGAATCGTTATATGGAAGCTCTACTTCGGAAACATGGCGGAGTTTCTGATGAGGAATTAGCAGCAACTTTTGAGATCGGAGCTCAAGTAGGAGTCGAGTTCGGGAGCAACACAGAGAATGTTATCAAAAATCAAGGAATTTCAGGTATTAATGAGGTGAAGATATGAATTTTTTACCATTCAATTTGCGTGGCATTGGGGGTTTAGATAAGCAGCGGTGGGTTAAGGATCTGAAGTTTAAACATGGCATTAGCCTCATGGCTTTTCAAGAGACTAAAAAAGTTTCTGTTAAAGATGTGGACGTTATGGGCTTCTGGGGCAATAAGAATTTCGGTTTCGAAAGTGTGGATTCGGTGGGATTATCCGGGGGCCTTGTTTGCATTTGGGATCCTTCTGTGTTTCGTTTGTCCAGTTCCGTGAAAAATAGGAATTACCTTATCATCAGGGGTAACTTGACGGGGTGTGGGTCGAGCTTAAACATTATAAACGTTTATGCTCCTCAGAGCGTCGTGGCCAAAAAAATGGTGTGGGATGAGCTTTATCAGTTTATTTCTGATTCGGATGGTTTTTGGGTGATTACTGGGGACTTTAACGCAGTTCGATCGCGGGAGGAGAAGAAAAATTGCGGGTTTAAATTATCGTGTGCTATCAACTTTAATAGCTTTATTTACGATGCTGGTCTGCTTGAATACAATATGACTGGCAGGAAGTTTACTTATTCGTCGCCGGACGGAAGGAAACAGAGCAAGTTAGACAGGTTCCTGGTAAATTCGGATTTTTTTAACAAGTGGTCTGATGCTAGTGTTGTTGTGGTGCCAACTGTTCTGTCTGACCATTGTCCGATTATATTAAAGATTGTGTTATCCAACTTCGGGCCTAAGCCTTTCCGGATTTTTGATTCCTGGTTTGATAAACCCGGGTTCCACGATACGGTTGTCACGGCTTTGGGTAAGGATCTCGGGGATCTTGGACCTCCGGACATCAGTCTCATGAAAAAATTGAGCGTCCTTAGAGCTGACTTGAAAGTTTGGAGGGATGAGATGTTGAAAAAGAGTTTGGAGGAAGTGATGTTGGCTCAGTCGGAGCTTGAAAGTATTCAGGCTGCCTCGGAGGTAAGAGAGCTTTCGGAGGATGAGGAGTGGATTCTGTTGGAAAGTAAAAAAGTCATAAAAGAGGATGAAGAGCGGAAGATCAGCGACTTCAGACAAAGATCTAGAATTAAATGGTCCAAGGAGGGTGACGAAAACTCTAGATTTTTTCATTCTATGGTCAATTGTAGGAAAGCTTCGAATTCGGTGCATGGTTTGGAGATTGATGGCAATTGGGTGTCCAAACCCTCGCTTGTGAAAAAGGAGGTTTTCAAGTTTTTCAGAGCGAAATTTGTTGAAGATTGCGAGGTCCGTCCTCGTTTGCAGTGTGCTGGCATTAAAAAAATCTCGGACGTGGAAGCTTCGGAGCTGGAATCTCGGTTCAGCAAGGAAGAGATTAAGGCCGCAGTTTTCGAATGTGGTGACGATAGGGCTCCTGGCCCCGATGGCGTTAACTTCCGGTTTGTGAAGCGTTTTTGGGATGTTCTCGAAGCCGATTTTGTTAATATTTTGGATGATTTTTATTGCAATGGCGTGATCAACACGGGCTGTGGATCCTCTTTCATTGCCTTGATTCCGAAAGTTATCGATCCTGTCGGTCTTAATGACTTCCGTCCCATTAGTTTAGTGGGCTTCATCAACAAGGTGATTTCGAAAATATTGGCAAGCAGACTCAAAAAGGTTTTGGACAGGATTATTTCGCCCACTCAATCTGCCTTCATTGGGGGTAGATATATTCTGGATGGCCCTCTCATTCTAAATGAAATTCTGAGATGGTCTAATAAAGTAAAGAACAAGATTTTCGTTCTTAAGATTGACTTTGAGAAAGCTTACGACAACGTTCACTGGAATTTTGTGTTGGAGGTTCTCAATCAGATGGGTTTTTCTGCCAAGTGGTGTTCGTGGATCAAGGGAATTTTAGCTTCGGCCAGAGCTTCGGTGTTGGTTAACGGATCTCCCACCTTTGAGTTCAAATGTCATAAAGGTATGCGCCAGGGAGATCCTATCTCTGCGTTCCTTTTTGTCATTGTTATGGAAGCTCTCTCGTGCATGTTTGAGAAAGCCTGTAATTTGGAGATTGTTAAGGGAGTTGGTCTTCCGAACGGAGGCCCGGTTGTCTCTCATTTACTTTATGCCGATGATGCGGTTATTGTGGGAGATTGGTCCATGGCTAACATCCAAAACGTGGTTAGAATTTTGAGGTGCTTTCACTTGTGCTCGGGGCTCAAAATTAATTTATCGAAATCGAAGCTGTTTGGGGTTGGGGTGCAGCCTAGGGAGGTAGATGAGATGGTTGAGATGGTCGGGTGTGGTGTGGATACCTTTCCGTGTAAGTTTCTCGGGCTAAACGTGGGGGCCAATATGAACCGGTATGCTAATTGGAGACCGGTCTTCGATGTGTTCGAAAAACGTCTCTCTCTTTGGAAAGCTTCATTGTTGTCTATCGGTGGTAGAGTTACTTTGATTCGTTCTGTTCTTGAACGTCTCCCCAACTATTACTTGTCGTTGTACCGTGCTCCCGTTAAGGTTTTGCAAGATTTGGAAGCTTTGATCAGAAAGTTCCTTTGGGGAGGGTCTTCGGAGGTTAAAAAAGTTCATTGGGTCGCGTGGGACAGGGTCGCTTCGCCGGTCAAAATGGGCGGTCTTGGGCTCTAAAATCTTAGAGATATTAATATAGCGTTGTTAACTAAGTGGGGATGGAGATATAAAAATGAGCAAGATGGTTTGTGGGTTAAGGTCGTCGATGCTTTACATTCTGGTAGTACGGATTGGGGCTTTCTTCCGGTGAAAAAAGCTTTAGGTGGGGTCTGGAGCAATATTGTTTCGACGATTAATCGTCCGTTGTTTGATGATGTGCCAGTCCGGAATTTATTCAAAGGAGAGGTTAGCAGAGGCGATAGAATTTTATTTTGGTTAGACCCGTGGTTGTTCGATGTCCCGTTGAAGGAGAAGTATCCCGCTTTGTTCAAATTGGAAGTGGTGAAGTCGTGTAGTGTGCGCGATCGTCTTGAAGGCAACGGTCTTTGGCTCTGGAGGCATGACCCGACTACTAGCGAGGAGCTGGCTGATTGGCACTCGTTGGAGTCGGCTCTGACTTCGGTCAATCTGTCTTCAGGTGCGGACAAGTGGTCATGGTTGGGGAGTGGTTCGAAAGGGTTCTCGGTTGCGGCGGTCAAGCATCACATTGGCTCTTTGCGTGATTATAGCAACCGTTATGTCATGGATTGGTGCCCATGGGTTCCCAAAAAATGTAACATTTTCGCTTGGCGTGCTGATTTAGATAGAATTGCCACGGTTGAGGCGCTCCAAACAAGGGGTATTACGGTGATTGATGACGTGTGTAAGTTCTGCAATGAGGGGTTCGATTCGGTGATGCACATTTTCTCGGCGTGCCCGTTTGCTTTGGGGGTGTGGGAGAAGATCAGTTTTTGGTGCCGGATTCCGAGATTTTTTATCTTTTCGTTTAGAGACTTGCTGGAGGTGCACAATGTGGGAGATAAGAGGCAGTCGGAACGGGACGCGATTCACGGGATTGTGCTTACGGCCAGTTGGGTCCTTTGGAAGGCCAGGAACAAATGGAGATTTAAAGGCATAAGAAGTAGTATCGAAGAGGTTTTTAGCGAGATAAGGGTTGTTAGTTTTTTTTGGTTCAAACATAGAGCTAAGAAAGGTAGTTTTGAATGGGGGGATTGGTGTAAATTTGTAAATATGTAAGTTAGTTGTTGTTGGTCCGTCCCGGTTTTCGGGTTCGGCTTGTTTTAATGAAGTTTTCCTTTCAAAAAAAAATTGAAGTAATAAAAGTTTTTAGGGTCCAGCAGAATAGGTTTTTGTATCGGGAAGAAAAAGTAATTTAATTTTTACCGGAGGAGGAGGAGAATAAAAACAAAATATAAGATGCCGTGTACGGAAAAGGACGTCAGTATTGGAGGCTGTGACGTGTTGGTGCGCCCATAGATACAACTGACACGTGTCAATATGAATAGGCTGGTAAGTGATAACTCGCTTGTAGGGATCTACTTCACCTACCACCTCTAATTCCTAATTAAAATTCCTTGGGCAACAGAACTTGGTAGAGATTCCTGTCCTGTGGGACCCGTTCTTTTGCTAACCCATGTTACTTCTGGCTTTGGTGTAACGATGCTACTCTATCTTGTGGTAACCACATCTATTTAAGTTTCATTTATGATGGGTTTGAGTGAGTTTTTTTTTGCAGGTATTAAGTTCGAGTCTGAGTGATAAAAGTTTCTCATTGAGTGGTTTAAATTCAGGATCTATTGTACAAGAGGGCTCTCTAGCACGGACCCGATTAAGACAACGTATGCTAGACCTCCCGACATTCTCGAATAACTCACACCTTTAAAAAAAAAATCTAGTTCGGTTTTGTGTATCGATGTAGTGTGGAAGGTGAAAAAAAGTATTGTTTTGTTCTCGTAAACAAGAGTGGTTTCATCTTTCAGCTTTCGTATTAGTAGTAACTGAGATGAGTGATAAGTTGATCCATCCATAACAAGTAGGTCTGGTAGCAACTTCAAGCATCGGTAATTGATCAATGGTAACCGGTCGTCAATAGTAATTGGTTGTCAATTGTGACTAATAACTGATTATTAGTAGTAAGTTAGTTAATACAGATCATCAGTGTCCTATGAGATTCAAATGATGTAAATAATAAGGATATTGGATCTAAATAACCCCAACTTTCACCAATTGGCCGATAGCATTCCCAACTTTCGATTTTTACTACAACATTCCCAACTTTCAACTTATTTTCCTTAGACACTTCAAAACTAACTCAACCCTAACCCAGTTAGTCTTTTTGCTGATGTGTCATCTATCATGGCGATTTTTGCTGCCATTCCACTTTTTGTTGACGCGCCATCTAACGTGGCTTTTTTTACTAACATATGGCACTTGTTTAGTGACATGGCATCTCACATCAGCTAACTGGGTTAGGTTTCAGTTGGTATGGGAATGGCGAAGAAAAATATGTTGAAAGTTCGGACGGTACAAATCGAAAGTTAGAAATGTTATCGGTCAATTGATAAAAGTTAGAGTTATTTAAATCTAATATCTCTAAATAATAATTGTCATTCTTATTATATGGTGGTTGTCTTATTGTATGCTATTGATTTGAATCATATCGTTAACTTCTGTGGACATGTTATGAAGATATATTTTTTTAATGGCAAACAGAATTAATCTCGAACATTTTTGGAGCACTCGCTGGATCAAACGGAGTACTCCGAGAGTAACCCGAGTCCACCACCAATTTCGGGAAAAACCCGGTAACCCGCTCGCCCGTAGACACGACGGTGAAATTACTGGTAAAACCCGTATGGCTCAAGGATCGAACCCAGGTTTCCTTGGGTCTTCTATCATTACCCACCAGAAACTCGTTTATTATATTGGGTTTTTTTAAACAGCGGGTATTACATTGGTTAAATAAATGAAATATTAAATAGCTATTATTTATTGTAATAACGATTTAGAAATTATAAAACGATATATTAAGATAAAATATGATTTAATATATTATGTTTAATTACTATTGCTTATTTTAGTTAACTTTTTAAAGTTTTATAAGTTATTTCAAATAAATGAAATAAGATAAACAAGAAAAAAAGTTTAGGCTCATAGACGTGACATAAGAATTTCTTATTTATTAGGTATAGATTTCACAAAATGTATAAAGCCAAATCTTTTTTATAGTGTAATTTATGAAAATAAAAAAAAATCATAGTTTAATCTAAATTAAATAGTTGTTAAAATGAAAAAAAAATACAAAACACCACTACATCTCATCCCACATCCTCATCACATTCTCTGTGTTTTTACGAGAAAACAAACCAATACCCCAAATTTGTTTTCACTATTCATTCTTTGTATCCTTTCTTATCCTCCAAGTTTGTTCTCACTATTCATCCTTTGTATTCTTAATCTTAATTAATATATATTATTGGTGGATGTGAGTGGAAAAAGAGAGAAAAAATAACAAAAAGAATAATAAAAAAGTATTATCTAATTAAATAGAGATAAATATAGGTAATGGCCGATTGAGATGTAAGGGATTTTCTAAAATTGAGAAACAAAGCTAGGAAAATGTGAATTTTAGTTAAATTGTATAATTGAGATGAGAGATCAGATGTGAATAAGTGAATACTCTTATACACATACATTATACTTTTGCTAATCTCAACCATTGAATATCTATCACATATATGCATGATGAGTCGATGAGGGTAATACAACACGCAACTAATGGCCGAGATGGTTAATCTATACAAGACGTTGTGATTTTGTTGTTGTTAGCTCTTGAAAAGTTATTTTATCATGATTTGTTATAACAAAAGTGGCAAAGACGTCGACTATCACGACAGAATCCAATAAGTGAGACCACCCATGGTGCATTCCTAATTAAGACAATAGGTAGGTCCTCCTCATCGATCATCACTCCCACTTTTCCTAATTTCTGGTAATTTCTTTAATTTCCTAACTTCCTGATAATGGATTGGAGGTGGATAGGATACTCTTCAACCCAACGTCTACCTAATTAGAAAATGTTTTTGACTCTCAACCATATAAAATCTTTAAAAAAATTGCATCTTAGCTAGGAGTTAAAGCCTATTTATTCTAACAATTTTATATTTAATTTAGTTAAGAGTTGTATACAATTTAAAGCTTTTTAGTTCTATATAAAACGTAGACCTTTTTTTTTATAAAAATTGGCAAATTATATAAAGTAAAAATCATCAACTTGATTTTTAATAATTGTAAAATTAAGTTGAAGTTATGATTTATATAAAAGAAAAAGCTATTTCTTGATTTAAAAAAAAAAAACAAGAATAACAAATTAATTTTTTCCCATAAATAAATCTACCACCGTGCTTTTCTTTTCGTCCTTTTAGGCCTGTAAACGAACCGAACCGAACGAACACGAACATAGGCATGTTCGTTCATTTAACTTTAACCGAACACGAACACGAACATATAATCGAACACATTTTTTTGTTCGTGTTTGTTCATTAAGAAATCGGATATGTTCGTGTTCGTTCGTTTAAAACCTAAATAAACAGTTCACGAACATAAACGAACACAAACAAAAAAAATAACTGAACATATTTGAATAAACATAAACAAAAATAAATTAACATGATTGAACAAACACAAATGAAGACAAATTAACGTAACTCAACAAATATAAACAAACACAATTTAACATTAGTGAATACAAACAAACAAGTCTAATATATTATAGTTCATCCAAAAACACATCTAAATTAGGGTTCATAAATACTAAAATTAAGTATTTTTTTATATAAATATTAAGTAAGTGATCAGTTACGATCTAAGAAAAATTTTAAAATTTCATTTTTATTACTAGAAAACTCAATTACTAATTAGTTAGTTATATTTATATAAGTAGCTAAAAACCTTATATTTATATAAATATAACTATTTATGTATTTACTAAAATTTAAACGAATGTAAATAAACGAACATAAACGAACGTTCACAAACATAAATGAATGTTCACGAACATAAATGAACGAACACAAGGTGTGTTCATGTTCGTTCATTTAATTAAACAAACAAAATTTTTTGTTCGCGTTCGTTCGTTTATTAAATAAACGAACATAAACGAACTTCCCGCCGAACAAGTTCATGAACGTTCGGTCCGTTTACAGGCCTACTTCCTTTATTCAACTGTCTCGCTATCTTCGCCTTTTACATTTTCTCATATGATGTTTCCTTCTTCGTCTGGTTGTGATGAGCTAGTATTGAACCTTTATATAAAATAGAATAAATTATCATTTTAGTCCCTGAAGTTTGTTTTAAATTGTCACTTTAGTCTAAATAGTTTTTTTCTCCTCTGGGTCACCGAGTTTTCTAATTTTTTGTCATTTTGATCCGACCCACTAACTCGTTAAAAATGTTAGTTAACTCACACTAAATAGTTTGGTAGTTGCCATTTTCATCCAAAAGCCATTTTTTTCTTTTATTTATATATATATATATATATATATATAAACTTTAATTAAAAAAAGCCTTAAACTAAAATAATAAAAATACATATTAATATATAATGATGGTGGTGTTGGAGGTTGGCGGTAGCGTGTGGTAGAGGTGGGCGGTTATGGGTGGTGGAGGTGTGTGGCGGAGGTACTGATGGGTGACGGAGGAGGTTGAGGTAGGGGTTGTGGACCTGTGGAGAGAGAGAGATTAAAAAAGATTAAAGGGTTTTTGTAATATATATTAATCAATATTCTGTTTTTAAAAAATTAAAGGTTTTTTTGTATATTAATATGTATTTTTTAGCTTAAAGGTTTTTTAATTAACGTTTTTTATATATTTAACTGAATAAAAGAAAAAAATGGTTTTTTGATGAAAATGGCAACTACCAAACTGTTTAGTGTGAGTTAACTGACATTTTTTAACGAAGCTAGTGGGTTGTGTTACTTAATATACATATGTTCAATGTACTTATCTCATTGTTTAGGGGTATATGTTGTAATTTATATCTCTATTTATACTCTTGTATGTTAATGTAAAGATCATTGAGTTTCAAATTCATTCATGGTATCAGCCAAAGGTCCTCTTGGTTGAGCTTCCCCTCCCTCCCTCTTCATCCTTTCCTCTCCTCTCCTCGCCTCCCTCTCTGCCATCTATGGCATCTCCTTCCTCCTCCAATTCTTCTCTCAATCCCATGGCCATCAACCATCTTGCTCCTCTTTTACCTATTAAATTAACTTCATCCAATTACATATCTTGGAAAACTCTCATTCTTCCAATCCTTGATCATCATTAGGTTGTTCCGCATATTGATGGAACATCCCCAAAACCTGAAGCTACTGTCACCAAAGATGGCAAAGAACTGCAGAATCCTGATTTCACGTCTTGGTCGCATGCTGATCGTCAGACCATTATACTCCTCAATGCTTCTCTTTCTGAAGAAGCGCTCTCAGTTACGGTTGGATTAAACACCGCTCGCGACATTTGGCTCGCTCTCGAAGCTGCGTTTTGTAACACGTCTATTGAACGTGTGCAAAATCTTCGTGATCAACTCCATATGCAACAAAAGGGAGACAAAACTGTCGCTGAATTCGATCGCAATTTCAAGAATATTTGTGACCAACTCGCTGCCATCGGTCACCCGGTGAACCCAATGGATCAGTTGCATTGGTTTCTTTGCGGTTTGGGTGTCCCTTTGGAAGGCTTTTCCACTCTTGTTCGCTCCATCCAACCGATACCATATTTAACAAGCCTTATGGCTCGAGCCGAAAGCCATGATATGTGGCTTAAGACCCTCCATGGTCCTCCGACTGCCCCTGTGGCGTTTAATGCTCAAACCGAGACTATACGTCCTGCCGGCTCTCGTGGTTTCTCGGGCCCGTCTCAGCGCTCAAACCGTTCTCGTGGTGGGTCTCGTGGTCGTTCAAACTATTTTCGAAACAACCGCACACAGACTTGCCAATTATGCCGCAAACCGGGTCATTCGGCATCTCAATGTTATCATCTTTCCTCATATGCCTCTTCGGCTGTCTCTCCTGAAGCTCAGATTGCTCAATCCTTTCTTGGGCAATCTTCTTTGAATGCCACTGTTCCCGATTGGACCGCGGATACCGGCGCTTCCGATCACATGCTTCCCACGGCTGCAGGGCTCTCAAACACCACCCCGACCCAAGGTAATGAACGTGTTTTTTTGGCAACGGGAACTCGTTACCTATAACCCATATTGGCAATACCAAGTTACTCGGTACTTTACAACTTAACAATGTTTTGGTTGTCCCACATGTACAACGAAATCTCCTTTCGGTAAGCAAATTAACCGAAGATAATTCTGTTGATGTTGTTTTTTCTCACCCTTACTTTTATATTCAAGAACGCCAAACCAAGCTCCCGCTCGCCCGTGGGCACCGTGAAGATGGCCTATACGTTCTTCACAACACTCATGAAGCCTTGCTGTCTACCAATAAGTGTCCCCGTGCCTCCTTTGAGTTATGGCATTCCCGTCTTGGGCACGTCAATTTTGATGTACTTACTTTATTAAAAAATAATGGGTGTTTATCTTTCACATTGGTTTTACCTACACCGGGAATTTGCTCTCCTTGTGAAATTGCTAAATCAAAAAGACTACCCTTTATGAATAATAATAAGCGGGCTTCATTACCTCTTGAATTAGTTCATTGTGATTTATGGGGTCCCTCCCCGGTTCGGTCTGTTGACAACTACTTATATTATGTGGCATTTATCGATGATTTTTCTCGGTTCACTTGGTTGTATCCCTTGCGTGCAAAATCTGAATTTTTTAATGTTTTGTCGGTTTTTATACCGTTTGTTCAAACCCAATTTGCCACCAAAATCAAAACTTTTCAAAGTGATGGTGGTACTGAATTTACCAATAACCGGGTTCGTAAATTGTTTGAAACAAATGGCACGTTTCATCGTATGTCGTGTCCTTATACACCACAACAAAATGGTCGGGTTGAACGAAAACACCGCCACATTGTTGAAACAGGTTTGGCCATGTTATTTCATGCCAAGTTATCACCCGCATATTGGGTTGATGCTTTCGCATCTGCCGCCTTTATCATTAACCGCCTACCTACTATGGTTCTTCATGGCAAGTCTCCATTTGAACTTTGCTACCATCGCACACCTAACTATAACGTCTTTAAGACGTTTGGTTGTCGTGTGTTCCCATGTCTTCGTGACTACTCGCCACATAAATTGGCGCCTCGTAGTTTACCATGCATTTTTATCGGCTATTGTAGAAAATATAAAGGCTATCGTTGTCTCGATCCTTTGTCGAATCGTGTTTATGTGACCCGAAATGCTCGGTTTGACGAGCAACATTTCCCTCTTCTTGGCATACCTTCCACTACTCCCTTTAATACTCTCCATATATCAACATTTTTAGATCTTTCACCTACACCAACCACCCAATCTAATTTACCAACCGTACCTTCCCAACCCACTAACAAACCCAATTCCTTTCCCATTCCTGTATTTTCTTCACCTACCAACCCTTCCCCTATCCCACATGTTCCAACACATACCACCTCACCTCCAACTACCCCACCATCCACACCATCATCTACCAGTTCTTCCTCACCACATTCGATCCCTAATGTTTCACCAGAACAATCGCCACCGGTTGCCCCTATAGTTTCCGACTCACCGCCTCCGGCGCCTCCTTTGCCCACACATCCTATGGTCACCCGTGCCAAGGCGGGCATTTTTAAACCTCGCCATCAAGTTGATCTTGCTCACCTATCTCGATTACCTCTTCATCATGCTTTATATGCATCGACCGATCCCATGACATTTCGGGCTGCCGCTACAGATGCTAAATGGCTATCTGCCATGGAGCAAGAGATAAATGCTCTTCACCGAAATGATACTTGGTGTCTTGTCCCCCGTCCACCTAATGCCAACGTTGTGGGGTCTAAGTGGTTATATAGAACTAAATTTCGTGCGGATGGGTCAATTGAATGATATAAAGCTCGTCTAGTCGCTCAAGGCTTTACACAGGTACCGGGACTGGATTTCTCACTTACCTTCAGTCCGGTAGTTAAAGCCGCCACCGTACGGACTGTATTAGCATTGGCCGTTATCAACAACTGGCACTTACACCAACTGGATGTAAACAATGCGTTTCTACATGGACGTCTCACTGAAACTGTTTTTATGGAACAACCACCAGGCTTTGTTGATCCTCGGTTTCCATCTCATGTGTGTAGACTAAACAAAGCCATCTACGGCCTCAAACAAGCCCCTCGTGCTTGGTTCCAACGTCTCGGTTCCTTCCTTTCCTCCATGGGTTTTACCTGCAGCCGTTCGGACCAATCATTATTCATCCTACATCAAGATCACTCCATTATGTATCTCCTTGTTTACGTTGATGATCTCATCCTCACGGGTAATAATACCAACCTAATGTCCTCCTTCATCACCTCCTTGGACAAGGAGTTTGCTATCAAAGATCTAGGGAAGCTCAATTAATTTCTAGGCTTGGAGGTTACCTACACAGTGAATGGACTCTTCTTGAATCAGTCTAAATACACTTATGACATTCTAACCCATGCGAAGATGTTGGAAGCAAAACCTGCTCCAACACCTTTAAGCACCAATGTTTCATTTGTGTCTGCAGGTGAGCCGTTCCAAGACATTACTCATTATCGATCGATTGTAGGAGCCCTGCAATATCTAACCATTACAAGACCAGACATTTCCTATGCTGTGAACCAAGTGAGTCAGTTTCTTCACGCCCCGACGGTTGATCATTTTCAAGAAGTCAAACGCATCTTACGATACCTCAAAGGCACTTTAAACTATGGGCTACACTATCGTCGCCCATCCAAAACGGAACTGGTAGGCTACTCGGATGCTGATTGGGCTCGATGTTTAGAAACACGTCGTTCCACATATGGCTATTCGATTTTCTTGGGAGGTAACCTAATCTCCTGGAGTGCTAAAAAGCAACCAACTGTTGCTCGCTCCAGTTGCGAGTCTGAATACCGGGCAATGGCCAATACTGCTGCTGAGATAATATGGATCACCCATCTCCTTCAGGAATTCCAGGCGTTGCCCCCGGATCGTCCAACAATTTTATGTGACAATCAAAGTGCTATATTTTTAACTCAAAATCCAGTTGCACACAAACGTGCAAAACATATTGATCTTGACTATCATTTTCTCCGTGAACTTGTGGCGGCCGTGAAGCTCGCCACCAAATTTGTGCCATCCAAGCTTCAAGTGGCTGACATATTCACCAAAAGCCTTCCAAAATCTCTTTTCGTCGGCTTTCGTGATATGCTCCACATTCATCCACCACCGCTCAGCTTGATGGGGGATGTTACTTAATATACATATGTTCAGTGTACTTATCTCATTGTTTAGGGGTATATGTTGTAATTTGCATCTCTATTTATACTCTTGTATATTAATGTAAAGATCATTGAGTTTCCAATTCATTCAGGTTGGACCAAAATGACAAAAAATGAAAAACTCAGGGACCCAAAAGAGAAAAAAAATTGGATTAAAGTGCCAATTTGGGACAAACCTTAGGGACTAAAATGACAATTTACTCTATAAAATAGGTTGCAGATGTCTTTATAAACCCCTATGTAATGTTCACCCTAAAATGTCAAAATCGTCTATGAGGTTTGGTCATATTTACTTGTTCTATCTAAAATGACTTTTTTTTTGTATTTTAGTTCTTCAGGTTTGCGTTTTATTATTATTTATATCCAAATCACTAACATAGTTTATTTTTTTCTGTATTAAAGCTTGAAAAAAGTTGTTAATGCATACACACAATTACCACACCACACCACACCACCCCCACCCATCACCACCACCACTCCGTCACCACACCACCACAGCACGTCAGCACCATGGGTCAAAAAGATGTTGAACATAAAACAAGATAGTTTTGTGAGGCATTTTGTCGAACATGTTGAATGCAAGGAAAATAGAGTGAATTGCAAATTTTGTCCTTTATCTTTATTCCTAATTTCAGACGGTATCCTTTGTTTTTAAAATTGATGTGTTTTGTAATTAATGTTTTAAAATTTTGCACGTTATATCCTTTAGCCCTGACCCAGTTAAATTTTTATGTTAACTTTGATCATGTGACTTGCACATGAAGGCATATTTGTCTTTTCATCACTACAAGGACTGTTGTGCAAATATTGAATATCTAAGGACTATTGTGTAAAATAAAAAGATAAATTTATATAAATTATATAAATCAGTATTCCCTCTCTCTAAGCTACACACTTTCTCTATAACCTACAAAGGACCACCACCCGGCTACCGCCACCACTCGACCACAATCCATCGCCCCACCACCGCCACCGCCACTTACCACCACTTGCTGCTACTACCTCCAATCCAACCCAATCACCCATCTCTTTTTTCTCTCTCTCTCTCTCTCTCTCTCTCTCTCTGAGCAATAACCCACCGGCCATCACACTCCTTTCGTCTCTCTCAACAAACATACATAAAATCAAAACCTGCAACTTTCTTATCATTATTTCTTCTCCCCCTCAGATCTAATGGTAGCCGCCATCGTTCTCTTCAGATCTGGGGTGGTGGTGTGGAGTGGTGTGGGTCGGAGTCTCCTGCGGATCGGGTAAATTTAGTGAGGATTAGCATAACAGGGTTGTAATAGGTTGAACGAGAGAGAGGGATACGGGGAGATATGTGTCACACCCCAACCGATGGCGGAATCATCGGGGCGCGGCACTGAGCGAAACAGATTGTCCAGAAGTTTCCACAACAACTATTATTACAAATTCAGTTAAATGATACGTCCCATACCGTATCCCAAATAATTAAACAAGTTATCATAGAAAGCAACTAGGCAGATAAATTCCGTTTCGGCAACTCAAATTTAATTATTACAAACCAACTGAATAAAAGTATTGTTTGAAGTCTTTAAGACCTATCCGGACAAGATCTACAGACAGCTAATGCCATGGACCCTTGATCGGACAACTCCAACGGCTCCATGGCAATTGTTTATTTGCTTCTAGAGACCCCTAGGTAGACCTCTACCGACAACTATTTGTTGGGCTCTAAAGCTTTATTATTGCCTCGCTTTCCTAGCAAGCTAACACCTTAAACACCTGTCACGTACGTTAAAATAAAGTCAATACATAAAATGTAAAGGTGAGCATACAAGTTTGATAATAGCATATAGAGTTCGAATATTTTACGCATAACCAGGCACGTACACAGAGGAAAACGATGCATGTTAATTATCGACATGGGACCATCGATACCAACGACTGCGGGTTGGCCGTCCGAGACGGTTCGCAATACATGATTACCACCGTAATCCATGCAAGTAATTGTCCTTAACAACCCCCGTGTGAACGGGTGCTGAGTCCAAACTATAGTACTATGTTGCTAAGGCAGGTAGATAGCACTCCACGTGTAAACATAATAAACAACATTCATTTAGTCAAGTAGCACATGCAAATGGTCAGCGTTCAAATAGTTTGTGTTTGATTGTGATTTAATAGGTAACGTATGTAACACCCAAAAGTGCTAAAAGCAAAAAGGGGTCAAGTATACTCACAGTGATTGATTGTGGATTGAAGGGAGCGCTGAGAGTAAGATTAGCCTGAATAGTTGGATAGCATAACGATAAGTAACACGGAAAAGTAAACGGGTGTAAATGGATCGAATGGACTGGTCGATCGAACGGCAGGTTCGATCGAACGGGTTGTTCGGTCGGCTGGTATGTCCGGTTGGACAGTTCTGTTCGATCGGCTGGTAGGCTCGATCGGCTGGACCATTCGAGTGGATTGTTTCTTCCTCTGGTGTGTTTTTGTTAGAGGATTTGAACTTTCGAAGTTTTTGTTGCAGTATTTGAGAACACTGAAGTGTTCCTACCTTTCAAGTCGTTCGATCTAACGGTTCGTTCGATCGGCTAGCTCACTCGATCGACTAGGATCTTCAGTATTAGTCCTCAACTGAATGTCACTCGATCGAACAGTCTGTTCGATCGGCTGGCATTCCCTACTACGAACGAGTTGTGAAAACGATTAAGTGTTGAAGCATAGTATCTCATGATCCGAACAGTAATGTTCACCAATCGAGTGCCATGCTCGATCGCACACTACTTCGTCAATACTATACCTCATGAAATTTTGAGAGTGTGGTACCATGTGCTAGCCGATCGGCTGGCCCGGTCGATCGGCTGGCATGTCCGATCGGCTGGGCTGTTCGAACAGCCTAGCCGTTCGGCCAGCATTCCTGATCTGGTTGGCCTTTCGTCTAACACTTGGCTGTTTGTTTTATTTGTCATTCTTTCAAGGTATCTTGACAACGTGTTGAACTATAATCACCTCTGTTCCTACTTGTTTCCTTGGCTCGAACAGGAATCACCCAAGTCCGGCCGGTGAACGGTTCGGAATGTCGGTTTAGAGTTTAACCCGAAATCGGTGAACCTTGTTCATAGATCCCGAATCTTGAACCTTTTAACCGTTTGAATGATTAGTTAGCCGGTTCAAGTTCCGTTTCTATTTATTTGAAGGCATTGAGTGTAAAAGAGTTGAAAGAAAGTTGGGATTCCTTCTTTCAATCCTTTACAACTTGGGGATGTTTAGATCTTTGATGGATCTCAACTTGTTTATGTGGAAATCGGTTAGATCTAAGCTAATCATAGTGGAATGAGGCCAAAACATGATGTTCTTCAAGAACACCATGATGACATCACCCAAGAACACCTAGATCTTGGTGATTTCACGGTTAGAATCCAAGTTTTGAAAGATAGAAAGGTGTAGAATCAAGTAATGATTAAAAACGTACAAGATTTAGAGTGGGAAACTTACCGGGATTGAGAGAAATCTGAGAAAAGGTGAAGAAGATAGCTGGTTCGGTCAGAGCTTTCCAAAAATGGAAAGTATGACAATGACAGCCCTATTTATAGGCTCCAAAAGAGGAAAGTGGCAGCCGATCGGCCAGGAGCTCCGATCGGATGGGCCGCTCGATCGGCTGGCAAGATGCTAGCCGATCGGCTGGCCTGTTCGATCAGGCTGCCTCCTGTTCGATCCGCGTCACACTTTGAGTATTTCGCGACGATTTTCGATGTCTCGATTTCGATGGACGATGGTACGAATACGATAGAGTTCCTAGTCAAATTACTTTTAATCCCAGCCACTATATCTAATATACAATCTTCGATAAGTCGCGTTTCGCTGTCGGTTTCGATTGAGTTCGATTGCCTTTCGAGTTTCGATTCGATTTTCGATTGATTTGCTTGAATACCACACCAAATAACAAGTAAAACACGCACAAGCAACATATAAGGCACACACACACGTATAATCAATGCCACAATCCATATAATTCGAGTCTCGAGTTCGATGATTGTTAGATTGGTTTGATTGCTGATTAGTTAACTTTATCGCATTGTTACTTCCTACCATTCACAGTCGTAGATCGGTTCGCGTTAAAACATTCGATTACTTCGATTCTTGCTGATTACAACACTTACTCCACATAATACAACTAAAACACAAAATCGACTGTTTACAGTCAAAGGAGGTCAAAGTTGACTTGGACTTTGACTTTGACTTTGACATTCGAAAACACGGGGTGTTACAGCCTCCCCTCGTTTAGGGAATTTCGTCCCGAAATTAGGCTCGAAGGCTACACAACGCCGTGATTTACCAATTTGATGCTTCAGATCTATTTATTTAAACAACTGCGGGTACTTGGCCTTCATGTCGCTTTCGAGTTCGCAAGTGAACTCAGCGCCTCTTTTGCCTTCCCATCGGACCTTCACGATCGGGATGCGAGAGCGCCTGAGTTGCTTGGTCTGGCGATCCATGATTTCGACAGGCTTTTCCACGAAGTGTAAGGTTTCGTTGACCTGAAGATCGTCGAGCGGTACGATTAGATCATGATCAGCAAGGCATTTCCAGAGGTTAGAGACGTGGAAGGTCGGGTGGACGTTACTGAGTTCCTCCGGTAGTTCGAGTCTGTAGGCGAGTTTTCCGATCCTTTCCAGAATCTTAAAAGGTCCAACATATCGAGGCGCGAGTTTCCCTTTCTTGTCGAATCGAACTACACCCTTCCAAGGTGATACCTTTAGGAGCACGTAGTCACCAACGGCGAATTCCAGGGGCTTGCGTCTTTTATCGGCGTAACTTTTCTGTCTGTTCCGAGCTTTTACCAAGTTGTCTCTTATCTGGTGGATTTTGTCAGTCGTTTCTTGTAGAATCTCGGGACCGGTTAGTTGCGAGTGACCGATCTCGTGCCACACAATAGGCGATCGACATCTTCTACCATATAAAGCCTCAAAAGGTGCCATTTGGATGCTGGCATGATAACTGTTATTGTACGAGAATTCGACTAGTGGCAGGTGTTTGTTCCAACTTCCACCAAAATCTATGACACACGCTCGGAGCATGTCTTCAAGAGTACGGATCGTTCTTTCAGTTTGTTCGTCGGTCTGAGGATGGAATGCAGTACTCAGATTAAGCGACGTACCAAGGGCCGCTTGAAACGTTTCCCACAATCGCGAAGTGAACCGAGTGTCACGATCTGAAATGATATCACGAGGCGTACCATGATTACAAATGATCTCGTCGGTGTAGATTTGGGCTTGTCGTTCCACCTTGTAGTCTTCTCGTATCGGCAGAAAGTGGGCTGACTTCGTGAGACGATCAACTATGACCCAAATACTGTCGTGACCTGATGGCGTGGGCGGGAGTTTCGTTATGAAATCCATAGCTATACTCTCCCACTTCCATATAGGTATCGGCGGTTGTTCGAGTAAGCCAGAAGGTCTTTGATGTTCAGCCTTGACTCTTGCGCAAGTTAACCAGCTTCCAACGTACAGAGCGATAACCCTTTTCATACCCGGCCACTAGTACTTATAACGAAGGTCCTGGTACATCTTGTCCGCACCGGGATGAATAGAATATCGGGACTTGTGGGCTTCATTCATGATAATCTTTCGCAAATCGGTCCGTTTAGGAATCCAAATTCGGTCCAGATAATAGAATATCCCATCTGGTTTACTTACTAACTGAGCTCCATCGTGATAGATCCTTTCTCTCTTCAATGTACGCTCGTTAAAGCAAGCATGTTGGGCTTCGCGAATAAGGGTTTCGAGGTTATGCTGGGCTTGGATGTTTCGAGTACTGAGCACGTAACTCTTTCTGCTGAGCGCGTCAGCAACCACATTCGCTTTGCCTGGGTGATAACGAATCCCACAGTCGTAATCGTTGAGAAGTTCTACCCATCGGCGTTGACGCATATTAAGCTCTCTCTGATTAAAGATGTGTTGTAAACTCGTGTGATCAGTGTAGATCGTACACTTAGTGCCATACAGGTAGTGTCGCCAAATCTTCAATGCAAAGACAACCGCGCCTAGCTCGAGGTCATGGGTTGTATAGTTCTTCTCGTGGATCTTGAGCTGACGAGATGCGTAGGCTATAACCTTGTCTCGCTGCATAAGAACACAGCCAAGGCCAAGGTTAGAAGCATCACAGTAGACAATGAAGTTGTCGCTTCTGTCGGGCAGCGTTAGAATCGGTGCGTTGCGCAGCATATGTTTGAGAGTTTGAAAGGCAGTCTCTTGTGCGTCTCCCCACACAAAAGGCTTGTCCTTATGCGTAAGAGCAGTAAGCGGCACAACGATCTTAGAGAATCCCTCAATGAACCGTCGATAATAGCCCGCTAGTCCGAGAAATGAACGAACTTCAGACGGGTTCTTAGGCGTAATCCAACTTTTGACAGCTTCAATCTTCGCAGGGTCGACATGGATACCCCGACTATTCACTATGTGACCCAGAAATTGAACCTCCTCCAACCAGAATTCGCACTTGGAGAACTTGGCATAGAGTTGGTTTCCCTGAAGTAACTCGAGAACCAAACGTAGATGTTGTGCGTGTTCAGCTTTCGATTTGGAGTAAATCAAGACATCGTCGAGGAACACGATGACGAAACGGTCAAGATAAGGCTTACACACGCGATTCATGAGGTCCATAAAAACCGCGGGTGCGTTGGTTAAACCAAAGGGCATGACAACAAATTGGTAACGGTCATAACGGGTTCGAAAAGCAGTTTTGGGAATGTCTTCCTCTTGAATTCGTAGTTGATGATATCCTGAACGTAGGTCGATCTTAGAGAAGCATGCTGCACCTTGTAGCTGATCAAACAAATCGTCAATTCGTGGCAAGGGGTATCGGTTCTTAATGGTTAGCTTATTCAACTCCCGATAGTCGATGCACATTCGGAACGATCCATCCTTCTTTTTTACAAAAAGGACTGGCGCGCCCCAAGGAGAGGTGCTTGGGCGAATAAAGCCTTTTTCGAGTAATTCCTGAAGTTGGTTCGAGAGTTCCCTCATTTCGGATGGAGCGAGTCGATAAGGGGCTTTGGCAACGGGGTTAGCTCCAGGAATGAGGTCGATACGAAAGTCGATATCACGACTAGGTGGTAGTCCGGGAAGATCATCAGGGAACACCTGAGGAAATTCACGAACCACTGGAACATCTTTAACTTCAACTTTCTTTTTCTTTCCCTTCTCCGCTACTACAATTTTGGCCAAGAAGGCTCGGTATTCCTTGCGGAGATATTTGCTGGCTTGAATACACGACATAAGCTTGAGACCTTTCGACGTTGTTTCACCGTATACACATAGGAGATCACCATTCGTGAGTGAGAATTGAATCATCTTTTCAAAGCACACAACTTCAGCATGGTTTTCACGAAGAAAGTCCATGCTTATTATGACATCAAAGCTTCCGAGTTGCATCGGAATAAGGTCAATGGGGAAGATGTGATTGTTGAGTTCGAGAGTACAATCACGGAGTACTGAATTAACGGCAATAGTTCTTCCTGTAGCGATTTCGACTTCGAATGACGAGGACAGATAAGAGCGCTTACGACTAAGGAGTTTCTCGAATTCAAATGACACAAAGCAGTTACCGGCTCCAGTATCAAACAAACATGATGCATAAATACCATTCACAAGGAACGTACCATTAACCACGTTGTTATCCGCCTGAGCTTGACAGGCATTGATGTTGAAGGTTCGGGCATGGGCTGCTTGCTGCTGTTGCTGAGGCTGCTGTTGTGGTTGTTGCTGCTGGGGCTCTTGCTTAACCACCCTGTTCGGGCACCTGTTTGCAAAGTGGTTAGGGTCACCACATGCAAAGCAGACTCGAGCATTGACTGCTGGTGCTGGAGCTGCTGGTTGGCCTTGAGGGGCTGGGAGTAGAGCTTGGTTGACAGTAGCTTGAGCTGGGGCTTGACGAGGACCATAGCGACAATTCACAGTGAAATAACCGTAAAGGTTGCAGTGAGCGCAAAAACGACAAGCTAGACCCACTGGATGGTGATACGAACATGTCGGGCAGAGTGGGTGAGGGCCTGTGTATGCACGCTTTGCTGGCGGTGCATTGATCACTGGAGCTGAGCGCTGGTGCTGCTGCTGTTGAGCTGGTACAGCTTGGAGTGGAGTGGTAGTGGTTGCGGCAGCACAGCTCTTGTTGCTGGAGCTGTTGTTGTTCTTCTTCTTCCTTCTCGAGGACTTAGAGGATTGAGCAGATGAGTCGGTGGGTGTTGCAGTGGCTTGATGCAGAGACTTGGTTGTCTTATCCCAAAAACCAGCCTTTACTCGCTTATCATTGATCTCAGCGGCGAGTAGGTAGGTTTCTTCGATCGTTGCTGGCTTGGCGGCGTGAACAAAGTCAGCTACACAGTCGGGTAGGGCTCGGATATACTTCTTGATGGCTTGATCGGAGGTCTTGACTTGGTCAGGACAGATGATACTGAGCTGCTTGAAGCGAGCAGTGAGAGCAGCGCTGTCTCCATCCTTCTGCTTGATTCCCCAGAACTCGTCCTCCAGCTTTTGGCGCTCATGGGGAGGGCAAAAATTCTTCGATCATGATCGCTTTCAACTCCTTCCATGATAGCCCGTAAGCTGCATCATTTCAGCGCTTGTTTCGTTCGGCTGTCCACCAGTCTAGAGCACGGGACTGGAAGACGCCTGTAGCATTGAGAGTGCGGAGATGTTTGGGATATCCGCTCTGGCGCAGAGTGACTTCGACCGAGTCTAACCAGTGAAACATGGCTGTAGGACCATCTTCGCCAGTGAACTCTTTTGGTCCGCATGCTTTGAACTGCTTGAAGCTGAAAGCAACCTTTCTTGAATCCTTAGAGATTTTAGTTCGGGATTCTTCAGACGATTTGCGAGCGTTTTCATACACCTCACTCACAGCTTTCGCCACGGTTTTGGAGATGATCGCAGCGAGGCGTCGGTCTCTCTTTTCTTGGCGAGTTAAATGGTGTCGGGATCCAGACGACGACATGGTCTGCATTAGACATCGTCACGAGACTCAACACAACGAAATCGAATCTCACCTCGCACGTCTAGTCTACTAAAGCTTAGAATCACGTCGAATCACACATATCACATAAACACATAACCACAGATACACGTAAGCACAGAAGCACATAGAACACAGAGGCACATAAATTTCCTAGGCACTTAATCACTGGAGCAGTCAGAAAACAGAAACCTATCCTTCAAAGTTCGCGTGTCGTTCGAATAGTATGTTGAATAGCATCGCATAGCATAGTTTAACTTAGTCGTATAGCATATCATAGTATGATACTGTCTAGACTTGCAATAACTGGGGATCGATTTAAGATAGATCAGCAAGTGCGAGTCGTGTGTGTCGATCAAAATGATAGCAGAATCGAATATCATCCCAAAATAAAACAGAGAAAACAAATATAAACTCAAAACAGAGAAAGTACATATAAACACATAAAATCAACAAGTCATCAGAGTACGCGACTGCGGTTCTCAAAATCGAAACACATAGAAATCGAGAGGTAGATTGTCTGAGGCTACTAGACATCGGTTCCCAAGGCAACTCGACTATTCACAGTTGACTTGTCATCAGTGTTGTAAAAGTCGCTAGGCGGTCTCTAGTCGGCTGACTGGGGAGTTGGGAGTAATCGGAGTACTCGGAGAGTACTCGGGGAGTACGCGGACATGGTAAATATAAAGAAAATTAATTGTTATATATTATTTATGTGTTAAAATAAGCATAATTCATGTCAACTGAGTATAATTTAAAATGAAACATGTTTAAAGTTCAAATATTCTGAATACAAGTCCGACTAGTCTGAGTACAAGGCCGAGTAGTCCGAGTACAAGGCCGAGTAGGCCGATTTTGACTGAGTTTGACCGATTAAAAGTCAACAAACCACGTTGACCGCCTAGACCGACTAGGCCGACTACGTCCGACTAGGCGTCGACTAGGCCAACTAGGCACCGAGTACTCCCGAGTAATCTCGAGGCCGACTAATTGAGACCGCCTAGGAGGAAGTCGCCCCGGAGGGGGTCCGAGGACCGAGTACTCGCCGAGTACTCGGCCGAGTAATCCGACTTTTACAACACTGCTTGTCATCACTTTCGACTCTAGAGATCGTGTTTCTGCCTCGATTCTTGGGCATTCCATACGCGTTCCCTAGGTCATACTTGTGAATTCAGGTCGTTGGAGTCTGTCGGAGCCTTGGTAAGATAGATAAAATTCAGAACAAACTGCGAAGGTTAGGGTTTCACCCCTTGGCTTAGCAATTTCTTCCTTGTTTTAAGTAAAATCGAGAAGAATTTTCATCAAAATGGGGGGTTTCACACCTGATTTGGTATAATTCTCCTCGTTTGTTGGCGAAAATATTGAGATGAAGGAGTAAAATCCCCATATGTCAGGAAATTTAGTCGGGAGTTTGCGGTTTTTACACCTATTCCTGACTGAATCGCCTGACGTTACTTAAAAATTCGAGTGAAGGATTACAGAATAAGGCACATAAACTGGGTCTGATGGTTCCTAACTATAGTGTAGGTCTCTAAGACAGCGACCCGGACTAGGTCGTGTCCGCCTAATTCCCTATAGTTATGGCTCTGATACCAATCTGTCACACCCCAACCGATGGCGGAATCATCGGGGCGCGGCACTGAGCGAAACAGATTGTCCAGAAGTTTCCACAACAACTATTATTACAAATTCAGTTAAATGATACGTCCCATACCGTATCCCAAATAAATAAACAAGTTATCATAGAAAGCAACTAGGCAGATAAATTCCGTTTCGGCAACTCAAATTTAATTATTACAATCCAACTGAATAAAAGTATTGTTTGAAGTCTTTAAGACCTATCCGGACAAGATCTACAGACAGCTAATGCCATAGACCCTTGATCGGACAACTCCAACGGCTCCATGGCAATTGTTTATTTGCTTCTAGAGACCCCTAGGTAGACCTCTACCGACAACTATTTGTTGGGCTCTAAAGCTTTATTATTGCCTCGCTTTCCTAGCAAGCTAACACCTTAAACACCTGTCACATACGTTAAAATAAAGTCAATACATAAAATGTAAAGGTGAGCATACAAGTTTGATAATAGCATGCAGAGTTCGAATATTTTACGCATAACCAGGCACGTACACAGAGGAAAACGATGCATGTTAATTATCGACATGGGACCATCGATACCAACGACTGCGGGTTGACCGTCCGAGACGGTTCGCAATACATGATTACCACCGTAATCCATGCAAGTAATTGTCCTTAACAATCCTCGTGTGAACGGGTGCTGAGTCCAAACTATAGTACTATGTTGCTAAGGCAGGTAGATAGCACTCCACGTGTAAACATAATAAACAGCATTCATTTAGTCAAGTAGCACATGCAAATGGTCAGCGTTCAAATAGTTTGTGTTTGATTGTGATTTGATAGGTAACGTATGTAACACCCAAAAGTGCTAAAAGCAAAAAGGGGTCGAGTATACTCACAGTGATTGATTGTGGATTGAGGGGAGCGCTGAGAGTAAGATTAGCCTGAATAGTTTGATAGCATAACGATAAGTAACGCGGAAAAGTAAACGAGTGTAAATGGATCGAATGGACTGGTCGATCGAACTGCAGGTTCGATCGAACGGGCTGTTCGGTCGGCTGGTATGTCCGGTTGGACAGTTCTGTTCGATCGGCTGGTAGGCTCGATCGGCTGGACCATTCGAGTGGATTGTTTCTTCCTCTGGTGTGTTTGTGTTAGAGGATTTGAACTTTTGAAGTTTTTGTTGCAGTATTTGAGAACACTGAAGTGTTCCTACCTTTCAAGTCGTTCGATCGAACGGTTCGTTCGATCGGCTAGCTCACTCGATCAGCTAGGATCTTCAGTATTAGTCCTCAACTGAATGTCACTCGATAGAACAGTCTGTTCGATCGGCTGGCATTCCCTACTACGAACGAGTTGTGAAAACGATTAAGTGTTGAAGCATAGTATCTCATGATCCGAACAGTAATGTTCACCAATCGAGTGCCATGCTCGATCGCACACTACTTCGTCAATACTATACCTCATGAAATTTTGAGAGTGTGGGACTATGTGCTAGCCGATCGGCTAGCCCGGTCGATCGGCTGGCATGTCCGATCGGCTGGGCTGTTCGAACAGCCTAGCCGTTCGGCCAGCATTCCTGACCTGGTTGGCCTTTCGTCTAACACTTGGCTGTTTGTTTTATTTGTCATTCTTTCAAGGTATCTTGACAACGTGTTGAACTATAATCACCTCTGTTCCTACTTGTTTCCTTGGCTCGAACAGGAATCACCCAAGTCCGGCCGGTGAACGGTTCGGAATGTCGGTTTAGAGTTTAACCCGAAATCGGTGAACCTTGTTCATAGATCCCGAATCTTGAACCTTTTAACCGTTTGAATGATTAGTTAGCCAGTTCAAGTTCCGTTTCTATTTATTTGAAGGCATTGAGTGTAAAAGAGTTGAAAGAAAGTTGGGATTCCTTCTTTCAATCCTTTACAACTTGGGGATGTTTAGATCTTTGATGGATCTCAACTTGTTTATGTGGAAATCGGTTAGATCTAAGCTAATCATAGTGGAATGAGGCCAAAACATGATGTTCTTCAAGAACACCATGATGACATCACCCAAGAACACCTAGATCTTGGTGATTTCACGGTTAGAATCCAAGTTTTGAAAGATAGAAAGGTGTAGAATCAAGTAATGATTAAAAACGTACAAGATTTAGAGTGGGAAACTTACCGGGATTGGAGAAATCTGAGAAAAGGTGAAGAAGATAGCTGGTTCGGTCAGAGCTTTCCAAAAATGGAAAGTATGACAATGACAACCCTATTTATAGGCTCCAAAAGAGGAAAGTGGCAGCCGATCGGCCAGGAGCTCCGATCGGATGGGCCGCTCGATCGGCTGGCAAGATGCTAGCCGATCGGCTGGCCTGTTCGATCAAGCTGCCTCCTATTCGATCCGCGTCACACTTTGAGTATTTCGCGACGATTTTCGATGTCTCGATTTCGATGGACGATGGTACGAATACGATAGAGTTCCTAGTCAAATTACTTTTAATCCCAGCCACTATATCTAATATACAATCTTCGATAAGTCGCGTTTCGCTGTCGGTTTCGATTGAGTTCGATTGCCTTTCGAGTTTCGATTCGATTTTCGATTGATTTGCTTGAATACCACACCAAATAACAAGTAAAACACGCACAAGCAACATATAAGCCACACACACACGTATAATCAATGCCACAATCCGTATAATTCGAGTCTCGAGTTCGATGATTGTTAGATTGGTTTGATTGCTGATTAGTTAACTTTATCGCATTGTTACTTCCTACTATTCACAGTCGTAGATCGGTTCGCGTTAAAACATTCGATTACTTCGATTCTTGCTGATTACAACACTTACTCCACATAATACAACTAAAACACAAAATCGACTATTTACAGTCAAAGGAGGTCAAAGTTGACTTGGACTTTGACTTTGACTTTGACATTCGAAAACACGGGGTGTTACAATATGAGAAATAGATAGGGATCAGTGTCATCATTTTATAATCATAATAGCCCAATAGCTCTGACTGTTGGAGGTATCTTGGACTCCATTTATGCTAGAGTTTTAAATTATATGGCTTTAGCGGACTTAATTGTTGCTGAATTCTTGAGTAAGAGGACGAGAAGCAACTTTATGAATCAAATGGTGTCTTTTATTGCAATTTTTCCTTGGGACTGGATTAATGGCTTTTTGCGGCATGGGCTTAAAGATGCCTTGGTTTTTACTCATGGTGTAAATAATAATTTAGTGCAGATCTGGGATATTAAAGCAGATTGGTGGTGACGGGTTTGGGTTTTCGTGTGATAAGTTTGGTCTTGTTCTTGCTTTGTGTGTAGTACCAAGTGTAGATGAGTGGTGGCGGTGGAAGCAGGTGTGGTGGGGTGGGGGTGGGGTGGGGTGGATGGTGGTGGTGATAAGTGTGAGGGAGAGAGAGAGAAAGAGAGGAGAGAGAGAGAAGTTTTTATATTTATATATAAATATAAATATAGCGTTTTTATTTTTTAAACTTTGTCTTTAATGTACTTTTTAAAGGTTGGATATTTAACTTATTTGCACAATTAGTCCCTGAAAGATGAAATAACAAAAATACCCTTATATGATCAGATATAATAAAAAAATCTAACTGAGTTAGGGCCAAAGAACATAACATGCAGGATTTTGAAACATTAAGTACAAAACTCATCAATTTTAAACATAAAGGACACCGTCTAAAATTAGATATAAAGATAAAGAACAAAACTTGCAATTCACTCAAGAAAATATAACCAACCATTAACAAGGGTTTAAAACACTATTGAGTAAAAGGTTTCCACATATCAACATAAAACCTCAAAGATTTAGGCAGATCCTTCTTCCACAACTCCAAATCAGTCAATTTCCCGTAAGAGCAATCGAACTATCATCCTTCCTACCAAGATTCAAAACACACACACCTCAACCAGAAACACGATGTCCTCGCCTTATTCGCCAACGTGATTGATGTTGTTAGAATTGGCCATACATTTAATTTAGGGTTTATAAGCAATATTGTAGCCCAGAGAAACTTAGAGAGATAGAGACGCTGAGGTTTAGAGAGGAAAGGGGTAGGTTTTATAATTTTTTTTATTTAAAGGTTAAAAAAGAAATATAAAAAAATAGAAAAAGAGGAACATGTCCAAATTGTGCCTAAGTTAACAAAGAAAATAAACAATAAAGTGAATTGAATGAAAATAACAGTAAAACGAAAACCAAAAGGGTTTAAATGAAAAAGAAAAATATTTTGGATAAAACAAGCAAATATGACCGAACGTCAAAGATTATTTTGGTATTTTACTCTAATGAAAAGATATATTTATATTATTAGATAAATGTGTATCTATTCATTGTGTTAGATATGTTCAAAAAATATAGATTTGTCTTTTTATCACTATTTATTTTCTTTTAGAATGAAAAAAACTCGCTATTTATTGTCTTTTAGAAAGAAAAAAAAAACTCATATGTGTTTAGTTTTTATTTATCATTTTTTTGAAATCATTTATATTATATCTCTAACTCCTATGATATCTGTCATCATATACTACGTATATCATGTTATGCATTTCTTATGATTTTCTACTTAAAATTTTAATAGGTTAAATAGTTGGTAAATAGACGTGCTAAGGCACAATATTATTTTCCATGATAATGATTTAAAAAAATATCTGCTATATATATAATACTAGCTTAAGACCCCGTGTAACACACGGGTGGCCTAAAAAAATATATTATTTAATGGTGTTTTCATAAATCTTTTATTGAAAGATTTGTTTCGGTATATATTCATTTTGGTATCACCGCGAACTCATCAAGACACGCAACATAATTACTGAAACACAATAGTGTGATATATTCAAAGGCTCATACATTAAACAATTTACAACAATGCCAACTAATCCACCTTGTTTTTGTTGCCCTTAAATTAATTTAGTCAAAGAATAATCTTGATATAGCTTGATAAGTCAACTTTTAGGTGGATTGATTGCCTAATAATCTCTTCCGTATATCTTATTACCCTATGCATGTGCTCATAACATGTTATGCATAACAATTCAGACATGTATGTATTTATATGGTTGTATGCATGTAGTGCAAATAAAAATCTTCTGGCAACTTTCGTATGTTCAACCCAATTGACCCATTACCTTTCGAGTAACTATTTTATTTGACCCATCAAAGATAATGTATAGCCCAGAATCCACATCAACTTGTTTTAAGTACATACATGAAAATCAAATAGATCTATCAACCAATTCAGATAGAAGTTTCACAAATGAGCAAACTGGAACTTACATTACATTCGGTTCAATATCAAAATCCTTATTGAAATCTTCAATATAAAAACCATTCTAAAATAATTCAACATTATATAATACTATCCACCTTTGCAAACATGGAGGTTACATTAAAGCACACATAGCAGTAGTAGGGGATCCAGGATTTTCATCATTAGGAGACAAATATGAGTCACGTTGTAACAGGTCAGGCGTTCATAACTGGTCAGGTACAAAATTTAATTGAATCACAATAAAATCTAGACTAAACTGTCTATCCATTTAATACTTATAACCACATATGTTTATCTTCAAACCATAAAGTTATAAGCACAATTATGAACCTATCCATATTATGAGCCCTTTTGCTTCAACATTTGAGATCTTGCTATAAACAAAACTATCTTTAACACTGGAGCAGAGTTCCATCTTGGCTACAACACGCCCAACACAACTGAGATCAGCTCCAGAAGCAAACAAACTTGCACATTAAATATTTACTTATGTTTTCTTAGTTAAATTAATCTATATTCATTCAAATACTTGCCTACATTTTTAAGAATTGAGCATAAGAAAAAAAAACAATAAACTTACAAAGATCAATATTAGTAGTCCATGCTTCTACAAATATCTATCTTCACCGACTGAGCAAGTGTTAAAGTCTGGTGCATTCATAAATAAAGGCATCATTAAGAAAAGCACGAACTAAACATCTAACATTACAATATCAAGTTCGGGAAATATTTAAAAAGAGTTAAAGAGTTGACTAAGTCAACAAAATCAAACAAAAATAGTCTTAGCTGCAGCTATAAAATTAACCGTCTCCGGCTAACATGATGCTCACAGAAGCGCCCAATTAACTATCTCTTCCTAAATATCTAAATTAGATATTTCTTAAGCGTTTCCAACCAGACCCATATTTAATATCACAAATATGATCTATTTACCTATATATGAATCGAATAGGGCTATGTTTATCAAAAACAACTGAAATTCACCCAAGGTGTAATCATACCTTCAAAACCGTTTTGTAATTCGAAATATATGGAACTATTAGTGTAACCTCCGCCATGCCTGCATTAGGAACCGGTTAAAACTCCACGTGAGCTTATATAACTTAAGTGATACATTAAAAGCTTTAACTGATATTATTCTTCTAATAACTGAGCTAGACATATAAACATTACTGACTCACAAAACTCTTTACTTTATTTCTTTCCTTTTCCCATTGTTTATAAAACACTCACCCTTATTACATATAGTAAACATGATTTATTCAAGTGCATGTACCTGATAGTCTTCATGCTTCCCAAAGAACATTTTCTACATAAATGAGGAGAATCGAGCAATCCGAGTTCCTGTTGCAAGCTGCAATGAAACATCATTTTAGGATCACAAATTATTCTTCTTTTGCTCCATGTCAACCACAAAATAAAAGGTAAAATATTAAGTATGAACTATTATCAAAATTGTTACTTACCATTATAATGGTAGGATTAGGATCCTTTGGCATCAGCAAATTACACCAAACGTCTTAATGAAACAAAAAAGCAAGCAAAAGTTTACACTCAAACTTAACGATTGTAACCTCTGCCATGCCTTCATTAACTTTAACAAATATATAATGAATAAAGATTAAAAAAGCGGTCATTTAACTTGGGGTTGGTGTAAACAACAATATTATAAAAATAAAAAGTGTTTATAGTGAGGAATGCCAGTTGTCTTCACATTTACATAATAAGGTTTTAAAATAAAACATGAATACCAAATGTTTGTTAAGCCGGTTAATGGATCAAAACCCATTTAGACTAAATTTGTAGGCAACTGAAGCATCCTCTCAAATTCAAATTAAGCACTTAACCATTGTTAATTTAAAATTTGTGTCCAAAATCAACAAATTATTCAAGTAATAACATGAAATTGTGAAATCTAAAAAAAAATCAGCCAAAAGGTTTCTAAAGAAGCAAAGATCTTAAGTACCACTTAAAAGAATAACTATATAATAATTATTTTCCTCTAAGACGTATCAAAACCAATCACCAGTACCTTATCCGCCATTGAAGAGGCGGCGGCTAGGTCTTCCAGACATCACCAACGCTGCAAAAAAGAAACTGAAAACACCGATACATACCTTATACTTCATCATGGACTCTTTGTTATTGAATCCTAACTTCCACCGTATGACGTGTGCGTTCCCAATTCGGGGGATACTGGGAACCATATGGCTGACATCATCAAATCCACTAACAACAAAAATTCAAGTGGCTTCGTATTGTCATTTACGTTCCATTAGAACCGTGAAAATTAGAAAGTTAATGTTAAAAAGTTTAATACCCATATCAATTTAAGTTGAATATCAATATTGAATTAAACCTAAGGCAACAATGGAGAAAAACAATTCTAAGAAACAAAACCACAACTCACCTGCTACACAAACACATATTTATGTAGAACGCGCGAACCGAAGATAATCAAAGTTTTCGATATGAATAGCATAGCATTCGAACACTAAATCACGCATCAATTCATTGATTTGGTAAAAAACATGAGAGAGCGAACCTGATACTTTATTCCAAGCTGATACGTGAAACGAACAATTGAGATTGAAAGATTGTGTGTGGTTTAGTACTTGAGTTAATGAAGAAGATGATGTAACTTTTGGTTGTATGAGGCGTCATGCCTTCTCTCCAGACCTAAACAACTCTAGCAAAACAGGCCAAACATTCAAATTATGCCTTTATTTTTTTATTTTAAATGAACTAAATCTTTGTAATTCTTGTGGTTATCTAGTCTAAAACATATAACAATCAATCTCAAACTGTTTTACAACAAATGCATCATATACTAATCAATATTCATTCAAATCCTTGTTAAACTCTACCATATAATCTATATTCATTCAAATACTCAACCTACATTTTTAAGAATTGAGCATAAGAAAAAAAAAACAATAAACTTACAAAGATCAATGTTAGTAGTCCATGCTTCTACAAAGATCTATCTTCACCGACTGAGCAAGTGTTAAGGTCTGGTGCAAACATTAATAAAGAAAAGCATCCTTAAGAAAAACACGATCTAAAGATCTAACATTATAATATCAAGTTCAGGAAATATTTAAAAAGAGTTAAAGAGTTGACTAAGTCAACAAAATCAAACAAAAATAGACTTACCTGCAGCTATAAAATTAACTGTCTCCGGCTAACATGATGCTCACAGAAGCGCCCAATTAACTATCTCTTCCTAAACATCTAAATTAGATATTTCTTAAGCGTTTCCAACCTGACCCATATTTAATATGACAAATTTGATCTATTTACCTATATATGAATCGAATAGGGCTATGTTTATAAAAAACAACTGAGATTCATCCAAGATGTAATCCTACCTTCAAAACCGTTTAGTAATTCGAAATATATGGAACTATTAGTGTAACTTCGGCCATGCCTGCGTTAACTTTAACAAAGATATAATGAAGAAAGATTAAAAAACGGTCATTTAACTTGGGGTTGGTGTAAACAAAAAAATTATAAAAATAAAAAATAAAAAGTGTTTATAGTGAGCAATGCCAACTTTCTTCGCATTTACATAATAAGGTTCTAATGAAACATGAATACCAAATGTTTGTTAAGCCGGTTGTTTAAGAAGACAAAACGAATGGTCTAGCTAGTTCTGTAATGGATCAAAACCCATTTAGACTAAATTTGTAGGCAACTGAAGCATCCTCTCAAATTCAAATTAAACACTTAACCATTGTTAACTTAAAATTTGTGTCCAAAATCAACAAATTATTACCAGAAAAAGTGCATTAATGCGGTGATACCAAACGCTCTCTCTCAGATGGTTTGCCAGCAAAACTGCCTTTAATTCTTTTGATCGCGACATCTGAACCCTTCCATTTCCTATGATAAAAAGCTCCATATGTACCAGATCCTAACTCCCGTACTTCCTCAAGATCGTCATTTCTAATAATTTGGTGAAGAATCTAAATCAAACTACTTATAGATTATATTAGTTTTGCATAAAAGTTTATATAGATAAGGGTTAGAAGTACCGGTAAACCCCTAGCAAAAGCTTTCTCCACGACCTTTATCAATTCAATCTTTGTTTTGACTTGGGTGTCATTGTAAAAATCAAACTCTAAATCTGCAGGTGCATCCTATAAAACAAATAAAATATTAAACAAACTTGGTTTTATAATCTAAAAATCAACTTTATGCGTTTTAGGCTGCTAACTATAGCTTGTATGTTTAGTCAAGTTGCGATTGAGTAATAGTTTGGTATGTTCAGTCAAACTTGTATATTCCAACATAATCCCCCTCAATTACAATAAACAAAAGAGAAAAGTGTTGGCAAGCCGTGTTTATAATTATCCCATCTGACCTGCTACCCAAATTGCATGACCAACCCAGTTTCCCCGGTACCTTCACAAAGATTTATACATTCCTTTATTACTTAACCCACTTTGCATGCGGCCCTAAGTACACACCTTAAACTTTCAAGATATGCAAATTGCTAAAATTAGTTCAGAAATTAACATCACTACTGAAAACTATCTCACCTTCATATGCTCTTTGTGGTTATGTTGCTTATTTAAAAAAAAAAATACACAAAAACATTAGCAACCAAACTACAAACAAAAAAAAGCTTCATCCCACATGTTAAAATTTGAAAATTAGATTAGTGTGTTAAGTACGAATAGCCGTAATCAACCACCTTAGAATTCAAACTCAACGGTGATAAGACAATCGCTTTCTCTAGTTCTTTCAAGGCCTGAATGATTCAGATACAATGTCAGAACATAACACAATAGAACAGATGCAATCTGGATAAAAGTCATAATATGATAAACCTGTATGAGCCTTAAGAAACTCACATTACATTGGTTGGTTACACAGCAAAGAACCATTTTAAGCTCCATCATTCTAAACTTGGTATAAAAGTTGTGTACTTACAAATGGTAACTTAGAAGCTTTATCATTCAGAGTAGCCATCAATCCAAAGATTGCAAAAATCCTAATCTACCACATAACCAACAAGTGCTTCATACTGAAATCAAACATAACTTCAATGAGGTCAACACAAAGGGATAACTAAACTAAATTGAAAAGCACGCATAAAATATTACCTTTCCAATAGTTTCGGCTCTACAATTAATACACTGTTAAGAAAACGGAGTTCCATTGTACCAAACCAGCTCATAGCATATAAACAAATAGTTGGTGGGTGTGTTTAACCAGATTGCTTAGAAATAATCGGCGAGCAGACCCATCACATAAAGTACAACGTATGATATGAAATGAAATATATCAAATATCAAATAACAAATAACAAACAAAATCCAAAGATTACAAACTTGATTCCATTATGGATTATTGCTGACAAAAATTTGGGGCTGGTTAAATGCGAAAAATCAAAAGAATATCATTAAAAAAATCGGAAATAAATAACTTCTTTACGGGCAGCCAAATGAAAAGGTGTTGCCCCTTTACCATCTCTAATATTCACGAATCTTAAGAATTCCCTTAAAACCTTAATTTAATTTATAAAATTCAAGTACAGATCATATAAAAGTATCATAAGTCCTTGAAATTACCTTAAAGTGAAAAAAACCTAGCCGTCGCGGACGTAGCCAATGCTCTAATCGGAACCCAAACATCACCACTGGATGGATGGCTCCAACCACCACTTGTTTCCATCGTCTCTCTCTCTCTCTCTCTCTCTCTCTCTCAAGCTTCAAACTTTTCTTAAGATTTTAGGGTTTCTCGATGGACGGCTGAAAGGAAGGAGAGTAACCAACACCACAAGTTTCATAGGATTGTAAGATTAAAAGCTTAAATAATCGATGTAAAAAACAATAAACATACCTGGATTCAATTCCACTGGTTACACTTTAGGGATTCCATTAATCATTTTGATGAGAATCGCCTTTGCTAGAGATTAATCAGTGTATAAGACAATCACAGATGTATGAAATCGCCAAAGAATGACCTCACCTATATGACAATTAGGGTTTTTGAATGATACTGATGATATCTCCATGAAAGAAAACGAAAGAGTGAGGGAGAGATGTTCAGGAGGATTAAAGAAAAATTAGGGTTTTTGAATGATATGGGTGAAAAGCGTGTCTAAGAAGCCGCGTGAAAGGAAAATAGAGGAAAAGAGAATGACGCCCAAAAATGAATTCTCTGGGCAAAGAGGGTGTCCACATCATCAAAATGATTGGCTAAGAATAGCCCTTGTGGCTAAGGAGAATTCATTTAGTATAAAATTAACCGTCTCCGGCTAACATGATGCTCACAGAAGCGCCCAATTAACTATCTCTTCCTAAACATCTAAATTAGATATTTCTTAAGCGTTTCCAACCAGACCCATATTTAATATCACAAATATGATCTATTTACCTATATATGAATCGAATAGGGCTATGTTTATCAAAAACAACTGAAATTCACCCAAGGTGTAATCATACCTTCAAAACCGTTTTGTAATTCGAAATATATGGAACTATTAGTGTAACCTCCGCCATGCCTGCATTAGGAACCGGTTAAAACTCCACGTGAGCTTATATAACTTAAGTGATACATTAAAAGCTTTAACTGATATTATTCTTCTAATAACTGAGCTAGACATATAAACATTACTGACTCACAAAACTCTTTACTTTATTTCTTTCCTTTTCCCATTGTTTATAAAACACTCACCCTTATTACATATAGTAAACATGATTTATTCAAGTGCAGGTACCTGATAGTCTTCATGCTTCCCAAAGAACATTTTCTACATAAATGAGGAGAATCGAGCAATCCGAGTTCCTGTTGCAAGCTGCAATGAAACATCATTTTAGGATCACAAATTATTCTTCTTTTGCTCCATGTCAACCACAAAATAAAAGGTAAAATATTAAGTATGAACTATTATCAAAATTGTTACTTACCATTATAATGGTAGGATTAGGATCCTTTGGCATCAGCAAATTACACCAAACGTCTTAATGAAACCAAAAAGCAAGCAAAAGTTTACACTCAAACTTAACGATTGTAACCTCTGCCATGCCTTCATTAACTTTAACAAATATATAATGAATAAAGATTAAAAAAGCGGTCATTTAACTTGGGGTTGGTGTAAACAACAATATTATAAAAATAAAAAGTGTTTATAGTGAGGAATGCCAGTTGTCTTCACATTTACATAATAAGGTTTTAAAATAAAACATGAATACCAAGTGTTTGTTAAGCCGGTTAATGGATCAAAACCCATTTAGACTAAATTTGTAGGCAACTGAAGCATCCTCTCAAATTCAAATTAAGCACTTAACCATTGTTAATTTAAAATTTGTGTCCAAAATCAACAAAGTATTCAAATAATAACATGAAATTGGAAATCTAAAAAAAATACAGCCAAAAGGTTTCTAAAGAAGCAAAGATCTTAAGTATCACTTAAAAGCATAACTATATAATAATTATTTTCCTCTAAGACGTATCAAAACCGATCACCAGTACCTTATCCGCCATTGAATAGGCGGCGGCTAGGTCTTCCAGACATCACCAACGCTGCAAAAAAGAAACTGAAAACACTGATACATAACTTATACTTCATCATGGACTCTTTGTTATTGAATCCTAACTTCCACCGTATGACGTGTGCGTTCCCAATTCAGGGGATACTGGGAACCATATGGCTGACATCATCAAATCCACTAACAACAAAAATTCAAGTGGCTTCGTATTGTCATTTACGTTCCATTAGAACCGTGAAAATTAGAAAGTTAATGTTAAAAAGTTTAATACCCATATCAATTTAAGTTGAATATCAATATTGAGTTAAACCTAAGGCAACAATGGAAAAAAACAATTCTAAGAAACAAAACCACAACTCGCCTGTTACACGAACACATAGTTATGTAGAACGCGCGAACCGAAGATAATCAAAGTTTTCGATATGAATAGCATAGCATTCGAACACTAAATCACGCATCAATTCATTGATTTGGTAAAAAACATGAGAGAGCGAACCTGATACTTTATTCCAAGCTGATACGTGAAACAGACAATTGAGATTGAAAGATTGTGTGTGGTTTAGTACTTCAGTTAATGAAGAAGATGATGGAACTTTTGGTTGTATGAGGCGTCATGCCTTCTCTCCAGACCTAAACAACTCTAGCAAAACAGGCCAAACATTCAAATTATGCCTTTATTTTTTTATTTTAAATGAACTGAATCTTTGTAATTCTTGTGGTTATCTAGTCTAAAACATATAACAATCAATCTCAAACTGTTTTACAACAAATGCATCATATACTAATCAATATTCATTCAAATCCTTGTTAAACTCTACCATATAATCTATATTCATTCAAATACTCAACCTACATTTTTAAGAATTGAGCATAAGAAAAAAAACAATAAACTTACAAAGATCAATGTTAGTAGTCCATGCTTCTACAAAGATCTATCTTCACCAACTGAGCAAGTGTTAAGGTCTGGTGCAAACATTAATAAAGAAAAGCATCATTAAGAAAAACACGATCTAAAGATCTAACATTATAATATCAAGTTCAGGAAATATTTAAAAAGAGTTAAAGAGTTGACTAAGTCAACAAAATAAACAAAAATAGACTTACCTGCAGCTATAAAATTAACTGTCTCCGGCTAACATGATGCTCATAGAAGGGCCCAATTAACTATCTCTTCCTAAACATCTAAATTAGATATTTCTTAAGCGTTTCCAACCCGACCCATATTTAATATGATAAATTTGATCTATTTACCTATATATGAATCGAATAGGGCTATGTTTATAAAAAACAACTGAAATTCATCCAAGATGTAATCATACCTTCAAAACCGTTTAGTAATTCGAAATATATGGAACTATTAGTGTAACCTCGGCCATGCCTGCATTCACTTTAACAAAGATATAATGAAGAAAGATTAAAAAACGGTCATTTAACTTGGGGTTGGTGTAAACAACAAAATTATAAAAATAAAAATAAAAAGTGTTTATAGTGAGCAATGCCAACTTTCTTCGCATTTACATAATAAGGTTTTAAAATGAAACATGAATACCAAATGTTTGTTAAGCCGGTTGTTTAAGAAGACAAAACGAATGGTCTAGCTAGTTCTGTAATGGATCAAAACCCATTTAGACTAAATTTGTAGGCAACTGAAGCATCCTCTAAAATTCAAATTAAACACTTAACCATTGTTAACTTAAAATTTGTGTCCAAAATCAACAAATTATTACCAGAAAAAGTGCATTAATGCGGTGATACCAAAAGCTCTCTCTCAGATGGTTTGCCAGCAAAACAACTGCCTTTAATTCTTTTGATCGCGACATCTGAACCCTTCCATTTCCTATGATAAAAAGCTCCATATGTACCAGATCCTAACTCCCGTACTTCCTCAAGATCGTCATTTCTAATAATTTGGTGAAGAATCTAAATCAAACTACTTATAGATTATATTAATTTTGCATAAAAGTTAATATAGATAAGGGTTAGAAATACCGGTAAACCCCTAGCAAAAGCTTTCTCCACGACCTTTATCAATTCAATCTTTGTTTTGACTTGGGTGTCATTGTCAAAATCAAACTCTAAATCTGAAGGTGCATCCTATAAAACAAATAAAATATTAAACAAACTTTGTTTTATAATCTAAAAATCAACTTTATGCGTTTTAGGCTGCTAACTATAGCTTGTATGTTTAGTCAAGTTGCGATTGAGTAATAGTTTGGTATGTTCAGTCAAACTTGTATATTCCAACATAATCCCCCTCAATTACAATAAACAAAAGAGAAAAGTGTTGGCAAGCCGTGTTTATAATTATCCCATCTGACCTGCTACCCAAATTGCATGACCAACCCAGTTTCCCCGGTACCTTCACAAAGATTTATACATTCCTTTATTACTTAACCCACTTTGCATGCGGCCCTAAGTACACACCTTAAACTTTCAAGATATGCAAATTGCTAAAATTAGTTCAGAAATTAACATCACTACTGAAAACTATCTCACCTTCATATGCTCTTTGTGGTTATGTTGCTTATTTAAAAAAAAAATACACAAAAACATTAGCAACCAAACTACAAACAAAAAAAAAGCTTCATCCCACATGTTAAAATTTGAAAATCAGATTAGTGTGTTAAGTACGAATAGCCGTAATCAACCACCTTAGAATTCAAACTCAACGGTGATAAGACAATCGCTTTCTCTAGTTCTTTCAAGGCCTGAATGATTCAGATGCAATGTCAGAACATAACACAATAGAACAGATGCAATCTGGATAAAAGTCATAATATGATAAACCTGTATGAGCCTTAAGAAACTCACATTACATTGGTTGGTTACAAACATCAAAGAACCATTTTAAGCTCCATCATTCTAAATTTGGTATAAAAGTTGTGTACTTACAAATGGTATCTTAGAAGCTTTAGCATTCAGAGTAGCCATCAATCCAAAGATTGCAAAAATCCCAATCTACCACATAACCAACCAAGTGCTTCATACTGAAATCAAACATAACGTCAATGAGGTCAACACAAAGGGATAACTAAAATAAATTGAAAAGCACGCATAAAATATTACCTTTCCAACAGTTTCGGCTCTACAATTAATACACGGTTAAGAAAACGGAGTTCCATTGTACCAAACCAGCTCATAGCATATAAACAAATAGTTGGTGGGTGTGTTTAACCAGATTGCTTAGAAATAATCGGCGAGCAGACCCATCACATAAAGTACAACGTATGATATGAAATGAAATATATGAAATATCAAATAATAAATAACAAACAAAATCCAAAGATTACAAACTTGATTCCATTATGGATTATTGCTGACAAAAATTTGGGGCTGGTTAAATGCGAAAAATCAAAAGAATATCATTAAAAAAATCGGAAATAAATAACTTCTTTACGGGCAACCAAATGAAAAGGTGTTGCCCCTTTACCATCTCTAATATTCACGAATCTTAAGAATCCCCTTAAAACCTTAATTTAATTTATAAAATTCAAGTACAGATCATATAAAAGTATCATAAGTCCTTGAAATTACCTTAAAGTGAAAGAAACCTAGCCGTCGCCGACGTCGCCAATGCTCTAATCGAAACCCAAACATCACCACTGGATGGATGGCTCCAACCACCACTTGTTTCCATCGTCTCTCTCTCTCAAGCTTCAAACTTTTCTGAAGATTTTAGGGTTTCTCGATGGACGGCTGAAAGGAAGGAGAGTAACCAACACCACAAGTTTCATAGGATTGTAAGATTAAAAGCTTAAATAATCGATGTAAAAAACAATAAACATACTTGGATTCAATTCCACTGGTTACACTTTAGGGATTCCACTAATCGTTTTGATGAGAATCGCCTCTGCTAGAGATTAATCAGTGTATAAGACAATCATAGATGTATGAAATCGCCAGAGAATCACCTCACCTATATGACAATTAGGGTTTTTGAATGATACTGATGATATCTCCATGAAAGAAAACGAAAGAGTCAGGGAGAGATGTTCAGGAGGATTAAAGAAAAATTAGGGTTTTTGAATGATATGGATGAAAAGCGTGTCTAAGAAGCTGCATGAAAGGAAAATAGAGGAAAAGAGAATGGCGCCCAAAGATGAATTCTCGAGGGTGTCCACATCATCAAAATGATTGGCTAAGAATAGCCCTTGTGGCTAAGGAGAATTCATTTATTATAATAGATAGATTCAACAAAAACGTTCAATCCAATAACCACCAAGCATACCATTAATATTATCTTTATGCATGGTTTCTATTTTATGCATTAAATATGTCACAAGTATATACAAAAAAAAAAAAAAAAAAAAAAAAAAAAAAACTCTGCATGTCTTTTATAGACACTCGTATTATTTTACGTATTCAATTATTAGATAAACTAGGTTAGAACCCCGTGTATTACACGGGTTGAATAAATGTAATTTTATATATTAAATAATAAAAACTTATATCTTTATAAATCTTGTATATTGTACGGGTTAAATAAATGTAATTTTATATATCAAATAATAAAAAAGTTATATCTTTAAAAACCATGTGTATTACACAGATTAAATAAATGTAATTTTGTATACTAAATACTAAAAACGTCGTATCTTTAAAAAAACCCGTGTATAATCGGGTTGAATAAATTTACCAAATAATAAAAAATTACATCCTTAAAAACCCCGTATATTACACGTGTTGAATAGATATAAAAAAGAGTTATATCTTTAAAAACCATGTGTATTACACAGATTAAATAAATGTATTTTTGTATATTAAATACTAAAAACGTCTATCTTAAAAAAAAACCCGTGTATAGTCAGGTTGAAAAATCTACCAAATAATAAAAAATTATATACTAAATAAATGTAATTTTGTATATTAAATACTAAAAACGTCAAACATAATTTTGTATACCAAATAGTAAAAAAAAAAGTTATGTTTTTAAATAATTAGGATAACATTTAATATTACTTTTTATTTATATATTTAATATAAGATAAGTAGATAAGAGAGGTATTTGTTTTAAAAATATATTAAATTAACAATTTAGATTTGAGGATAATATTTTATTAAAATATGATAAGATTTAATATTAATTTATTATTTATTTATTTTGATAAATATAAATTTAAGGATACCTTCAATGAATGACATGTGTCCAAAAGTTGGTTTCTTTTATTATAGTAGTTAGATACGTACTCATTGTGCTATATATCTTCAAAAAATATAGATTTATCATTTTATCACCATTTATTTACTTTTAGACAGAAAAATACACTCATATTGTTTAGTTTTTATTTTTCATTTTTTAAAATCATTTGTATTATATCTCTGACTCCCTTGATATCCGTCATACTACGTATATGATGTCGTGTAGTTCTCCTGATTTTCTACTTAAAACTTTAATAGCTTAATTAGTTGGCAAAATAGATGTACAAGGCACAATATTGTTTTCTCTAACAAAGAAAATAAACAATAAAGTGAATTGAATGAAAATGACAATAAAACGTAAACCCAAAGGATTTAAATAAAAAAAAATTGAATAGAACAAGCAAATATGATCAAACGTCAAAGATAATTTTGGTATTTTACTCTAACGAAAAGATATATTTCTATTATTAGATAAATGTGTATCTATTCATTGTGTTAGATATGTTCAAAAAATATAGATTTATCTTTTTATCACTATTTATTTTCTGTTATAGAGAAAATTAAAACTCACTATTTATTTTCTTTTAGAAAGAAAAAAAACTCATACGTGTTTAGTTTTTATTTATCATTTTTTAAAATCATTTGTGTTATATCTCGATCTAACTCCCATGATATCCGTCATCATATACTACGTATATCATGTTATGCAGTTCTTGTGATTTTCTACTTAAAATTTTAATAGGTCAAATAGTTGGTAAATAGACATGCTAAGGTACAATATTATTTTCCATAATAATGATATAAAAAATACATGCTATATAATATTCAACAAAAACGTTCAATCCAATAACCAACGAGCATATCATTGATATTATCTTTATGCATGGTTTCTATTTTCCGCATTAAATATGTCACAAGTATATACAAAAAAAAGCTCTGCATGTCTTATATAGACTGTAGACACTCATATTATTTTATGTATTCAATTACTAGATAGATAAATACGTATTCATTGTGTTATATATGTTCAAAAAATATAGATTTATCATTTTATCACCATTTATTTACTTTTAGAAAGAAAAATACACTCATATGTGTTTAGTTTTTATTTTCATTTTTTAAAATCATTTGTATTATATCTCTAACTCCCTTGAAATCCGTCATATACTACGTATATGATGCCGTGTAGTTCTCCTGATTTTTTACTTAAAACTTTAATAGCTTAAATAGTTGGTAAATAGATGTTCGAGGCACAATATTATTTTCCCTAATAATGATTAAAAAAATAATTGTTATATAACATTCAACAAAAACGTTTAATCCAATAATCAATGAGCATACCATTGAAATTATCTTTACAAATGGTTTCTATTTTCCGCAACAAATGTCACAAATATATATATAATATATAAAAATAAGCTTCTCATATCTGGAATAGACAGTCGTATTATTTTACGCATCAAGATTCCAAAATCTTAAACAATCTTGTCACGTTCAATGTTTATGAAATTTAAAACATAGTGATCAAACTATTAAATTAATTGCTATCAGTATAAGTTCTTGTATAAAAATGGCATATTTGGTGTGTTGACATAAATTAAATATTTTTTTAATAAATGAAAAGGTCATTTGGGTGTTGATAAAGGCATTGTTATATACTTATTATGAAAGGTTAACTTTGAATAATATATTTATGTACTCATAAAGAAAAACAACATGTTTGGATGGCTACGATTCACTTGTTGAAATTCATAATAGTTTCCATTATTTAAATTTATTTTAAAGTCAACTTAAATATCACCTCATGTGGGTAAGATGCATGCAGGCGAATAGGAGATTAATTTATAAGAGGATTTCCACACTAAAATATTGTATTCATATATTAAAGCGTATAATTTATATAGCCTAATTAAGGTATATCAAATTATAACGTTTTTATACATCAACAAATATTTTAGTATACAAATCACCTTTATATTATTCGAATTCAATAAACTATTTCATATCGACTTTTAGTATACAAATCACCCTTATATTATTCGAATTCAATAAACTATTTTGTATCGACTAATTAAGATACACCATAAGGCTAAGGGGCATAGGGCTTATGACGGGGGTCATGGAAGGCCACATGGGCCGTGGAATGCATGGTACTCCACCCTCTTCATTTTTCATGCGTGGTGAACATGGAAATATCCACGCCGACTACGAGCCAAAGATTCCAAACTTTGATGTTTTATTGAATATATTGGTGGAAGAGGATGGTGGGAGTCATAGACCATACCATATAAGGTGGTGGATGATGTGACGATGACGTGAAGAATGAAGATAGTGATTAGAAACATTACCACACAACATAACCTAAGGAACCGCCAATATAAATTAGCCCGATTTAGTATTTAAAAAAAATCTTTATTTAAGGCATTTTGTAGCACCACCCAATTGAAGGGAACTGGTTGACTAACTCTTAAGATGCCTTCATTATGGTGTCTATCGGTTAAACTGGCGAACAAAATCGGTGATTGACAGGATTAAAAAAAAGCATACCAAAGCCTTATTTACTTATTTCATATATTATTTCACTTCATATTTTGTTCATTTCAAACTTCATATTTTGTTAACATTGGAAATCTACACAAAAAAATGTACAAAATGTTTTTTAATTTTTAAGTTATGACGTTATTTAGGTTTTTGAAACCAATCATGCTGGTTTGACTATGTAGTGAGAAGGAGGGAAGCGTTCTACGCGGTTATGCAAAGAAATTATGTGTGTAGCATTATCATTTATATGTTAGGGGCTCTCATAGATGGAGGAAAGCGGTCTATGCGATTATGCAAACTGTGGTGTGGGTTTTATAGAAAAGTTGAAATGATATGATTTTTAAGCAAAAGCGGGTAAATCTGAATAGAACTATTGAGGAGATAAAGGTGCTAGAATTCCAGTGAATGAAACACCAGACTTATTCGGGCTAAAGCACTTGCTCTATCATGGATCAATGGAGTAGATTTGATTTATCGTGTTTGGGTGTTTGATAGTGTTGTATACTTCGTGTTGTGTGATGTATTTTTCCTGGTGTTTAGGCTAATTTATATATCGTGTTTGATAGTATATTTTTGTTGGGCATTAAAAAATTACAATAACCAAAGAAATGGCAATTATAATTACAAAAAGTTAACTTATCTTATATTTTATAAAAGGGTATATAAATAAGGTTCAAAAACAGTCAAGGGTTGCTTTCCAATTTGCATATGCTCAAAGGTCAAGATAATTGTATTTAGGGGTTTGATCATGTCAAAGAATGCAAAAACCCAAGACTTTTTCTTTCAAAATTTTTATCTTTCTTTGGTAATACCTGGATAAGACATTGGCATGATCTCAAAGTCTGCATTATGTTTTCATGCATGTTCACCAATTTTCTTAAACGGTAAAGTAAAAGGTTAAATATATAAAAATAGAGAATGATATGCATTTCTTTTTAGTTTTCATGTTAAATAATTATTCATCTAACAATGAGATTATAACACAGAGAAATAAAAATAGAAGATGAAAAAAGAGAAAGTTCTTTGAACATCTTTCATCTCTCCTCGTTAATTATTGTTTCGTGTTGGTTGTATTTCTTTAGAAGGTGTTTGGTTTGAGCCTTGAGGGTCTAAATCTAAGTGTACGAGATATATATTATTTGCTATGTTTGTTTAAGTGTAAAAATTTGAAAACATATAGTTATTGTCTTAACTCAATAATGTGACAAGGGTACCCACATAAGGGATTGGCTTTTTAAATCATCTCTATTCTTGTTCTATCATTCTATGAAACTCATAATGCATTTCATTTGCAAATCAAGCGCCAACTTAGATTTGTATTAGTGACATGTTTTTTGAATTATTCTCTTTAAAGTATAGTTGATCATATACTAGTCCACGGTTTAGCCTTTGTTTGATAATGTTTACAACTATGCCAATTGTAGTTCAAGGTTTATATCTATTTATTCACACTTCATTTCAAAATTTTGACACTTTGATGTTTTCTCTTTATATCAATAATCTTCTAGATAGATTAAAAACTATTTATGAGATTTTATTTTCATTTATTCACACTTCATTTTAAATTTTTGACACTTAAAGTTTTCTCTTTATATCAATAATCTTCTAGGACAAATTAAAAACTATTATTGAGATTTTATTTTCATTTATTTACACTTCATTTTAATTTTTTGACACTTATAAGAGTTTTCTCTTTATATCAATGATCTTCTAGACAAATTAAAAACTATTTATGAGATTTTATACTTTTATTGTACGCTTATCCTATAAACTTGACCATATGATATATGGTCACCGCCTCAGCGGTATAATGTTCAATTTTTCTATCCAATGAATAAATTGTATACAAGTTTATCCTTCCTCTTTTCTGAAGTTTCGACAAAATTACAAATCAAAATAAGAATCTAAGTAATGAGAAACATTAATTGAGAGTGGACCAATATCCCTCAATGACATTACGTTTGAACATACACAAACTATAAACTTGTAAAATACGTTTGACCTTATAAGGCTATAGGGTGTGGTCATGACCCTCATGACCACCATGACCCTCCATGTTAGTGCCATGTAACTCATCTTTAATCCACCATCTAAAACCACTACCCTAAGGGTATGGTCATGACCCAAACCATTAGCCCCTTATTTATTATCTTTGTCTAAACAAAAAGGAAATGATTTGTTGAAAAATGGAAAGGAGGACCATGGTTGTCATGGTTTAATCCATGCAAACCATGGTGGATCAATCAAGGGGGTGGTGTAGCCTTCCATTCATGTTCCTAGGTGGCAAATCATGTCCCAACCATGATCCCCACACCCTATATCCTAAGTGATGTTGATCCGAGAAGAAAAAACTCCGTTTACTTTTGTCGCTAAATATGCAAACTTCCAATAAAAAATATAATTGTTTTTACAAAAAGTTAAAATTTGATTAGGTATATTTAGGGGTGCAAACGAGCCGAGCCGAGCCCGAGCTCGACCAGGCTCGAGCTCGTTTAACATATGAAAGTTCGAGCTCGAGCTCGGCTCGATTCAAGCTTTATTTCTAAAGCTCGAGCTCGGCTCGAATCAAGCTTTATTTCTAAAGCTCGAGCTCGGCTCGAAGATAATTTTTCAAGCTCGAGCTCGACTCGTTTAGTATTTATTAATTAATTTATATTAATTATGCCGTTCAAAAAAATTTATATTAATTATAATTATTATTATACATATAATTTAGTGTTTTTTTATATTTATATAAATGGTAATTATTATTATATAAATATATGTTTAATATATTAATAAAACATATATAAACAGAAAGCTCGTTTAGGCTCGCGAGCCGGCTCGAGCTCGGGCTCGTTTACTAAATGAGCTTGTTTTTAGGCTCGGGCTCGAGCTCGTTTAAGCTCGAGCTCGTTCGAGCTTTTTTTCGAGCCGAGCTCGAGTAGCTCGCGAGTAGCTCGGTTCGTTTACACGCCCAGGTATATTTTTTTTTGAAACCGAAATGACAAATCATAATATTTTAGCTTTTAATGTTTAGTTAAAAAATTTATCATTGATATACGTAATCATCTGCCATGATAGCCAATTACTACACTATAGTTCGGAAAAAGTGGAAATATCAAAGGTAACCCCAGATGAACAATATGGTATGGTGGGGTTTGGGGCGAAGGTGGGAGTCTTTCTTTAATTACTATGTCCTTTTTTTTTTTTTTTTTTTTTTTTTTTTTTTATGGAAAACACAAGAAAATGGAAAATATGGATTGTGTGACGTTTCATTCAAGTAAAGTTCAAGTGTATCCACTAAATCGGATGTCACTTTTTGTATCTAACCCTCTAATCCAAAAAGAAATATGTTGTTGGGTGGAGGTATGAGCAGGAAAGCCTTGGGGGAACACCGAGGCTAGCTGTATAAACGTGAATACCGTCTTCTCTTTAAGTTCTTTAATGGTAAATGTTACACATCAATAATTCTTAAATGTTTTCTTTGTTCAGGTTTAAACATGTAACCTTCCTTTTAAAAGGCAACTGTGTCTACCAAGTGGGTTATCCCACCTTAACGCCTCGTCTTAAGTAGGGTCTTCCAAGTTAGAAAAAAAAAAAAACACTCAGAGCAGGAGATATCTTTCGTAGCCTCTTGTTCAGTTTCATTTATTTGTTTAATGTTTTGATTATTTATTAATAAGCTCACTTATTTAGAAAACTCCCGGGAAGAAAGAAATAACAGATTGTAATGTGACTAAATGTTATTGGCAATTAGCTAAGAGATAGAGTTCATAATTGTGCACTGGGCCGATTTAACTGTTTTAGATGCACAAATTAAACTAAAAATATGGGGCCTTTTTCAAGTGTCACATGATATGTTCTCCTTCACTTGAGCTTCGGACCGACAATATTTTAAAGCTGGTGGAATTAAAAAAAACTGTATTTTGATTAATCTTTTCAAGTGTATAATTATACTTAAATTTAGACTGCCCATTACGCTTAAATTCAAACTAATGCAGGCTTACGTTATATTTTACACTGCCCATGTTTTCCGAGAAATCAACACACTTTGCACAAAAAAAAAAAAAAATAATAATAATCATGCTTCAGCTGGCCCTAATTGTGCAAAGTAGGGGTGTGCATGGTTCGGTTCGGTTCGGTTTTTGGGTAAAATCGAAACCGTAACCGAAAGTTCGGTTTTCGGATTTTAAAAACCGTTCGATTTCGGTTTTTTCGGCATTGGTTATTTCGGTTTTAGTAATGGTTCGGTTCAGTTTCGATTTTTTTGGGTTTTGAAACAAATTATGTAAGATTTAAAAATAAAAAGTATAATTTAAAGTTTAAGAATATTTCTTAAATGTTTACATTTAAATTAATATAAAAGTTGTGGTAGAGGATACTGTACACTAATCCAGAAGTGTGAGAAGTGTATTATAACACTATATAACACCATATAAACACTGTATAACAATATGTAATACCATATAACACTATGTAACAATATATAACATTATGGGTAAATTACTTTTTGAGTCCCTGTGTTTTATGTATTTTAACTAGTTGAGTCCAAAAGCAAAAAGTTTAACGACCTGAGTCCTCATAAGCATTTTCTCTAACCATTTGAGTCCAAATTTCTAACCCAGTTAGAATTTTGTTGTTAAGTTTTGTTAAATGACCAAAATACCCTTATAGTTAAAAATAAAAAAAAACTATTTATTCATTATGAATATATATATAGAGTAGGGTTCGCACGGAAAGTGTGTTTTTCCTAGAAAGTCTAGGAAGCGATCTGGTCCATCCGATTGGTGTGTTTAAGGGTTGAGATTAAATCAATGGCAATCTGTAATATTTGAGTTTAATTAATTGATTGTTTTAAATGAATAGGGGCAATTTTGTCAAATGACCGTTTTTTTAAATCAATTAGATAACTGCAATCCCTACTTTCATGGGATTTTCTCTCTCTCTCTCTCCATTATTGATTTGATTTTCTCTCTTTCTCTCTCCAATCCAACCCTAAACATAATAAAACCTGCGATCTCTACTCCCCCTTGCTGTTGGCGACGCAAAATAGGACCCCAAAAGCATTCAGATTTCGGTTCCAAGGCTTGTTGATACCCTTTTCTTCACTAGGTATTCATATCTTGTGTTGTGATTAAAGTTCTTGAAGTGCATATACGTTTTCGGTCTTAATCTGCTTGTAACTTGGCTGTGTTTTTTCTGTTTTAATTGATGATTGTAGAGAGGCATGTAAAACACAGCGTCAAGAATCTGCTTGCTGTTAAAACACAGCGTCAAGAATCTGCTTGCTGTTAAAACACAGCGTCAAGAATCTGCTTGCTGTTAAAACACAGCGTCAAAAATTTGCTTGCTGTTAAAACACAATGGCCTGCTTGCTGTTAAAACACAATGTCAAGAATCTGTTTGGTGTTAAAACACAATATCAAGAATCCTCCAGCAAATCTGCTGACTTAAAACACAATCAGATTTGTTAAACTCCAGTATAAAAACAAACTGTTGTTAAAACACAGCATGATGTAATGTAATCATCAAAAAACACAATGTGATGTAATGTGACATAGACAACAACATAAAACACATTCAGAGTGTTAAAATGCAAAATAACTGTTAAAACACAACCTGATTATATATTGACTTCAAATTGTTAAAACACACTGACTTCAACCTCTCTGACTGGTAAAACATATCACCAAGAACATGCTGATAGTTTCAGATAAACACATTGACTTGCAGATTTGAATTCGAAAACAATAAAAATTCCGAAAATAATGGAATTTTAGTTAATGAAGATACATTCCAAAAATAAAATTAAAATGTGAAATTACATGATAACCCTTCTACTTAAAATCCCTCAATGACACATGTCCAAATCTTATTCCTTCCTAGACTTTCTAGGAAAAATTGACTTTCCACCCAACTCCTACTCTCTCTCTATATATATAGGCTAAAGATAAAAAGAAAACCACTTTTATTGAGAAAACCCGGGAAACTCTAAGCTCCCGACTTTTTTTTTTGAAAACATTACCACACGTAATATACATGTTTTTAAGAGTTTTGGGCAAAAAAAAAATCGAAAAAGCGCCGAAGGATTATTTTAAAAACAAATTTCAACAACTTTGTTGACTAACACGTGTTATGTAAAAATGCTGAAACTTGTTTATTTTTAAAAAAAAAAATTCTTCGGCGCTTTTTTGTTTTTTTTTGGCCCAAAACTCTTAAAAACATGTATATTACATGTGTTATTTAAAAAAAAATGTCGGGAGCTTTGAGTTTCCCGGGTTTTCTCAATAAAAGTGGTATTCTATATATCCTTACCATATATATATATATATATATATATATATATATATATATATATATATATATATATAGGATAATGCTACATAGAAAACCCTTTATTTTGAGAAAACCTTGAAAACCTATCACATGGCCTACATTTGGCCACATGTCCCACCCAACTTCATCTCCTTTTTTGCTTTTAAGGGCATTATGGTAAATTTACATATGCCTACCCCACCCCAAAGATCTATTGACCAACATGATTTGACACCATCATTAATGTACCCATCACATCATTCTAATCCTTCATCCTCCATTTCGTTTAGTGTATTTCAAATTAAAAAGTTTTTTTTTTCAAAATATCTTCATCTTCCTAAACAAGTCCTTTAATACTAGATCCACCATTAATGTACTATGGAGCATTCAACTTCCTAAACAAGGTCTTTACTTCGATCTTTACCCACCTCACATATAGATGTACTTTCAAAACTCCATTTCTTTACCTTTTAGCTTCCCCCATTTTCAAAACTCCATGAACTTCATCTCTGTTTGTTGAAAGCTGATTCCGGGTGTGTTCATCTTCATCTCACGTCGTCATATTCATCTCGGGTGTGCTCATGCTTGTTGAAAGCTGATTTCTAGAGTGAGAAACAACAATCTTCATCATGTTCATCAAGAACACCAAGAATACACAGATAGAAGCAAGTTTGAAGATCTTCATCGTGTTCATTGCATGGTTTCTAGATCCGGTAAGAGTTTTAGAGAGAGAAAGTTGCTGCTTTAGAGAGAGAAACAACAATCTCTTGAGTATTTTATTTTGAAAAATCATTTTCACACTTGATGTTTTTGTTAAAATAGTTGTTAATAGTTTTTTGTGTAATGGCTGTTTTAGAGAGGAACATGATTTTTTTGTTAAAATGGTTCTAAAAAGTGGTAAATGTTTATGCAAGTTGTAGGTTTTTATTTTTGTGTTAAAAAGTTTGTGTTTGGTTTGGTTGCTTGTTTAGGTCTTTTGATCTCTGAACAGTAATTGTTTTTTGTTGGTTTGCTTGATTTACAGAAACAGACCCATAACATGTGTTAAGCCCTTGTTAGAATGATATATAACGTGTGTTGATTTACAGAAACAGACCCATAAAGATATTCAATTGACAAGCTGGATGGATGTAGGCGACGTTAATGCGGGGACATTGAATAAGTCAAATCTTTTGGGAAAGAACTCTTCGTTCATTTATAACATGTGTTATTGGTTCATGTTGTAACAGAACACCAGGACGTAACTTGACATGTGTTCATGTATAACATGTGTTAAGCCTCTGTTATAATCTTTTTGGAATATATAACATGTGTTAAGCCTCTGTTATAATCTTTTTGTAAGTTTAACTTTAGGACCTTAACATTGATGTACATGTAGTTACATTTGTGTTAATAAGTTTAACTTTAGGGCCTTAACACTGATGTACTTGTTTTGTTCATAGGTGAATGGATGTCTATGTTCAAAATAAAGATGGTTATCAAGACGCAAAGCGTAGCTAGATTTTTTAACCTTTATGATAGTTTTTGGATCATCTTTATATATTTAAGTTTGTATAAACATTTTTGTTACCTTTAAGTATGATGATTGTAATGCGTGCAATTACTAACAACCCATGATGACAAGTGACTTTTGTTTTGATTAACATTTGTAAATGTTGGTCACTTCATTCCTTTGGTACACATGTGTTACATACGTTAACATGGCAACGTTACATATGTAACAATGGTCTATACATATGTAACAATGGTTGTTATATATGTAATATATTTAATGAAAAATAATAAACTACTATTAAACGTATGAGCTATTGAATATCACCATGTATGCAAGATATATTACCCCGAAGTGTAACACATGTTACAACATATAAGACAAAGTAGATCATGCCCTACATTCAATAATGTAACACTTCTTACCCCGAAGTGTAACACATGTTACAACAGTATATGCACATCATAGTGTTAGGATCAGTATATGCACATCATAGTGTTTTACAAACCACTTTCATATACCTTAATACAAGTCGGGTTACAACAAAGATTACGATGGATGCTTAACACATGTTATCATATGTATACAAGTCGGGTTACAACAAGATTACGATATTAACTAAGCTCACCATTAAACCCATCGCCTCCGTCGACTGTTTTCACCCTTATCACATGTTAAGCAACTACATGTTCCAAACAGACAAATTGTAACACATGTTAGATCAGTATATACACATCATGGTGTTTTGTAAGTGAGCTTATACAAGAATACATATCAGGTTACAAATTGTAACACATGTTAGATCAGTATATACACATCATGGTGTTTTGTAAGTGAGCTTATAACAGAGGCTTAACACATGTTATACATGAACACATGTCAGGTTACATCATGGTGTTCTGTTACAGCATGAACCACTAACACATGTTATAAACGAACGAAGAGTTCTTTCCCAAAAGATTTGACTTATTCAATGTCCCCGCATTAACGTCGCCTACATCCATCCAGCTTGTCAATTGAATATCTTTATGGATCTGTTTATGTAAATCAACACACGTTTTCTAACAGGTGCTTAACACATGTTATAGGTCTGTTTCTGTAAATCAAACAACCCAACAAAAAAAAAACACTTACTGTTCAGATCAAAAGCCCAAACTAGCAACCAAACCAACAAAGAAAACAATTATTGTTAAGATCAAAATCCCCAAACAAGCAACCAAACCAACAAAAAAAACTCGTTCAAAATCTCATCCTAAAGTTTTCGATTTATTTAAAATACATGAACATTAACCATTACTAGAACACTTTCAGCCCATAAAAACATATTAACAACCATTTCAACAAAAAATTAAGTGTGAAATGATATTTCAAGAACACTTATCGGATCTAGAACCGTCCGATGAACACGAAGAAGATCTTCAAACCTTCTTCTCTCACACACACTTGTGCGTGTGTCTTTGTGATAAAGATTGTTGTTTCTCTATCTAAAACATCAACTTTCTCTCTCTAAAAACATTCATCGTGCCATCGTTCTCTCTCTAAAACAACAACTTCAAACTTTTCCTCTCTCACACACTTGTATGTGTGTTCTTGGTGTTATAGATGAACATGATGAAGATTGTTGTTTCTCTCTATAAAACAACAAATTCCTCTCTCTAAAAACCTTCATCATGCCGTCGTTCTCTCTCTAAAACAACAATCTTCAAACATTTTCTCTTTCACACGATGTAGATCTGAACTTGAAGATCTAAACTTGTGTTTGGTGTTCATCATGATCTTGATTGAAGACAGAGGAGAGAGGAGAGGGAGATAACATGTGTGTAAGAGAAATAAAGTTGATGTGTGTGAGAGAAAAGTCAGATTTTCAATACCTTAAATGCCCTTCTCCTTTACTTGTGTATAATTTATGGTTTTATTTAAATGTAAAAGACACCAAAAAAAAGCTCAACCATTGATCTACTTGGATGAAACAAAATCAATGGATGAGGTTGGGTTTCTAAGGTTTTCTCAAAAAGATGGGGTTTTCCATATAACCCAACCCTATATATATAGCATAAACACATAGATAACTCATAAACACACACCTGCAAACAATCTCTCCAACCCCACCCCACCACCACCCCTACATTGCAGTGCGCCACCCACAGATCGTCATATCAAGTTTATACGTTTGATTTCATAATAGCCACGATAAAAACGTCGTCAAAAGCAGTATATAAAATTGAATCTCCGTCCAGTCTGTCCACTAGATCTCCACCGCCACCGACCGCCGTATTCGGATTCCATCCAGTCTGTATGTTTGTTGATTTGCTTTCGATTTGTGATGTTGAATAGTTTTCCTTTACAATTGTTGTGATCTGATTCTTCGCCCCCTGAACCCTAATCCCAAATTTGATTTCAGACCTAAACACCTCACCGCCACACCCATCACCGTCCTCCCTAACCCCGTCGATCCACCATCCTTGTTCCACCATAGCCACCCACAAAACACCATCCCCACCATTGGTTATGTAGTATGTATAACTTAATTATCCAAGATGGGGAACTGATTATTGATACAAAAATACCCTCTCTTTCTCGGATCTTTCACTCTCTAAACATTTTGAGACACCAGCGGGGGGTGCGATGGTAGAGTGTAGTGGTGATGGTGGTGGTGGGTGGAGGTGTAACGGTGGTGGAAATGTTTAGTTGAGAGAGAAATGAGGTTGAGAGAGAAAGAGATCAAATCTGCTATAGATGAATAAATATTTTTTTTAATTTTTTAACAATAAGGGTATTTTGGTCATTTAACAATACTTAACCAAAAAATTCTAACAGTGTTAGAAATTTAGACTCAAATGGTTAAAAAAAGTGGCTATAGGGACTCAGGGCGTTAAACATTTTGATTCTGGACTCAAGTGGTTAAAACCACTAAAACACAGGGACTCAAAAAGTAATTTACCCTAACATTATATAACAAATATAACACTATATTTTGTCTGATAGCATGTCTATGATAGATGTATAGTGTTATATATTGTTATATAGTGTTACAGAGTATTATATGGTGTTATACGGTGTTACATAGTGTTATACGGTGTTTAAATGGTGTTATATATAGTGTTATAATACACTTATCACACTTCTGAATTAATGTACACTATCCCTACCCTAAAAGTTGTGTCAATTAATATTGTAAAAAGATTGAATGTAAATGTTATTTGCAATGTTATGGTGTTTTATATACGTTCATGGTGTTTTATTGTGAAAAACAACGCCTTGAATCACTATACAATTAAACAACATAGGCAAAACACTATGGACTAGAACATCCGATCGAAAATTATATATTTTCTCTAGATAAGTATAGCAATATGGTACTCATTAAAGATAAAAAAACACTCGTTATTATGGTACATGAATAACAATAATAAGGGCACATTTTTTCGAACTCGACCAACGTACGTAAATTTTCAGAAACGCTACTTTTAGGAAAGTATACATGTTATATTATAGTCTAATAAAAAAATACTAAAAGTGCACGATAATATAAAATCAATTAGTTGTTTACTATTGGTCTTTTGTTCAAGATCCGTTGGTAGCGAGTCATTAACTGGACGATATTAGCAAGGTAAGAGCATAAATTGTCTCCTAAGTATGCAGGCTTTATGAATATGTTGTTTCTCAACATTGTAGATTGTGGGTGGACTGACACAACCGAAGATTATTCATTGGATATTCATGTTTAAGCAAATAATTTATACGAGATTCATATACTTAATTCAAAAACTTTGTCATAAAAATTACGATTTAAACTTTTTAAAATTTTCAATGAATTTGCATAAGTATTTCATCATGGAGGACTTATCCTAAATAACTAATTAAGTTTTATAGTGTGTATGAATTGCATATTAATTTTTTAAACCCCAGATTTTCCTTTTCATTTTTTTTCTTTGTTGCATTTTTTTTTTATGAAGGGGTGGAATCTACAATCAACATATTGAAACCATCAAGTGGACATTGGGATTGAAGTCACAACATTCATGATGAACAAATGCGAGCCATATATATGCATCCATTTGCACTACTTGGACACCATCTCTCAGCCATGCATGATTATGACATATCACCAAGCTAGATAAATCAAACCTAACAACATCTGAACCAATAATAATTCAAACGACACTCGATCTACTATCCGAACCAATAATAGTCTCAAGGACACACACCCTACTATCTGGACCAAATTGATCGGGAGGAAACAAACACAAATGATGGCACCAACAATACGCATCTCACAATCCAGATATTGATTACTTGTACCAAACACAAATTGCACCAGATTTGCATTAAACGTATAACGACATCCACATGGCATTGGTTTGTTCCAGTGATTTAGCGGTTATGACATAATTATTGGTGTATGGGTAGGGTTTTGTATGGATGTAGTCGGTTGTGAAAACTGAGGTATGCGTTTTGAGGTTTTGGCAAGAACAAGTGTACCGCGATGAAATTGGGTTGTGAGAGCTGTGGTGGTATAAATTGTTTAGTAGTAGTAGTAGCTATTTGTGACAATGACAATGCTATCATAATGGGAAAACAAGTTTGCAGTGTTAAGATATGTTGTAACATTGGCGGGGTCACATAGTGGCACAAATTGTTATAATAACAAGATTGCACTAATCATGTAACACGAACAACTATTGGCCTTGTTAGGGAGATACGAACCCTGACCCAAATTCGACGTGAGAGTCGGAAAGAGTAAAGGTGGCTTGAAGATAAAAAGAGTTGAATGCTTTTAATTGTCATGGGAGTCTTGTGTTTTACAGTGTGGCTGTAGCAAATAAATGTGTCACTCAGACTACATGAATATGTCATGTTGTTATTAGTTTAGTACATAATCAATCGCATGGTTGTCGCCAATGACCTCTAGCTCAAATGGTAGGAGGACTTGAGTTCTTCTTTGAAGACTCAAGTTCAATTCCCATTTGGTGCAAAAAATGAGTGAGGGACTGGTGGGCAGTGATAGAAGACTTAGGGAAATCTGGGTTCGATCCTTGAGCCAAACGGGTTTTACTGGTAATTTACCATCGTGCCTACGGGCGGGTGGGTTACCGGGTTTTCCCCGGAATTGATGATGGACCACTCAGGTTATCCTTGGAGTACTCCGTTTGTCCAGTAGGTGCCTTAAGAGTGTTCGGGATTGATTTGTTAGCCTTTCAAAAAAATCACATGGTTGTCCCTTTATGTAAGATTGTAAGGGTGAAGGGAGTGGTTAAACAGGTGAAAGTGGCAAACTTCAAAATCGACCAATCAAAGTGTGTGCCATGTCATTCAGTGTGAAGAGTTTAAACTTTGGTGAAAAGTGTTGGCAATGGTTAAACACTTGAAAGTGGTAAACTTTTTTTTTTTTTTTTTTATAAATTATATGTTACATAAATTGCACACACAAACACCTGCCAACAGTCTTGTCCCCCCAAGTTTCTGGATCGGCAATTGTTTACCCACTTCCATGGTTTACCGCGTGGCAAAGGTGGCCGCCGCTCGGCAAACACCTTTGTCGATGAGTTTGCTGCTCCCCTCCCTTCACCCTAAGGTGTTGTGGTGTTTCATGGTACCAATGTACCATGCCTCTTGTCCTTGGTCTGGACCTATCATTATCTGAATAGTGACATGTATAACTTTTTTCTGCATGTTAGAGTGTGTTTCCTCCGGCACAATAATGTGTCGCTTAAGTTTTGTTGCTAATGGTAGAGAGTGTTGTCCGAACTGTTATTAGATGTTTTTCGGTTAGGTCTATATAGGAGATACTCATCCACCCACGTATAATTTTTGCTAACAAGCAGATTACACAAATTATATGGTGGATAATCATTCAGCTCGTTCCCTATAACACCATTGTGAAGATCTTTAATACTAAGACAATATATTGAGGACTTGAGGCGATCAAGATTTATACATGATGCGATGTGTTCGTGTTTAAAAGGATCATGGATTTGAGGTTTTTATCCCTGGCCCATGTTGCTTATTTCTCTAGTTGCATCCTTTCGTTTTTATAAACATGTACTTAGTAGTTGGTGGAAGGCCCAATTTCCAAAGTATACCAAGAAAAATGACTTATGCCATTATTGCCATTAAAGAAAAATGATTATCATATGGGCCTTTTGTTTTAGAATGTCTTTTATTTGTTGGTTTAACTTCACCAATAAAGTTAAACTAGTTTTATACTCCGTCCGTGTTGCGGGGCACTGCGGGGCACTGGGCCAAATATTTCTCAACAAATTAAAACAAAACGCTACTATAATTTTGTTAGAAAAAAACTAAAACGATGACATTACTGTAATTTTGAGTTGGTGGGTGAGGGGGGGGGGACTGTAATTTGTCATAACAAATGAGTGAGTGCTAGGCAACTGTCTGAGACGGATAAAAATTATATCGAGTCAACCAATTAAACAGAACACTATCATAGGTTTGCTAATAAAAAACTAAAATAATGGCAAGACTGGAATTTTGAACTGGAAGAAAAATCGTAATTTGTTAAAAGCTAAACCGATGGCAAAAGACTGAATTTTTGAGCGGGGGCAAAATCGTAATTTTGCCTGGTGTAAAATCGTAATTTTTCAAAAGTTACAACGACGACAAGACTGTAATTTTGAGCTTGGGGCAAAGTCGTGATTTTGAACTGGGGCAAAATTGTAATTTTGAACAGGGGTAAAATCATAATTTGTTTGCACCAATAAAGAAGTGTTAGACAGATACAATAAATGGCCCAAACTAACCCAAGAGGTAAACCAATGTTATTACATGCGACCCATAGATTAAATTGGTTATTTAGCTTCTTTGTGTATGAATTGGTTAAAAGCAGTGCCCTGTCTGTGTTCTTTGAGCATTGTACATATCTCTTGGTCAATAATAAGTATGACACTTCGAGTTGAGCTACGGTCAGCTCGAGCTCAGCTCAGCTAGAAATACTTGTTGGTGATTATAGTGACACTAAGTTATTTAGGGTAATTTGAGTACTTGAAAATCAACATTATCATGACTTCAATACAACATAACCTATAAGGTTGTAAAAGCAAAACCCCTATACCATGGGGGGTTCTAAAGGGGTACCGCCCCGACGAGGTTTAGAGGGTTGGGGTCCAAGCACAACGCCCTTGGTTAGGGGCTAAAAGTTGCATAAAAATTATCTTTAAAGTTATTGGAACAACGCCCTTGGTTAGGGGCTAAAAGTTGCATAAAAATTATCTTTAAAGTTATTGGAAATAAATATCAAATTGCTACTAATTGGTAGGTCGACGAGTTGGCTCATTTTTTTCAAAGAAACTCAATGTTGAGGATTATAGATCAAAGGTACCGAAGAAGCGAATCTAGTCAGTTGTCATGAGCATCAAGAAAAGGGCAGTATTCATACATGTGGTGGAGTGATCAACCTGAGAAAGACGATGAAGCGGTGTTTCGAGTCGCGAGGTATGTAAATAACCCTATCACTAATTAAGGCAACAAGAGTTTTTATTTCTTGTTATAATTGCATATGAAGGCGTTCCTTTTTGCCACAGATGGGGTATATATGTAAACCCGGTAGGTAATGTCTATTCTAATTGGTACTTGATAAGTATGAAACATGTTTTTTATAACTAATAAGAGACTCCAATTGCTGAAACATGTCTCATAGCCAACACATCCCCTTCTCTACTCACTAAGGCACTAACACAAGATGTGCATTTGTACGAGGTATCATGACTAGTAAAAAGGATGAGATTCAGACCTCTGCACGTGGGTTAGGGGGTGGACTTGGCCAACCATCCATTTGTAAGCTTCATCTTGCAAGTATAATAACAAAAAAAAAAAAAAAAAGAAAAAAGAAAAGAAATATTCTTAGTTTCTTATTAATTTGTATGTGATACGGAATAAAAAGAAATCAAAATGCGGTTTTAAAACAATTTATAAATAAAATCATGCACTTGTGTTCGTGTTTAAAAGGATCACTGATTTGAGATTTTTATCTGAAAACTCAGATACTTGCAACTCAAGGTTAAACATGGATGAAGTCTTAGAGAATGATGAAACCTGCAAAAGGAACATGAAAACAACACCATTAGCCTTTGTGTGTGAGAGAACAAATTAAGTTCTCTGAATTGTTAAGTGAGGTATTTATACTTTTAGGAGCTGCTGATGTGGCAAAAGTGGTCTTGGTCGGACATGTCGCTTTCTAGTTAGTTATGAAGTAGGACCCAGGTTAGTTATAGGAAGATTCTTTAATAGGTTCGTGAGATTTGGCTCGAATCAAGTATCAGACGACTGATCCGGAGGTGGGTGTTCAAGACGGAGACGAATGGCTACGTCCGTCTTAGTACGGTTCAGCGATTCAGATGTTACCTCATCATTATCCATAACCCATATTGCTTACTTCCCTATTTTCAAAGCAGGTCCGTCTCCAAAAAAATGTTAAAAAGTGTTGGCCCTGGGCGAGATTAAGAAACCGGTCCATAACCGGTTTTCCACTTCAGTCCAAAAAGGGTTTTTTTTTTTCCACATCTGTGTCCCTGGCGTTTGTAATTTTTTGTCATTTTCACCCAATCGACTAACTCCATCCATTTTTAATACTATCTCAGGAACATTTACGTGATTTTAAATCCAACCATTTCATCTTCTCCACTCACCTCAATTAAAGCTATCTCCTTCTCTAGACTACACCATTATCACCACCACCTGCCACAACCCACCACCATCACCAAACCAGACCCCAATCGCCACATATAATCAATGGTTTTAAATCCTTAATGTCACAACTCAACTATCATTACTATTTAATCTTAAATGCAAGAATTGTTCTTGTGATTATGGCTTTGTAAAACACTTAACCAAATCATTACTATTTAATCTTAAATGCAATATATGACCCACAAACTGTTAAAACTTTAGCTGGCATAATTGTTTTTTAGATTGGGCTTTGTTTGTAAAACACTTAACAAAATACAGAGGTATTGTGCATCCATTGAGGATCGAACCACAGACCTTTATTTATAAGAACAACGCACACTCTACCATTGAACCACAGGGCCATGTTGGGTCTGTGGTTCAATTTTTTAATCATCCACCCCGGGTCTTTGGTAGAGCGTGCGTTGTTCTTATAATTACGTTCTTAACAAAATACAAGATAATCATCCACCCAGGGTGAGCTCCCACGGGGTGGTGGCTCACAAATGCACACCTAACAATTGGTGACTAGTAATCTATTTATAGCCCCTGAGCCTTGTCCTCCAAGCAAGCCGCCCCTTGCTTGGAAAACCACTAAAATCGTAAAACCGTATTAACTATAACAATAAACTCGCTACTCCACGTAATCAATAACATCGCTTTTTCATTAATAACATCATTCTCCAAAATGACCCAACAGGCTTGATGTTTATTGTCGCAGTATAATAAATATTCATAATCTTCACAATACTAAACAAAAATTCAATTTTTTTAAAATTTTACGGGCCCTTTTCCCACCCTGCACATGCTCAGGCCGGCCCTGTTCCAAAATACACCAGGAGAATTGGCCCATGTAATTCAAGAACAAGTGTAATCACTAAAATATCTTTTAAATGTATGTCCGGCCCAAACCAATCAAAAGAATTATTAAAATATGTTTAAAAGTCCTAAACAGCTAAACTAATGCATTTCGGCCCGACAACAGAAGGCCCACCCAACACGTAATTTCAAACGTTTTCATTTCCCGCTTATCCATTTCAAAAACCAAATCAAAATCAGATACACAAGTAAGTTTCAGAATCACGCTCCTCTGGTATCTACAATCCACAATGGCCGTTGAAGTTCCTGAAGAAAACCTTTTGATTCAGAAGATCGCTAGGGTTTTCGACGAAGCCAAATCATCTCGAGCATCACACATCCGCAAGCTCAAAGATCTCTCAGCTCTCCGTTCATCCATTCAAACCGCTCAATTCTTCTCAGCTTTCTCCAAAACCCTAACTCCTATTTTCACTACACAGCGTCGTTTTGCTTCGGTCGAGCGGATTGTTCAGTTCGTTGCTGTTTTCGCCTGCTTACGCGATCCGAACCACTCCGAGGACTGCGATGCCTTTTTCGAACAGTTTCTTCGGTTTCTTGTTGCTGGTACTGGTGCTGCTAACAGAACTGCTAGGTTTAGGGCTTGCCAGATCATTTCGGAGGTATTTGTTTGTGTTATTATACTATTATTTGAATTGTGTTAGTTACTGGTTTTTGTTATTGATTGATTTTGAAGAAGTTAATGACAGTGCTTAGTTTTTAGGGCTAGTTAGATTGCTAGTTTGCTACCATACTGTATTTATCTAATTAGCGGTTCGGTACTCTAGATAAATGTAGGGGGATTTTTATAGTTGTTATCTCAGGTTATGAATTTTAAGGAAATATAATTAAATAGAGTTAAACTGTGGCATGAGTTCTGGAGATCTCAATTTCTTATGAGTTTGTTTACTTTGATAGTGTTTGCAGAAGGGTGGGCGTTGGGCCTTGGTGCAAGGCGTATAAGAAGCTAGGGCTTTTAAAGCGAGGCATGTAGTATAAATATACAACTGTTGGGGGTTCTAGATGTGTTTTAGGCTTCTTTAGGGCTAGTTTAGGTTGATTTGTCGGAACTTTCCTGAGAGTGTGCCTCAGAGCCTGAAAGTGGGGCCTTTGTAGTGAGGCGAGAAGGGTGCGCTGGGCCTGAAAAGCAGGCGACAACAGAGGTCCGGTTGTAATCTCATTATTTTAGTAGATAAAAGTCAGGAAGGCATAGGAATCAAGTCTTTATATAAATGCATCTGAGGGCCTGAATGATAGTGGGGCTTTTGTAGTGAGGTGAGAATGATGCACTGGGCCTGAACAAATCCGGTTGTAATATCATTTCTTTAGTAATACCATTATTTTAGTAGCTAATAGTCAGGAAGCCATATGAATTCAGTCTATATGTCTTTTAATTTCATTAATTGTATCCAGCCTGCAACTAAAGTGTATTTTTGAAGTTCATTCTTCATAAATAGTGGTCTAGGGAACATATCATTGTCATCTTTCAACATTCTCAACTGGTGTATTTTCTTTGGTACTCTCTAATACATACTTGTACATTGTTATAGATTATAGGATTTGAAAATATTATATCTTTGGTTCTTTCCATGAATGTTATGCTTACTATAGAAACTATTCATGAATGTTATAATAGTTCTGTTCATAAATCAAGCTATTTTTCTTCGTTAACTTCCAGGGTATTAATAATTCATTAAATGCACTTTGTTGCTCTATCAGCACCTTTTCAAATGTACCTGTTCCTATTTTTGCTTGTTCCAATCATTAACCATTTTCTATTTTATGTAAATTTTACTGTTAGATCATAATGCGATTGCCGGACGATGCAGAAGTCAGTGATGAGTTATGGGATGAGGTGATTGATTGCATTAAGGTGCGGGTGGGAGACAAGGTTCCCATAATCCGCACATTTTCAGTCAGGGCTTTATCTCGTTTCGCAAATGATGCAGAGAACAGTGACATTCTTGATTTATTACTCGAAACATTACCTTTAGAACAGAATCCAGTCCGTTCATCCCCACCGTCATTATATTTTTGAACATCAGTATATTTTTGAATCGTCAACTGAATTCTTTGTGACATTTGCAGGATGTTCGTAAAACCATACTGCTGTCTTTACCACCCTCTAACGTAACATCCATTGCAATAATTAACTGCACTCTGGATGTGAGCGAATCCGTGCGTAAAACAGCTTATGCTGTTTTAGCCAGTAAATTCCCTCTTCAGAGCCTGAGGTAATATATAAACTAATGGGAACTAGTTTTTTAAAGTTCTATCTCTTTAGTCTTAACATATTTACCGTCCATGATTTTAATAGTATTAAGCAGAGGACAATCATACTCCAGAGAGGACTCTCTGACCGTTCTGCAGCTGTGACCAAAGAGTGTATTAAACTAATGAAAGACGAGTGGCTTATGAAGTCGTGCAACGGAGACCCAGTTGAGCTTCTCAAGTATCTTGATGTTGAAACATACGAATCCATTGGGGTGTCCGTCATGGATGCGCTGTTGAAGGCTGGACTGGTAAAGTTGCATAGTGGTTTAAGTATCAAGCAATTCATATCATCAGATAACAATACAACTGAAGGTCAGTGTGTACCAATTATCACTTTAATACGAGTAGTTTATAGCCTTTTTTTCTTCGTTACAATATTGTGTATGCAAATATTGTGTATATCAGGGTGCTCTACTCAACTAATGGATGCAGAAGTTGCTTTGTATCTGAGGACTTTATGCAAGCATTTACAGACAGAGGCACAGGTATTTAGTTAACTAACTGCAGTTTAAGGATTTTGTTTGTTTATGCAAACGGAATCTTCGATACATTCATTTGTGGTGAAAACAGGCAAAGGGCTCTGATGCCGCCATGACATCTGGCACTGAAGCTGCAGTATACGCATCAGAAGCGTCAGATAGTAACGATCTTTTGGAAAAGATTCTTCCTGAATCAGTTTCCGAGTATATCGCGTTGGTTAAAGCTCATATTGTTGCTGGTGAGATAAATCACAAATCGCAATGTTATGTCGTTTTGTCAACTTATACATCGATCTAACTCTATTATCGTTTCAGGACAAACTAATCGGTTTACCGCTCGCCAACTTCTTCTGCTCGGGTCAATGCTTGATTTCTCCGACGCTTCAAATCGTAAGGTTGCCGCAGTCTTCGTGGTAGAATTACTAAACAGCCCTCTGCAGCACGAGGTAGATGACGACGGGAACAAAGTAGTTATAGGAGACGGGATTAGTCTAGGTGGTGAACGAGAATGGTCTGATGCAGTGTCGGGGCTGGCTAAAAAAGTACACGCCGCTCAAGGAGAATTCGAGCAAGTCGTTTTCTCAGTTGTTGCTGAGCTGGCACAACCTTGCAGAGAAAGAACAGCAGATTTCTTGGATTGGATGCATTGTCTTTCTGTCGTCGGTCTTCTTTTGGAACACACGAAATCTTTACGTTGGATGCATGGAAACTCCATTGAACCCGCTGAGTTACTGCACTCCTTGCTACTTCCAGGGGTATGTTGCCAGCTGGCACAGTTGCAATTTTGCGGATATATTCTTTGTTCACCAATCTTTGGCCAACAAACAAACCGAACGTTCATGAACTTGTTCGGTGGGAAGTTCGTTTATTTAATAAACGAACAAACATGAACAAAATTAGTTCATTTAGTTAAACGAACGAACATGAACACGCGTGTTGTTCATTCATTTATGCCCGTTAACGTTTGTTTATGTTTGTTCATTTATGTTCGTTTGTTTTCTTTAGGTGGTAATTGGGCTCTCTAGTAAGAAAAATGGGCTTTCCAATATAACTTAGCGTAATTAATCAATAATTTATATATAAAAAAACTATTTTATGTCTGTTTATGTTCATTTGTGTTGTTTTATGGTTGTTTGTTTATGTTCTTTTACGTTCATGAACTTTTCGTTTAGGTTTTAAACGAACAAACATAAACGAACATGAACATGCCCATTTCTTAACGATCAAACACAAACAAAAAAATGTGTTTGATTATATGTTTGTGTTCAGTTAAAGTTAAAGGAACGAACGCGAACATGCCTGTGTTCGTGTTTGTTCGGTTTGGTTCGTTTATTGGCCTAACTAATCTAACGCTACTCTGTAATGCAGGCCAAACATATCCATTTGGATGTTCAGAGAGCTGCTGTTCGGTGTTTAGGTCTTTTCGGACTATTGGAACGCGTTCCGAGTGAAGATTTAGTAAAACAGTTACGGCTTTCCTTCGTTAAGGGACCATGTTTAGTTAGTAGCATGGCTAGTAAAGCTTTGATGGATCTTGCCACGTGGCACGGGCCCCTGGAAGTTGATAAAGCCACAAACCGGAATCTATCCTCACAGTTTAAAGACCATATGAAAACTATCCACCCTGTTGACTGGAGTGATACAAATGAAGACCTGGACATAGAATTAATCGATCTGCTATACGCAGGGTTTGGCCGAAGCGATTTCGCTCAACCAGTTGATGCTGATGAGAATGAGTCTGTTCATGCAGTTCTCGCAGAAGGATTTGCAAAGATCCTACTCTTGAGTGAGAACTACCCGACAGTTTCGGTTTCATCACATCCCATACGTTTGAGCAAGCTCATCAGCCTTTATTTCAGTAGCCGAACGTCTGAGCTACAGAGGTTAAAGCAGTGCTTGTCTGTTTTCTTTGAGCATTATCCATCTCTTTCATTGAATCACAAGGCAAGTAGAGTTTTAATTTTATTTTTATTTTTTTACATTACTAATTTATTTGCGGTATTTCAAGTATGTATTGTTTTGTGTATGTACAGAATTGTATATGTAAGGCGTTTCTTCCTGTCATGCGTTCGATGTGGCCGGGAATCAATGGTACGACAGGTGGATCAAACGTGGTTGTGTCCAACATGCGCAAGCGTGCAATCCAAGCTTCTCGTTTTATGCTGCAGATGTTACAGGCTCCGTTATATCCAAAAGAGGTTGACCAAAACGAAAACAACTTGCCAGACCAGAACGACTCTGGTTATGGAGAAGAAGGGCTTGCTATATGTATTGCGGCCGAGGTAGTCATGGAAAACAATTAATAAATCATTATATTATGTTGAATAATATTTTTGTTATGTAATACAGATCTTGAGTTTCCAGAAGAAGAAAAATGCTGCAGAGAAATCTTATGTTTCAGCTATTTGTAAAATACTCGTATCGCTTCGTTTTAAACAAACGGAACAAGTGGCTGTAAAGTTAATGAGGCGGCTCATGAGTCGTGTAGCTGAAGCCGTATCTGCAGATAAGGATGCGTTAAAAGAGCTAAAACAAATGTCAGAACATCTTAAGGCATCTGATACATCCCCAGATGAACCATTGCAGCCAGAGCAAGCTAATCTTTTATTAGGTAACACATTTATTTTAATAATTTCCGGTTTATAATGTTTAGCATTATGTGGCAATATTTTATGTGATCTATAATTCTATATGTGATATAACAGGGAAGTTGGATGTGCAAATGGACATCGATGGTGATGAGTCGTGTTTGGAAGTGGAGCCCACACCGTTGCCAAAGTCCACTAGGCCCGTGAGGGGAAGGAGACGGGCAAGGCAGGAAAAAGAATCATCTTCGGATGAAGAAGACGAGACTTGTTATAACAGCGTTGCTCCTGCGAATCCTGTAATGGCGAGTGTTAGATCGCAAAGGGCGTGTAAGTCTGCTGCTTTGTCTAAATTGCTTTCAACCACTAAACCGGATAAGATTGTCGACGATGAGGATGAAGTTGAGGATGATGATGACGGTGATGAGTCAGCAGTTACATCTGACGACGACTCTGAATAATAATATATTTAAGTATGTTTTTGTTAATGTTGTCATCTTTGTGTTTGAGATAGCAGATGTATAACTATAAGCTGGTTGTATATATGGGACAATCAGCTAACAGTTTGAATTTACACTTTGCATACTCTCTTTGTGAAGTGGAAGTATTTAGTGTTGTACCTTAAATATCTTTGAATTATTATTGTTTTTTTGGTAGAAACCCATTATTTCTATTTTGGTTTATGAATTTTTTCCGTTAAAAAGGTAGTTAAAAGTGGTTATTGTTAAATAAAGCTGTTTTGTGAAATGTTGTTCTTTTGAGCTATGATGCCTCTAAATTGGCTAATCTAATCATTGGTGATGAAGTTGGTAATGGTATCCAGCATGTTACACCAGAGGTTTGTTCACGTTATTGCGCCATTTATGGAAACAATCTGGTACATTGTCCCAATCAACATGCCGTTCATTTCGGTTGTTAATAATAATATAATATTCTTTGAAACATTTTTTATGTTAAAAGTTCATTTCTTTCTAATATTCTTTGTAACATTTTTTATGTTAAAATTCATTTCTTTCTAGCTAAAAGTTAGATAAATAAATATAACAAGACCACAAATTATCACTTGCTTACCGGTACCAAGTGTTTTAACGGTACTGTTAGAATTCCAACTTTTAGTATCGATCTATACAAATAAAATCAGATAACTAGGTAACTGTTTGTCATCCTCGTTTTCTAACTCGCTATACATGTGAAACGCTACATATAAATGAATTATACGATCCTTAAGATTATTTATCTAAAATTGGTTTTGTATTAAACGCGAATTGATGAGTTTTTAACAGTAAAATAATATAAAGTTTAAATCATAATTTATATGGCGATGAGGGTTACCCCACAACGTTGATGGGATACCAACCAAAATAATGAAAGTTTGTCCCAGAGGTTGGTTGTTTGTTTGTGCCTTGTGGTTCTTCATTCAAACAGTTTACTTTGTTAATTGTATATCACACTAGTTGTTTAAAGATATGCTTAATAGATGCTGTTGAAAATTTGATAAAAAAAATAATGGTCTAAATATACTAATAAATGTATATTATTAATAACAAGCGTTGTTTTTTCTCCTAAGATCAATGTATCACAATTACCTACTTCATCTAGAAATAACTATTTTATTATGTTTGATAGCTACACTATTAGTCTGGTTAAGTACTCGTGAACTGCCTTTATTTAGGCCGGATGCTTGTTAATCTTGCAAGTTCACACGCAAAAAATAAAATAAATAAATAAAGTAGTTCTAATGAATCGATAAAACAGGCAGTTCGATTGTTTTCGCAACTTCGCTAAGCAGAGGAGCCTGACTTTCTATTAGTCAAGCACATCTTTGTTTTGAAGATATACGCAACATTTCTCTACCCACCACTTAACAGTTTTCTAACTTTGAACTCGTGAAAAGTTATTTAAAACATATTATATGTTAATCACATGACTATAAAACGAACAAAAGGCGTTGCTCCTATCAAAGAAAATAAAATAGCAAACAGTTGAAAGATGCCAATACAAGTCAGAAAAGACAAACTTTATATAATCTTAAGCTATCATTTGATTATTTTTACTATTCCATACGTATTAATATAAGTACATAGTCGATAAAACACACAATTTTAAGAAATTATAGTTAATAAATTATGTAATAAAGTAATGAATACCATTTGTATCCATCGAAGTATACATAGCGTTAGGAACATGCAATCGTTGAATTTAGTGATTTAAGTATACATAGCATTTGGAATATTCTTTAAAATGAACGTCTATTTTTAGACAGAAAAAGTAGAATTATGAGTTTTATAATGAAATAACAATATAACATTATGTCTAAATTTACCAGTGTTATCAACAGTTTTAAGAGGCCAACCCATGGATCAAATTAACATCTTTATTGAGAACGAATGCTATAATTTATTCTCATACTTGCAAAGAATATAAACCAAATTCGCTATTTTATTATATTGATTTGATGTTATTTTTGTGCCATTTCTTTCAAATATACTTTATGAAACTGATATGTATGAAAGATGACATATACCATCTTCTATTAGGTGTATTCTTTTTTCTCCTATTCAAAATTATTTGGTTGATATAACTCTCATGTAGGTTTATAGACATGCATCTTGTTTGTGGATCTAATCCAAACAAAGCTAAAAATCACGTAATCATGTGAGACACATGGACCTGAACACAATAAAAAGTTTTATAGGTTGTTACGCAGATGATATGTTTAACATGAAAGTATGACAGCATATGAACTTCAGAGACGTCCAATGCATTTATTAAAGTTAAAAGACATGATTTGTAAGTCACCCTAAACGTAAATACGCAATCTGTAATTCACTCTAAAAAATAAATACATATGAAGTTGTAGGTAGAGGATCCTGTAAAAAGTGGGTCTTTTGTAAGAAGTGTAAGAAATAATCTTGGAATGACAAGTGTCCCTCCTCTTAATTAATTCAAAAGGGTAGATTAGTAATTGTATTTTTTTGTCATTTAATTGATTTACAATATAACTGAAAAAAAACTGACGATGAGAATGTTTAGGGATTGATCACAGTTCACGTCATCTTGTTAACCTTCCGTCATCGTCTTCTCCGAACTCCGATTCAGATCATCTTCTCCGATTTGAACAAAATATATTTAGGGAGTCCAGCGATGCAGGTTAATGTGTATCATAGTGTTTTATTCTGGTGTTCTATTAAGTTGTATGGTGTTATATTCATAGAAGGTTGCTGGGGATTCCAGATAAAACACCATGACTTGAATCATGGCGTGGTGTTTTATCTGGTGACATTGTTCATGGCATAGTGTTTTAAACATCTGGAGACAAAACACCACGCCATGAACAATGTCTCCAGATAAAACACCACGGCATGAATAATGTCTCCAGATAAAACACCACACCATGAACAATGTCTCCAGATAAAACACCACGCTATGAACAATGTCTCCAGATAAAACACCACACCATGAATAATGTCTCCTGATAAAACACCATGACTTGAATCATAGATGTTTAAAACACCACACTATGAACAAGGTCTCCTGATAAAACACCATGACTTGAATCTGGGAATGTTTTGTATTTATAAAACACTACGCCATGAACAATGTCTCCAGATAAAACACCACGCCATCAACAATGTCTCCAGATAAAACACCATGACTTGAATCTGCGATTACGTTTTAAAAATCTGGGAATGTTTTAAAGTATGAAGAAATTCGCTGATTTTTTTTGGAGATTGATGGCGGTTACATATAATTCGCTGATCTTTAGGAGTTTGATGGGTGGTTTTGAAACGGTTACCATATTTGAAATGTTGGAAAAGTCACTATTGCCCTTCAATTTTACAAAAGCCCCTTCTAATTAAAACACAATTTACACTTTAATACCCTATTGATCTCAACCATTAGATCAAAGATCCAATGGCTTAAAACACTTCTTACACTTCTTACACTTTGGACACTTTTTACCATATCCCTACCCTGAAGTTGTATACTTAAACTACAAACCCCATTTTCATTTCTCTTTTATCTTTAAATTTTGCCATAACATACGTAAAACCGGTTTAAGCTCTAACACAATCACTTCATATTTTTTTTAAACTATATATACATGGATTAACTAATTAACTTAAAAATCAGTCAGATTGACCCAAACAAGATCTGTTTAGCTAAATGTGTTTGTGTATTCAATCCAAACTTGTTTAGACTATACACAAACCCATAAGTTATATGTTAGTTTCTGCCATCTAAGAAATTCACTCCTCTAGACTCATAATTGTCTCATTATTTGTTTTTTGAGGTTAGTTTTTTTGTTATGCAATAATATAACTTCGACCGGCGCCGCCCTAAGAGTAAAATATGTGCTGCATAGGTCGTATCCTATCTATATTAACCTATAATCACTATCGTCCAGCATCCTTCCCTCCAAACAAAACTGTTCTTTTCATATATGAGTACCGGTTTAATAATTTATAAGATAATGTAGGACTATATTAATAAAAGCTATATATTGGATTAGTTTTATATTTATCATCAAGATAATGTAGGAGTATATTTTAATAAAAGCTATATATTGGATTAGCTTTATATTTATCATCAATATATATACCTATAACATATATCAACATGCATCAAGTCGTCAGCACAAACACTATGGTGGTGTTTGTTTTTCTAAAAAAGAGACTCTTTTGTCTGTGTTGCGCAGACCATGCGCAGACATTGCCATCTGCAGACTGTTTGTTTTTCTGAAAACGTGTAGTTAAAAAACGTCTGCGCGAGCTCTTCTTTGTGCATGCTTGGCCCAACCACTTATAAGATCTTCTAAGGTCTGCAAAGTGTTAAACACCACCACCCACCACCACCGTCTACCACCACCACCACCACTACCGTCCACCACCCACCACCGTCCATGTGTAGACCACCACTGCGCGAGCTCTTCTTGTTGCAGACTTGGCCCAGCCACTTGATCTTCTAAGGTTTGCAGAGGGTTAAACACCACCACCCACCACCACCGTCCACCACTACCACCGTCCACCACCACCATCCACCGTCCACGTCCACCACCACCGTCTGTCCACCACCACCACCCACCGTCTGTACACCACCACCGGTTTATTTTAGAAGTCTACATATGTTAAAAAACAAACCACCTTCTTCTTGCAGACTGTGGAGATTTGATCCACATTTTCTTCTACAGATGTCTGCAGATGTGGTTCACAGACTGCAGACATTTATCTCTTAAAATACAAACTGCACCTAATAGTCATTGCTGAATATCAACTTCTGGCCGTCAACGAAGATTCCCTAACTGGTCTTTGCCGACTCGGCAAAGATAAGAACCACCATAGCCATGCAACGGTCACATCACCAAGTTAAAACACTATTGTTACCATCACAACATATGCCTTTGCCTGCTAGTTGATCATACTAGCACTAATTCACCGAATCTCATTTTTCCAGCATCTTGTTGGTTCAGGACAATTTTTGGAGTAATAAAAGTTTGTTTGGTTATTCAAAAAAAAAAAAAAAAAAGACGAAGAACATCCCGTCTTTCTGCTTAAAACCATAGTAGCGATATTAAGATTTCTTATAAACCATAGTAATGATGTTAAGGTTTCTTATAAATGTGATATTAAAATTTCTTATAAATGTGATAAGTGTTACACATTTAAAATCATTTGCCTTTAGTAGTGGCGGACCTAGAAAATCCGCATAGGGGTAACGTTTCAATAAAAAGGGGTAATGAAATCGAAAAAACGTCGAATGTTTCCAAAATGTACACTAGTGTCGGAGCGTTACCGGAACATCAAGGGGCAACGGAGGTTACCCCATCTATCACTCTATGTCCGCCCCTAGCCCATAGACCACCCGTAGTGGGCGTGGTTTTTCCAAAATTTGCCAAAAAAAGCCCGATCACGCCCATACACCCCCCTGGGCGTGTTTGACCAATTTTTTTGGTTTGGCGTGTTTAAAATCATGCTGTTGGGGCAAAAGTTTGACCAATCACATTGAAGCTTCATTTTTTTGGCCAATAGCTTTTTGGTTGTTTTTTTTATTTTTATTTAATTCTCTACACCCTTTTATAACATAATGCTCACATCTCCACTACACCTATTTTAGAAAAACGCCCAATAATGCCCCTTGCTGACTGTACTGCCACATGACGGAAAACGCCCAAAAGTAGCGACATTATTCACCCTTACCACTACGCATGGTCTTAGCGTGCGATTAGACAATAGTAATGATATTAAGATTTCTTATAAATGTGAGTGTTACTCACTGTTACCTACTTAATAATGATATAATGATATAAAGTTTCTTATGTATGTGTTACATGCTTATGATTCCTTTTGTTTCCTAGTTTCGGTTTGTTTGTTTTCCTCATTTAGTTCTACAATCTTTATTATATAATAAAAGAAACTTGTTTTAGTACACTTGTCATCATATTAGACTATCTCTCATAGATAATTATTATTTTGATTTAATCTTTTCTAATTAATTACAGATGACCCTCCTACTAAATATTATTTAGTTTAATATCTTATATTATAGATAACCCATCTACTAAATATTATTACTTTAATATCTTATGGATAATTATTATTTAGTTTAATCTCCTTCTCATTTATAATATTATTTATTTGAATTAATTATATTTGAACGTTTTGTTTAGTTTGGTATCAAATAGATTTTACGAAACTTAAAATAAAATTAACTAATATTATTTATCATTTATACATTTACGGAGTTTTAAATAAAGGGTTAAATTTATTGAGACTTCGTTAACAAATTTTGCAACAACATGATAATCTATTTTTATCACGAAACCAAACTTTGTACTAATATATTAAACAATATACAAAATTACGTTTACTCGACCTATGTAATACATGAGGTTTTAAGATATAACTTTTTATTATTTGACATATAAAATTAGATTTATTCAGTTCGTACAATAGACGAGGTTTTTTAACGATATATATATATTTTTTATTATTTAGGATAGAAAATTACATATATTCAAACCGTGGAATGCACATATTTTTATAGATGTAATTTTTTTTTATTATTTGGTATATAAAATTACATTTATTCAACCCGTGTAATACACGTAGTTTTAAAGAAATAACTTTTTATTTGGTATATAAAATTACATTTATTCAACCCGTACAATATGGTTCTTATAGATATAACTTTTTATAATTTAATATGTAAAATTATATTTATTCAACCCGTGCAATAAATGAGGGTTTTAAAGATATATTATTTTATTATTTAGTATATAAAATTTATTTATTTAACCCGTATAATACACGAGATTATAACCTAGTTGTATATAAATAAAGGCCACTGCCTTATAACAGTGTTACAACAAATGCTCAATCCATCTCAAAACTATACATTAAATTTGTAGGATATAATGTCAAGGATGAATGGAAATCGTGTTACAACAAATATCTAATTATTATAGTGAAACTTATTTTTACAAACTAACTTAGAAATATGAAAATTATTTTAAAAAGAATAAAAAACATCTACTAAAAATATATAATATTTGGCAAGTACCAACAAGCATTCGGTGTAAAGAGGTCCAATGGCTACAAAGTGTGTGATTTCTCCATTATTAAAGTAGTCGTTTACAACACTAAAATGCTCGTGCATGACCTCTATAACTACTTTGTGGGATAACGTATCTATGAAAATTTTAAAATATTGTTTATAAATAAATAAATATAATGATATTTGTGTACTCAAAACATAGGATACGATTAGCCTCGTCACGAGAGACTTCTTATAACATGAAAGTGTTAATCCTTTAGATAGAGTGAGAGGGTAAGGTAGAGCACACAACGGGTACATACTATAAACTAACACACATACTTTGGATAAGTTTTATAATAGTACAAAAGTTACCTTCAGACGCGAATAAAATAGTTTTTAATAGCGGTTTAAATTTAGTCGGGGTTGTTAACCGCGACTTAAATATACTTTATACTTTTAAAACGCATTTTATTTGGTGATATAGGAATCACAAGTTATAAGCAGTTATACAAAAAATAGTCTTGAGGTTTTTTTTTTTTTTTAAATTTATAAATGTCCAAATTCCAAACAAATCAATCCATATATATTGTTTTGGTTAAAAAACTATTGAACTATGTTTTATAACCATATTATGAAAGTGAGGTGTAGTGCTCGGTGAAACACTTTGTTTAACATTGAGGATCCTGAGTTATTGATTAGGATCTTCAATTATAAGAACAATTTGTGAGCGATTTGTAAACGTTAAGTAAATAAATGCAATGAACAAGAATGATTTGACACGGGGAAAAGCCCTTGATCTTCTTGTTGAAGATAATCTTTTGCACAAAAAATCCAGAGAGCTGGAAACTACACAGCTCCACTAATATTAACAAAAAGAAGATTACAAAAGTACAACTTGATGGATCGATCTAAGTGTTACAATACCGATTGCAGTGATTGCGTGTGAGTGTGTAGCATTTTTAGTGTGTTTGAGAGTGTAGAAGTGTCGCTAAAATGATCACATCAAGTCTATTTATAGTACAAGCTCAGAAATAAATCCAAACTATACTTCCGTCAATCTGAGATCCTGAGATGAATATCATTTAAATAATTTTCTAATTTTCTAATAGTCTTGTGTTCCTGTCGTATCACGTGGACACCACTCTAATGCAAATATGCGAATAAATTGTGATTTATGTGCTTTTATGGTTAATGTGGTATGATGATTATCTACATGATTTAGGTACTCACATATGTGATACATGGTTCTAGGAGGGATAAACCATGAGAAAAGAGAAAAACCTAAGTGAGAATGAAAGTTAAAAACTTTCAAAAAGGAATAGAGAAACTTCAACCAAGCTTGAGATTATAAATCTCAAATGGTGATAACTGATAAGCTCTCAATTTAATTTATGTTAGTTATAGAGTTCTATAATGCCATTGAGTTTGATTTAATACTGTGTATCATGTATTAACTTGTACGATCATATTTTCGCCAGCAATGGGTGACTGGAAGGTGGGAGAGAAGTAGCTAGGATATTTAAATTTCCATGAAGTTTCTTAAAGGACCACAATATTATTATGTCACATCCACCAACAAAAAGAAGAAATAAAATAAGAGAAAAAAAAAAAAAATAAGAAAAGACCAAGTCAACTTGGTCCAAAAGATTAACCCATAGGCACAGGACGTAATAATAAGATAGTGAAAAGTAAAGATGCATTTGTTTCATATTTCCTAGTACGAAACAAGAAAATGAACATGTTTGTCTTCTAAGTAATATATTAGAATTGCTAATAAGAACATGCGTTATAGAGTGTACGTCACATAATCGTCAAGTAAGAGGAGAGGGTGGTCACACATAAACACTCACTGTTACTTAACATGTGTTATGGTTAGTTAAAGGTAAAAAATGGATGAAATGATTTCCTCGGGTTCAATTGGATTGAAAGAATTTGCTTCACGAACGTGAGAATGGTCATGGTGAGCTCTTTCACAGTTACTCACTTGGGCGCGATACGGGGTCTATGTTTTATAGTGATGCATACTTGGTTGGGCATCCTCTCATGGTTTCATAGGATTTTTATACTAGTGAGTTTGAGTTTAGGTAGTATCAACCCAGACTCGAGTCAATAATAATATGAGTCAAGCTAACTTTACATAAATCAAACCAGAAACGGAGCTCGTATAGGGATCACTTCTAACTCAAGTTAGCTCAAGTCTTAATAAATTGATTCGCTTTTCTCAAATTTGATGATTTTATATGCTTTCTTTTTATAAAAACCTCCAGAAACGGAGCTCGTATAAGGATCACTTCTAACTCAAGTTAGCTTAAGTCTTAATAAATTGATTCGCTTTTCTCAAATTTGATGATTTTATATGCTTTCTTTTTATAAAAACCTCAAATTGTATAAGTCACAAATAATAATGCTGTAGCAAAATACACACATGCAAGAAACTGAAGGGGTAAGCGTCTAATTCCTATGTACCAAAGGCCTCATGTTGTAATTCAACTTCCACCAATTCAATGCCTAAACCCTTGAATGCCACCTACCAAGCGTAAGCTAAGGTATTGTGAGAAGAAAACGAAGAAATGACATAATGATAAAACAATAAATGGTCATGACCTCTGAGTTTCCCATAGCAGGGCATTAAGCTAATATTATATATATATATATATATATATATATATATATAGGTAGAGGATCCTGTAAAAGGTGCTCAAAGTGTGAGAAGTGTATTATAACACTATATATAATACTATATAACACCATATAAACACCGTATAACAATATGTAACACCATATAACACTATGTAACACTATATATCATTATATAACAAATATAACACTATAGTTTGTCTGATAGCATGTCTATGATAGATGTATAGTGTTATATTTGTTATATAATGTTATATAGTGTTACATAGTGTTATATGGTGTTACATATTGTTATACGGTGTTTATATGGTGTTATATAGTATTATATATAGTGTTATAATACACTTTTCACACTTCTCACACTTTAGGCCCTTTTTACACTATCCTTACCCTATATATATATATGTGTGTGTGTGTGTGTATTTTAAAAGAAACTTAATGTGAGAAGAAAAATAAGAAAGGACATAATGGTAAAAAAACTAAATGGTTTATAACTCATCTCATTGGTTATTTTCTTTCTTATTAGCTAGGCAAAAACACTTTATCCTACACATTTCAAAATTTATCCTACACATATTAAATTTTATCATACATATATCCGACACATATCGAATTTTATCATACATATATCCGACACATATCGAAAATTTATGATACACTTTATTCTACATATACCTAAATTTATTTTACATTTATCCTACACATATTGAAAATTATCCTTCACCATAAATTAGGTTTTCTTCAAAGAGTATATTTTAAAAATGATTTACAACCTTAATTAGTTAGCCAATTTAGAGGAATACAATAATAAATTAATTAAAATTATAAATTTACCTATATGCCCTTACAATAACATTAAATACACATATTAAATAGAACATTTATATTAGTTTAAAACTTATTCTATCAATTCTATTCTAATTTAAACCTATATAGGGTTACTCGAACCAAAACAACTAGATTTTTTTTTACACCAGCGACTACATTTAGAGATGATTTACATGAGCGAATGCAAAAGAGCAAGCTTGAGTAATATTAGCTTGAGTTTTTAACGAGCGAATTATTACGAATTGACAAGCGAGTTGCGGGCTATTTAGAGAACTAGACATTATAATGACAAAAGTGAGTAGCTTAGTTGGCAACTTGTGCTTTTTGGACCAACTTTTGCCGTCGTGTATGACCCTAGTCGTTATTAGCATCACTTAACATCTAACTTTCCGTTGTTAATGTGATGACAAAATGGAACATTTTTTTCATGGTAAATATATCCCATTTGTATATAAAAGCGTAATAGCTTAGAACCTGTATATTACACGGGTTAAATAAATATAATTTTATATACCAAATAATATAACAATATATCTTTAAAAACCTCGTTTATTACACAGATTGAATAAATATAATTTTATATACTAAAGTAAATAATAAAACAACTTATCTTTAGAAATATCGTTTATTAAACGAGTTGAATAAATGTAATCTTATATATTAAGTGATAAAAGAAAGTTATATCTTTAAAATCCCCGTGTATTATACGAGTTGAATAAATGTGATTTTATATAACAAATAAAAAAAAGTTATATTTTTAAAAGCCATGTTTATTAAACGAGTTGAATAAATGTAATTTTGTATACTAAATGATATCAAAAGTTTTATCTTTAAAAAAACATATGTATTGTACGGTTTAAATAATCTAACTTTATATACAAAATAATGAAAAAGTAATATCTATAAAACCCCCATATATTACACGGGGTGAATAAATGTTTTTATGTATAATAAATAATAAATAAGTTCTATCTTTAAAAAACCCCGTGTATTACACTGTGTATTACACTGTGTATTACACTGGTTGAATAAATCTAATTTTATATACCAAATAATTAAAAAGTTCCATCTTTAAAAAACTAACGGAATATATTTTATATGCGATAGATAGAATGATTGCGGATATGGTTCTTGAAAAGAAGATACATTATTCAAGAAGCAAATCGGCAGCCATTTGAGTGATAAAACAATATATCTTTAAAAACCTCGTTTATTACACAGATTGAATAAATAAAATTTTATATACTAAAGTAAATAATAAAACAACTTATCTTTAGAAATATCGTTTATTAAACGAGTTGAATAAATGTAATCTTATATATTAAGTGATAAAAGAAAGTTATATCTTTAAAATCCCCGTGTATTATACGAGTTGAATAAATGTGATTTTATATAACAAATAAAAAAAGTTATATTTTTAAAAGCCATGTTTATTAAACGAGTTGAATAAATGTAATTTTGTATACTAAATGATATCAAAAGTTTTATCTTTAAAAAAACATATGTATTGTACGGGTTAAATAATCTAACTTTATATACAAAATAATGAAAAAGTAATATCTATAAAACCCCCATATGTTACACGGGGTGAATAAATGTTTTTATGTATAATAAATAATAAATAAGTTCTATCTTTAAAAAACCCCGTGTATTACACTGTGTATTACACTGGTTGAATAAATCTAATTTTATATACCAAATAATTAAAAAGTTCCATCTTTAAAAAACTAACGGAATATATTTTATATGCGATAGATAGAATGATTGCGGATATGGTTCTTGAAAAGAAGATACCTTATTCAAGAAGCAAATCGGCAGCCATTTGAGTGATAAAACGTGGGTACAAATTCTGACATTTTGATTTATAAACTATGTAATAAAATTGATATAATATTTTTTTAACAAAAAAAAAAGTAAAAATAAATAATATATTAATACAAAATTTGGTTTTCGTGATAAGTAATTTGTTTTATTTAAAAATATCTTAAATTAGCAATTTTAATTTGAGGGTATAGTTTGTTAGAAAAATATAAGGGTTCGATTCGATATTCAAATTAAGATAAGATCTAATATTATTAATTAATTATTTAATTAATATAAGATAAGTAGAAAATGATGGCAAAAAAAATAAAAATAAAAATAGATGCCTCCACTCATGTCACACATTGAGTTCTTTTATGTATAATTAATATGCCTTTATATATACACACTTTTATATTATCTGGAATACAATATCTACTCTATGTTTGATTACTCGATTTTGTATATCCCTAATGTTAGCCTTCATCGTAACTTGTTGTGAAGCTATACTATGTGAAGGGTTTAAAAATGAATGCGACATTAGGTCGAGTGGTGTGGACAAGCGCCTTATGCCCGTAGACACGATGGCGCCCCAAAAACTGACCACCAGGTGTGGTTGGCGAGCGTTAGGCGTGGAAAATGATGAATTAATTATGGATATAACCATTGGCAACGATTATTTTTATAAAAAAATCTAACTTTATATATATATCACGCAAATCATTCAACCAAATCACAATTCGCAACTCACAAAACATTCTAAACCCTCAAATACTTTTACTTTTTATAAAAAAATGTCTTCCGACTCGTCATGTTCAGACCTGAGTATGCTCGATGACTTGATTATCACAGCAGCTAAGGAGACGGTTCAACTTTTAAGAGACCAAGTTGAATTGTCCCAACCACGTACAAGATAAGGACCCCTTGAACAAGTTCATTTGGGTGCTCATCAAGGTTTGGTAGATGGTTATTTTGCTCAAGTCCCTTTGTATGATGATACACACTTTCGACGTCGCCTTCGTATGGGTCACCGACTTTTTTTTTGAGAATTTTAGGCGATTTAGAACGCGAGTATACATATTTCAATTTCAAACAAAGAGAATATGCTAGATGTAAACTTGGATTCTCATGTCTGGAAAAATGTACAACCACAATTCCTCATACAATGGATGCATGAAACAAGTATTTACGAATGTTAGAAAGAGTATGCCGAAATAGTCTTGACAATTTGTGTGAAGGTATTATTTTATTGTTGTTGTTGTTGTTGTGGTTGTGGTTGTTCTTGTTGTTGTTGTAATTCATAATACTTCAATATTATTAGGTATTATCAACCTCTACAGAATGCGATATTTGAGGAATCCGACGTCTACTGGCATCCCACTTTTATATGAAGCCCACCAACGAATACACGGGTTTCCCGAGATGATAGGTAGCCTAGACTGTATGCATTGGTCGTGGGCTGCAATTGTTTGGAAAGGGTTGTAGGACATCCGTTCACAAAATAAATAAAATAAGAATTTTATTTATCAATATTCTGATTACAATACATAAAGAAGAAGTGAACTAAACTGAAAGGAAATACAATACACGAAATGTAAGTTAAATTAAGTACAGGTTACAAAAAGAAAGAAGAAAGAAAACATAAAACAACGGTGACTGAGGCACGTGAAGATCCGCTTCCCTTAAAACAGATTTCGGGCCACCCAGGTGAGCCCGTCTATTTCCCAGGGTACAACAGCCTAAGCAGATTGTACTGCCGGGATTAGCCTAGCACCTGAAAGGATACCTGAAACAAGAGTGTGTAGAGATGCAAAGTTAGGAATTTCGTTTGATGTGTGTGCTGTATGAACCATACGATTTCAGTGTGTCAAAAACAAAGCACAAAGCTTTGTATATATACTGGTTAGAATTCGAAATCATAACTGTATATTGAATGCACCATTCAATTCTAGAATTCAATAGCACAATGAATTCTGAAACTTATAAAAATAAATTTTAGAATTCAATGGCATAATGAATTCTGTAACTCATCATTTGACTTGTGGAATTAGAGCAGTCTCTAGCTGACAACACCAGGCCAAGACGCATCTAAAAAATACTAAAGGTGTCTCCAAGCGGCTCGCGTCGATGCGAGCGTGCGAAGTGCGCCATCAACGCGCCACATGGCGCCCATCGCCCTGGTCCCGTGCCCGTGCCCGGGCGCGGGCACGTGTCGGGTGCTTCGCACCCTCCTGGCTACCAGTGGGTGTGAGTTGTCACACAAGAATACATTTGTGTAGAGAATTCTAATTATAAATCCACAAAAGATTTATCTCTCCACCTATGTGGGACAAGCTCAATTTCTCACATGTTTATGGTTCCAACACACAAACTTAATGCACAAGATCTCTAATTCATCTTGGCTTAATTATTAAATATTTATTATATTAACTCATAATATAATATTATTTATTAAATTTCCAACAAGGGCATACAATTGAGGAGACCACGATGGTCCAACCATAGTACTACAAACATTCGCATCTCAAGACCTATGGATTTGGCATGCGTTATTTGGTATGGCCGGTGCAAACAATAATATCGTTGTTTTACAATCATCAAATCTGTTTGACGATTTCATAGACGAGGTTGCATCATATTTATCATTTTATGCAAATGTTGTGGAGTACAACTAAAAGTATTATTTTATTGAGGGTATTTATCCAAAGTAGGTTGTGTTCAGTCTTTCTTGTCCGGATGACATCACAAGGTGTATTACAAGAAGCAATGAGTCGACAAGAAAAGATGTCGAACGGGCATTCGGAGTGTTAAATAAACGATGGACTATCATTACCCCACCCTTACATATAGTTGAAAAGAAAAAAATCAGAAACGTAATGTATACGTGTGTTATCTTGCATAACATGATATTGGAGGACACGCGCATAGCCTTTTGTGCTGGCATTGACGATACCTTTCAATCGACGAACCCACTACTTAACTATGCCCAGAAAGAAGCTATCTGAATGAAGATATGTGATAGGGAAACACACTTGATTATTCGAGCTGATTTGGTTGAATGTCTGTGGAGTAACCGTGTTGACGACGATGATGAGTAGAAATAATACCTTTTAGCGCTTATTTGTAATGTGTCGTCTTTGAATTTTAACATTTATATATTTATTATATTTTTTGTTTAATTTTAATATAATTCGAAATTAAAAATAAGTAATGATGACAGAGGCTTTATGAGCCTTTGTCTCACTGCAACACAATTAAACATGAAGCCTTCTGCTGAGTTGGAGCTGGTGTGGTATGATAAAGCCCCTAGAGGTTTTATCCCACACCACCGAACTTTAATCTGTCACATGGTGATAATTAATGCACACCAATGACTTCAAATTTATTCAGATTATACCATTCGGTAATCGGTAGTAAATGCTCGTTATCAACCTCCTTCCATGATAATAGTGGCGAAACTTGAGATTTCCGATCGGGGGGTCGGAAACGTATATACCTAAAAGATTTATAAAACCGGGGGGTCGAAAATGTATATACCTAAAAAATTCTATACGAAAACTACATATCGGACACTACTGAGCGAAAAGTTCGGAGGATCCGCCCCCGGCCCCTTCTATCATGCGCCCTGCAGGATTAGTTTTTCATATTGAATTCTCGATTTTCCTAAAGTATGATAAAATATTCGATTTATAATTCGAGAGCATTTCCTTCAAGTGTAACTCTAAAAGCGAAGTTATATTTTTTAACGACAAACTATATGATCACCACTCAAGGGTAGCAAATGACTAACCAAGAAATAAACAAACAATTGTAAAGAAAACAATAGTTTTTAAACCACTCGAGCAAAACGACATTCATCTTCCAATTGTGACTAGAAAACCACAAAGAAAATGAAATAGAAACAATCGAACAAAAGACTATCTTTATTGAGATTTTGACTACCGAAAACCACTTCGGTTCGATCTCTCCAAATAAACAATCAAGCCCCAAAAATGTACTCCAAAATATCTTTACTGATCTTGATTTGTCGAAGCGAAACAAACCATTGTAAAAGAGAATTCAGGCTTTTATCAAATGGAAAATCAAGCTCTAGCCACCACCCAATAAATCCCAAATCTTAGATGCAATATGACATTCTCTAAAAAAATGATTTGAAACTTCAACCATTTGCATGCAAATAGAACATAAAATAGAAGGAATATACAAACTTTTGGAACTCAAATTATATCTTGTGGGAAGATTGATCAAAAAATATACGCCACACTATGATATTAACCTTCTTGAGGACATATGTATTTCATCTAGTAGTATGAGGGCCTTCCAGAAGAAAAACCCGATCGATATGATGTACTTCCTAATGGCCTTAGTTAATCGTTAAAACAACATCAAACTCCAAATCCCAAATCCACTTATCTCCGTCTCAATCAAATCCATAGAAGCATGAGACGATTCCAACTCACTTAACTCTACCCCCCCCCCAACCCGTCTCCAATCCCATTTCCAAACCAAGTTATCGATTTTATGCTTAATCAAACATTGGTTTTTAGATTAAAAAATCTAGGAACCTCGAACATAAAGCCGATTTCCCCAACCAAACAGTCACTGCAAAAAGGGTGTTACTACCATTAATACTTTCTTCCTAATAGAGGAAAAATGAATAATACCCCCATCATTTAACTCGTTAACACCCGGTTGAATCGGTCAATACATCCGGTTAAATCGTTTCTAAACCAAATCCGGTACGGTATAAAACCGGCTTTTAAAACATTGTCATGGATAATTAATCAAATAATTCTATTTAAATATAGTAAGTTTCATATATTTGTTTACTTGTAGGGATGAGCTTTTGGTACTTGGTATTAGTACCGATACTGAATTTCTCATACCGTTTTCTTCCGGTATCGAAGTGGTACCCACTTTTTGGCGTTTTCTGTACCGGTATTTTACCCTCAAATATTGGTACAGTCTCGGTACCGATACCGTATAGTACTGTACATAACATTTTCGATACTGGTACCCACCCATATTTGACGAATTTTGATATTGATGTTTTCAATACCGGTACCGTGCTCATCCCTACTTTCATATGATATGAGCAATAATTTAAAGGTGTGTGCCCTACCTGATAGGTGTCTGGTTTTATCCTCATTTAAGGCGTGTGACATATTTAAGTTGGAGTAGAGTGGAATTAGGTTAACGCTGCTAAAAACCACTTTTATAAATTTATCAACTAAACTTAACTAATATCTAACTGATGGTCAAATATAATTCTAATAAAAGAGTGCTATTAATGCCACATGGCATTTTCTCATTCAAAAGTCTTACTAAAGCCATATGGCATTTTCTCATTCAATACACTAATAATATATATTTATATTTCATATATATAAATATTATAATGCATAATAATAACAATAATCTAATACTATTAAAGAATCATGTTAATGTCATATTAATCTATACATAAGTATGATAGGAGTTGGCCAGAAAGTCCAAATTTCCTAAAAAATGTAAAAAGTCATAAAACACCATAATGTCAACCATAAAACACACCAAAAACCCACAAATAATATGATGAAGATTACTAAAACATCATGTATGTGAGTTTTGTGTTGTGTTTTAGATGTTAAGGCTCTGATTGTGGAATGACAAATATTATTGTGTTTTATGTTGTTTAGCATTGTGTGTTTTATATTCATAGTTCTACGATGGTGTGTTTGAAGTTTTTATGGACTATTAGAGTTTGAATATGGTGTTTTAGTGATATTCATTCTATTATTTGTGAGTTTTAGGTGTGTTTTATGCCTGAAATTATTGTGTTTTATGACTTTTTACACTTTTTAGGAAAAACACACTTTCCGTAGGATCCCCACTCACATAAGTATAGATAAATGCGTAATACATAAAAATATTTATCTTATACTATAGAAGTATTTTATTTATTTATTATATGTGACATTAAATTTTATTTTTTAATCACTGCTGATTAAACCAAATTAGGTTATATACTTGTAGACCTAAATTGTCTAATCTAATCAAATAATTTGTTTGCGAATAACTAAACACAGGTATCTCTTAGTTTAGCAATATTATCATTTTATTAACAACACATTAGATTAATATCCAATTATTATTCATTTTATTATTATTATTATTATTATTATTATTAATATATAACACATGTGGTGTCTGATACAAAAAAAAAACTTTATTGCAAATATGACTCTTTATTCAACGAATTTTATACCACCGTGCAAATAAACATAAAAATGAATATGGTATATAGTTTAAAATTTAAATTATATTTTATATAAATTTATATTATATTTTATATAAATTTAGATTATATTTTAATTTATTTTTGTAATTAAATGTCAACACTGATTAAGTTAAATAGAAGGTATTTACATAGCTTTTTAAGTTCACATCTAAGTGATGATATAAACTAATGGGGTGGGTTTTATTTCGATTAAAAAACAATAAATTAAATAAGTAATTAGACAAAAATGCCCCTCATTAAACTGACTTTTTTGATGAAGTTAATGGGTTGGATGAAATGGCAAAAAGAATGCGAAACTAAGGAACAAATGAGAAAAAATGTTATTACTATTGTTATTATTATCTATTCGTAATTATTTTATTATTATAATTATGAATTATTATTATCTAAGTCACTAGATTATAGTCTATGCGTTACACGGGTTTACGTAACATATTATATTTATTCAACCCGTGTAATACGCGGGTCTATAAACTAGTATATTAATAAAGCAACCTGGTTATATATATACATATATATATATATATATATATATATATATATATATATATATATATATATATATATATATATTTTGAACGGCAAATTTGGATCACTGACGGACCACTGGAGCATCATCGTGCCACCAACGGAACCACCCGATCATATCCATCTCCACTAGGCATAATGCCTATACACCAATTCAGGAGGAAACCCAATAAATATGGAAACCCCCCCCCCCCTGTGAGAATCGAACCCAGGACCTGTTGGTCCTAAAGTCTTATCCCACCCCCAAGATGCCACTAGGCTATAAAGCCAGGGACACAACCTGGTTATATTGAATCAAAGAGTTTCTAAGCTATTTCAGAAATTATGTCTTCATTTCTAAAAATCAATTTTGATGTGCGATTATCGTTAGAAAAACTTAACATACTCATTGGTCAAATCTCCGGTTCTATGGTTCATAAACATGTTAATGTTCCCATTTCACTAGTAACCAACAAACATATTCCGTTCAACGTACCAATACCTACCCAACCTATTCACGTTCCATTGGTTGACATGTTTTCATATTCACAATTTAATTTGACTAATTACTTACGTTTTTATCTCGGTTTCCACCAATTTCCACAATTTTTTTCTAGTTTTTATATCATATCCACCATGTAAAACTTTCAATATATTACAGCATTCATACTTATTTATTAAAATTACCGTAGCAAAACTGGCACGAGGTCAAAACCGGTAAAAATAACTTTATCAATCATTCAATTTTCCATTTAAACACTCATACACTTGTTATTTCTAGTCATGATTACGATTTACCAGTGACAAATCTAGAAAATACATCAAGGGGTAACGATTCAAAATTTTCTTTTCTACGAGGGCAGCGAAATCGAAAAAAGTCAAAATTTTTCTAAAATTTACACTACCGCCGGAGCATCAAGGGGTACCCCTTGTCTCAAGCTATATCCGCTCATGCAATTTACGAGTGTTTATGGCATGAGACTAAGATCTTAAAATCTATAATTATTTCCAAGGGTGTTTGTCATTATTTTGTAGTTGACCGACTACGATTATCGGTGTGAGGTCTTATGAGCAATGACATATAGTGCTAACCTATCAAGTGGACATGCATTATAATTCATATTCTTTAAGCCCAACTTGAGTGGTTAGTATTGAATAAATTATCGTTAGCGTAGCATAAGATACCCTAACTAGGTGTCTATTTTACCTTGAATTACGGGTATAGTTAGATTTTTTATAACACGAAAGTCTTATCTGTTGGTTCAATTCTGTTTAGACATAATGGAAAACATGAAAACATACCTCATTGCAGCAGTACAGGCCAACAGAGAATCCAGATGGAGACACAGCAATAAGTTTTGACATGATTGTCATCTTGGTCTGGTTCCTCCTTAGGGTGCAATCTAATGATGGTGATAAGAAAACCGATAAAGGGGAATCGGCTATGGAGAGGGAGGCGAGATTGATGTTATGTGCTATTAGGGTTTGTGAAATTGTCTAACCCTTTAACCTCCACATTATTCTCCTTATATATGCACCCAGGAGGAAACCCTAATTAGTTAATAAGGGTAATTAGGCCCATCAACAATTACCAACTAATTATTTAATAGGATTGTTATATATTTTGATCCATATAATGTAAATAATTATAATGGCTACTAGATTAAATATAAAAATAAATATATTTAATCTTACATTCTCCCACTTAGCCGAGTAATCATTTACTATGAGTGTTAGATAAGCCTGATCAGGAGTTAACACTCATTTTAGCCTTAAACAAGTACTATAGCAGAGAAATACAGCCGTTAAATCATTATGCGACTCAGGACCCCCATTAATCATACTATAGCCTTAATTTAAAACCTAATCGTTATGATCAAAATACGCATAAGCCCTTTGTTTGATTTGTAACTTTATTTGTCTATATGCCATTATGCCGGCTTGACATATTCTTAGAGACATACAAAATCAAACTGATGAGGAAAATTAACTAATACTTAGTCATTCATAGTACGATATGCAATTGCGCACGGCCATTAATTAATACCCGTCTATGAGTTCTCTTAATAAGACTTATGGGTAATAGCCCTTCAGTTATAGGATCCTTAAGCATATCATGAATGTATTCGATACAAAACTTAGTTTCCTCAATTCGTTCATAAACGAATAATTAATTGCATATCGAAATTTAATGCAGCACCTCTTGAACTGTTACTGTTCAAGGAGTCATGGTAGCTGAATTTATCACACTAATTCTTCAAAACATTAATTATATGGAGTTAATAAATTTATGAGTCCACTGATAAATTTCCAACAACATTTAGTGACTATATTATGTCGTTATAACTTAGGTTGTTAATATCAGTGCATTATGACTCCTCCATGAGATAGGTTTGTCTGCTGACATAAGGATATACCCAAAATTACATTCTATCATCTTTAAATATCACAATTTAGAGTAATAAACCGGTTTTAATTCTCACTTCTTCTTTAAAGTGTAGTCTCTCGTTTCTTTTAAAGATATTGTAATACTCCATTAGATGCTACACATTAATCTAGACATATCTAGTGTGTTGCAATGTGAGTAATATCTAAACGAGTATAGACTTAAACTTACATAAGGCTTCCAATTAATGAAGCATAAGGAAATAGTTTCATTTATCCTATTATCCTCTAAAGGAGAGCAGTATTTTGTTACATATGTAAGGACCCATTTAATATTAAACTTATGGAACGAAACTAATGTCCCATTGGGTCTATCTGTAACAACTGCCACTAAAATCAATAATTAGGACCATAATTAGTCAATAAGAAAACCCTAATTGAGACACCCAAGTAATTATGCATTAGCCCTAAAATTTTCAGAATAATCAGAATCAGGATCAGGGCCCCTAAAACTTGAGGGGGGCAAACCCTAGTTGATAATTATCTAAAATAAGACGTTGCAAAGATCTGATTGGCTGGATTTTTGAATCACCAAGGCAAGTCCCGAGTCTAGGTAGCCTATGAATTAGACTGCTTAGCTTATGGACCGTAAGGGGTCAGGCATACGGTCCGTAAGGGAGACCCAAAAATTACTATAAATAGCCGACCTTGGGACTTGCACTGAGGAGTTGAAACAACGTTTATACCTTCTGTGTACGTCGAATTAGCATAGTTACAGTACAATAAACACACACGATCACGAGGTGCTGCCGCAATCAGGGTAATAACTCGATCACTATTACGATTCAACGTCCGATCGATTATAACTATCCAACGATTGTCCGAGTGCTGCTCAAATTGAGCTTATACTTTGTTATTCATTGTGATTTCGACTTGAATGTTTGAGTGCTGTTCGAATTCGGACTATGCTCTGTCATTCGTTGTGAATCCATAGGATTGTTAAGTATCGCACTTGATAATAGTTGTGAGGGTTAATCTCGTGAATTGACGTAACTGCTGAATTAGTTACTAATCCCGTTTGTGTGTGCATTGTTATTTAAATTAGGTTAGAAGGCTAATCAGTAAAGCTTATACTCTGCTCGTAAATCTGCAATGTGAGTCATTCTCTTTTTATCAACTGTTTTACAAAACTCCAAATTATTTTCATAGTTATAATTACTGGGATTAAGTCTATGTAATCACCAAATTACAGCCGGTATGTGGGGTTTTGTATACATTACTTGATAACCGTCACTATTGGACAACGAGTTAGCCAATGAGTGATATGACCATAGTCACAGACACCATCGGGCAAAGAGGCTACCAATGGATGTTCGAGTGACAAGTACTGTGGGTAGTTGGTTTGATATCAGAAACATTGTAATCGCTCTTGATACTGTAATTTATAACAAATGTGTCGTTTCAGTAAAATGAATGATTCACTCAGTATTTCCCCGCCGACAAAACCTTTTTCAAACATGTTTCAGGTGATATGTTGTGAGCAAAGAAAGAGAAGTGCCGTGAAGCACTCCCAGCTTAGAAAAGTGGCTCAGTATAAATAAATAAAAGAAGCATGTTTTGAAAATAAAAGATTTCCCGGAGAAATCATATTATTGTAAATTATGGGATTTATCCCTCAGCTATAAAACGGGCAGTTTGAATTATTAAAAGATCCTGTTTTAAAAAAGACTTCCGCTGTCACCTAAATTAAATACCACGGGATTCCTGTCCCGCGGCTCCTGAAACGGGTCAAACCGGGTCGGGGGCCGTGACAGGAAAAGGTGGTATCAGAGCCACTGTTTTAAGCTTACTGATTAAGCTCATTGTTTTAAGTACTTAGGAAAATTCTAATTGCCATTCTGTGAATATGTGTGCATTAACTGACTAATTGTTAAAAATTACAGTATGGGTAAACAAAGGATTTCTGCTATCTACCACAAATTGGATAGTACACCTAAAGAACCAGGAACCTCTTCCTCCAAATCTCCCACCAATTTAGAAGAAGGAATCTTTGCCCGTAAGGCAAATTATGAAAACCCTCTTACCACAGAGAAAAGAAATTCAATTCTTAGAAATGGTCAAGAGAAAAAGAAACCCCAAGCCAAGAGAGTGAGGTTTAATCCAGAAGTCCCGGAATTAGACAATTTAGATGAAAAATGGGCAAACCTGTATATGCTAGCTACTGTAGCAGAACATGCAAATCTTTAAAACCCTAAGTTTAGTAACAACACTTCCCAGTAAATAAATAAATAAATCTGAGTGTGTTCTCCGTCCTGTTATGTTGTACAAATTAAATGTGCAATAAAAATGTTTATTTGTTAAACTTTGTTCCAAAGTTTTAACTTAGCATTTTGTGCATTTTGCATATATGCTGCTCAGCATGAATGAGATATCGAAAGCATTTCAGAATCTCAACCTCTATCCAGTGCCAATAGAAGTCTCCCACAACTTCACTGGTTACATTGCTGACAAAGAGGAACCGCTGGAATTCCAAGCTCCACCGCTGGAAAAAGCAAAACCTAAAAAGAGAAGAAGATATGTAGGATGGAGGAAAGTACGCAGAAGAAAACCTAGGAGACTCCCTAAAATAGAAAATCCTGTAAGTGTAAGCAAGGGAAAGGAAATAGAAACCGGAGAAATTTCCAAACCAGTAGGGACAGAAATAGGGATAGACCTAAAGCAAAAGGGAATAGAGATCGGAGAAAGCTCTAAACAGCCAGAGGAGATCACATTCCAGGACGAAATAGACCGTCTACTAGATAATTGTTGTCACACCCCGATTTCCACGTGTCTCACCGGTGGGCCCGGTGGGGATTACCGTGACGTAGTTGGCAACAATGTAGTCAAACCATATAATGTATGAATGCACAGCGGAAGCATAAAGATAATTATATTCAACCATTGTTTGTAATAACAAATGTATCACAAATAGTCGAAAGGTATCCACAGGGGATCAAATAATAATAATAAAGTATTGTTCAACAGACTTTGACATCTAGAGCTTGCAAAACTTGAGTAATGATGTCTGGAGTAGCCAGCCTATTACGTATAGTACCTGCACTTAACCCTTTTGGAAAATACGTCAGTTTACACTGGTAAATACACTCAACTGACTCATTTGAAAAGAGTTTAGGAAAAATTTGTTTAGATGCAACAGGCACAAATTATTTTGACACTTTGATTAAAATGCACAGAGGCAAAATTAATCTTTTATAACTTGAGACAATCATATTTATGATCTTGTATACAGTTTTACTTATTTGTCGTCCGTTAGGGCCTGTTTGTAGGGCCGGACTGGATTAACTGACACGCCACAGGTATAATGCCCACAGGCTATCATCCCCTAAGTGGATTACCAGTTCCGGTATAATGCCCACAAGGATGATACCTCGGAGTGGATTACCAGTTTTTACATAATGCAGCTGTCAGGTGTATGCCTACACCCCGTGCTTAAATCGTGGCCATTACTTCGAATGATGCCAAGGATATCCGGGACATGGTCATTAACCCCCAAAGGCTATACACCAAATAATACATATTAAACGGGTTGTAAGTACATCAATCACAATCCGATTTAAATAACTACACACCCGACCAAGCGGTACTTTTATAGTGCCGTATCCCAAGCCCGTATAGGGAAAATAAGTTAAGAGTATTTACCTGAGCTAAATATAAATTCAATCCCAGCCGTATATCAAATCAGCAAGTACAGATAGCTTTTACTGGGCTCCTAATCTGGAACGGAGGTTTATATTAACCTATTAAAATCCTAACGGGTCTTTATATTGACCGTAGCCTAGACCGGTCAGTTTCAAAGAATGTTTACGGTTTAATCGCGTGAAAGGCGAAAACCGGGAATGGAATGTGATTTGGACCCAACAAGCTCGGAGACTTGTTTTATGTGGGTATGATAATCACACTCTGGGATTTGAGGTCGAACCGATAAGGTTTGGCCCGTTTCGGCTAACTTATGTAAACTAGTTACATAAGTCGAACCGTGCGCGCAAACGGCGTAACGGGTAGCCGTAAGAGTCTTACAAAATTTTCCTAAGTTAATATGCTCTAAAGAGGTTGGGGTATCAGTAGGATACCTTCCGCATTGCCCGTATCGAGTTTATGTTCATTATACGCCCCGTAGGGGGTTTTTTTCGGTCATTTTAAAGGTTTTTAAAAGGGGTTTCTGAGTTCTACAGGAAATCTAAGTTTCCCGACCAGTTTATAAAGTCTAAAATACTTTATTTATTACTTAAAATCAGTAGCAACTGGAATCGGGTCGAAAGACCTCGTAGAACTCAATTTATGGTCAGAAAGGGCGTATTCGGTATTTACCGAACCGATGCCATAACTGTAGGTTATGAGCAGGTCAAAAATAATTAAAAATCTTTAAAATTCCCAAAATATTATTTTACAATAGTGTGTAAAAGGTTTGGTATCGAAATCTTGGTTTAGATAGGCGTTATGCTAATCGCGCCGCTAATTACAAAAGTTTTCTTTAATTGCGCTATTTAGCATAACTCCTATTCTAGACCTCGGATTGACGTGAAACTTTAGGGACATGCTTAGAAATCAGTATTCAAGGTCATGACCCTTTCACGTGTCCGAAATTCTCGTTTTAATTTAAAAAGGGCGTTACGGTCAACTTTTAAGCACATAACGGAAAAGTGTAAAAGACTTGGACAAACTACGAACCGGTCACAGAGGGTGATACCATCATGTGACCTGGTCCTAAGAGAGTCCTAAGGCATATCTACATTCCATTAAAACGGGTCAGAACTGAAGTCAAAGCAAAAGTCAAAGTTTTGCGACTTTCGGCTCCGAACCGGGTTAATATGGCAAATGGCCGAATCAAATGAGTTTAGACAAGATAGTATACTTATTATCATGTTTTATGAATGTTCAAACAGGTTACATATCACCTATATTACAGATTATGCAAGAAATCGCAAAATGGCTTTCTGTTGACTTTTTAAGTATACGTTTGACTCGACACTTGACCTAGTTAGAGTGGTGATCAGGGGGAACCATTTTAAGGGTTTATTACCCACATAAATACCAACTCATAACTACCTTTGATTCGAGAATTCACTGGACCATTCGTGATTTATCGCAAAGTCAATCGTTAGTTACGACGGATTGACTTCTAAGCTAAACTTAGCGAAAACTTAACTAAGGAAGGAATAGCAAACTTACTGAAGTCCTATGCTTGGTTAGGAAGGTCTTGTGTCTGCTCTTAAGCTCCCAAAAGCTCCAGAATTGCACAAGAGGTGAATGATCAAATGGTTGCAACTTCTTGGCCTTTTATAGTGAAAATTTCACCACAAATCTTTGACACACAAATCTACCAACTGACCACAACCTTCCAACATGTGTTCCTAATGCTTAGGGGTTGTTTAGGGGTCAATTGGAAGGATTTAAATGCATCTCATGGCGTTTAGAAGGCTGAACAGCCAAGTTAAGCATGTTTCTGTATCTGGGCGCCTGACGCGGCCCGCATGAAAGTTTATGCCTCTTGTACGCGGGCCGCATGAAATTTCATGACAGCACGCGCATATGCAAGAGGCTCGCGGCCCGCCTCAACTTAACCAAATCCTTTACGCGGCCCGCGTTAGGTTGGATTCCAGAAATTTTAAATCTTTTGTAATGATTAACGAAATCTTTGTAATTAATAACGAAATCTTTCGTAATCATTAACCTGACCTTTCGGTTTCGAAGGGGTAACTTTGCCATTTGGCCCTCGGTTAATTACAATTAAGGGTCTCGTGTTATTTACCCATACTGTCAAGTCCCCGGTTAGTTTAATTACTATCCGAAAAGCCTTAACTTTTATTGTTGACGCTTTTAACCCCTCTCGTACGAATTTGATCATAACTTTCTCGTTTTAAAACGGAAATTCGCGAAATGTATATAGTACATTCTAGTGAGCGTATTTTACTGTTACATAGCTTCGGGTTCGTCAAAGGGTCATTCAGAGGTATAATTAAACATGTTGACACAGTTAACCCCTGCAGCTTGTAATCTCTCACTTCCTCCCGCGTTTCGCTCCATACGATCCATGATTTATTCATTTGAAGGTATGAGCATCAATTAGGGTTACTATACAGTATATTTACCCTTCGTTGACATTTATAACCCTCGAATTTTCATACTTTCAAGGTTGACATTAGTCCTTTATTTAATATTAAATGCCACATGTAAACTCAAGACACGTGTCAATACATTATTGGACACAAAATTTCGAGGTGTTACATCCTCACCCCCTTAAAATAAATCTCGACTCGAGATTTACTCGAACAAGTAAGGGTATTTCTCTTTCATCGTGGCTTCAACTTCCCACGTGAATTCGGGACCTCTCCGGGCATCCCATTTAACCTTTACTATAGGTACATGCTTTCTTCGAAGCTTTTTCACCTGTTGGTCTTCAATCGACAAAGGCTTCTCCACAAACTTCAAGCTCTCATCTATATGCACATCTGTGTGTGGGATCACCAATGATTCATCAGCGAAGCACTTCTTTAGATTGCAGATGTGGAACACATTGTGATTTCCATTAAGCTCTTCTGGTAAGTTCAACTTATAGGCAACTGACCCGACACGTTCGATAACCTCAAAAGGTCCTATGTATCTCGGGCTCAGTTTGCCCTTCTTACCGAAGCGCATCACCCCCCCTTCCAGGGTGATACTTTAAGTAATACCTTTTCACCTGCCTCGAAGTGAAAATCCTTACGCTTTGGATCAGCGTAACTTCTCTGCCTATCTCGGGCAGCTTTGAGACGTTCTCAAATCTGGACAATCTTGTCCGTTGTTTCGAAGACTACCTCCGGTCCTGATATTTGGACCTCTCCCACTTCCGCCCAACAAACAGGCGATCTACATTTCCTACCGTATAATGCCTCGAAAGGCGCAGCCTTTATGCTGGTATGGTAGCTATTCTTGTAGGAGAATTCGATTAGTGGTAGGTTCTTACCCCAACTACCACCTAAATCGATAGCACATGCACGCAACATGTCTTCTAGCGTTTGAATAGTACGCTCACTCTGACCGTCTGTCTGAGGATGGTAAGCCGTACTAAAATTCAAGCGTGTGCCCAAGGTTTGCTGGAAGCTTTTCCAGAAATGAGACGTGTACCTAGTATCTCGATCGGAGATAATAGACACATGTATACCATGCAAGGCTACAATATTATCAACGTATAACTGGGCTAACGTGTCGGAGCTATAAGTCTCCTTGATGGGTAAGAAATGAGCTAACTTAGTCAGTCTATCGACTATAACCCATATCGTGTCATTTCCTTTCCTTGTTTTGGGTAACTTGGTAATAAAATCCATTGTTACACATTCCTACTTTCATTCAGGAAGTTCAGGCTGTTGTAGCAAGCCAGACGGCTTTTGATGCTCAGCTTTGACTTGCGCACAAGTCAAGCATTTGGCTACATAAGCGGCTACAGACTTTTTCAAGCCTATCCACCAATAATTTGCCTTTAGATCCTGGGCATCTTATGGCAATTCTTAGTTGTTGCTTAATTAGGGTTGCGGTCATTAATATATAAGCAATATGAACCATCTTTCTTATTTAATAACATAAAACCTTCAGAATATTGAGTCAAGCTAAATGAGCCTATATCTTAAAACTTACTTAATCAAGGTTTCGATTGTTCTATAAGCAATATGGAGCTTTCACAATACTCCAGCCCACAGCGGGATGTTAATATTAATTCTACCTGCCTCCCAGGAGGTAAGCAGGGAAAACTTATGAGAAGATAATCAAGATACAGGGAGACTTCAGAGATTTTCCATATCTCAGGCTCCAGTTCATTCATTATTGTTTGTGCCAAACAAGTGACACATATAAGTCCACGAATTCCTAATTCAGGAACATTTACTTGGACAATTCCCTTCTGGATATCTTCTTTGAATACTACTAGTCGACGTTAGTACAATATGACCATTGGGGTATCTCAGGGGTTCCATGTATTAAACCTCCATACTGATCAGGCATGGAAGTAATCTATGGGACACACTAGAATACGCCAATCCTCATATGGCACTTTTATCAAACACAGTTTGGCATTCGCAGGCGATAGAAAAACAATGAAAGAAGAAAATAATTAAAATAACATACGTTGTTGTACTCTATGCGAAGAAAGAGTACTCTTAGCTTTTTCAGAAGGATTTCTTGCCAATACGAAATAGAATTGGTTACTAAGGTTCCCTTGGTAAATTGTACCTTGCGAATAATATAAAAGTTTGCTAAGCTTATGGTTTATGAAGATTTATGATTGCCTGTATTAAATCAGGACACTTAGCAGAAACTATCATTGGTAAATGATGATGAACATACTTGATGACATCGTGAACTGCCTCTGGGTATTTATCATGTGAGTTCAGGCATTTCTTCCTTTAGCCTTTCCAGGCTTAGCTGTACCTTCTATGGCAGCTTTATGGAATCTAGTTCTGATGCGGCCTTGCTCACCGCAACCGGAATAGACTGCAGTCTTTATGTCCCTACATTGATGGGAATGACGACCGGTTTCCTTAGCAGATGTCACACTGCTTTGGTCTTTGTTCAAATCGACACTGTTCCTAGTGTCTTTTATAGCACTTCTTACATATAGGCTCTTATTGAACTTTCGTTGCTTTTTATTAAGCCTGTACTTGCTCTCTTTCTTAGATTTCTGGGAGTTATCTTCCTCCTTTGGTTCATCTTTCATATACGAGGTGTGAACCAAACTCTTCTCATGAGCAATTGAACATGGTTTTGAGTGAAATTCAGAGCGAGGAGCATTCGGCCCTTGGATTGTTTCATGAACTTTCCATGGTCCTTCCCAGTGCTGCGTAAACCACAGCCAGGAGATTAACTCTATTAATATTGAGGTTTACGTTTGTAGTTTTATTAACATTCGTCGCATTAATAGTATTGCGACTGTCATCTACCTCATCCGAGTTTTCCATACTCGAAACTTGGTACCAATCACCAAGGTTTAACAATTATTAGTCATCATTCTGATGACCTGACTTAGATTAGCCACGGCATTCATGAACCGTATGGGCTATTCTGTTCTGAACATTCTTAGTGAATGCTGTTTGAATGCATATCTATTACATTTAGCTTAGGTCAGAAAGGACTATTAATGGCATTCAAGGTTTGGAGCGTCCAATACCTGCTTGACAGGGGACCATAATGTCATAACTGTCTTTGTCACAATGACGATTATAAATAGCTCAAAGGCTTGCCTTACAAGACTCTTATTACACATATACATATATGGCATAGAAGCCTGTCTCGATGGACATAGAAAGATATGGCATAAAGCCCAGTCATGACGGACATAAATGATTATACGACACGAAGGCCTTGTCGTAAAGGTCATTTAGATATGCCACAAACGGCCTTGTCATAAGGACATTTATCAAACCTGACACAAGGCATGTCACCAGGAATGTTAACATTTAATATGTTAGCTTGTCACGAATGACAAATTTTGGCACATAGGTTTGTCATGAATGACTTTAAAAAAAACATAACTCGATGGTCTACCAACGAGGTCCTTAATTTATTAGCCGCAATCTTATTAGATTAGGGCTTCAAGGTTTGAACGTGGTTCTTCACCTTTGGACAGGGAGTCATAGACTACCACTGTCATCGTCTTGAAAGATGATTCATTTGGCAGAAAATAGCCAATCAACGTCACTAATGGATGTTTATATATATAACCATCGTATCTAATGATATTAGTCATGATCATATCAATCATATTGACTATTAGGTTTGGGTGTAATCACACCATTTTAAACATGGGATCATAAAGATCACTACTATCTTTGTCTTACTGACACTAGAATAAGGTATAGCCCGTAGGCATTTCATCACGAGGGATGTTAATATTATGATCATCATACCGATGATACTAGTCAGGATTTGCAATGATAGTATAGATTATAGGATTTGAGTATAGCTCACTACCTTGGATAGGGAATCGTAAAGGTCACAAGGTTTTTGTCACACATGGATGATATGATATGGCCCATAGGCTAAACATCACTAATGGATGTTTATAATAGGTTCATCCTATTAGCTGATATAAGTCATGATTGCGTGAATCATATTGACTATTTTGGCTTGAGCATAGCTTACCACCTCAGACAAGGAATCATAAAGATAACAATGTCAATGTCACAAATGGACAATGTATTATAGCCCGTAGGCAAAACATCACTAAGGATGTTTTAAATAATATTATCATCGTATTAGATGATACTAGTCATGATCACATTGATCATATAGACTATTATGTTTGGACATGGTCCAATATTTTAGACAGGAGGTCAAAGACCGTCACTGTCGTTGTCTTATCGGATAACAAGTTTAGCTTGCAGGTATTTCATCACTAACGGATGTTTATAATATGATCATCTCATAGGATGATATAAGCCATGATTTCTAAATCATTAGGCTAGATAAGGGAATTGGAAGAATCCAATATAGGGATGACTGTCATGATCTTCCCGGATCACATTTGTCAAGAGTGCTAACACGTCCTTAGGTGTTAACAAGGATCTGAATCCCTTGAGTAGGTTTCACCATCTTGGCCGTATAGGCTAGGTCTCACCTTTAAGATTCTTTTTAAACTGCATACTGGCAGGGAAGGAAGGATATTTATTTTATTCAGGATTTTTATCATAAATCCTAATTTAAAAGTTAATACTAGCACAAATGGCCTAGTCGCGTAGACAAGTTTAATTTATAAGCCATGATCTCAAAGAATCACGGCAGTAAGGTTTGAATCAAAGTTCATTACCTTTTCCTAACAGGGAGTTATAGGCTACCATTGTCTTTAGTCTCAGAGGACATCAACTATAGCCCGTAGGCACTTCCCTTCTAAGGGATGTTTATTACGGAATTGCCCCTTAGGGAAATTCATTAACCATGGTAAGCAGAGACCATAACTGGTTAATTTATTAATCATATTTATTTAGGATTTCTATTATAATTTATCCTAATTATAAAACATTAACAGTTTTATTAGTGGCACCATTGGCCTGGTCACAAGGACAATTTATAGATTATAAGCTAGGATTTCAGAGAATCAAAGCCTTGAGGTTTGAACCTAGTTCATTACCTTTTTCTGACAGGGAGTCATAGACCACCACTGCCTTTTGTCTTATATGACAATTTGTATGGCCCGTAGGCACTACATCACTATTGGATGTTTAATAAGTTTGGCCCGTAGGCACTACATCGCAAATGGATGTTTTAATAAGTTTGGCCCGTAGGCACTACATCACTAATGGATGTTTTAATAATGATCATCTTTATTGACGATTTAACCCATGATTTATAAATCACTAATTTGGGTTTTGGAATCCATAGAAGGATTCTTATATAAGAATGACGCGTGCGATTTTAACGAATCACACCTGCCATGGATGTTAACATGATCACAGAGGTCAACTAGAATTCTGAATCTTTTAATCAGGTCTTACCATCTTGGCCGGGTCTAAAAAGACACCTGGCTAGGTTTCACTCTTAAGATTCTTAGTTAATGATTTGAATCTTTTTAATAGGTCTTACCATCTTGGCCGGGTCTAAAAAGACACTGGGCTAGGTTTCACTCTTAAGATTCTTTTTAATATTTATCGCAGAGCAATTTCTAAATTGAGGTGTTAAATATGGATCTGAATCTAATTATGGAACTACCATCTTGGCCCGATCTTAAAATGACATGTGGCTAGGTCTTGTCCTTTTTAGATTTTGCCATTTTATTATAATGGTAGATCTTGCAAAAAGGAAATGTTATTTTCCGTTTATTTAATATTTCTTATTTAGAATGAAAGTCTAAACTTAATCATTCCATTATATAAAAGTAAAAGTATAAAGTTGCCCTAAGCGGGACTTGAAAGGAATAATGTTGTCCTCGTAGGGACTGAAAGATAATTATGTCCTTATAAGGACTAATAAGGAAACGATCTTCAGTAAAAGGAGTTTCTTCTTCATTTTATTTCTGAATGCTTTCTCCTTGGATGTTCGTTTCATTTTAGCCGCGGTATGAAGCTCAGCATCTCGGGCTCCGGTGTGGAGAACTCCTATTACGGCTTCTTCGCTTGGCGACGTATCCAATATAAAAATAATTGGAAGCAGTAAATTCTGGATTAGAATCGGGAGTATTCCTATGTTAAGTCTAGACTCAAGTATGTGCAATTGTGTTATTGAGGTTAAACACATTAGGATAGCGTTTAATTCACTCAATGTTGGCTCTGATACCAACCTGTCACACCCTGATTTCCATGTGTCTCACCGGTGGGCCCGGTGGGGGATTACCGTGACGTAGTTGGCAACAATGTAGTCAAACCACATAATGTATGAATGCACAGCGGAAGCATAAAGATAATTATATTCAACCATTGTTTGTAATATCAAATGTATCACAAATAGTCGAAAGGTATCCACAGGGGATCAAATAATAATAATAAAGTATTGTTCAACAGACTTTGACATCTAGAGCTTGCAAAACTTGAGTAATGATGTCTGGAGTAGCCAGCCTATTACGTATAGTACCTGCACTTAACCCTTTTGGAAAATACGTCAGTTTACACTGGTAAATACACTCAACTGACTCATTTGAAAAGAGTTTAGGAAAAATTTGTTTAGATGCAACAGGCACAAATTATTTTGACACTTTGATTAAAATGCACAGAGGCAAAATTAATCTTTTATAACTTGAGACAATCATATTTATGATCTTGTATACAGTTTTACTTATTTGTCGTCCGTTAGGGCCGGTTTGTAGGGCCGGACTAGATTAACTGACACGCCACAGGTATAATGCCCACAGGCTATCATCCCCTAAGTGGATTACCAGTTCCGGTATAATGCCCACAAGGATGATACCTCGGAGTGGATTACCAGTTTTTACGTAATGCAGCTGTCAGGTTTATGCCTACACCCCGTGCTTAAGTCGTGGCCATTACTTCGAATGATGCCAAGGATATCCGGGACATGGTCATTAACCCCCAAAGGCCATACACCAAATAATACATATTAAACGGGTTGTAAGTACATCAATCACAATCCGATTTAAATAACTACACACCCGACCAAGCGGTACTTTTATAGTGCCGTATCCCAAGCCCGTATAGGGAAAATAAGTTAAGAGTATTTACCTGAGCTAAATATAAATTCAATCCCAGCCGTATATCAAATCAGCAAGTATAGATAGCTTTTACTGGGCTCCTAATCTGGAACGGAGGTTTATATTAACCTATTAGAATCCTAACGGGTCTTTATATTGACCGTAGCCTAGACCGGTCAGTTTCAAAGAATGTTTACAGTTTAATCGCGTGAAAGGCGAAAACCGGGAACGGAATGTGATTTTGACCCAACAAGCTCAGAGACTTGTTTTATGTGGGTATGATAATCACACTCTGGGATTTGAGGTCGAACCGATAAGGTTTGGCCCGTTTCGGCTAACTTATGTAAACTAGTTACATAAGTCGAACCGTGCGCGCAAACGGCGTAACGGGTGGCCGTAAGAGTCATACAAAATTTTCCTAAGTTAATATGCTCTAAAGAGGTTGGGGTATCAGTAGGATACCTTCCGCATTGCCCGTATCGAGTTTATGTTCATTATACGCCCCGTAGGGGTTTTTTTTCGGTCATTTTAAAGGTTTTTAAAAGGGGTTTCTGAGTTCTACAGGAAATCTGAGTTTCCCGACCAGTTTATAAAGTCTAAAATACTTTATTTATTATTTAAAATCAGTAGCAACTGGAATCGGGTCGAAAGACCTCGTAGAACTCAATTTATGGTCAGAAAGGGCGTATTCGGTATTTACCGAACCGATGCCATAACCGTAGGTTATGAGCAGGTTAAAAATAATTAAAAATCTTTAAAATTCCCAAAATATTATTTTACAACAGTGTGTAAAAGGTTTGGTATCGAAATCTTGGTTTAGATAGGCGTTATGCTAATCGCGCCGCTAATTACAAAAGTTTTCTTTAATTGCGCTATTTAGCATAACTCCTATTCTAGACCTCGGATTGACGTGAAACTTTAGGGACATGCTTAGAAATCAGTATTCAAGGTCATGACCCTTTCACGTGTCCGAAATTCTCGTTTTAATTTAAAAAGGGCGTTACGGTCAACTTTTAAGCACATAACAGAAAAGTGTAAAAGACTTGGACAAACAACGAACCGGTCACAGAGGGTGATACCATCATGTGACCTGGTCCTAAGAGAGTCCTAAGGCATATCTACATTACATTAAAACGGGTCAGAACTGAAGTCAAAGCAAAAGTCAAAGTTTTGCGACTTTCGGCTCCGAACCGGGTTAATATGGCAAATGGCCGAATCAAACGAGTTTAGACAAGATAGTATACTTATTATCATGTTTTATGAATGCTCAAACAGGTTACATATCACCTATATTACAGATTATGCAAGAAATCGCAAAATGGCTTTCTGTTGACTTTTTAAGTATACGTTTGACTCGACATTTGACCTAGTTAGAGTGGTGATCAGGGGGAACCCTTTTAAGGGTTTATTACCCACATAAATACCAACTCATAACTACCTTTGATTCGAGAATTCACTGGACCATTCGTGATTTATCGCAAAGTCAATCGTTAGTTACGACGGATTGACTTCTAAGCTAAACTTAGCGAAAACTTAACTAAGGAAGGAATAGCAAACTTACTGAAGTCCTATGCTTGGTTAGGAAGGTCTTGTGTCTGCTCTTAAGCTCCCAAAAGCTCCAGAATTGCACAAGAGGTGAATGATCAAATGGTTGCAACTTCTTGGCCTTTTATAGTGAAAATTTCACCACAAATCTTTGACACACAAATCTACCAACTGACCACAACCTTCCAACATGTGTTCCTAATGCTTAGGGGTTGTTTAGGGGTCAATTGGAAGGATTTAAATGCATCTCATGGCGTTTAGAAGGCTGAACAGCCAAGTTAAGCATGTTTCTGCATCTGGGCGCCTGACGCGGCCCGCATGAAAGTTTATGCCTCTTGTACGCGGGCCGCATGAAATTTCATGACAGCACGCGCATATGCAAGAGGCTCGCGGCCCGCCTCAACTTAACCAAATCCTTTACGCGGCCCGCGTTAGGTTGGATTTCCAGAAATTTTAAATCTATTGTAATGATTAACGAAATCTTTGTAATTAATAACGAAATCTTTCGTAATCATTAACCTGACCTTTCGGTTTCGAAGGGGTAACTTTGCGATTTGGCCCTCGGTTAATTACAATTAAGGGTCTCGTGTTATTTACCCATACTGTCAAGTCCCCGGTTAGTTTAATTACTATCTGAAAAGCCTTAACTTTTATTGTTGACGCTTTTAACCCCTCTCGTACGAATTTGATCATAACTTTCTCGTTTTAAAACGGAAATTCACGAAATTTATATAGTACATTCTAGTGAGCGTATTTTACTGTTACAAAGCTTCGGGTTCGTCAAAGGGTCACTCAGAGGTATAATTAAACATGTTGACACAGTTAACCCCTGCAGCTTGTAATCTCTCACTTCCTCCCGCGTTTCGCTCCGTACGATCCATGATTTATTCGTTTGAAGGTATGAGCATCAATTAGGGTTACTATACAGTATATTTACCCTTCGTTGACATTTATAACCCTCGAATTTTCATACTTTCAAGGTTTGTCAACTTTTAGTCCTTTATTTAATATTAAATGCCACGTGTAAACTCAAGACACGTGTCAATACATTATTGGACACAAAATTTCGAGGTGTTACAATTGTGATATACTAGAGCCTATCAACGATAATCTCTTCTCTTACCCCGTTACAGCCCAATTCCCAATAAACCTAGAACCAGCTATTCCAGACCCACTAGTTCACACACGACCGTTAGGCCAAATGGAGGAATGGTGGACCAATGACTGGCAATTCCAAAATATAGTCAATAGTCCCTATAGTTTTCTCCCACAATTTGATCCAGAACCTATCCCTATTCCACCAATGAGCTATGAAAATTTAGCTAAACTGCGTCAGTTTGGTGAAGAACTGATAGGCACCGGGAATAGGATCCGGGAAATGGGGGAACAAATCTCCTGGAAGTACGACGAGAGGGAGCGTCGTTACTGAAACTGCTAGTGAACCAAAAGATAGGAAGGGTTTGGAGAAGTTTGTTTGTATTATAACTCATATAGTAAAACTGACTTTGTAAAATGGGCAATAAAACAATGTAAGATAAACAGTGTGTATTGAAGAAGGTATAATATATAAAACAAAACAAAAGTCGAGGCATCGACAATTTTGGCTATGCTTGCATGTTATAATGATTTATATGTTTATCTGTGATTTTATTATCAATAATTAGACACTAATAATTCCTACTAATTAGCAGATGGAAAACGCTAATAGTGAACCAATTAATGAAGTAAATCAGTCTGAGCAAAATCAGGAAGATCAATATATAACTAGACAAGATATTGAGAACTTTATTGCTCGAGGAATAGCCAACGCTATTCCAGAAATTGTGGCTGCTGTTCAAAAACCTGCAGAACTACAACAATTAATTCCTAGTAAACGTACTCCGGAAGATAACGGCAGTAACAGCATAAATGGAGGCGGCAATCATGACGATCATGATCCGCAACAGGCCCCACTCCCAAAAAGAATGAAAGCTGCAACACTTGGTTGCACTTACAAAGAATTTCTTGCCTGTAAACCCGCAGAATTTGCAGGTAATGAAGGGGCAACTGCAACACTGCGATGGTTAGAGAAAACCGAAGCAGTAATTGCAATAAGTAAATGTGCTGAAGAAGATCAAGTGATGTATGCTTCGAATCTATTCAAAGAAGGGGCGCTAGAATGGTGGAACACGGTGCTACAAGCAAAAGGAAGAAAGGTGGCCTATGCAATGAATTGGGAAGAATTTAAGAGTCTTGTAGAAAGAAAATTCTGTCCCGAATACGAAAAGGAACAAATGGCCAACAAGTTCCTGAGCCATCGTATGATAGGTGTAGACTGTCGAGGATATACTTCGACATTCTTCGAATATGCGAGAGTGGTACCTTCCCTGGCTTCGCCAGAACCGGTACTCATTTCCCGTTATATTTGGGGATTAATCGGAGAAATCCGTAACATCGTTAAGGCCGCAAGACCACACACTATTGACGATGCTGTAGAGTTAGCAAATACCTTAACCGATGAACTAGTACGCACAAGGGAAGAAGATCGAAAGAAGGAATTGGCTCAGAAGATTACCCAAGGATTTCGTACGGGTAATAATAATCGCTTCAAAAGACGAGGAACAGGGCAATCCTCGTCACCTCCTTTCTGCAGAAATTGTAGAAAGAAACATTTTGGAAAATGTAACGTGACCTGCAATTTTTGCAAAATGATAGGACATCGTGAGGAAGATTGTAGGAGAAAGACCAGGGTCTGTTATAACTGCGGAGAAGCAGGACATTTCAAACCGACTGCCCTAAATTGGTTAAACCAGCAGATAACAAAGGCAAACCAACTGAAGGGACAACCAAGAGGAATGCTCGCGCATTCCAACTGACCACTCAAGAAGCCGAACTCATTCCAGACGTGATAGCGGGTACGTTCTTAGTACATAACGTCTATGCAAAAGTATTATTTGACTCTGGTGCAAACCAAAGTTTTATTAATACTTCATTCTGCCAAGCTCTTAACCTACCTTTAACTACCCTTAGGCAGATTTTTACAGTCGAAATGGCAGATGGAAATTCTGTCAACATAGACAAAGTACTGCAAGAAGGAAAGATAGAACTGTTAGGCCATAAGTTTTCTGCAAACTTGTTACCTATGAATTTAGCCGGATTCGATGTAGTATTAGGAATGGATTGGTTAGTCGCCAACCATGCTCGAATCCTGTGTGATAAGAATTCCGTAGAAATCCGTACCCCCACAGGAGAAGTAATTCTAATTACAGGAGATAGACCTCGAAAGCCACTGAAATTTATTTCAGTAATGAAATTGGCTAGTTATTCAAGGAAACAAGAAATGGTGTATATGATTTCTGTAATCATTAACACTAAAATTAAGGAACTCCAGGACATCCCTATAGTTTCAGAATACCCAGATGTCTTTCCAGACGAATTACCTGGGTTACCACCGGATAGGGAAGTAGAGTTTAGAATTCATCTAATTCCAGGTACTACACCAATAGCTAAAGCACCTTATCGATTAGCACCTACTGAAATGCTAGAATTGAAAAAGCAATTAGATGAATTACTAAGCAAAGGATTTATACAACCTAGTTCATCCCCTTGGGGTGCACCAGCGTTGTTTGTGATAAAGAAAGACGGGTCGATGAGAATGTGTATCGATTATAGGGAATTGAATAAGGCTACAATTAAGAATCGTTACCCACTACCTAGGATTGATGATCTTTTTGATCAATTACAAGGAGCTAGGTATTTCTCTAAGATAGACTTAAGATCTGGATATCACCAGTTGAAAGTACAAGAAGAGGACATACCTAAAACTGCTTTCAGAACTAGGTATGGACATTATGAGTTTACAGTCATGCCTTTTGGACTAACAAATGCTCCAGCTGCATTTATGGACATGATTAATAGGATCTGTAAACCATACTTGGATAAATTTGTGATCGTTTTCATTGACGCTATTTTCTCTTTGCCATTCACTTGTGTAGTCACCTACACACTGGAGTCGCCATACTTATTTATTCTAAAAGCCAGGAAGAACATTGTGAGCACTTGCATGCACTCTTAACTTTGTTAAGAAAGGAAAAGCTTTATGCCAAATTCTCGAAATGTGAATTCTGGCTGCAGGAAGTACAACTTTTAGGTCATATGGTAAATCACGAAGGAATTCACGTAGATCCTGCTAAAATAGAAGCAATCACAAATTGGAAGGTTCCGCAAACAGCTATGGAAATTAGAAGTTTTCTAGGCTTAGCTGGATACTATAGACGATTTATTAAGAACTTCTCTAGGATAACTGTACCTTTAACTAAGCTGATCTGTAAAGCCGTTAAGTTTGAATGGGGACCTAGACAAGAAGAAGCTTTTAAGATTCTAAAACACCAATTGACAAATGCTCCAATTTTAGCTTTACCCGAAGGAACAGAAGACTTTGAAGTCTACTGTGATGCTTCAAAATTAGGATACGGATGTGTGTTGATGCAACGCAAAAAGGTAATTGCGTATGCCTCTAGACAGTTGAAAAAGCACGAGGAAAATTATACAACTCATGACCTAGAGTTAGGAGCCATAATTTTTGCCCTTAAGATTTGGAGACATTATCTGTACGGAAGTAAGTTTACTATCTATACAGATCATAAAAGCTTAAGGTATATATTTGGGCAAAAAGAGCTAAACATGAGGCAAAGAAGGTGGATAGAAATCCTAAGTGATTACGACTGTGATATTCAATATCACGAAGGAAGGGCAAACGTAGTAGCAGACGCCTTAAGTCGTAAGTATCATGAAAAGCAAAGACGAGTCCGTGCTCTTAGATTAAATCTACAATTAGATTTAATGGAACAATTGAAGAAAGTTCAAGGAACGGCAATCAAGGACGATGCCGAAAGAATGAAAGGTTACCTAAAGGAACTAGAACAAGGAAATGATGGAATTTGGAGATTCCACAAGAAACGAATTTGGTACCTAAACAAGGAGAATTAAGAAATAAGATTTTAGAAGAATCTCATAAATCAAGGTATACTGTACATCCAGGAAATAATAAGATGTAGCAAGATTTAAGAAATAATTTTTGGTGGATAGGAATGAAAAAGGATATAGCCGAATACGTATCTAAGTGTTTAACTTGTTCACAAGTTAAAGCCGAACATCAGAAACCTTCAGGACTACTACAACAGTTAGAAATGCATGTATGGAAATGGGAACTCATAACAATGGACTTTGTTACTAAGTTACCCAAAACCAGAAAAGGTAATGATGCTATTTGGGTAATTGTGGATCGATTAACCAAATCAGCTCATTTTCTACCAATGAAAGAAACCTTTAGCATGGAAAGGTTAGCCAAGTTGTATGTAGATGAAGTAGTATCCTTACATGGAGTCCCACTCTCCATTGTATCGGATAGAGATAGTCGTTTCACTTCTCGTTTCTGGACAAGTTTCCAGGAGGCAATGGGAACTCGACTTAACTTAAGTACTGCATATCATCCTCAAACGGACGGACAAAGTGAAAGGACAATACAAACAATGGAAGACATGCTCCGAGCATGTGTAATTGACTTTGGTGGTAATTGGGATAGCCATTTGTCATTAATTGAATTCTCCTATAACAATAGTTACCATTCGAGTATCGAAGCTGCTCCATTTGAAGCACTGTATGGACGCAAGTGCAGAACTCCCGTATGTTGGGCAGAAATAGGAGAAAGTCAATTATCAGGTCCAGAGATTATGCAAGAAACTACTGACAAGATATCACAAATCAAGGAAAGACTGAAGACTACTAGAGATCGTCAGAAGAGCTATGCAGACAGTCGCCGCAAGCCGTTAGAATTCCAAGTCGGAGACAAAGTACTATTAAAAGTATCTCCTTGGAAAGGAGTAGTACGATTTGGTAAGAAAGGAAAACTGAGTCCAAGATATGTTGGACCATTCCTAGTGATCCAATGAATAGGACCAGTAGCTTATCGTTTACAACTACCAGAAGAATTAGTTGGAGTACATGATGTGTTTCATGTATCCAATCTCAAGAAATGTCTATCAGACGAATCCCTGGTAGTACCTCTTCAAGATATAGAGGTAAATGAAAAGCTGAAATTCGTAGAGAAACCCCTACAAATAGAAGTCCAGAAGATCAAGTTTCTCAAACACAAACGACTAGTGCTAGTAAAAGTCAAATGGGAATCCAAGAGAGGACCAAAATACACTTGGGAACTGGAATCAGAGATGAAGCGAAAGTACCCTCATCTATTTCAATAAATCTCGAGGATGAGATTTTTCTCAAGGTGGGGAGGATGTAACAACTGCCACTAAAATCAATAATTAGGACAATAATTAGTCAATAAGAAAACCCTAATTAAGACACCCAAGTAATTATGCATTAGCCCTAAAATTTTCAGAATAATCAGAATCAGGATCAGGGCCCCTAAAACTTGAGGGGGGCAAACCCTAGTTGATAATTATCTAAAATAAGACGTTGCAAAGATCTGATTGGCTGGATTTTTGAATCACCAAGGCTAGTCCCGAGTCTAGGCAGCCTATGAATTAGACTGCTTAGCTTACGGACCGTAAGGGGTCAGGCATACGGTCCGTAAGGGAGACCCAAAAATTACTATAAATAGCCGACCTTGGGACTTGCACTGAGGAGTTGAAACTACGTTTATACCTTCTGTGTACGTCGAATTAGCATAGTTACAGTACAATAAACACACATGATCACGAGGTGCTGCCGCAATCAGGGTAATAACTCGATCACTATTACGATTCAACGTCCGATCGATTATAACTATCCAACGATTGTCCGAGTGCTGCTCAAATTGAGCTTATACTTTGTTATTCATTGTGATTTCGACTTGAATGTTTGAGTGCTGTTCGAATTCGGACTATGCTCTGTCATTCGTTGTGAATCCATTGGATTGTTAAGTATCGCACTTGATAATAGTTGTGAGGGTTAATCTCGTGAATTGACGTAACTGCTGAATTAGTTACTAATCCCGTTTGTGTGTGCATTGTTATTTAAATTAGGTTAGAAGGCTAATCAGTAAAGCTTATACTCTGCTCGTAAATCTGCAATGTGAGTCATTCTCTTTTTATCAACTGTTTTACAAAACTCCAAATTATTTTCATAGTTATAATTACAGGGATTAAGTCTATGTAATCACCAAATTACAACCGGTATGTGGGGTTTTGTATACATTACTTGATAACCGTCACTATTGGACAACGAGTTAGCCAATGAGTGATATGACCATAGTCACAGACACCATCGGGCAAAGAGGCTACCGATGGATGTTCGAGTGACAAGTACTGTGGGTAGTTGGTTTGATATCAGAAACATTGTAATCGCTCTTGATACTGTAATTTATAACAAATGTGTCGTTTCAGTAAAATGAATGATTCACTCAGTATTTCCCCACTGACAAAACCTTTTTCAAACATGTTTCAGGTGATATGCTGTGAGCAAAGAAAGAGAAGTGCCGTGAAGCACTCCCAGCTTAGAAAAGTGGCTCAGTATAAATAAATAAAAGAAGCATGTTTTGAAAATAAAAGATTTCCTGGAGAAATCATATTATTGTAAATTATGGGATTTATCCCTCAGCTATAAAACGGGCAGTTTGAATTATTAAAAGATCCTGTTTTAAAAAAGACTTCCGTTGTCGCCTAAATTAAATACCACGGGATTCCTGTCCCGGGGCTCCTCAAACGGGTCAAACCGGGTCGGGGGCCGTGACACTATCTCGGTACGTTATGATATCTATTACATAAGAGACATCTCTGAGATCTATTATATCAATGCTTTGACTTATGTAACATATACTTGTCAAAAGAATATCATCTATATAGGCAAGTTTATCTTAGTTGTTCCCACTCATTTTGAGGTAGGTTCATTGATCCACTTGATTCTTGATGAAAATAATTACGTTAGCTTTTCATCACATTATGATGTTTGCATTAACCCATACATGGATATTATTGGCTTACAAATAAAGTGTTCTTTAACCTTCAGTTTGAAACTTTAGGTTGTTATCTAATGAACAAGTAAATGTGTCAGCCATTTGTTAGGGAAAAATCTTTTAATGTTCATCTAATGTAGCTTTAAACCATTATAAGCTACTAGAACAGTGATGATCCTCAAAGAAATCTTTGATACTTTATCTCTTCCTAAGTATAACCTTTGACAATCAATCATGCTTCTTAGTGTCTTAACGCTTATATCAGGATTTGGTTTAATTATGAACACTCTTAGGTAATTCAATCAAATCCCAAACGTTACACGAACACATAAAATCAGTTTTACTAGAAAACTGTTTTATTCCATTCAGATGATTGATTTACACTAATGGCTTGATTTTAAGAGATAAGATCATTAAACATTTCCAAAATCCATTTCAACTTCATTAGGGAGGTTATGTAATCATCAAAGTTAGTAGGCTTTTAAACCTAGATGACCTCCTGAGTTGATTATTGGGTTCATTAGAAGTTTCAGTTTTATGGATTAGCTCTTGGTTAGGTTGCTATCATTTTCATTCTAAGTTTGTAAGAGTTGGTGCAGTATGGTGTACAAGAGGTGTAATCGGAGTGAAATTTAATGACACTCTTCCCCCCGCCTCTTGTATTCCTCACAAGTCATGATAAGGACTTTAACTGCTCATATTGACCTTAGAAATCTTTAGGAACTCAGCATGCTTAGGGTCAATATTTAACGACCAACAAATTCTAATAGAGAAAACAAATTAATGACGTTAGTCGTTGTGATTTCCCTTGTTGAGGATTATGTTAGTTTAGGTAAGAAATCAAAGTGTGCCCACAATTAAGCAACAATGAACCTTTTGTAAGAGTAGCATTAGATTTTAAGGAGACAAGTATTGATGGAACAGTGTCATGATGGAGCGGTGTCTTGTACAAGAGGTGCAAATTTAGGTAATGTGAAATTTTCACTCCCCCACCTCTTGCAACTATTGCAAGTTATTATTAAGACACTTAATGCTCCCACTGATCTTTAATATCTCAAAGGTACAAGAGAAGTTTCAATGAGCTACGTGACGTGGGAACCTATCATATAGACGTTAGACTTTATTTGATTTCTTTAATGTCCAGATATCATAAGAAACTTTAGGGACATATCTAATAGAAATCTTATTAAGTATATGTATGAATAGATTTCTTTTAAGACTGTGGGCTATATGCGACAAAATTTAGATACAAGTTGATAGTCTTTCAAATGATAAATGAATTATGTCTGAATATTCCATTTGGAATAAGTTCCACAAATGTCAATGAATGACTTATGATGGACCCATACTTATTCCTTAAGCCAAGTAATATTTAGGGCTGTAACGTCATGATTTAAAATCACTTAGAATGAGATTAGATGAAAAAAAATCATCCTCATTAACCATGTCATGATTTCTCATGAATTTTTGGTTATAATGGATGAAATTTATAAGTCTCATTTTCCTTTTGTCAAATTCTCATTTGCATGATAACAAAAGTTGTGAAAATGTAAGGTATCATCTAGTTTTATTTTAGTAATGTTTCAATCCAGATATTTAGAACAAATAAGATGAGAGTTTAAGATAAGTGTGACTTTATGTTGACTATGCAAACCTCACAACCTTCATGACATAGCCTAAGTAATGATACTGTATTCTGATTAATCTTCAGAATATGTAAGGTATCGAAAAGCTTTGTTAAAGACATCTTATTATGGTTCTTATAGCCTTAACAATTAGTTTTGTCACTAACTCTCATGTTAGTTATTTGTCGAGTTCTGGTAAGGAAACGTATAGAACTAGAGTCAACTAATCATGTGTTAATTGGAATATTAATGAATTATCAGACTTAAATATCATTAGTAAGTGACTATCTAATTAATTTATCCAACTGTTCTTTAGAATAATGGATAGTCTCGTTGCTTATGTCTAGTCTAATGACATAATTATGCAGTGAGATTTTCCCTTGAAGAACCTTAGAGTTGGGATTTTGTACTTGTATTTTGTCTATGGACCTTAGAACAATCCTCTTTCAAAGTTTAAGTGGTTGTAAGGTGAGTAACAACTTACTTTCCAGCTTCAAACATTTATTTCTTTGTACATATGTTGCTTATCAACACACTCATTATACTTTGGTACTTTTGAGTGTTATAGTTGATTTATAAGGCATCAAATTTGTACAAGTGAAAATCTTAGTATGTAATGTACTGGAAAAATGTACTTATTTTCATGCGTAAGCCCTTAACTTTATGGGTCATGGTGTTGTACATTATTATGTATTCACATATACCACTTAGCTTTATAGTAAAAAAAAATATTTAAATGAACACATGCATCTTAGGAGTTCTTGTGATTATTTCACAATAATAGATTAGTCTTAGGAAAGACTTAATCTGAAATAACCCTTTTAGTGACAGCCCTTATGTTAGAGAGTTCTTGATTATCATAAGAGACATCATGTTTGATTTGTCCTATTCATCATGCTCTACTTTTCTTCTGTAGTGCTTTATCAGAAGAGAGCAATAGGTTCATCGTGTCTTAAGAGATAATCAAGGATTTAATTTAAGAGCTAATTCTTATAGAAACTTTAAGCAAAACATATTAGATTTAGGAATTAGAGTGGATGAGATATAGATTTATAGAAGAAAATTATAGTGAGTAAAATTATGGGTACTAAGAATAAGGCAGACAAAATGATCACAAAATTAATTGGGGATCATCAATATAAGGATCATTATGTGAAGAGGTTGTGATATGTCTATTACTAACATCAAAATAATAGACTACTTAAAGTTCTACTTAAACGAAGACAAAACAGCTTTGGCCAGAAGTGTAATCATTTAAGCATGTGTGCAAAGTGGTTGTAACAAATCAGCTTTGGCCAGAAATTGAGACAATCACTTTAGTTATGCACTTGTTAAGTATGCCATCTATGAAGGAATTAAATCAGCTTTGGCCAGATATTAAGACATTCATGTTTATGATGCACACTTAACATAGCTTTCGTAATACTAGAACGATAAGTAGATGCATCAAATCAGCTTTGGCCAGAAGTGACACATCAGAAGCTCATTCAAGTTAAGCCATTTTGGTTTTGTAAAACATTATTTGATCCTCATTAATTAACTAAGTAATTACAAAAACCAATCATTTAATAGCAAACCACCTGTTAGCGCGGATCGAACTCCGCGGTGAGTTCGCTGGGGGGTGCAGGGGGACAACGTGCCCCCGCACGAGGTTCGGGGCGGAGCCCCGAGCTAAATCTTAGTTCACATTAAACAGCCTAAAATAATGAGGTTTCGAGTGAGATCTCGACTGAGTTATGAGATCTCGAGTCAGTTATGAGGTCTCGAGTGAGATCTCGAGTCAAGTCTCGACTCAACTTATAACATTATGAGGTCTCGACTCATTAATGGTCTCGAGTCGCAACCTCAGTGTCTCGAGTCGTAATCATGGTCTCGACTTGTGACCTTTATGGTTTCGAGTCGCAACCTTATGGTCTCGAGTTATGACCTTATGGTCTCGAGTCGAGACCTTTGTCTCGAGTTGTACAGATTTAAGCCCTTAGTCGAAACCTCAGTGGTCTCGAGTCGAGACCCTGTGGTCTTGAGTCGAGACCCTGTGGTCTTGAGTCGAAATCGTTGTCTCGAGTTGTGAAGATTTGAGAACACTTATGATTTCGAGTAGAGTCCTTATGGTTTCGAGTAGAGACCTTATGGTCTCGAGTCGTTAAAACAAATGATCTCGAAACTCCTGTTAACAGCTGTTAGTGTGATAAGTTTGAAATTCGAATTTTAAGGGATTTGGTATATTTTATTTCCTGTTTTAAAAGATATTTTATATTTATCCAATAATTTCGAAAATTATATCTAATAACATTAACAGATTTTTCGAAATCTTAAGGGAAAAAAAATTAATCAAATACAGGAAAAACACCTTCTAATCCTTAATTCATTCCAAAATAAGGGAATTTATTCGAATTTCACTAAGAACATGAAGAACCCTAATAAATAAAATAATAATTCTGGAACCCGAAACCTAAATTTTTAAGAGTTTTATACAGATTTCGGACAGTTAAGATTTACGATTATGATTCCGAGTCATTAAAAACATTCTTTTTCCGCGAAACAGTGGACCCGGGTTATGTGACTCGAAACCGGCTATGAATTTAATTAGGCTTTCAAAATTTCGTTTTCCAGATTTCAATCCCAGAATTAATGGATACGAAAACAGAACTGATTAATCAACATCTGCTCTGATACCACATGTTGGTTCAATTTTGTTTAGACATAATGGAAAACATGAAAACATACCTGATTGCAGCAGTACAGGCCAACAGAGAATCCAGATGGAGACACAGCAATAAGTTTTGACATGATTGTCATCTTGGTCTGGTTCCTCCTTAGGGTGCAATCTAATGATGGTGATAAGAAAACCGATAAAGGGGAATCGGCTATGGAGAGGGAGGCGAGATTGATGTTATGTGCTATTAGGGTTTGTAAAATTGTCTAACCCTTTAACCTCCACATTATTCTCCTTATATATGCACCTAGGAGGAAACCCTAATTAGTTAATAAGGGTAATTAGGCCCATCAACAATTACCAACTAATTATTTAATAGGATTGTTATATATTTTGATCCATATAATGTAAATGATTATAATGGCTACTAGATTAAATATAAAAATAAATATATTTAATCTTACATTATCATTTAGTATGTCATAGTTTAGTTAGTCCCATGTCTTGTCTTGTCTTGTCTTGGTTAATTTATTTACTCTAGTTTATAGTTAAGTTAAAATACCAACTTTCTAAGAAAAACGATAACAAAAGTTGACTATTAGTAAAAATTGTTTGATGTGAATTGTGATGCAACACAATTTAACAAAACCATCCTATGATCGATTGGTATATTTTCCTACATAGGCTATGTTATCTACCTAAGGTAGTAATAACCAAATATAACTTAGAAACATCATTCATTTGCTCACAAGCACACGCCAATAAACTCGACGGTTCATGAGGGTTTGGGCAACGACCCAAAGAAGGAGCGCAATAATAACCGATTTCTTGTTCTTAGTTCCGCTCGTACACAATGTTTTCTAGATAACCACCTTCGGTAATCGAAGTCAATGATCAATAACTTGGATTGTTAAAATGTTCTAAAATTCATTTACACCTCTAGTCGTGCTCAAACAAATCTTAATATTTGTATCATGACATTGACATGCATATACGCATATGCATGGCTTTACATGACATGCCATTCTTTTGTATTCTTTCATGAATTTTAATATCTATGAACAAAAATACAATTAATTAAAGAAATATACAAGTCCAAATGTCGATCACCGACTTGCGACCGAATCATGAGCAAGAATTAAATGAATCTTGAATATTCTACGGCATTTATAATTTATAATTATTTTAGACTTTGCTTGGAACGTTTCTAACCAACCATTGGAAGAAAATGTATTATTTAATTCTGAGCGATAACATAATTTAGTTTCATATAATAGAATATTTCTGTATATAACAAATATCAAATTAAAATTTGCGAATCACAACTTAGTTAATGATATATTGTAATAATTTGAGATGGATATATAATAAATAATTTAATTTTAAGTTTGTTTACTATAACAACTAGACTAACAACTACACTGTTGTCATAGGCTACGCGTTGCTGCGGTGACATCTTAGTTGTTTATAGTTGTCGGCACGTTATGTAATACATTAACCATAAGAAAACGTGTACATTGAGAGTTAATAATGTTTCGTGTCAAAAGTTTGAGGGTGTAGTAAAAATCCAAAACTTTTAAAATGTAGTAGAAATCCAAGAGTTAGAATTGTCATTTGTGAAACCCCCACCAACCTTTCATTTTAAAAGTATATACATATTAAAGTTGCATTATTTTGAGATGCACGAGATAACATTTTAAGAAGAAATTCCGTGTAATATAATTTATTATCGTATAAACTTATAAAATATCATATACTGCATAGGTCAAAATGCTTGCAATCTATAGGAAGTCATAAGAATATAACACGTTTACTTTAGGCTAGGGCCATAATTATTCATGTGTAATCACAGGGCCATTGTTATTCATATGTAATCATGTAGGGAGTGTACATTTATCACGTAATGGTACGTAATTATGTAACGATACGTAATTACGTAACTATATATAATTACGTAAAAGGATATACGTAATCACGTGACTTTATAGTAGTTTTGAAAATAGCAATTACGTAATGCATTCGACTATGAGCATTATACATGTAAGTGAATCAATTTATTGTAGGGCTTCAGAATTGGTGATCTAAGTGAATCAATTAATTATATTCATTAACATAAGAAACAGCATACATGTAATGTCTGTTAGTCAATAGGTATGATGAACTCATGTTACCAACAATGCCATGTGCCTTACTCCCCCATCTTCGGATTTAAATATGTAACAAATGCGATAATTATAGTTATATTATTTCATTTGATTTGAAAATATAGATGTGCTTATTTATGTGAAACACAACAATCACTGGTGCTCTAGTGGTGTCCACAGATATTTAATTAAGTTTCACCTATGGTGAGCCTAAGTGAGTTTTCCCCTCCAGTTTTCAAGTTCGAGTCTAGGTGATGGGGGTTTCTCATTGAGTGGTTTAAATTGGGGATCTATTATGTGAGAGGGTTCTCTAGCGCGGACCCGGTTAAAACAATATGTATTCTAAACCTCCCGACATTCGCGAATAATTCAAACCTTTCAAAAAAAAAATTTATCATAATTGCAACTTTGGTATTTTAACAAGAAACATAGTAAAAATTTTACTAAATTTTAATTTCTTGAATTTGTCATTGTGTAGAAACCCCGATGGGTTTTATAACATCATTTAGTTAATACTAATTACGGTGTTAGTATATGTCTCTGGACAGTGTGTATATTTTTAGCTGATATGATAGATTAAAAAAGCATAAAATATTATCTAAATAAGTGTTTCCATTATTAGTAATGATGGGCATCTCAAAACGAGCATCCATTTGTAATTTTTATTTATTACATTATTTATATATTAAACGTGAATTTATGTCAGATGCACTTCACCACTTCACAGGAAACTTCAAAACTTATGCACTCAAATCCTAATTCGACTTGGAATATTCACCCGATTTAATTCACCATGGTGGTTATATATGTACAAAAATAAATGAATAAAATGATGAATTTTCTCACGACGGAAGATGACACATATAGTTAATTCACCATGGTGGTTATATATGTACAAAAATAAATGAATAATATTCACCCTAATCTCTTTCTATGCAATACACGTTACGGTTAGTAGCAACAACATAATCAAAGCAGCATAGAAAGGAACTGAGCTGCAAAGAAAAGAATTGAGACCATGTCAATGGAAATTGAGATTTGAGACAGAAGTTGATTTACGATTGGAAAGGCGGTTTAGAAGTTGATTTTGAGAGGAAGTCGTTTGATTTGATATGTTGGATTAGAATTGAAGTAGATTTTGGGATGATTTGATACAAAAGTTGATTTTCGATTGGAAAGGTGGTTTGGAAGTTGATTTTGAGTGGAAGTCGTTTGAGTTGATTTGTTGGATCGGAATTGAAGTAGATTTTGGGATCATTTGAGACATAAGTTGATTTTCGATTGGAAAGGGGATTTGGAACTTGATTTTGAGTGGAAGTCGTTTGAGTTGATTTGTTGGATCGGAATTGAAGTAGATTTTGGGATCATTTGAGACAGAAGTTGATTTTCAATTGGAAAGGCGGTTTGGAAGTTGATTTTAAGTGGAAGTCGTTTGAATTGATTTGTTGGATCGGAATTGAAGTAGATTTTGGGCTTTTGATTGCTTGTTGGTCGTTAACATCAATTTGATTAAGGGCGAGGCCTTGTAAGTTGTTGAACTTATATAAGATGAACATTGTTTAATGATGATCAAGATAAACGCTTTAAGTATTATGAATAGTATACATATCACTTTCAAACTAAAGTACTTTAAAGATACTTACATAATCTTTAATCAGATAGTTCAAAAGAAAAATAAGACGAACTAGAAGATTATGTTAGTGAAAAATGTGCTCATAAAATTATATGTAAAACAAACAAAAACCTTGCTTATATAAGTTTGGAACCTTAACATCATTTTGTTGAAACCTATCACAACTCTTCGCTGAATAGTAATTCAATTGGCGCTTAAAATCGGTTGACGGTTATTCAGTTACTATTAGCAGTAACCTTTGTCAGTGGAAAACAATTAGCATGAACTCTTTCAACACTGGCTTAGGTATCGTTGATGATTGGCTTCTCTGCAGTAAATTAGTTACTGCTTATCTCTGAAGTTGTCGTAATGCATAGTTACCGCTGATAGAAATTGCTATTGTTTGTAGTTGCCACTAATGGACCAAGTTGCTGCTGATCATACAAGCCATTAATGGACCAAGTTGATATTTATCGATGTTACCAATAACGATCATTACTACTAATAATTAGCCATTATGCAACTTTCAAATAACTATGCAAATCAGAAGCAACCCCTCCTCCCACCTCCCCCCATGAACCCCACTAAGGGGGCGACACCCCTTTAAAACCTTTGGTCACTATGGGGTTCGACCCCATGAACCACCGACCCATTGTAGTCGGAAATAATGATTTTACCAATCTTCGAATAAGTATGTACTCCACAACTCCTAACTTATATCGATCTTCATTATAATTTCACTTTCATTATAAGTAAATGCAACTAAACTAAAATGGTTTCATGCCATTATAATCACCAACAATGACCACTTGATTTTGCTTACATTTTTTGAGGACAACCAACAACAATCTCACATGTATTTAGTTCTTATGTGAATGGGATATTGGATTTAAATATCTCAACTTTCACCATTATGACCGTTAACAATCACATGTCAGATGCCATGTCACTAAACAAGTGTTACATTAGCAAAAACCTAATTTGGTTAGGATTCATTTAGCAGGGCCGGTCCTAGAATTTTAGGGGCCCAAAGCGAATTAAAAATTCGAGGCCCTTGTTAATTTTTTTTAGGCTCGTAATTTTGGTTTGTATCTGACATGAAATATATTAGGAAGAAACTTATAAAACACTTAACCATTATATAAACTACATGATTTCCCTAATCAAATAATGTTGGGATCTAATACATAAATCAAATCTAAGTTGGTCAAAAGAGTTTAACCTAACAAATAACAACATACATTATGGTGAAAGGAATTAAAACATGCTACTTATTTTAAGTATACTATTGTTATTAGTTAGAAACGATTTTTTTAAATAAATTTTATATGAACGTATCATGTTAAAAATTGTGTGGACAAAATATTTTAGTTTATTAAATTAAAAGAGGTGATTAAAAAAGATGCATTTATAACCCTTTATTAAAAGTGTGATTGAGGTGATTAGTAATTTTGAAAATGAGTAGCAGGCGGGATTCGAACCCAGCCCTTTACAAAAACCAAATATTGTTTTTACCACCAGATTACAATTGTATTAATGTTAACAAATATCACCGTAAATATAATATTCTTTTTTTATAAATATAGATCTTTTTTTTTAATTTTGGAGGCCCTATTTTTTCAGAGGCCCTAGCCCAATTACACTAACGGGCCGGCCCTGTCATTTAGTTTTGGAGTGCTAGAGGAAAATAAGTTGAAAATTGAGACTTTATAATTCGTAAGTTGAAAGTGTTATCATACACATGGAGAAAGTTGAGGTTATGTAAATCCTATATCTCTTTACAAGTTTATCGCAATAAGCACCAATAAAATTTGAGACGTATCACAACATCGCACGGTTTTGTATTTAGAATCAGGAAAATACACGATTCAAACATCTAGACAATCAGATCCCGACACATGAATTACATTGTGTGTGTTTTCGTTTTCAACTTTCCAAGCGAGTTTCCCGAAGAGTGATTATTTCAGTTGAAAAAGGGGCAAATGATGTGAATTCATGAAAATTGAAGTTACAAAAGTCTAAAGAAGTAAATATTTTACACATTATTGGTTCTTTTTATCATATTACGTGAAATCAACTGGCTAAGACCATGTGTAGTGGGGCATTATGGGGGCATTATAACAAAAAAAAATGCCCACTCTTCCATTACATAGGGCATTATGGGGCATTATGGGGGAAAAAAATTTGCTTGGGCATTATAATTATAACGCCATTTTGCACTTGTTAGAGGTATGACTTGAGTTGACCCACCAATGAGAAATCACTTTGTTTTTTTGTTTTTTTTTTTAAGGATTGAAAGGGGCATTATCCCCACTACACCACTTTATGCTATAATGCCCCATGCTGACTGGGTTGCCACGTGTCGGATAATGCCCCATGGTAGGGGCATTATAACAAGTTACCACTACACATGGTCTAAGAATGAACTTTTGGCCAAATCTAGAAGAAAAGAAAATCTAAACTTTAAACTATTTTATTTTCAAACTTTTGAACTAAATAAACTAATTTAAAAGGCATAATGAATATTTTCTCTTCGTTCACAAACGAGAAGTGACTGGACGCTTTAATAGAGACGTAAAAATCATCAAAGATGAATAATAAAATTATTGGTTTTTACGAGCTGAACCAAGTCAAGCAGTGAGCTTGAACTTGGCTCGAATTTACATAATTGAGTTAAAACATGTGCCCAAACTCAAGTCAGTTTAAACTAAAGATAGCTTAGCTCGTTTCAGCGACAATAACTACATTTTGAATGATTGATGACACATTTCTTTAGTTTTTCTTTGCCTTTCATTATTATATAGGAGGGAGTAAACGCCGCTGTTGGGTTTTAGTAGCATTTCTCTTACGCTAACTCGCTTCTGAATGGCATGTGTCTTTACGCCATATGTCCACATATTTATTAAAGATTAGTCTTAAGTTATACAACCGTCATAAGATATATGATCCTTGTTCCAAGTTCTACATAAGATACGTGGACTTTCAACCTCCACATAACGGCGGGACAATATACATACGCATATGCTTATTCTTCTTCTCAAAATGTATGAAAACGTTATAACTAACAAACTTTGACATTTTGAATTCAAACAAATAAATGACAAAAAAATATAAATGAGGACGTAACGTCTGACGCGAATGGTTCAAGAGGCTGTTTCAAGGCGCAACGCCGTCCAAGAGGCAGAAGATGACATGCGGGTCTAGAATCCTTCGACTTTCACACAAAAATATTTTGATAAACTATATAAATATCTAAGACATAATCAAACAACTACCATTTTGAACATTTCATTGTTATAATCATGATGAATATAATATGTCGTTTTAGTTTACACGAAATACATGATAAATTATCTTATTATTAATTTATTTTGGATAGATAAATTGGATTTAAATAATCCAATTTGATTGTTTTTGGCCAACAATAATCCCAACTAAGTTTGTTCTCGACAGTGGTCCAACTTTTTTCATTTTGTTTGTATAATGGTCCGTCGTTAAAAGAACTTAACGGAGTTAAGTTTTTTTTTTCGAATTACAAACTGATGTTTTAGGGCTTTTGATCAGAACGAGGATACGAGTCGATTGACGTAAAATTTACCTCGAAATAGTGCTCCAAACGACGAAAATGGTGCTTCAATTCGGGTGTTTAAACTTCCAATTAACAAAAATCAAGTCGTTTGGAACACCATTTCGAGGTAAGTTTTATATCAATCGACTCGTATTCTTGTTCTGAACAAAAGCCCTAAAATATCGGTTTGTAATTCTGAAAAAAAAAAAAAAAAACTTAACTCCATTAAGTTATTTTTAACAGAGGACCATTATACAAACAAAATGAAAAAGGTTAGAACACTAGCGGGAATAAACTCAATTGAGATTATTATTGGCCAAAAACAGCTAAATTGGTTTATTTAAATCCAATTTGCTTTAGATATCTTGAAGAAGTATGTTTATAGCGATAGATCCATTTATATGACTGAGATATGTCTTCTATGGAAAAGGTGAGATGGTAAGGTACAGGTATAAAGGTATTTAGGAGTAACTAAGTTTTTGGTTTAAAAATACCATGAAAAGTTTATCTTGATAATTGATTAAACCACTTCAATTTATCCACAAGATTCGCACAATGATAATTTTATAAATAGCTAGAAGTTATTATAAGTTGTGCCACAAACAATATGTCCAAACCCATTTACACAGTGTATTTAACTCATTTGTACAATTATGTATATGTCTAGACTCTAGTTAACAGGTATGCATGACATGGCGTGGATATATACATCCAGGGCCAACTCAAGGGTGAGGCAGTCAAAGCAGTTGCTTTGGGACCGCCGGGAAAGGGCCCGTTCACTCGGTAGTCCATATAGATTTAGGGTTGTTTCAAAAAAAATCACATTTGGGTTTCACATAAGAAGAAATTGGACCGTCGACTAGTGAGGCGAGGAATCGGAAGGCAATCTGAACTAAGTCGTTAGCCTCGATTCTTGACAACTGGTTGTAGAACATAATCATGATTCTCGATGTCATCACTCGATGTTACCTCACGGGGTCTTGAACATCTGGATAATGAGCCTCACTTCTCATTTCTGATTTGTTTAAAGTCTAATGAATATGATATCATTTCTGTTTTCTCCTTTTTTTTCTCTTAGTAAATCTGCTAGTAATCTGATGCTAAGGCTGGGGTGTGGTATAAAGCCGTAATATGATGCTAAGGCTAGGGGCTTTATCACGCCACATCAGCGTCATGTCACATAAGGGGGCTTTAAAGCCCCTCCTTTTAACATGTATGCAATGGTTTAAAACCCCTTTAAAATCCCTATTAAACAAAATATACAAAAAAATAAATAAATAAAGAGCAAAAGATTTGATTGGTTGAAAAAAATGGCCCCACCTGCACTCCATTTAGCGCTCGTTACTGCAATCGAGCCCTCTCCATGCCCCCCCCCCCCCCTCTTTTGCCCCCAGGGGTGGCTATGGGGCGCTAAAGAACGTTAAAATGATGATTTAGCCAGGAACACTATACCACACCCTCTGACCTAATGTTTTATCTTATTTCAGCATAGGTTTGGTGCTTTTTTTATTAATATTCTCTTTGTATTTATTGTTGATTGCTGACTTATTAATATTTTTTTCTTTATTATTTTCATTCTTCTTGTTAGCAATTGACAGGTGGATTAGCAACAAGAAAGAGTATTGTTTGCAATCTCTTCAAAGTCGATGACTTTGCAGTTGTTGATGTAGATGTTGTTGCCCGAGTAAGATTTTATTGACACATTTGATTTGATCAGGGCCATCTTTGAGAATGATAAAAAAAATTTGAGCCCCGGACGAAACAAAAAAATTGGTATAATATAAACTCATCAAATATATATCAAGAAACCACAATATGACATGCTAATCATGGGGTTTGAACTCATGAGCTCAAGATTATAACCCAAAACATTTACCAATTAATCATATAATCATCTTGTTAACAAGATCGAAGAGTCAATTAATTAAGTGAATTGATAGTTCAAAACAGTTTAGGAAATAAAAAATTGCATGGGATTAACTGAAAATTGTTTAGGAAATAAAAATAGAAAGGAAGGGTTTAGAACTCATGACATTGGTTTTCAAATTTGAGTATCTTAACCATTGAACTAGCTTCATTTTTTGTTAATGAAGTCATTTATTAAACATAACAATGCTCATTTAAAAATCTTGACCCTAAATTTTTGTTGGGCCCTATAAACCTTTTGGGCCTTGGCGTCTGCCCGGGCTGCCCAGCCCACAAAGCCGGGCCTGAATTTGATTTTGCTCTTATATGTATCTATTGCAACTTATAATTTAGTATAAACAAATAAGAATTGCGATATATGGTAAAAATTTCATTTGTAATTTATAACTGTATGCGTCGGAAGCAAAAAAAAAAAAAGTTTGAAAAAAGCTTGCTTTGGACCTCGAAAATGGTTGAACTGACCCTATATATAGAGAGGGGTGCCTACGCGATGCAGCACAAGACACAACGCTTAAGGTAATGTTTAGTATGAAGAAATGAAAGGTGAAATGGAATGACTATAATGAGGAAATGAAAAAACATGTTTTTGGTGGCCGCCACCCTCCATCGCTGCCAAGCCAAGGCTAGCTCGAACTTGTGTCAAACTTCATACCTAGCTAGCTTGGCTCGAAATTAAAATCTAGCTGGAATCTTAAATTCAAGCTCGACTCAATAAAAAATCGAGTTGGCTCACTCGACTCTGTTTGGCTCGACTAGACAACTTATTTTACCATTTATTTTTGTTAAATGGCCAAAAGTAAAACTTTACTTAGCCAAAGGGCTAAGTATGTAAGTTACAAAATGAAATAGATGAATTCTTTAGTAAGGTAAGGGACCCTTTTATAGCCATTTCTTTAATGCAAGGTTGTTTTCTCATCCCATGTGGGTTGAACAAAAATGCAAAATTCCAAAAAATTTGGGATTTAAAGGCTTAGAGGATTGTAACTTATGAGTTAATACTTTTAATTCCTTAAACTCTTAAATTTATGTAAATTACTTCTTACCTCGTATGCATTATAATTAAGGATGAGGATTCGGTATCGGGAATTGGTACCGAATTGCCTGTATCGAATTATTTTCGGTACTAATTCCATACCTACTTTTTGGCTTTTTCGGTACCGATACTTTGATACAATACCGATATTTTACCTTCAAATATCAGTAAAGTATCGTACCGAGCATTTTCAGTACCGATACTAAGCTCGTCCCTAATTATAATATAGTATACACACTAGAAACATGCATAAATATAAATGAACCGAACAATCACAAACGGTATATGTTCGTGTTAGATCGTTTATCTTACCAAACAAATGATCAAATACGGACAGCTAAACAAATGGGTCTTTTTGTTCGTGTTCAATCTTTAAGAAAATACAGGTGTTCGTGCTTGCTAACTGTATAAACGAACAACACAAAGAATAATAAACATATGAACGATGTGACCACCAATTACAAGTAGACGTGAACAATATTTTGTTGGGACTTAAAAACTTAATAAAACTAGACTAAATTGTAATGGGCCAAAAAAAGTTAAATGAATGTAGACTAAACCACAATTTGAGTCCTTGTGCTTTATACCAGGCTATCCTTAATTTTTTTTTTTTTAATTTCAACAATCAAATCCCTATGATTACACAATTTCAACAATCAAGTCCTTCCCCATAATGTTTGTTACCTAAATTGTTAAATAGCTAAAGGTGAATATATAAACGAGCGGAAACTAGCGAGTAGCGAGCATAAATGAACGTAAACACTCGAACATAAACAAAATGTAAATGAGCGAATCTAACGAGTTTAGATAAGCGAATATAAACAAATGTTCACAAACATGGGCGAAGCTTCTAAGAGGTGGAAGGGGCGGCTGACCCCTCGAACTTTTCGCTCAGTAGTAGAGAGTATGCAGTTTTCGTATAGAAATTTTTTGGTATATACGTGTTCGACCCCCCAGTTTTATATAAATTTTTAGTTCCAATTACTTCGCCGCTCTGGTTGAAAATCTCAATCTTCGTCACTATTAACAAACATCATTGAACAAACAGATGTTCATGTTCAACCGTGTAACTAAATTAAAAAAAAAAAAAAAACAATACATGTCCTTTCATTTGAGTGTGCTTTTTATCATGTCTGTATCGAAAGATCAAATTTGTCATCATCTCCGTTTGATATTATCGCCTCTTGCAAAGTTTATCGTACGCGATAGCAATAAAATCCGGAAATGCGAGAGCTGGAAACACGATAGGAACCCGTGTAAGTCAGTTCCACGTAAGGCGCACCGGCTCGTGTCAGTCACACCGTGTTATTTAATTCCCCCCCACTTCTACGTCATTTCCATTTATACCCTTTAACCCGGCCCCACTGTGGGCCCCACTTCCATCATCTATCTAGATCTATATATGTGTTACTCTTGTTCTCTCCATTATCTCAACCATAACCTCAAACCTCAACTCAACTCAACTAAATCTTAATCTTGTTTTTCTGTTTCAACAGAAATTTCTGTTTTTTTTTTTGGTTCTCGGCCATCAACTTTTTTTTTCTATCTTTTGTTTTTCAAATATGGTTGCCATAGTTGCTCGTACTGGCAGACAGTTGCAGCGTTACAACGGCCTTCAACGTGTTGTCGTTGGGTTAGTTTCTTTTTTCTTGTTTTTTTATCTATCTATGTTTTTTTTTTTTTTTTTTTTGGAATTTGGGGAAAAAGTAAATTTGGAGATTTTTAAGTTACAAGTAAAATTTGATTTAAATTTGGGTGAAATTAAAATTAATTTAGAAATAGGAATATTTATGAGTAATAGTTTTCTAATAATTAATTTGATTAAAATTTGGGTGAAATTAAAATTAATTTAGAAACAGGAATATTTATGAGTAATAGTTTTCTAATAATTAATTTGAAAATGTTGTGCAGATGCATACCTTACAGGTTAAAAGGTAGCATAAAGAAATCAGGCATAGAAGATGCACTCGAGGTGCTTGTGATAAGTGCTCAAAGAAAAGGCAAAGGAGTGTTATTCCCTAAGGTAAATAAATAATTCATCATATTAATGTTACATAATTCAGTTAATTTTGTTCCAAAAATTTATGACTAACACATGGTCAAATGAATTAACAGGGAGGATGGGAATTGGATGAAGAGATTGAAGACGCGGCTCAACGAGAAACAATCGAAGAAGCCGGAGTGACCGGAAAAGTTGGGAGTGAATTGGGGAAATGGTGCTTCAAGAGCAAAGGCAATGATGCATACTATGAAGGACACATGTTCCCTTTACTTGTGAATGAAGAACTTGACCAATGGCCCGAGAAAGCGATTCGCCAAAGACAATGGGTAGGTTTTAAAAGACAACTTGCAGCATAAGTTTTTCAGGAAGATTTATGCTTACAAATGTTTGAATTGGTTTTCAGATGAGTGCATCTAAAGCTAAAGAATCTTGCCAATATGCTTGGATGAGAGAAGCACTTGACTTGCTAGTAGCCCGACTCGAGACGCCAAATAAGTTGGATGATCAACTGTTTGATTGATTGATTAAAGCACCTTGGTTTGTAAATAGAAGGATACTTGAAGCTTGCACTTTTTTGATCAGAAGTCGGACCCTAATCGAACGACTAATGTTGGTCCAAAACTTTTGATTACGATCACAAACATTCGCAGTTTCAAAAAAACCAAAGAAGATCAAAGACAGTGAATCAAAACTAGGGAATGCAATGTGTAAAACCCCGGGCTCGTGTTACAATTCGCCCCTTTTTTTTCCATAGCCTCGAAGCAACCGGTTATGGTTTTTTTGTGACATGAAGCCTTGGGAAACAAATGTATGGAAAGATGAATCTAGTCATCTACCCTTGCAAAGGCGAAGAACTCTAGCGAGCGGGTCAATCTTCGAATGAATCTCGTCCGTTGATTATTTTTTCCCATGGATCTAAAGAACATGGTTCATCATCAATGGAAATTTGGTTCATGTTGTTATCATGTTGTATTATTATCTTGGTCATGTTATGAGTATGTTATAGGCTGTCTTTTGTTGTTGAATTAAGGTAGGATTAGCTGTGTAGTTGTGTATATGATTTATGAACTTACCTTATCAATCAACCAATGAATCTTCATGGATTTGATAACCATGTATCATGTAGGTGTAATGTGTCTCTTTGTCTTTTAGAAAAACGACCAGATTCATTTGATCCAACTTGAAACAATATAATATAGTTTTATGCATGGAAATTTGATTAATTATCCTACTAATAATTTAATACCAATTTAATTGGGTGTGACAAAAGAGATTTGAATAATTTGTGTTGTTTAATCATAGAAAATTTAACACGTCACGTCTCATAAAAAGAAGAAAAGGAATAAACCATTATTTTGGTTAGGGTGGTGGGATGGGACCATAAACTAAATGTGAGGTCATATATGTTACCAACTACTCAAGTCGTCGTTGATTGAAGTGGTCTTCCACTACTTTATCACGAGTTAGTTCAATGCTACATAATTGTAGCCGCTAACTCGTCTCCTTCCACATGATGCATGGCCTATACACGTTAAAACAGTTGTCGTCGATTCTCTACCCTTCAATATTGAAGAATGTGAGATGTGACGTACATTTTGTCCTGCTTATTGATATGTAAGATCAATGTCATGGGGGTTGTCCTTAAAGGCCCCACGTAACAGACTCGGTCTGTTAAGGGTCATCCATTTCGTCCCACTTATTGATATGCAAGATCATTACCGTGGGGTTGTCCTTAAAGGGCCCACCCAACAGACTCGGTCTCATAGCAATCCTTTGATTTTAGTTTACAACGACCACTTTTCACCCTCGATTGGTTTCGTAGACACACCCCGTCCAATGTGCAAATTCTATGTTTCCACCAACCATGGACACACCTAGTCCATTGTCAAATTTTCGGCTTTGACACACCATGTTAAACTAACAACTTTGAAAACCTTTTGAACTTTCTGCCCCAACATGCCATTTTGAACATGATCAACATGTCTTTCCGCACTTGGATTTCTATGAACAGGGTGAGCGGTGCAGACAGATCCTTCTATTGCTTCGCGTCAACTTAGCACTCCCGCAAACATAGATCTTTGCTCTCTAGCATTATTGCCATCTTATAGCAAATTAACCCAAAATTGTCTTTAGTTGCAAGTCTTCAAACACCTTTGTTGCTTGTCAAGGGAACCACAATTTTAATATTCTTCCACCGGCATTGGTTAGCCATATGTTTGGGGTTGGACCCGCCGTGAAAACACTTATCACAAGGTTGTCCTCAGAGGCCTTCGTGGTGCTCTAGTTCTCCAAAGTGCCAACCATTTTGTCCCGCTTATTGATATGAGTCATTAACTTCGTCCTAAAATGGACTCAGCTGTGGAGTAACTCCCAATTCCAGACTAGTGGTACGCAAGAAGCCCATGAACTTTCGCTGCACAACTTTCCTTTATCTTTGAGACTCTCTGGGATAAGCACGCTTGAGTAGCCAATAAATCCAAAGCGGTTCAACACAAATGAGCAGGAGCAGATGAGATTTTCAAACACTTAGCATGTCATGTTAAGTTTGACGCAATGAACATTCAAGCTCAAACAACTCAAAATTTAACTGACAGTATAGTTAACTAAGCAAGCCCGGCTGTGTTCTGCTCAATTCTCAATAGTGTTTGACTTGACCAAGTGCATTTGCAAATTTGTCACGTTCCTGCGTCTTTGGAAGGTTCTCCCAGGCTCGGAAGCGGCCGTCATTCATGTTGAAGCGTCCATTTCGTTCAAGCTGACACGTGTCCCACACGTGTCCGACAATGTTCAAGCGTCTGGTGATTGATGTTCATGCGTCTGTGGACGCATGACTCCACGGCTTGCGTCCCTGGTTTCATATCGTTTCTAAAGCGGCTGAGGCTTTCTTCCGGAATGGTCTGGCTAAAGATGAGCAATGGTCCGGCTGACGCTTTCCACAGCGTCCGGCTGACGCTTTCCACAGCGTCCTGCTGACGCTTTAGATTAGGCCGACGTTTAGCTTAGGCCGACGCTTTAAAACGGACATGCGGACGCTTTAGCTTATGCCGACGTTTTAAAAAGTTATGCCGGACGCTTTAGAAAGTTAACGTGTTCAATTTTTATGGTAGTCATTTTTAAAATTTTTCAAGTTCAATTTATTGTTAAACAGTTTGGTTTTGGCATATTTATGATCTCCCCCTTTATTTATTAACATATAACAATTTATTCTTAAAACCGTTTCAAGATTTCTTCCCCTATATATACCACTAGTTTTTCATAAAATCCTTATTCTGCATTGATCATCTATTGAAAATTTCCTTTACCCGCATAGATTTAACACCTTCCAAATATGATCAGACCCCCTGAAATTGATTTGCGTGAAGTTGCTTTAATTGAAGATGACGTTTTCCTAAGCTTTAGAGTTGTCGTTGTTTTTAATCGACAATACTTGTCTGATGGCACGGGTGTCAGCCGATTTCCCCGTCCTCTACCTCTTCACTACAAAGTGTGAAGAAACTGCGAACAACCGGTCCCATATCACTTCCGTCAAAGTGTAAACAACGTGTTGATGGAACTTACCATTTCAAGACACATCGTTTATCTTTGGTCGGTATTTTGATGCGAATTCCGTAAGCAGAAATAAATTCATTCTTAATTTAATATATCTCTCCGGATCTTCTACCCAGAAGGAATTAACAGTTTGACGAAGTTATTTGAAGACTATTTAATTCAATTGGAAATAGTAGTTTGGCGTAGTTTATGTTTGTTTGTAACACGTGATTTCAAACACGTCTTGTAATAAATATCTGTTTTTAGGTTATTTTTTTTTTGTTTTTACGTTTTTTTAATTAATGTAATGTTTAGGTTTTATGTTTTTGTGTTAATATAAAAATGGTGTAAATGTTAAAAAGTAAAATTTGTTGTTTAACCGGAAACAGATTAATTATTTAAAATATGATATTTTTTTATAATTATTTAATTTTAGGGAATTGTTTTATTTAAAATTTGAGGGAATCTCCATTAATTAATATTGAAAAACGGGAACGGTCAGGCTGACGCAATCGCGAAGTCCCGTTGACGCAATACAGAGATGGACCGCCGACGCTTTAAAACAGTTCTGGACGACGCTTTAAATAATCTGGTGGACGCAAAACGAATCACCACAATTAATTGCATCGCAATTGTTTGTATAATAAACAGTTATAGTTAGTGACGGCATTTCAATTTTAGTAAGGATCCAATTTTCTTCGTCTGCTGACACCGGTATATATACCTGGCAAACGTTAAGTTAACATTAATATTGTAGTTTCGGGAAAAAAAATTACTAATATTTTTAGGTCCGTTTTTTTTTACCGTATCGACATCCCACAACGCAGGATATATTCCGCTAGAGCCATTTACATATCCGTAAGCATCATGATGTTGTTCTACAAGGAGATTGAGAAATTGAGGTGGGAGCACCGTCCAGCGATAACTAACTGATGAAGTCGCAATTCCAGGATTTTCATTTTTCTTTGACTTCACGAGCCAGTTACACCATGCTCCGACATGCTGTGTACAAAATTTTGATATTTTAACCTTTTTATTAATATAAAACTTAACTATATTACATAATTACCGTTTGTTGAATAAAACCGTTTCCACAAAAACCTAATAGGCCACCCCACCAGTGTTTATCTAGAGGTTGGCTTAGCTGGAACAACAGGAAGAACAATCACCCTCATAATAAAACTCAAGAGCATTTGGAGACCAATTCTCATGCTGTTGCTTATCATTGACCCAGATAGTGTTTTCTACTGATTCCGGTATGTTACTGGAACGCCTCCCGGTTGCCATCATGCTCATACACACTAATGGACAACGTGGGTTAGTATATATAGGCTCAAAATTTAAAAACTTAGATTTAACTAATATATTTAGGTTATAATATTTTTACATTGGAAAACTTTATGTTTAATATAATAAAAAAACAACAAAATATATATTAGAGAAATCAGCCGAGCCAAACAATTCAAACAGTCGGCCAAGCCATTGGAAGCGTCGACGAAGCCATCGGAGGAAGCGCCGGCAAGCCGTTGGAAGCGTCTGGAAGCCAAAACTTTTAGGAAGAGATAATGCGTCAGCGAAACACAAAGCCGGACGCATGAATATACTTTTTTGTTATGATGCGTCGGCCACCGACGCTTGAACATTGTCGGACACGTGTGGGACACGTGTCAGCTTGAACGAAATGGATGCTTCAACATGAATGACGGCCGCTTCCGAACCTGGGAGGAGCTTCCAAAGACGCAGAAACGTGACAAATTTGTAAATGCACTTGATCAACAGACATTTTAGTAATTTTCCCTTCAAATAATGTAACAACACTTTTGACTCGTTTAAAACAGTGGAGCTAGATTAGTTATCCATGTACCTTATGACCCTAGTGATACAGAACACTTTTTTAAATGAAGTTTATACAAACAAGGAATTATTTTCCTTGGAATGGCAGAACTAAGGATGAGGCAAGAGGATCCATCGATCCATATGTTTTCAGAAATTGTTATAAAGGTAGGGTTTTAAGAAAAAAGTGAGTTGTGTGCCCTATGGATTAACGGGGCTGTTTGGCAACTTCTGAATGGTTAAGTGCTGAACCAGTAAAGAGGTCTGAACCATTAAAGGGCAGTATAATTCTTAACCCTTCAAAGGCAAATGTCTGACCAATTCAGATTAGAGGTCTTAACCATTCAGACTCTGTATAATACTTAACCATTCAGAGGCAAATGTCTGAACCATTCAGACATCGGCTCACGAAACAAATAGTCTGAACCATTAAGTGCTTAACGAGTAAGAGGTCTGAACCATTAAGAGGCTCATTAAGAGGTAAACAAACAACCTCTAAGATTTTTTTAGGAACATGATTTTTTAAATAAAAACGTTAAGAGTTAAATGCCTTTTTAGGAACAAGATTTTTTAAATAGAAACGATAAGGGTTAAATGTCTGGTTGGTCCATGTGGTTTGTAATTTTTGCAGAGTTAGTTCCGAGACTTCAAAACTACATATGTGAACCCAATGTTGTAATTTTTAAACTTAGGTGATCTTTATCACTAACCGATGTTAGATTTTTCTTTTAAAACAGACACTTTACATATGTTTAACTGAGAAATCTAAGTTAGTGATAAGCAGTGTTGCAGAAGTCGCCAGGCGCTCCCTAATCGGTCAAGTGAGGAGTTCGGTGTACTCGGGGAGTACGCGTAGAGTACCCGGACATGTTAAATATAAAGAAAATTAATTATTGGATATTATATATGTATCAAAATAAGCGTAATTCATGTCAAAACTATCACAATTCATGTCAAAATTAGCATAACTCATGTCAAAATTAGCATAATCCCGAGTAGTCGCCGAGTACACCGAGTAATCCGAGTAGTCGCTGAGTATTCCAAGGTTCCCACCGAGTATTTGACTGAGTATTCCGAGTAGTGACTGAATATTCTGAGTAGTCGTCGAGTAGGCTGAGTTTGACCGCCTCCAACTTATAAAGGCCGACTTGTAGTAACTCTCCAAGGTAAGGTGCCGAGTACCGAGTAATCACCGAGTACTCGGCCTTGAAATCCGACTTTTATAACACTGATGATAAGGATCACTCGAGTTTAAAAATTACAACCACTGAGATCATATTATATAAAAGTCTCAAAAATGACATCGTAAAAATTTCAAACCACATACATCCAAACATTTAACTCAAACACTAACACATGTAACAAAATTCAGTTCTGACATGTTTTAGGAAGAAGGTGTATTAGTTTTTCAAGGAAAATATGAATTTTCCTACCACGTGTAAATAGATATTTATAATGACCACTTAAAAGTAATAATTAAAATTCTTATTTTTATCTATATCCATATGATTTAACTAACACCTTCATGAAATAGCTATTTTTGTTTCTAACTAGAAATTCAGAGGTACTCACCTTTTCTTAAACATAGATTTAATAAATTGTATATAAAAAAGTAGCAGTAAATTATATAAAATTATTTAAGTTTAGGGAAACTATAGTTGAATAAAAAGAAGTCTGTGTGATTGTTTTTTGTTCTCAACCGGTTTTAATTTTCAATTAACTGAGATTTTGTGAAAGTATTAAACATTCAACTAACTCTTCAAGTAATGTGATTAACGGTCCATAATCTTCAATTATTTATTCTCTGTATTTAACTTTTCTTCTATATATGTGTATGAGTGGGTGTGTTTGAAAATTTATTTGTAAATATTAAAATATCAGAATTATGCATTTAAGTACAAATTTAAAGTACGTATATGTCAAAAGAAATAGTTCTTGACGAATTAACATGTATTTCAAATGTTATTAAATAAGTTGTCGACATCCATTTTAGACAATGAGTTTTACGTGTATCTACTTCGAAGAAATTAGGGGGCGTGGGCCAAAGAAAATGATCTAGTCATAAGTGTATGTGTTTAATCGTTATCCTATACTTAATATATTATAATTAATAATTACTTCATATATAAATAAGCAAACTTTTTGTGCATAATTACTTGTAACATGTGCTTTGAGAGTTTTTCAAAAAAAAAAAAAACTTGATTTTTTAATTTTAACCCAAAGGTTTTTATCTTTTGTAATTTTAACCCTACATAATTTGTTTTTTTAACTTTAACCCAAACATTTCATTACTTTTAACCCAAATGTTTTTACCTTTTGCAATTTTAACCCTACATAATTTGTTTTTTTAACTTTAACCCAAAACTTTTCATTATTTGCAATTTAACTTCACAACTTTTGTCACTTATACTTTTCATCTTTGTCAAATTTTCGGTTTACGTATAGTTCTTAATTTTTCGAGTTAATACGACGCAACGTACAAATGTGGTTCAACTTTTTTATGTTTTGTTTCAAATTTTGCAAGTTAATACGACGCAACGTACATGTGTGGTTCAACGTTTTACCTCTATTTTTTCATGTTTGACAGGTTCGTCGCAACACGCAGACCCTAGGTCGAGTCAGTGTTGGTGGTCGATAACGGTTGTGTGACATTAGTACTATTTGACACCGTTTCACGCCCCGCCGCAACGCGACGTGTGCTTTGGGGGTTTTCCAAAGAAAAAATCGTTATGCATATGGTTGTCGTAACCTTGGCTTTGGGGGTTTCCAAAAAAAATTGATTTTTTTTTTCTTTTCACCCAAAAGTATTTCATAAATTACTTTTAACCCAAAACTATTTGTTTTTTTACTTTTAACCCAAAACTTTTTATTTTTTGCAATCTATCCTCACAACTTTTTTTAATTTCAACTTTGGTCCTTTACAGTTTTCATTTTCCGCAAATTTTTCGCTTTATACTTGGTTCTAAATTTTGTGACTTAACACATCGCAACGTGCGTCTTTGGTTTAACTTTTTTATGTTTCGTTCTAAATTTTGCGAGTTAACATGACGCAACGTGCGTGTGTGGGTGAACGTTTTTACATCGTCTATTTTTTCCCCGTTTGACAGGTTTAACATAACGTACGGGTCCTAGATCGACTTAGTCATAACTAAAGAATCCCCGCCGCATTGCGGCGGGTCTCAATTCTAGTTAATATTAATAATTAGTATATATTACAAGGGTGAATAAGGCTAGAAAGTGAGAAATTTTTAAAATATGTGATAAGGGTTGAAAAAAATAACCAATTTTTTTGTGTATCTTTTTAGACATCATATCGTTGTCACATCAGATTTCTCAATTCCTCAAATTCAAAGAAATCCATCAAAAACTACTCGTGTATATATATGTTTATGTGAACCATGCTCATCGTGGCACCCGTCCCATATCTTTCCCGTGAGCCATACCATGTATTCTAAGCAACATGATTGCGTCATGTGTCCCAGAGAGTAGGGTAAATCCAAAATAAAAAAAAAGTAAAATCTAGAGACGAAAACATATAATAATCAGGGCCTACTGTAGGGTGGGCGAGCCGCACTCCCAGCAAGGGCCTGTTTTCCCTAGGGCACTAACCGAAAAAGCTTATGGTGCCCTTTATATAAAACATTAACACCTCAAAACTTATTTTGCCTTCTTTTTAAACATTAAAATCTCATAACTTATTGGTTGAGCCCAAATAGAAATGATTGATCCATTCACCAAATAATAACAACAACAACATATATTATCATTTAAAAAATGAAAGAAACAAGAAACGACACCGACAAGCGCAACCCAACCTTAGCCCACTGCCCACTGGCCACCACCGCTACCGATGACCATCGACCACCCATCACTACGAACCTCATGGTATGTTTTTTTTTTTTTTTGTTGTTCCACTTTCCTTAATTCCTACAATTTAGCCCTAATTGTTAATTGTTAGAACTAGGTGTTTTGTTGAATGTTGAGCTCTAAATTGGGTGTTCTGTTGAATGTTTAGCTCTAAATTAGGTGTTTTGTTTAATGTTGAGCCCTAATTAAGTAATTGTTAGGATTGGGTGTTTTGTTGAGCCTCAAATTGGGTGTTTTGTTAAATATTGAGCCTTGATTGATTAATAGTTAGAATTGTGTGTTTTGTTGAGCCGTAAATTGAATGTTTGGTTAAATGTTGAACCCTAATTGAGTAATTGTTAATAGCTATCAAAAACGAAATCTTAGAGAATATAAAAGTTGCGAAGAAGTGATTAAACAATTTGCTATCAAGAATGTTGGAAGTGCTTCATGAAGAATCAGCTAGCTATTATGGTATGTCATCCTAATACTATGACTTTTTATTGCTATAGCATTAACCTCGTCATTTACAAAAAAAAAAATTAAAAAAAAAAGCTTATATAATTCGCTAGAGTCCAAGGCCTTTTTTTTGGACTCTTGCAAGACACTTGAATCTTCATGACTAGCTCTGATAATCATGACACATTGTGGTATAGGCTGGAGTAATATTCCTTGTGCATCGTTTTACACCTTCTAATATATTCTCTTAAAATTGTTTAGATAAATTTATTAATTTAAAAGTATTTCCAGATGTTCCAAAATTGTATAATATAAAAATAAAAATAGAATAGTAAAAGACATATAAAATAATTATTGGCATTGGAATTTTGGTGAAGCTAGACATATTCAATGCCAAATAATAAAAACGTAATCCGGATCACAAAATTTATAAAGCATTCAGAAAAAATGGGCGCAGCATCTGGATCACAAAATTCATATAACTTTCAAAAATAATGGGCGCCCAGAACCTTCCTCCAGACTTCAGCCCAACATTATCTGGCCCAATACATGCCCTTCTTGACCTTGGTTGGTCCACCTGAAAAAACTTACACTCATACCCCGACACAAGAGACAGACATGACACATTTTTTAAAACTCGTGATTGAACAATAAATTGACAATTAATGTATTAGGGTGGATGTATTAGTTAGACACTTGAAAGTGGTAAATTTCAAAACAACTAATGAGAATGTGTCATGTCAAAGTGGTAAACTATGCTCAAAAATGTTGGAAATGGTTAGACACTTCATGAATTGGTAAACTATTTAAAAAAAATGTGTGATTGGTTGAGATGGTATGGACCCCACCACACACCTCCCACTCTCTCCCCTTCCCTCCCTCTCCCCGATTCGGTATTCCCTCACCGATTTCTCCCAACAAATCGGTAAAACATGTGCGATAAAAACGTTGGCATCGGTCACCGATCGGTGCCGAAGGAGTTTGCCGACTCCACTCCAGACCGCCATATACCGATTAAATAAATCTTTTATTTCTATACTAATAAATGAAAATCTTTTTGTACACGTGTCACTCTCTGTTGCCTTCTCACTTTTAATAACAATATTACATATTAATTTTTTTTATACACAAAATATATATAATATAGTATAATATTAATTAATATAGTTAGAGATAAACGTGTAAATTGAAATTTAATTAATAATTATATATATATAATATAATATAATATAATATAATATAATATAATATAATATAATATAATATAATATAATATAATATAATATAATATAATATAATATAATATAATATAATATAATATAATATAATATAATATAATATAATATAATATAATATAATATAATATAATATAATATAATATAATATAATATAATATAATATAATATAATATAATATAATATAATATAATATAATATAATATAATATAACTAGTATTAAGCCCTTGCGTTGCAGCGTTTGTCATAAAACTGTGTTAAGTAATAGCAATACTATACCATTGTCAACGACCACCAACACCGGAAAAGCTCGTAAAAACAATATAAATAAAAACGGGAAAAAAATAACGTCGAGCGAAAAGTAGACGTAAAATCTTTGAATCACGCACGCTAGTTGCTGAGAAATTAAACCGAAACATAAAACACAGGAAAAATAACTAAGTCTATCCAGAACCCGCGTGTTGGACGAACTTGTCAAACGCAGAAAAATAGATGTGACGGGACGGGCCAGTCAAACGGGAAAAAATATACGAAAAAATGTTGAACCCCACACGCACGTTGCGGTGCGTTAACTCACAAAATTTAGAACGAAACGAAAAACTTGGGAAAGATGAAAAGTATGGTGAACCAAAATTGAAAATAAAAAAGAGTTTGGATTAAATTTCAAAAGTGCCAAAAGATGAAAAATTTTGGACTAAAGTAAAAAAAACAAAGGGTCCAATTGCAAAATTGAAGCTATTTAATAATTTTAGATAAAGATACGGATAAAAATAAGTAATATTTATATATTGGTTATTAATTAATATTAATATTAAAAAAAATTATTAAACAAATATAAATAAAATTTATGAGGTTGAAAGAGAGAATGTCATGTGACATTATTTGGAGTCTTTTATGGTTATTAGGATGTTAAACAATCACTATATTGAAGAAAAGAAGGTGTTGGTGCTAAAAAATGTCAATACAGTTGTGAAGTCACAACCAAATATAAATACCAATTATATATTCAAGATAAACTAGTTTTTTTCTACTATTGCCGCGTTGCGGCGAACGTCATTTGTTGTTTAGTCTGTGTGTACATATGTTTTGAAATCACTACAAGCGCATTGCGCACGAAAACCGTTGACAATAATAAAAAGAAAATATAGGCAAAAACACTGAAAGATAACCAAAAGAAAATCAACCAAAAAAGTTGTATCGTAATAATGTTGTTTGTATGAAACATGTGGCCAGAGATGAGCAAATGATACTGGGTACTGGTACCGAATTTTTTGAACCGAAAGGTCTTAAGTACCAATTCGGTATGACTTTTTTGGCATTCCTGGTACCAGTTCGCTACCGTTTTTTACCTTCATATACCGGTACCGTAACTGGTATTTTCGGTACCAGTACCGATTCAGTATTGGTTGGCACCGAGCTCATCCCGACCCCTGAAACTAAAAAAAGAAATCATTAAAAGTTGAAGAAAATCAACAAAAAAAGTTGCACGATACCGTTGTTTTTCGCACGACACCCGTGATCAGGGATGAGCAAATGGTAACGGGTAGCAGTACCGAAAAATTTCTATACGAAGATACTGTTCATAACACTACGCGTTGAAAAGTTCAGGGGGGCGGGCGCCCCCTTCCGCCCCAAGAAAGTTGTGCCCCTACTTTTCTACTTAGTGGCCTTTTTAATTAATATACTTATAATTTTACTGTTCAAAACGTTTCCTTTTTAATATGTAGGGGAATAAGATCAGCAACAAAGTCATCTAAGGGAGGAGGAGGTATTGTTGTGTAAAATTGTTTAAAACAGTTTTGTTAGAAATAGGATACGATGTTATAATTTGATGTTACTTAATGTTACTTAATATATGCTTATGTTTAATTTTATTTTTAATGGATGTAAATATGTAATTAGTTGATAATATAAGGGTATATGTAATACGATTACAAAGTTATTTCTTTTTATTAATAATACTTGACTTGATACTTGATATTTGATAATTCCTATATGATTAGATTATGAAAAAAAGTTAATATTGCGTTTAAATCGGTAATATTAAATGGTATTATGTGTTAAAAATATATTGTATGGTTTAAAGTTTATCCATTATATTTATAAACATTTATTTTGAATATATTAAATTAAAAATTTAAATAAAAAGTATAAGATTGAAGAGGAGAATGTCATGTAGCATTATTTGGAATCTTTTATTATAATATAGTTAGAGAGCAAACGTATAATTTCAAGGGTTAGGATATAATAGGAAGTTTATTTGGGTAGGAAGCTTAGAAAGTAATCATAACCATCCATTTATTTAATCAATAGCTAAGATTAAATGAGTGAAATTGAAGGAAAAAAGAAGACGCGTGGGTTTGTTTAGGGTCATTCTAGTCAATCCAAGACAATAGTTTCTCTCTCATCCAATTCTCCCCCCCCCCAATTTTTTAAACGTTAATAACTCTTTCATACGACATTACTTTTTTATAAAAATTGCACCAAAAAAACGAGCGTTTTTTATCTTTAAAACGAGTATACTATTCCTATATTTTAGAAAAAAAATTTCGAAAACCCAGTTGCGTAAAACGCAATGGAAAAAAAAAACCTAAAAATGACATTTTTCCACCAAAAACACAAACAAATGTCTTACTTGTAGAACGCAATAGCCAAAAAACACAAAGAAATGTCTTGTTTCTAAAACACAATAGCCAAAAAACACAAAAGAAAGTGTACTTTCTAAAATCAATGGACTGAAAACACATAAAAATGTGTTTTACCTAAAACGCAATGCACAAAAAACACAAAGAAATGTCTTATTTCTAAAACGCAATGGCCAGAAACACTTAAAATGTCTGTTTTCTAAAACGCAATGGACTGAAAACACATAAAAATGTGTTTTACCTAAAACGCAATGCACCCAAAACACAAAGAAATGTCTTATTATAAAACGCAATGGCTAGAAAACACTTAAAAATGTCTTATTTCTAAAACGCAATGGCCTAAAAAACAAAAAAAAAAAAGTGTTCTCTCTAAAACGCAATGGACTGAAAACACCTAAAAATGTACTTTACCTAAAACGCAATGACCAAAAACACTTCAAAAATGTGTTTTTCTAAAACGCAATATTCAGAAAACACATAAAAATGTCTTAGTTCTAAAACGCAATGGCCTAAAAACACCAAAGAAAGTGTTCTCTCTAAAACGCATTGAACCAGTACAATAGCTCGACCCCAGCCAGGGGCTCTGCCCCTTGGACCCCGCCAGGGGCTGCCGCCCCTTGGACCCTGCTACCAGGGGCACTGCCCCCGGACCCCGCCAAGATCGTAAAACGCAATGACTAAATCAAAAACCCAGATCGTAAAAATGAAATTAAGGAATTTCTTACATGGATTGAAGCCGATTTCTTCAACGATTGACGAACTTTGAATGATACAAACACTTATCAGCGATCGAATCGAACGGATCGAGTGATTATCTTCAAAATCACGGGAAAAAACGAGATTTTGAATGAAATTCAACCGGGCTTTCTTCAAAAAAAAGCTGAAGAACACGTTGATCGGGTGTTTGAATCATTGATTGATGACAAAAATCGCACTATAATGTAGTGATTATTGAGATAGTAAGTGAAGAAAAGGTTGAAGATGGTGGGTTTTGAAAATGGTGAGTTTTGAAGTTACTGGGGAGAAGAAGGAAGAAGAAAGAATAAGATTGACTAAAATACCCTTTCTCTTTATTTTAAATTTTGCCACATGTCATAATCTTATTGCTTCCTATCCTTTCTAGCCAAAATAAACTTTCTATTTGATCCTCACCTATAATTTCAAATATAATTAATAATTATCTATAACTAATATAAATGTATATCAAATAACTTTTCATATTCCGAGTATGGTTAAATGCATTTTACATGGGTTTTTTATATTTTACATCATTTTGGATTAAGAGAAAAAACCCCCTTGAGTTGTGAGAACTTAGTTAACTTCGACTTTTCATGCGAGTTTTAATTTGAATATTTAAATGCCGAGTACTAATTAAAGAGGTTGTTGTAGACATTCAAAATTATAATTTAAAAAACTTTAGTCCTATTTTTTTAAATGTATACTTTATTACCCCATTGAGTTGTGAGAAATTAGTGAACTCCGACTTTTTATGCGAGTTTTAATTTGTATATTTAAATGTCGACTGCTAATTAAAGAGGTTGTTGTAGACATTCAAAATTATAGTTGTGAGAACTTAGTGAACTCCGACTTTTTATGCGAGTTTTAATTTGTATATTTAAATGTCGACTACTAATTAAAGAGGTTGTTGAAGACACTCAAAATTATAGTTTAAAAAACTTTAGTTTTATTTTTTTAAACGTATACTTTATTACCCCCATTGAGTTGTGAGAACTTAGAGAACTCCGACTTTTCATGCGAGTTTTAATTTGAATATGTAAATGCCGACTACTAATTAAAGAGGTTGTTGTAGACGCTCAAAATTATAGTTTAAAAAACTTTAGTCTTAATTTTTTAAACGTATACTTTATTTGTAGTATGATTTTATTTTAGTATGTAATATTTACTATACTATGATGATATTCATATCTCGTCTCATGATCTAGAGATCCAAAAATAATATTTATATCGAAGTATTTATTATATCATTAATATACATATTGGAATTTAATTACAATTCATTTAGCATAACCTAATAACTTATAATTATTTTTAAAAGTACTTACAATTTTATGATCATTATATTTTTTATTTTTTAGTGTTACTTCTTTTAAGTCATATAATAAGATGGATTGTAGTATTTAAGAGAGAAGTGAAAACTTAGAAATTATTTTGAATAGCTGAAAATATAATTGTTCTTTTGTTTTACTATTTTATCTAATAAGGATTATATACAAATTTATAATTTATATTTTTTCGTCATTCGACTCGTGTGATACACGGATTTGTAAGTTAGTAAAGTATTATATAACTAAAACAAAGATTAGGAATTATAAAATCGTATTTAAGAAAAAGGTGGTCGGGAGTTCTAGATTCGCAGCACTGGTTGAAGGGTTTGGGAGGGAACATCACCTCAAGTTGTGCATTCATCATCCCTCATAAAAGGGTTCAAGTCCTGGTTCACGAACCAGTGCGGGAAGAGAAGGGTGGCACAAATTTCAATATTTTTTTTAATGGTTTAATATTGAGGTGGATGGTGATGTGACATAAATTATTGGATGGTGGGTTGATTTATTTGATTTTATATACAAATTTAATTGTAAGGGTTAAATGAATTCAAGTGATGGGTGTCTCATGTTAAACGGGTTGGAATATGTGGGCAACATGTGATTAGTGGGTTTCAAGGGTGAGGCTCCCTTCCACAGTAAGGCCGGAGGGAATGGGAGGGCGTCACCTGCCACATCAGCCATTTATGGCGCCCTTGTTCGCCATCGACCACCCTCTTGTTGTTAAAAGGGGGCGTCACCGTTTGTCCGCCACCGTGATAACGAGGAAGAAGGTGTGTGCAGGTAGGGCCCACATCATTTCATCCAATAATTTTTTTTATTTTGTTTAATATGGGGCTTTATACCATACCATGCAAGTTAAAGGGAGGGTTTTAAAGCCATCATATGACGTGACGTTGAGGTGGATCTGACGTGGCGTGATAAAGCCCCTAGGGGCTTTATACCACACTCTTCAGCCTAAGACCATGAGGTATGGGTTCGGAAAAGCCTATGTGGCAACCCATGTGGCACCTTCCCCCAAGGGGAACACTGCCCCCCACAAATACATTTTCTGGATAGTTGGGGATAGATCCCCGTTCTCCCCAAGCTCACTTTTTGAAACTTGAGGATGTTGATTGGTTAGAGGGGAAGGGGAAAGGGTACAACCCCCCCCCCCACCAGAGAAAATGATGAGGTAAAGGTAAGGTGATGATGTGGATGTTAGTGGAGGGTTACACCACACCTCATAGTCTAAGATAACATGAAAAAAAATAATATTGATCTCACATACATATAATTGTAATACGTATCATAATCAATTACTTATTTATTAGGTATAGGTTTATCAATTAAGTTTTCTTTTATTTCTCTTTTATAATTTATAATATCTAACAATATAATGGTGTTTAAAAATTGTCTATATATTAAAAAGGAAACAGAATGAATAGTGTTTCTAAAATATTATAACATAATAAAGTTTTAATTTTCTTTACTTTTTAAGCTTATAAGTTTGGTGTCAACCAGTACTTGTATCGAAAATATCAGTTCGTTATCGATACATGAAGGTAAAAACCAGCATCAGCCTGATACATAAAACGCCAAAAGTCGATACCGGATTAAGTTTGATAGTCTTTTAGTTCGATAAGTTTGGTACTGCTACCCAGTACCATTTGCTCATCCCTGATCACAGGTACCATACGAATAACAACGGTATCGTACAACTTTTTTTCTAGTTTCAGGGGTAGGGATGAGCTCGGTGCCAACTGATACCCCAGTTACGGTATCAGTATATGAAGATAAAAACCGGTAGCGAACCGGTACCAGGAACGCCAAACGTCAGTACCGAACTGGTACTTAGGTTTTTTCGGTTCAGGAAATTCGGTACCGGTACCCATTACTATTTCTAATCTCTGATTACTGGTTTCTACCGAACAACATCATTACCATACAACTTTTTTTGTTGATTTTCTTTCGGTTATTTTTTAGTGTTTTTTTCTACATTTTCTTTTTATTATTGTCAGTGGTTCCGTATGCAACACGCTTGTAGTGATTTCAAACACATATAAACACAAACTAAATAACAAAAGAAGTTCGCCGCAACGCGACAAGTGTTTTTATAACTAGTTCTATATTAAATTGGGGCAGTAATTATTATTATTATTGTTATTATTATTATTAGTATTATTTATTTCTCTTTTATAATATCTACCAATATAATGTTGTTTGAAAATTATATATTATTTTGGTGTAGTTATTATTATTATTATTATTATTATTATTATTATTATTATTATTATTATTATTATTATTATTAGGGTAAATTACATTTTTTGTCCTTTATATTTGTAGCGGGTTGCAATGGATAGCCTTTAACTTCAATAATTACAGTCACAATCCTTTATTTGGAAAACTCATAACACTTTACATCCTTTGACCCTAACTTGGTTAAACTTTTTAGTTAACTTTGATCACATAAGGGTAATATAGTCTTTCTACCAATTTGAGTTAAAATTATTATTATAAATAAAATAAAAATAGCATTATAATCAACATGATTCAAAGGGAAACATATGAACAATGTTACATACACATGTGACATAAAGATCCAAACATGCCTCCAATCTGTAAACCCAACCAAATGGTTCACCGGCCACTGGTATCTTCGCCCATATAGTTTAGCCGGCCATCACAATCGTATCCAGATCTGAACCATTCACAAGTGTCAATTACCGTCGTCGTCGTCGCCGTCGCCGCTGCCGTCGTCGTCGCATAAAATCCGGTGGCGTTTCCCCTCCCCCCATCTCTATCTCTTCAACCAACCTCCACCACCACTAAATCCAGCCACCACCACTACCGTATCCCAGCGACCAGCCGCCGTATCCGTCCAACAAACCACCACTATCCAGCGCTTTGAATATGTGAACATATAAATCGAGCAGACGACGAAAATAAACTGTTTGAAGGTGTGCTCGGGGCGAGAAGAAACAGAGGTTGTAATTGTGTTTTGTAATCAGAACACTGATTAACGGAACTGATTGGATCTGTTTTGTGCGGTGAAAAAAATTGAGATTTGTGAGCAGATTGATGAGTAGAATTTTTAGGGTTTTTGGTTTGCTAGCATGTGGGTTTTGAAAACTCAAAGTAATTTACTTTGATAATGGGTTAATGGTGGTGGGTGATGGTAAACGATGGTGATGGGGAAGAGAGAGTTAGGAAAGAGAAGATAAAAGTGAATGATATATGTATTGGTTTTTAAAAACTATTTTTGTTTTATTTATAATAATAATTTTAACTCAAATTGGTAGAAAGACTATATTACCCTTATCAGATTAAAGTTAACTAAAAAATTTAACAAAGTTAGGATGAAAGGACGTAAGGTGCAATGAATTTTTCAAATAAAGGATTGTGACTGTAATTATTGAAGTTAAAGGCTATCCATTGCAACCCGCTAAAAACATAAAGGACGAAAAGTGTAATTTACCCTTATTATTATTATTATTATTATTATTATTATTTTCTGTAGGATCAAATCGAGCCAAAATCTGATTTGTATAAGAATCAAGGTAAACACACTCAAAAATATATCTTGAAAACCCTTTGATAATGATTTGCAAATGATAATATAAGTTAGCCCCCAAATCTCCTTCAAAGTGTGTTGCCTAAACCTTAATGTCTCATTCTATTTATAGCGTAAACACACTTAGGCATATTACATTTAGGCCCCTAGATACTAACTAAATAATAAAACTACAATGAATAAATTAAATATATTTTGCCTAAACAAAAATATATTTAATTAACTAGAACATTATAGACAATCATATCTCGAACTTTAACATGCTAATTCTTTCTTTGATCTTCTCGTGTCGACTTCCATGTTGACTTCGACACATTGGTGTTGACTTTGTTGACTTGATTTGTTGATAACATTTGACTGCACATTTTAGACTCAAAAATCTCTCCCTTAGGCTAATGTTATCAAACTCTTGTATCATCTATAGAACCGTCAACTTCATGCATGTTGTAATCTTCAATTTTGCAAGATTCAGTCTCAATTTTAGACCCAACAATCTCCCCCTAGACTGATGCTTTCCAAATTTTCTTTACTAAAGATCATCTTTTGACACTTTGCTCTTTATGTTCTTTATCTGGATAAGCATCCCTTTTTTGCATGCATCATCTTTGACAAGCCAGAACAAACTTTTCTACCTCTCATTTTCTTGAGTGAATCAGAAGACGTAGGAGGAGGATTCCTAGCTTAGTATCTTCTACAATCTTCAGGAAATATGTGCTTTGGTCTGGTATTGCTCAATTGATGATCGGCCATCATTGCAGCAAATAGTTGAAGTAACATGTTCACAAACATAAACACAACTCCAAATTTTTTTTAGGCTGATTCAAAGAACAAACGAAACCGTATTTATCTGTAGTGTGCAATCAAAAGAGTATCTCAAGCAGTTTGAGACATAACTGATGTGATATGGAAGACTTAGAAAAACAACTGTATATAACTCAAAATAATTTTGGATTTTAGTTTTCTTTTTTTTAACTTCCAACCTTTGAGATATATAATAGATCGAATACGAGATCATACCAACTTGAAAAGCCTAGTCACACTTCAACTTTCTTCAGGATAGCTATGACTCAAGATTGATTGCTGGTATGTTTGTCTGTTTAAATCCATGCACCATTCTTTCGACATGCATTCGGTGATTAATTATCATGTTTTGGGTAAGCTTAGGATGATGCTAGTGGACACCACACGTGTTCGGTTAAACTTTTCTGTCCTCATGGACTTTTGAGATGCCTGCCTTAACATCTTAGAAATAGTATACTAGGTGATGAGAGCTCCAGATCTATGTTTCCATAAGAAGAGGAGATGATCACCTTAAATCAGATGATGAGAGCTTCGGGTCTATCTTTCCATAAGTAGAGAAGATGATCATCTGATTCGAGAGCATAACTAATAAAATATTTACATAATATATGTACGCGTTTTGGCGTATGTTTTATTCCTATTGCACGACATTAACATTGCGTGTCTTTTTGCTCTTTTTGGGTTGCACACATTGGTGTCTTTTCAATATATATATATATATATATATATATATATGCACAACATTGTTGTAACACCACGTAAAAACGTGTCCAATTATGTATAGACACGTGTCCTAAACTCTAAATATGTGAAAGATTGAGTTTGAAGGACTAAAGTTGACAAACAGTGAAAATATGTATGCGAAGGGACTAAAAGTGTCAACATGCCAAACTTGAGCCTCTGAATGACCATACGTGAAGAATATATTCTTAATCGAGTGATTAATTGGATATGAGAAGCCGTTTGTGAAAATAATCGAAAGATTATAAAACTATAAGGGTTAAACGTGTCAACATGTTAATTCTGACCTCTGAGTGACCGTTTAACGAACCCGAGGCTTCGAAATATTCAAATATACTCTCAAGAATATGTGATAAAAATTTCACGTGGTTTCGAGATCGTTAAGCAAGTTTTCAAGACTTTGGGCTATAGGTGTCAACTTGATGAAACTTGCATTTATAGTGACATATAACGAAACCGAGCCTAACGAAGTTTGTTTATACATCCTTGAGCCGCTACAAACTAACTACAAGGGCCTTACATGCCAAGGATGAGGTTATATAAGGTTTTAAATGGCCAGGGACTAAAACTGCCATGTTTAAAAATGTTTTAACCTGGAAACCAGGTCTACGCGGCCCGCGTAAGACCCCTCTTGACACTTACGCGGCCCGCCTGAATGTCACTAGCGCAGAAAATGAAGGACAGGTGCAGGTTATTCAAGTTTAACCGACTTATACTCGTTTGTATCGACCCTAGGGGCTCTCAAACGGTTTTATAAATCAACTAGGACACCTGGAGTGATCCTAGGATGTTCTTTAACAGCTGCAAATGATCTAGGAGCTTGGAATTTAGTATATAAAGGGCACTAGTCTTATGTTCATATGCACACTTTTGCAAACAGTCTTCAAGGACTCACTTCTGGTGCTTGCAAGGATTAGGAGAAGATTACCAAGTGTAGAAAAGATAGCAAGGACCCTAAGTAAGGTTTTAATCCCTGCTTAGTCGTCTTAATTAGCTTAATTACCGCAAAGACAAACATGTCGTAATATAGATTTGACTTTCGTTTTAATCTCAAATGGTCCGGCCACTGACCAAATCAAAAGTGGTTATGGAACCATTAATGTAGGTGATTAACCCTTAAAAGGGCACCTCCTAATTATCTCGTTTGACTAGTTAATTGTCGGGTCAAACTAGTTTGACAAAAAGTCAAACTGGACATAAAGTTTAAAAATGAATCAAATTAATAAAACAGATGTTCTAAATTATATTTTAACATTCTAATGACTTGGTAATTAATAATAGAACATGTTTTATCAGTCCTAACCCGGCAATTATCAGTCTAAGGTCAGTTTATAACCGAAAGTCGCAAAAGCTTGACTTTTGCTTTGACTTTCAGTTCTAACCCATTTAAGCTTAATTCTCCCATGTCTTAAGCTTCCATTAGGACCACATTAGTCAGTAGTATAACCCTCTGGAGTTATATTGCATGATGCTTAGTGGTTTGAATTATATGCACTTGATCGTTAATATGCTTAAAAATGCCATAAATGCCCTTTTGACACTCAAATGAGATTTTTAGCAATGTGAGTGGACAAAAACTTTTGCTACTGATATTTAGACTTGTCCTAAAAATTTGACATCAGTTTGAGGTCTAGATTAGGAGTTATGCTCAATATCGTAATTAAGAAGCTTTTTATTAATTTAACGGCATAATTAGCATTTAGCCTATTTAAACCCAAATTTTGATACCAAACTTTTACCTACTGATGTAAAATAATATTTTGGGATTTTTGAAGATTTTTATTTATTTTTAAGCTGAGCATAACATAGGGTTCTAGCTTTGATTCGGTAAATGTCGGTTATACCCTTTTCTTGAATAAAATGAGTTTTACATAACATTTTGATACCAAACTTTTTGCTACTAATTTTATATGATAAATAAAATATTTTGAACTTTATAAACTGATCAAAAACTCAGATTTCCTATTTTAACCCGAAAATCGCTTAAAACCGACTTTTACGCGTTTTAAGCGCATAGTATGAGTTAAAACTATTTTTGGCACGTTAAACTTATTACCTACTGATGTTTTAAGTTAATTTATGTAATTAAACAGTAAGCCAGAGTTTTAAACTCAGAATTCTAATTTTGACCTTTAAAGCTTATGTGAAATTACCAAAATGCCCATACGGTGCATAGTTGGGTTATAAAAGATAAATTTCACATATATGCATTACCCTACTGTTATAACTTATAAAAATACATATTTTTACTGAATATACCAGACCTGAAACTCAGACTAATATTTAAACTCTTTTATAAGCATTAAAATTACCAAAATGCCCTTATGGGACTTAAATTGGTTTAAATTACTTTTTGGGCATATATGTTAACATCCTACTGATGTATTAACATATTTTAAGCATAATAACAATTAAGACCTATATATAATTCATTTGGTTACCCGTTACGCATTTATGCGTTTGGATCGGTTTACGTGACTAGTTTACGTAAAATAGCCGAAACGGGTTTAACCTTATCATTAATTCCTCAATTTCCAGAATGTGATTAGTTTACCCATATTATACAAGTATCCAAGCTTGTCGGGTCTAAACCACATTCTATCCCGGTCTCCGCTTAATCTAGCGTTTAGAACCGTAAAGTCTCATTCTAGCTAGCCGGTTTAAGTCCTTGACTTAATTAAAGACCCGTTAGCATCCTAATAGGCAGTGTTGTAGAGATCGCTAGGCGCTAGTCGGGCGGTGGAGTACTGACTAGCGATTAATCGGGATTAATCAGGATTAATCGGGATTAATCAGGATTAATCGGGATTAATCGGATCGGAATTTTTATATATAATTTTTAGATTTATATATACACACGTACATTAATATCAATATAATACTTAAAAATAGTTTAAAATTCAAACAACTAAGTTTAAAACATAGCAAATCAAGTATTTAAACATTCAATACACACATTAATATCAATATAATACTTAAAAATAGTTCAAAATTCAAACAATGAAGTTTAATAAATAGCAATTTAAGTATTTAAACATTCAAACATTAACATATCAACCATGACCTCATGGAATATGTTTTAATGGGTTAGAAACATGTTTTTTTTTGGGCTAGATTGGAATTAAACAACTTAGGCAATGTATTTAATGGTTAAAAACATTTGTTTGGGCCAGATTTAAACTAAAAAAGAGTGGGCCGACTAGAAACGATTTGGCCGACTAGCGCCTAGGCGCCGCCTAGGCACCGATTAATACCGATTTTTACAACACTGCTAATAGGTTATTAAACCTTCTATACAGATTGAATAGCATCCAGTAGAAGGTACCATCATACAGCTTAGGATTTTACTGCTGAGTTACCTTTCACACTAGCTCAGGTAAATACTTTTGACTTATTTTCCCTTATACGGGCTTGGGATATGGTATTATAATAATACCAATTGGTCGGGTATGAAATCATTTAATCGGATTGTGATTAATAAATTTACATAACCCGTTTTAATTTGTCTTGTTTGATAACGTAAACATTGGGGGTTAATTCGACCGTGTCGTGGATATCCTCAGCTCATTTCATTTGAATATGGCCACGACCTATGCACGGGGTGTAGGCATACATCTGACAGATGCAAATACTAAAATATAAACCCACATGTTGGGGATAACTCCTTTGTGGGTTCTATAAGTGGTGAGTCGGTTAATCACGACCGGCTTCCAACCGGCCCCAATTGTATGACAAACATGTAAATCTGTATACAAGATTATTTTTTAAATAATTGTCCCAAGTTATATAAGATTTGTGCCATGTGCACTTAAATCAATTTTCATAAATGTTTTCAAAAGAGTCAGTTAATTGTATTTACCAGTGTAAACTGACGTATTTGCTTAAAGACAGCTTGACAGGTACCTCTCGTAATAGGCTGGAGCTATTAGGTGTCATAAGAGGATCTTGCAAATCCATAGATACCTGAAGTCTGTTATTTTGTTTCTTTGTACTTTTTATGATCCGCCTGTGGATCTTATTACATTCCAGTCTGTATATTCATTCACTCGAACACTCAGACATTATGGTTTGTAACAGCTTATTTACCAAGCCTTCCGCTGTGCTATTATATTGTGTGTATTGACAATGATGATATCAACTACGTCACGATACTCCCCGCCGGGCCCACCGGCAATATGTGGAAATATCGGGGTTTGACAGGTTGGTATCAGAGCCAACATTGAGTGAATTAAACACTAATCTTTTGTGTTTAATCTCAATGACACAATAAGCACATTCCTTAGACTTTCGAGTCTAGGCCAATGACCTAGGATTTATTCTTAACTTTCCCTTGCTGTTTATATTTTATTTTATTTTATTTTATTTAACTTGTTTTGACAGGATTATCATCAATAATGCCGCCAAGAGTGAGAGGCAAAGGAATGGGTCCCATGCGAGGTGTATCATCAACAGGACCTTCACATCGACGCACCCCGTCTGCGTCATTTTCCAGTTCTGACTCCCGTGACCATTGGGGTCACTCTTTTGAACCAGCGAGACACTCTGTCTCGTTGAGCTCATCACCTTCATTCCATCCATCTTTCGGCATGCCTGTTCCAGACGAGCCCCAACATTCGCAACATTCCCACAACTCCCATCACTCTCATAACTCTCACCAATCCTATCACTCTTTGCATTCTCATTCATTTCATCACTCGGATTCTACCTACTCCCCAGCACAGTTTAATCCGAATGATTATGTTAATGACTTTTTGGGCTATAACCCTTTGGGACCTGAGGATCACTTTTCTCAGGAAATGGAGATGGACGACGACCCGGACCCAGAAATGCAAACCGGAACACCAGGCCACCCAATTAGCATCTCAAGCGGTTCCCCATTTCAGGGATCACCGTACCATGGGCCCGATTCATACCAAGAAAGGATGGTCGCGTATGATTGGTACTTTACTCCTTCGTACCATAACTCTCTTGCTCAACCTCCTTTGGTTGAACCACAACTTCAAGCAGTTTCACCACCACCTCTTCCTGTTGAGGAGCCACCTCAACCACCTCCCGAGCCACCAAGGCGACGGAGGAATGCACGAATATCCGTGCGAGGAGGACCTCGATTCAGTTCTCCTCAGGTTTCAAGTTCTTACCCTCCTATCCCCGAGGACCCACAAATGGGTGGACCCTCGAACGCGGTGCCGGAGAACGATCCTCCGCCACTTTCTTATGCACCTAGGGGTGTTCAAAAAACTCGTGGCTCGCAGCTCGCTCGAAACTCGCTCGAAAAAAGCTCGAAGAAAGCTCGGCTCGAAATTGGCTCGGTTGTAAACGAGCCAGCTCGGCTCGGATCGATTTGTAAACGAGCCGAGCTCGAGCTTGGCCTGGCTCGGCTCGTGAGCTCGTGAGCTGGCTCGATAAGGTTTACATCCTTCACTTTTTGTCCCACATCGCTTAGAAAACAAAAAGTAAGGGGGTATCTCCACTATAAAAGTAGGTAAAGACAATGGAGAAAGTGAATGAACTATTTATAATTGCATATTTAGCCATATGGTTAAATAAAATGGCAATTATGGCCCTTAGGCTATGAATAAATTCATTTGTAAGGGCTTTTTAAGTAATAAATTTTGCGGTTCTTTGTTAGTTCGAGCTAGATCGAGCCGAGCCGAGCTAGCTCGAATTCTAATCGAGCCGAGCTCGAGCCTCAAATGTCAGCTCGATTTGAAATTCGAGCTCGAGCCGAGTCAGCTCGAATCGAGTTCGAGCCAAGCTTGAGCTGGGTCTAGCTCGGCTTGACTCGGCTCGTTTACAGCCCTATATGCACCACCGCCACCGCCAATGGGTTTCAACAACCCGATCCCGACTTACCCAGGTTCTTCTGGGTACAACGCTTTTGAAATTCCATCCGGATACCCATCGGATTATGGAAACCATGATCCATACCTTACTGCTGCACAATACAATGCACTTTATCCATCTTCTCACCCTCCAGTTTACCCAACTGGATATCCGGTACAGGGGTATCAATACCCCCCATACCAGCAACCTCCTCCTTCCCAGCAGCAGCAAACTCAGGAGATCCTACAAAGATTAGATAGGGTTGAACAGGAGGCAAGTGAAACCAAGAAGAAGCATAGTAGCTTTCTCAAAGGCCTTGCGAGCCTTATTAAGGGCAAGAAGAAATATGAAGTTGTTTATTGTACTTTGTATTTTATTTTCAACCAAGTCCCTGCGAGGACATTTTGTTTTCAGTACCTAGTCCCTGCGAGGACTTATTTATGTTTCTGTAGCCCCTGCATGGGCAGTATGTTCTTTTTAAGACCCGTTTTGGGCACTTGTAGTAGTTTAATGTTTAATGAAATTTCTTTGGATTTTAATTATGTACTTTAATACATCATCATGCCTTATCATTTCAATTTTTATTGATCTGCCTATGAAATTTTCTTAGAGGTATAACCTAGCCGAATTATTAAAATGGCTATGATGGTACAACCTTTTTAAGACAATAAATCTCTGTTAACATCTAAAAACATGGTAACATTCCTAGATGTGCGGTACGAGAAACCACACAAGCTTTCAAATGTACTTGGATTTTTCCAAGTCACTTAAATATAGCCTATATGATCAATGCGAATCATGGCAAATAAACATCAATATGATGTATACACCAAAACATCCATTAGAGATGTATGCTTATAAGCAAAGGTGTAATAATGACAATGATAGTTTTATTTATAAACTTCTTGTCAAAAAGGCGTTGAACTATGTTTGACCCTTAAAAGAACAATGATCCAAGAGATCGTTGGTTATGTTTTAATCATCCATGTGACAAGGCCTTTTGTGCCATCTAAATGTCCTTCGAGACGAGCCTTGTGCTAAATAAAAATGTCTTTCATGACATTGACAATTGTGATTTATATCCTCTGTCTAATAAATATAAAGGATTATATCCTGTAAATTGCTTATTATGGTTCTGTTGTAGCCTAGGCAAATTAAGATTTAATTATTTTATTTAAAATGGTCTATATGGTTTAATAATACCATAACCATCTGATCATCAATGCGGTGAATCACTGTATAATTTAAATATCATTATTGTTTGATCTAGTACTCGAAAATGGCTGGATCTGACGAGGCAAATAGCCACCCTCGAGGAGAAAACAATAATGAAGCAAGAGTAAATCTTACAAATGCCGAATTGCAAGCAATGATCGACACCGCAGTTGCTCAAGCGGTGGATAGGATATTCAAGGAACCGAGCAACGTTCGGTCAAAGACTCATTCAAAGTCCCATTCTCATTCGCATACTCAGAAGAAAAGGGAGTCTCAACACTCATCTAATCAGAGAAGTGAACCGCAGAGGCAGATTGTTCTCGAGCCGACTCCCAGGTACACCAAGGGTTGTACCTATAAATACTTTGTCTCCTGTAAACCGAGGGATTTTACAGGAGAAAAGGGAGCGATAAATTGTATGAAATGGTTAGACAAAATGGAGACTATGATAGACATCAGCGGATGTGCTAAGGAAGATGTAGTGAAGTTTGTGTCTCAATCTTTTAAGGGCGATGCCCTCACTTGGTGGAAAGCATTAGTGCAAGCTACTGGAAAGGTTCCTTTGTACAACCTTTCATGGAGCAAGTTTGTTGATTTGGTAAAGGACACTTATTGTCCTCAACATGAAGCCGAGAGGATAGAGATTGACTTCCTCACCTTGGTAATGAAGGATCTGGATTATAGATCCTATGTGACTAGCTTCAGCTCAATGTCAAGGCTTGTGCCATATTTAGCCACCCCTGAACCCAAACGCATTGCGCGTTTCATCGATGGTTTGGCCCCTGAAGTGAAAGGGAATGTTAAGGCTTCTAAGCCAGCCACTTATAAATCTGATGTGGATCTATCTTTGTCCCTCACCCTTGATGTTGTGAGGAGTAGGGAAAAGAAAGCTACCGATGATGGGAAGAGGACGAGAGAGGAAGACAAGTCTCCTCAGTCAAACAAGAAGAGTAAAGGGAACTTTGGTTCCAAGAAAGGGCAGCCAAGTGACAAACCCAGGTGCAAAACCTGCAACAAAAGGCACTTTGGGAAGTGCAATCAGGACCCACAAGCCAAACCATGTGGGATCTGCAAAAAGAAAGGGCACAAGTCTGTTGAGTGCCGAAATATCAAGGATGCAACCTGCTATGGTTGCAATGAAAAGGGGCACATCAATACAAATTGCCCCAAGAATGCTAAGAAGCCCGAGGAGGCGAAGAAAAACAATGCAAGAGTTTTTCAGATGAACGCGAGGGAAGAGGTGAACGACGAGAACGTCATAACAGGTACCTTCCTCATCAATAATAACTATGCTAGAGTCTTATTTGATTCTGGTGCTGATAAGTCTTTTGTAGACCATAAGTTCTGTAAGATATTGAATTTGCCAATTAAGACTCTAGACATAAAATATGAGGTAGAGCTTGCCGATGGTACCTTAGAAACAGCTTCAACTCTTCTTGATGGATGCTCTATATCCATTAAGAATCATTCTATCCCGCTATCCCTCTTGCCAATTAAATTGGCTGGGTTTGATATAGTTTTAGGCATGGATTGGTTGTCATATAACCAAGCCCAAATTGCCTGTGATAAAAAGCTAGTTATTATCAAAAACCCTTCTGGCAAATCAGTCACTATTCAAGGAGATACGCAATATGGATTGCCCAGCAATGTGTCTATTCTCAAGGTATCGCAGTGTTTGAAGAGCGGATGTGTCATCTACATGGCACAAGTGTCTGTGAATGAACCGAAGCCCAAGATCGAAGACATTCCAATTATTTCTGAATATCCTGATGTCTTCCCTGATGAATTACCTGGGTTACCTCCAGAAAGGCAAGTAGAGTTCAGGATAGACATCCTTCCGGGATCTGCGCCTATTGCACGAGCTCCTTATCGTTTAGCGCCTACTGAAATGAAAGAGCTCAGGACTCAACTGGACGACATACTGGAAAAAGGATTCATTCAACCCAGCTCTTCGCCTTGGGGAGCTCCAATACTGTTTGTGAAGAAGAAGGACGGATCAATGCGCTTATGCATTGATTACCGTGAATTGAATAAGGTAACAATCAAAAATCGTTATCCTTTGCCCAGGATCGATAATTTATTCGATCAACTCCAAGGGGCGAGCTATTTCTCGAAGATTGATGTGACAACCCTCACATTTACAGGTATCCTTACACTTAATTAATAATTAATTTGTGATTAATGACTGTGCTAAATTACAACTATGATTAAACTGCTTACTGTTTTCTGTTACATACATACATATGCATCACATTTCATACTGTCACTTCATTTATTTCACACAAACATTAGTGACAAACTTGATGCACAAAGCATAGTTAGCATAGTGAGCGGATAACCCAGAGACATGCTGACAATGCCAGCACCTAGACAGACATTGTTTTTGAGGCCAGTATGAGCCAGGGATAGAATACTACACTAGTAGGGAGTGTAGGGAAGTGAGGACCATAAAACTGCGTCACTAGGTGATAGTTATAGTGCCCGGAAGTGCCTAAAACACACTTTAAATGCAGAATTCTGCACTAAATAACAAAAATTCAGCATTTAACTATGCTAGTAAAGTGCAAAAACTTGGCAAAATAGTCCTAGATACTTTCCAAAGTGTTGGGAATTAAATGTGTCACTAAAAGTAATATAAAAGACACTTTATAGATTAATTTAGCACTTTAACGGACAACACCAAACCGAACAACCGGACTTTACCCGGAACATAAAAATATTGCCAAACACATTGTTTTTATTTTTCTGAGCTAGTTAGGGTCCCCGAACACCCTAATACACTATATAATTAATAACACACCTTAATACACTAACTAAACTTTTGCTTTCCTAACTAGATCACCAACTATAAGTTACAACCCAACCCTATACCCCCCCCCCTTCGAAACCGGTTATGGGAGTGGGGACACCCCCATGATTTTATTCATTTGTTTAATTGATATTGTTTGGTACTTAAGGAGCATAAGACACAATGGGTAATTAGATGTTGAAGTTCACTTATATAAACACACAAGTCCTTACACATTCACCTTCATCTTCATCAAACAACCAACTCTCTCTCCCTCCTCTTCCTCTATCTCGGCCGAACACAACCCCCATCACCACCACCATCATTCAAGCTCCTTCATGCAATCTCTAGTGATCCAAGGGTGTTAAAGATCATACAAGCAAGCTTGGTGTGTTCAGAAGCTCAAGGACCTCTTTCATCTTCTTTTATCCACCACTTTTATACTCTTGAACTCCCCTAGCCTTGTGCTAGTAGTAAGTGTCTTAGATCTTCATCCTCTTCATATTTTTGATGGTTAATAGTTAAAAGAATGATGAAATGATAAGAACTCTAAAGAAACATAAACAAGTCTTGAACGTGAACTAACTTTAAGATGAAGTATGTAGGATCGTTTGCTGACCCGAACGAGTCGTTCAGAGGTGTTTTCGTCAAGTACAGGTGCGGAATAACAAGTAAATGACGTAGGAATAGCTTGTATATCACTTTAAACTCCTTTTCTATTGATTTGACGATGAGTACAACCTGTTTTCGATCCGGCAGCACTTCGGTACGAAAATCAGGAACCATTACAAATGAGATCGCTCCTATGGTATTTATAGGAAACTTGAACCGCTTATTGGACAGGCCCAATAAGCGGTCCAGATACATGTCATAAAAGCGGTTCATAATGTTGTCACATAAGCGGCCCAACTACCTACATGTACCTATGAGCGATCCATAACCCTAAAACTTATACAATCTCTCTATTTCTCGTATATTGTGCCCAGATCTAACATTTAAGACTAATGACTCGATACAAGACGTAATCAGCAGATGTAGTGCACCAACAGACTCCCCCTCAGATGTTGATGGAGTCGACTATCGAGTCACACCATGTTGTATCTTCACATCTTCAGTCTTGATCAGTCTTCAAACTTTTCTTTCTCTATCTACAAGCTCCCCCTCTCGATTTACTGGTATTCACATCTTCAGTGACATCTTCAGGATCGTTGTCTGATCTACACAGGCCTTCAGAATCGAATAACCTGGCTCTAAAAACACTTTAATTCTCTTGATCAGATCTCTTGATTCCTTAAGTTCATCAGCATCATCAGTTTGTCATGATCTTCAGAATCAGAATCTGATTTTCACAGTCTTTTAGAATCAAATGTCCTGGCTTTCCTGCATAAACTCTACCTCAAAATAAATTTCTTTACAAATTGATTTTAACATTACAAATTGATTTCAACAACTATGCACCAGCATTTTACTCCCCTCAAAAACAATCTATGATGAACCACTTGAAGAAGGTTAGATTTAATGAAAACAATTATATTTACACAAACACTCCCCCTCAAATACTGCTCATCATGTTTAGCACACGGAATTTTGAAAATCAGTTTTCCAACATCAGTTGTCGAAAATCTTTTTGGTTTTTCAATATGAGAAAATAAAATGCGAAGAATAAAATATTTACAAACAATATTTTTTGTGAGCTCGTGCAAGAGGATCATATCAGTTTATGAAACCTATCACCAACACCGTTAAGCTTGATTTCATTTTAGTTTTAAACAATTTACCTAGATTGTCAGTATGTTTGTCCTCTTAAATTCTCAACACAAATTTCAATTGATTCGAGATACGATATTAATGTTTTAGAGACTTAAACTTAATTGTGTATCACTCCACTTGAATATACTCCCGTATCCAGATCCCAAATATTCAGTCTTACAGGTGAGTATACCACAGCTGATATCTGTAAAGGGTAGATGCGAAACCGTGAGAGCTCAGGTCAGAACTTCCGTTCAGCAGAGAGATGACGGCTCGACTTTTGGTGGGTCCCCTTTAGAGGATCTTTTTGCATTTCAACAGCAGCGACTATCAATTTTATTGTTTCATCAGCATGCTGAGGGCGGCGCTTTTTCAAGCATATGCAGAAAGTATTATCCGGGGACTAGGTCAGTACTTCCATACAGCAGAAGTCCCGGGATAATACCCCAGATATCATTGAGTATAAAGACCTAGTATCTCAGAATATGGGACCTTTCAAACAAGATTTCGGGGGTTACCCATATATCCAAGAATAGTTACCCACGAATCAAGCAAGTTTGATTTAGGTTTATATCTCGTTTCAATTTACTAAATGTGCGAAAATCTACTAACACATCCGCAGTAAGATTGTTTAACACTTTTTAACTTTACAATTCTTTAGCGTGCTGTGATAGTCCACTGATGTACTATCATTTCCTCTTTTTTCGCAACAAAAACTCATTTTTGATTTTATCATGTTTTTGGCTTTTTCAAATTTTTCAAATGTTTTTGGATTTTCTGAAATTTCCCTACTCCCCCTAAAATGCAAACACATTTTAAAGAAAATTTGAAAACTTCTAGATATTTGACCTACTAGAAAAAAAAACAACAACAAACTGTACAGAAACTTGACAACTGACACTGAATCACATCAAATCGTCATCCACTAGGCATAAACAATCTGAACTTCCCCTATCACAAATCATTTTCTCATTTAGATTTCAAAACATTTAAGTTTGTTTTAATCAAAATGATTTTTCCGGAAAATGAATTTGTGTAGATAACAACCACTTGTAGGTCTATCTTTTAAAAACGGGGATGTGGTTCATCATCTTGTCTATCTTTTGCCATATATAGTAAATCAAGTACAATTTAATGTCCCTGATTTACCATTTGCCTTTAAGAACCTTCTGTACCACTTGTAAATGTACTTCAAAGAATACACTCAAAATTTAACCACAAATACCACCTGTGGGATCAAGATTACCACTTTTAGATACCCAAACAACTATCACGTGTAGGAATATTACGTCTACATCACCATTATATCAATCAGAATGCCGATTCCTGCTTCACAATTAACCACCTGGAAGCTCCGGCGTAGTCCTTTCACCTACAAAACATCCAAACATGAATCACAATCATTCAAACAAACATATCATAAACTAGAATGATGCCGATTCCTGATCCACGATATAAACTTGGGATCTTCGGCGTAGTCCTTTGACTATTCTGGGAAGCAAACTTCCCTCCAAGTCTTCTCAGACTTGAGGACTTTCAACTCTTCAGCTGTAGGGTTGTATGTCGCCTTTTTAGTTGCGTAAAAATCTTTTACCCCTTTAGCTTTACCACTCAACATTTTCCCAAATATCTTCTTAACATTCCCGTTGAATGTTTTCTCGACATCAAATTCTTTTTCATCATCATAAAATTGATTTGAAATCTCAATTTTTCCAATTTTCTTCTTAACCTCCTCAAACTTCAATGATAGAAGAACATCATCATTTTCTGAAATTTTCTCCATAACTAGTGGCTCTTCTGGCTTTGTGGAACTAGATTCATCGCCGATTTTCACTTCATTCTTCTTCGCAACCCAGACCTGGTTGTCATTTCCTTGTCTTTTGTAAATTTTGTTTTTTTCTTTGAACATTCTCCGACTTCATTTTTCGAATTTTTAAAAACTTTGGATTTCTCAGATTTTTCTTCAACTTTGTCTTTCATCTTCTGAGAAGCTCCCTGTTTTACCTTGATATCTTTCGAACAATCTGATGCAATGTGACCAGCTTCATTGCATTTCAAACAGGTTTGAGCATTTCTCGGATGAAATACTCCAGTTCCATTCTTTCTTTTTTCAGCAAGAAACTCTTTGTTAGTTTGTTTCCAAAATGGTTTCTGCTGTTCATCTTCCGAGCTTCCACCTGTCACAAATTCAGATTTCATTTTAGAATTTTTCTCATTTTTATGATTTTCTTGTGGAACAAAACCTAAACCTTTCTTTTTGTAGGTACGATTTTGGTTAGATTTCTTTTGAAAACCAGGACCAGAATTGTAACCTTTTTTCTTGTTTAAACGTTGTTGAACTCTGGAAGTATATTTTTTAGGTTTATCAAAATTTTTCAAAACTTTTAACTCAGGAATATTAACCTCTATTAGTTTAAAAGTTTTGTTGATTAGTTCCGTTTTAACACTTAAAATTGGAAACTCTTTGTTGTAATATAATTTGTCAGAACCATTCAAAGTATAAACAACTTTGAATGTTTCATCATTCAAATCAGCTTTTGATAACAAAAACTCTTTACTATAAGACCGTTTAACCGACGAATTTTGACTGTTGACTGACGACTTTGACCCTCCAGACTCAGACTTTGACTCTGTCTCCTCATCAGTGTCCAACACTTGATCGACCACCTTTTTGATTAATTCAGACTCATGATCAGTATCGGATGAGGTAAACGTCACATCAATATTTTCTGGTAAGACGTCAGTTGTGTCGGTTTTAAGCTGTATATTGACTGCTTTTGCAAGTTGTTCCTCATTTGGTTTCCTAGGTGAATACCCATCCCAAATTGGAGGCGGACACTTGTTATAGCTAACGGTCGGTTTCTTACCACAATCTTTCTTTTCTTTCGGCTTCTCTGCTTGAAAAGCTTCCATACCTGCAACAGTTGGATAAACACGATCAATAACATAATCAGAGGTAGAATAGCTCAACAATAACCTCCTAATCCTCTCATTTTCAATCTTTTCAGTTTCCAACTCTAGCTTCCATTTTGCACTTTCTTCAATGTAGAAATTTATAGCTTTTTGCTTCGACATTAAAGTTGCATTCATCATCGTCAGTGCCTGTTCTCTTTCTGTGTTTGTCTTTTGGAGACCAGTTACTATTTTGTTCAACACATCGTACGATTCCTTCACATAATTGAGATTGAACAATAACTGCTCTTTCTTTTTCTCGTACTCAGCTATGATGTCGTCTTTTGCTGCACACTCTTTGCAGGCTTCCAAACACTTCTCACAGGGCTTGATGACTTCAATAATTTTTTCAACTTCGACTGTTTTCACCACTTCAATCACTTTTTCTACTTCAATTACCTTTTCTACTTCAATCACCTTTTCTACTTCAATCACCTTTTCTACTTCTTTCACAACCTCACCAATCTTCTCAGGAACATTTTCAGCATTCTGAACATCACCTTCAGATTCAGATTGTTGATCTTTTTCAGCTCGTTCCTCCGCCAGTTTCTCCATTTTTTCTGCAAAATAGAAATGAAAACTATTAGGAGACAAATGAGATTTTGCAATATTTATATGTTTCTCTTCCTCATCATCACTGCTGCTTAGATCAGGTGATTGATCAAAATGTACAGACTTATCAGAATCACCATCTGATACATCAGAATCCGATGGTGTTTTGTCAAATACAACATCCTGTTCTTGCACAGTTTCATCTGAGTTATCTGAAACATCCCCAGAGTGTTCTGAGACTCTATCAGTACTATCTGAACTTTCATCAGATGACACAGATTTTTCATCTCCATTTGATACATTCTCTCCAATAGATCTCATCCAAGTAGCAAACAAATTTGGCTCTCGGACAATCTTTGCAATGAAAGCTTTAAAACCTCCCTTTTCATCTACAAACATATCCCAACTAAAACCTTCTGGTAGTTTCTCATCATCTTGATCAATAACTCGTTCTGCTGTAGCTTCAGATGATATGTAATCACTCCAGCTGAAATCTACAACACAAGCTCTTTTGGAATCTTCAATCTTTCTCCCATGAGCTGTCTGAGGTTCTTGGGATTGACCCACTTGTTGATAGATACCTTTACGGTAGTAATCATCTTTCCCGAATAGATTCTGTGCTCCGCTAGCTTCTCTTCCTTTGCACTCCCGCTTGAAATGGCCCTTCTCCCTGCATCGAAAACAAGTAACTTTAGATTTATCAAAACCTAAAGTAGAAACATGTGCATCAAGAAAGTCATTTCTCCCGGTAATGGTTTTGAATTTCTCAGCTCTACGAAGAACACTCGCAAGACACCATTTGATATCCATAAGTTCCATTTCCTCAGCGTCTATTTGATCGTAATCCTCTTTGGTGAGCATAGGATTTCCGATCCTACCAGCAACAAGACCTTCATAGGATAACAGAACTGAACCCAGAAGTGCCATGTGGTCTTTAGCAGTGTCTTCAGAGAAGCTTTGACCTTCTGGAAGATTGAGAGCTATGTTGCACTGAATCACATATCCATTTCCAGTTTTTGTACTCTGAGACTGAAAACTTGTGTTAGTCTCTTTCGGATTCACACTCGGAAATGATGAAAACCCGCTGCTGCTCTTGTTTGAACCCTGATCAACTTTTTCTGATGAATCTCCAGCACTGAAAGCGGTTTGAATCTTTGGACTTCTTTCAGCTTCAGAAACTGGAATACTACCTTTATAGTACATTTTAACATCCTGTTGACCACTAGGATTATTCATCCTCGCGATCTTTTGCTGCTCAAGATCCTGACTCTCAATTTTCTCAATAAACTGACCAATTGTAAGTTTGTCATAAACACCCGTGTTTTTCAGTATCATCAAATACGTTCCCCACTCTTTTTGAGGTAACGCGTCAGCCAATTTATCAACCCATTCCTCCCGGCCTTTTTCAACTCCCAACATCGATAACGAACGCACTAAGTGGCAGTATCTCTCAATCAGCTTTTTAGTATCCTCTCCTGGCAGACTGCTAAATAAATCAAATTCTTTTTTAAGCAATGCCTTCTTGCTTTTGATCATACTTTCACTACCCTCGAATTTCACTTTAAGAGCATCCCAAATTGACTTTGCAGTTTTGTCGTCTTGTAGCAGAATGAATATATCTTCTTTAATCGCCTGCTGTAACAAACTGATCATCATTTTCTCTGCTCTGTACATTGCACGTTCTTGTTCTGAAAATTCAGATATCTGTTTAATGACTTGTAATTCTGTTCGAGGCAATGTGTACTTTTCCAATATGCATTCCCACGATCTGAGATGATTTGCCTGAACCCAGTTTTCAAAGCGATCTTTCCACCCGTAGTATTCTTCAATACTCATCAGTTTCGGGGGTTTCTGGGTGGTTCCCGTCTCATTTTCAAGATTCATGGCTTGAGCAATCACGGCTGGAGTGGTTGATGTAGCAAAAGCGTTGTAAAACTCAGAACTCATGATGACTTAGCACAATATTCAATTCAGCTGACAGAAAAGCGGTCCAAGTAAATTCTTAAAAGCGATCCAAGATTGATCCGAAAAAGCGATCCAGAAAAAATATCTTTGGAGCGGTCCAACAACTTTCCTTGGAGCGGTCCTGAAATGTACACTTTGGAGCGATTCAAATAAACGGTTCACACTTTGTTCTTTCGAGCGGTTCAAGGTGAGTTGTTCGAGCGATCCAAGACTGTGACGTTCGAGCGATTCTAGAATGTTCGAAAAAGCGGTTCAAGAGGCTACTTTGGAGCGGTCCAGATCAAAAGTGTACGAATGAGCGGTTCCAGATGTGACCTAAGAGCGGTTTCTGATGATGTCATTACGAGCGGTCCATATTTCGAACATATTTTGACCTATAAAAACTTCGAATTTTGTCTTCAAACTTCCAAGGGTTTATCTCGATACCATCGCGCACAATCCCTGGGACTTTGAGCAAGTTTTGACCGTGAAAAATATTTGAAACTGAAAAAGAATGAGTAGAAGATAGAATTTTCGACAATTTCCAGCTATTTCCTGTAGAACTCCTCCTCCTGATGCTCTGATACCACTTGTAGGATCGTTTGCTGACCCGAACGAGTCGTTCAGAGGTGTTTTCGTCAAGTACAGGTGCGGAATAACAAGTAAATGACGTAGGAATAGCTTGTATATCACTTTAAACTCCTTTTCTATTGATTTGACGATGAGTACAACCTGTTTTCGATCCGGCAGCACTTCGGTACGAAAATCAGGAACCATTACAAATGAGATCGCTCCTATGGTATTTATAGGAAACTTGAACGGCTTATTGGACAGGCCCAATAAGCGGTCCAGATACATGTCATAAAAGCGATTCATAATGTTGTCACATAAGCGGCCCAACTACCTACATGTACCTATGAGCGATCCATAACCCTAAAACTTATACAATCTCTCTATTTCTCGTATATTGTGCCCAGATCTAACATTTAAGACTAATGACTCGATACAAGACGTAATCAGCAGATGTAGTGCACCAACAAAGTAGTGTTAAAATGACGATGAAATCATGTTATTCTTGTGTTGTTATGTTTGTTGAATGTTGTTTGTTAGTAAAAATGATATGGATCATCATATGGACTTGCTAGATCATGCTTAAAAACATGAACTAGCAAGATGTAAAAGTAAAAATGTTGTGGATGATGGAATCATCCACACATAAACTATGAACTTGAATAAATACATGTTTTCTTGAAAAATAAAGATCAAAATAGGATGTAATCTTGTAGATCTAAAGATCCATGAGTGGTTTTCGAAAGAACCAACTGAAAAGTGTGAGTTTTGTTAAAACTTGGATCTTACATAAACTAATCACATTTTTGGTGAGTAAACAAGTGTAGAAACACTTGTGTAATAAGAAAATTTCACAAAGAAATATTTTTAGAAAATATGACTAGAAGTTGTGAAACACCAAACTCTTTAAAAATGAAGTTTTAAAGGAACTAATCACATTTCGGAAGGTAACAAGACTTACTAAGTGTGCTAGTAAGTTACTACATGTTTCTATAAATATTCAAGTTCATGAGTTTATGGTTTATGCTTATTTTTGACAAGTTTAGTAAATAAAGGTTGTATGTTGATGATTGATAATTGATTTAATGATTTTACAAAAGAAAATGATATGCTAGTAAGCATGGACGCCTCCATTTACAAAGGAAACTCTGGCGAAATTTTTCTAAAATTTCAACACTTGGAAAATATTTTTCTAACAAGTGTTACAAATATTTTTTTTTAACTTGGTTTTCAAAATAAACTTCGCCATGATTTTTATTACAAAAATATTAAGTGCCGGAGGTTGATTTTCGTAAATAAAACTTGATAAATATATATTTAGAATATATATTTTATACTAAAACTCTTGTGTGATTGCTTGTTTATTTCGTGAACTAGATATATTATTTTTAGGGTAAAAATAACATAACTTATAATGCCATGATATTACGACTCCAAAATAATACCAAAATTCTCACAAAAATAAATATTTAAGCTACGCATTTATTATTGCAATACGAAAAGCTAAAACGTCGCTTATGTAATATTTCGGAAAAATACTTTTACATGTATATTTTGGTGAAATATCATTTTGGAAAATCTATGAAGTAAAATATAATATTTTTGGGAAAAATATGTATATTTTGAATTAAGATGTTTTAAACAGATAATTTAAATATATTTTTCTAAGTGAGACTTAAAATATATTTTCGGAATTACAAGTGTACATGTAAAAATACCCCCATCCTTGGGAAGGAAATACACCTATAAAATAATTAAGAAGTGTGAATACGAAATAGTTGCCTAACTATTTTCCTAAATACAAAAGTTAAGTTAAAATAATTAATATTATTTTAACAAGTATAATATCAAAGTAACGCAACTCAAAACATTAAACCCTAAGCCAAGGCACGGCCCGTTCGTCTAATAGACATTAGTACGTGTAGGTCGTCGCGCAGCAGATCGAGTTTGAGATTGACATTGCAGGATACGCACTTCTGTGAGTTCATGTCCCCCTTTTCTCTTTACTGTTTTCAGTTTTATACTTCGGGGGTGATATACATGCGACAATTATTACACACATTTATTTATATGGTATGGTTAGCGTAGGGAGGGTTTACTACTAGATCATGTGAGGGGTGGCTACAACACTTAAGGCCATTAATCCTCGTTGTTAGGACCGAGGGACACAAGAGTGATAGATCTATTTGGGTGTAGCGAGCCCACACCCGTGAGGCCGGGGCGGCCCATAGAGGTGACTGTGTCTTACCGCCGAAGCCCGGTAACAAATTTGCTAGGTTTGAGTTTTCCTGCACTTTCTCACACATACCAGTGGATTTGCAACCCATTGGTGATCTCTTTTTCCTTATTGCTACATACCCGGGACTTTTATTCATACATGAAAGGTTTATACATACTCACTTTTACATGAACTCGCTCAACTTTTTGTTGATTTTTCAAACTACATGTATTTCAGGAAATTAGTGGATCTGGCGAAGTATGCAATCGTGTCAAGCTACGTAGGGAATAATGAGGTCATCCAGGTTTAGGAAGTGTGACCCTTGCCTGGACGGGTTACAAGTCTTAAACCATGTTTTTATTCAAGTCTTTTGTTGTGTCGTATAAACATGTTTCAGTTATGTCATGGTTGTATTTGTTTTATGTATCGACTTTCAAAAGAATGATGTTGTGGTAACTTTTAAAACTTAATGAATGGATGACTATCATGTGTTTTATTTCATATAGCATTATTGTGATTGTGCTATGGTATTAAGCAGTCACACCAAATAAACCCACGCTTTCGCAAAAGCCAGGGTGTGACAGCTTGGTATCAGAGCCTCGATCATAGCGAACTAGGATTCTTTCTCGAGTCTAGACTATGATCACTAGGGCTCTCACGAAAACATTTTTACATTGCATACACTAAAACGTCCAGATCCAGGATACAAAACATTTTTACAAATAAAAGGCACAAATACACTTTTTTCAAAATTTATGGTTCAGTCTTAGAGACTGGGGGAGTTTAGCCTTAGAGGCTGGGAAGGTTCAGTCTTAGAGGCTAGGGGAGGTTCAGTCTTAGAGACTTAAGGGTTCAATCTTAGAGATTGGGGAGGTTTAGTCTTAGAGACTGCGAGGTTGGTCTTAGAGACCAAGGAGTTAGTCTGAGAGGCTAGGAAGTTCAGTCTGAGAGGCTGGGAGGGTAGTCTAGGGAGACTAGGAAGATTACTTGTTTGCTTTATTGTGACTTACATGTTTATTTGATATCATGTTGATATTTGTGCATATGTGTGGTTGTGTTACAGACACCATGGTTTCTTCTTCCGACACAGGAGTATCGGACATAGTGGACCCCATGGCAGTTGTGTCAGACAATGAGATACCATCAGAGGGAGACATATACACATCAGACACGACGAGTACAGATGACGATGATTTTCAGCCCTTCGCGCTGCCAGACATCGGAGTTGAGATACAGCCTGTTGATGGCATTCCTGCTGGGGATCTACCTCTTGCGGTGATCCCTGCTCCCGTTCCGCTTGCTGCTTTCCCCGTGGTAGATGTGCCACTCGATGTCGTATCTGATGACGACATTGATCTGTTCGAGGAGGGTCCGCCTGAGGACGACTATGAGGGCGGGGGCCCAATCGATGTTGATGCTGTCCTTCCTATTGCTGAGGCCCCCGTAGAAGAGGTTCCTCTTGGTTCACCTGTCCCAGACTCATTGGAGTCTGTGGCATCTGCGTCTTTGCACGACCAGGGTGTGCAGCATCACTCTCCTGACGCCGACGCCGACATGGCGATGTCAGCTGCACCCGGTCCGTCACATGAGTTCGAGTTTGACCATGAGGTCGATGATGATTTTGATCCAGTTTTTCCCCCTGATTTCGATCCTGACCAAGATATTGAGTTTATTCATATGGATCAGCCCTTAGAGGCGCCCGTAGCTCCCATTGATCCGTTGTTTGACATTCCTGCCGATTTTGATATGGACCTTGTTGACCCCGAACCCGTCATGGCCCCAGAGCCTGTTGTTGACCATGACCCCGTTCTTGATGATGCCCCAGCCGTTGCACCGCCTGATATGGGTGCACCGGCCATTGCACCTCTTGTTGATGATATACCCATTGCTGACTTTCCCGTTGTTGCTCCACCAGTGGTGGATGATCCTGTTGTTGATGCACCTTTACCTGATCCCGTGCCGGCATTGGTTGACCGTGCACCTTTTGCTTCTCACATAGATCCTCGTTATGCTGACACCCGCAACGGGTGGATCGAGGATGATGACGATTACCTACCGTTTGTGCTACCTGTTACTCCTCCAGTAGAACCTGTTTCTGCACCCACTGATATTCCATTGTTCCACCCACATACCACTGACGTCCATCGCACTGATCTTCCCATCACATTCCTCCAGGACATACCGCCACCTCGTCCTGGAGAGGGTTCATCGAGGCAGCCGCCTGTTTCTGTTCCACCCGTACTGTCATCATCTTTTCCGTTCACGTCACAGTTTCCCCATGTTGTACCACCTACTGCACCATCTTTCATACCATCGAGCGAGCCATTTTTATGGACTACGCCCCCTGTTATGCCATTATCTGACCCGTACCACCCATTTCATGTGGGGTACACTACGGAGGATATACTTGCGTCGCTGCAGCTACAGCAGGACGCCCTGAGCCATCGTATTCAGGAGTTGGAGAGAGCTCCACGTTCGCCTTGTCACTGTCAGACCCCCTTTGCAACACCGCACACTTCTCGTCCACTTTCCCCTGATTCAGACGTTCGTTTCTTGACATCTGAGCAGCAGATTGCATATTTGCTTCGCGTCTGTCGTGCCTTAGAGGAGGACTGGTTACACATGCGTCGCTTGCTTTTCTCTCATTTTCCTCCTCCTCCTCCGCCATCAGCATAGGTATTTTTGGTTTGATGCAGGTCGATCATTTTGGTGAGAAAGTCGCGATTGAGCCAGCTTACGAAGACTTTTGAGAGGTCACACTTTTTGTATATGATAGATGTAGTTTGAATTGTATTTTTGAGGGTGATGTGACCCTATGATATCATTGGATGTATGATGTACTATTAAACATGTAAAACAATATTGTGGTCGTGATTAATGAAGCTCAATGGTAACGTTCTCACTATATGCTTTGTTGAATTATTTGTTTTATATATTAACATGGGATGTTATGTGATTGATGAATGTTATTACGTACGCATATTATTTATTTACTATGACCTGACCAACATGATCATCTTTTAGAAGATGCCTCCACGACGTGATGCGCGCATGCCCACTACTGAGGCGGAACTCCAAGGGATAATTGCCGCGGCTATAGCCCGGTATGCGGCCTCTCATGCAGAAACGAGTGGAAATGTCTCGAACAACAACGACAATAACAATCCACCCAATGGTAATGTTAAGTCGTTTGAGATATATTACGATACATTTGGGTATTTTTAGCATGTCCGCTAATACCATTTGTAAATTCTAACGTATGTGCATGATGCACCTACAAGCAATTCCTCGACTACAAGCCCGTAAATTTCGACGGCACTGGAGGTGCTGTTGCGTTTGTTAGGTGGGCTGAAAAGACAGACTCTGTCCTAAGGATGAGCAAGTGTGCTCCCGAGCAACAAGTGACCTACATCTCAGGGCTGTTTCTGGATGGTGCCCTATCGTGGTGGAATCTGCAAGTGCAAACTTTAGGAGAAGCTGCTGCTTATGCGTTAACCTGGAATGAGCTGAAGGAACTCATGAGAAGGAAGTACTGCTCACGTGCTGAAATACAGAAGCTAGAGACTGAGTTCTGGCACCTAAGGATGGAAGGTCCTAAGATTGCGAAATATGTTCAAAGATTTCACGATTTGTCCCATGTAGTGCCGTACATGGTCACGCCCGAGTTTAAACATGTTGAGCGCTTTATCTGGGGATTGGCACCTCAGATCATGAGTATGGTTACCACGTCCAAGCCTACAACGATCACGGAAGCCGTTGATCTCAGTGTGGCACTTACTGAGGAAGCTATTAGATTGAACAAGTTTTCAGTATCTGAACCAAAGAAGAAAGAGACTCATGTGGAGTCGTCTAGTGAAAATAAACGGAAATTTTCCAACTTCAAGCAAGGTACCAGTAATGTGAACAAGAAGGGTGAATCAAGCACACCGGCCAGAGCCACAACCGGTGTCGAAAACAAAGGAAAGGGTTACATGGGTACTCTGCCAAAGTGTGATACGTGCCAATGCCATCATTCTGGTCAGTGCAGATTGAGGAAGTGCGAATCACGTGGAAAGAACGGCCACACGAAGGATACGTGTTGGGCCGGAACTGGTGCTAGGCGTGGTGGTAATCGAAGCTATGGGAACGGTAATGGAAACCGCCAATAGGGAGGAAATGGCGGAAATGGAAATCGTGGGAATGTTACGAATCAAGCTGGGAATGGAAATCGCAACCAAAACAACACTCAAGGAGAAAATGGGAATGGAAATGGTCGAGGACCGGGATGTTTCAATTGCGGAGAAGTTGGGCACTTTAAGAGGGAATGCCCAAAACTGAATCAAGCCCGTGGGAGAGTATTCAACATTGGAGCAAGGGAAGCGCGCCAGGATCCAAACGTTGTCACTGGTACGTTCCCTATAAACCAACGCTTTGCATCTGTTTTGTTTGATATTGGTGCCGATTATAGTTTCGTATCGTTAGAATTTAAGAACATGCTTGGATTAACTGCTAGTAAGTTAGACGTCCCGTACTCAATTGAACTGGCTAATGGAAAGCTAGTTGAAGCAAATGAAGTCATCCAAGGATGCGTAATTGAGCTGGGAGAACGCGAGTTCACTTCGGATCTACTACCAGTCGAGTTGGGAAGTTTCGACGTGGTGGTAGGGATAGATTGGTTGTCAAGCAACAAAGCCGAGATTGTTTGTCACGAAAAGACCATCCGCATCCCAATAGAAGATGGAGAGACGATCGTAGTTCATGGAGAAAAGCGCGATACGCCTCTGAGAATCATTAGCTGTCTGAAAGCCAGAAGGTGTCTACAGAAGGGATGTGTTGCCTTCTTGGCACACATCGTGGATAAAGAAGCTGCTGAGCCAAAGATCGAAGACATTCCAGTCGTAAAAGAATATCCTGAAGTTTTCCCAGAAGACTTGCCAGGATTACCGCCGCAAAGACAAGTCGAGTTCCACATTGACTTAGTTCCAGGCGCCGTGCTTGTGGCTAAGGCACCCTACCGACTTGCGCCTTCGGAGATGCAGGAGTTGTCAACGCAACTCCAGGAGCTGTTAGACAAAGGATTCATCAGACCAAGCTTCTCACCTTGGGGAGCTCCAGTTTTGTTTGTTAAGAAGAAAGATGGTAGTTTCCGCATGTGTATCGATTACCGAGAACTGAACAAGCTGACTATCAAGAATAGATATCCTCTGCCGAGAATTGATGACCTATTTGATCAGCTGCAAGGTTCAAGTTACTATTCAAAGATCAATTTGCGATCAGGTTATCATCAGTTGAGAATTCAAGAGGAAAGTATTCCCAAGACTGCTTTTAGAAGTCGATATGGACATTACGATTTTCTGGTTATGCCGTTTCGGTTAACAAACGCGCCGGCAGTTTTCATGGACTTGATGAACAGGGTTTGTAAGCCGTACCTCGACAAGTTTGTGATTGTGTTCATCGATGATATTTTGATCTACTTGAAGACGAAGATGAGCACGAACAACATTTAAGAGCTATCTTGGATCTACTTAAAAAGGAGAAGTTGTATGCCAAGTTATCGAAGTGCGAGTTCTGGTTACGCGAAGTCCAATTTCTTGGACATATGGTTAGTGGAGATGGAATCCATGTGGATCCTACAAAGATCGAAGCGATAAAGAATTGGGAAACTCCAAAGACGCCAACCGAGATCCGACAGTTCTTAGGTTTGGCTGGTTATATCGAAGGTTCATTAAGGATTTCTCAAAAATCACTCAACCTTTAACTTCACTTACCCAGAAAGACAAGAAGTTTGATTGGGGAGTCAAACAAGAGGAAGTGTTTCAGTTGTTGAAGAACAAGCTTTGTAATGCACCAATCTTTTCGCTACCAGAAGGAACGGATGATTTCGTGGTATACTGCGATGCTTCGCGTCAAGGTTTAGGATGCGTGTTGATGCAGCGACAGAAAGTTATAGCATATGCTTCTCACCAGTTAAAGGTTCACGAGAAAAATTATACCACGCACGACTTGGAGTTAGGCGCGGTGGTATTCGCATTGAAGATCTGGCGACATTATTTGTATGGTACGCGATGTACAATCTTCACTGATCATAAGAGCCTACAGCACATATTTGACCAGAAAGAGCTTAACATGAGACAAAGACGCTGGGTAGAACTGTTGAACGACTATGATTGTGAGATCAAGTATCATCCAGGGAAGGCGAATGTGGTCGCCGATGCCCTAAGTCGGAAAGAAAGGATCAAGCCCATAAGGGTTAGGGCTCTAGAGATGATTGTCCAGACAGACCTCTCATTGCGCATTCGTGCCGCGCAGAGAGAAGCTCTCAAAGAAAGGAATATTGAGGACGAGTATCTCCGTGGGATGGAGAAGCAGTTGGTACCAAACGAGGAAGGGACTTTATGCTTCATGAAACGAATTTGGGTTCTTCTGTTTGGTGGATTGTGAAAGGTCATTTTCGATGAAGCTCACAAGTCACGGTACTCGATTCATCCAGGAGCAGATAAGATGTACCAAGACCTTAAGGATTTCTACTGGTGGCCTAGGATGAAAGGCGATGTTGCAGTATATGTTAGCAAGTGTTTAATGTGCGCTAAGGTAAAAGTCGAATACCAAAAGCCTTCAGGTCTTCTACAGCAACCTGAAATACCCAAATGGAAATGGGAACAGATTTCAATGGATTTCATAACGAAACTGCCAAGGACACCCAAAGGTCACGATACAGTTTGGGTAATAGTTGACCGTCTAACGAAATCTGCGCACTTCTTGCCCATCAGGGAAAAAGACAACACGAGTAAACTAGCTGAAATATACATGAGAGAGATCGTTGCACGACATGGAGTGCCTCTCTCAATCATCTCTGATAGAGATGGAAGATTCGTGTCAAGGATTTGGCAATCCTTTCAAGAAGCATTTGGTTTTCAGCCGAATCTAAGTACAACGTTTCACCCGCAATCTGATGGACAGAGTGAACGAACAATTCAGACATTAGAAGACATGCTGCGAGCTTGCGTAATGGATTTAGGTGGAAGTTGGGACACTCACCTACCATTGGTCGAATTTTCATACAACAACAATTATCACGCAAGTATTCAAGTCGCACCGTTCGAAGCTCTTTATGGATGCAAATGTCGATCACCGATTTGCTGGGCTGACGCAGGTGATAGACAACTAGTTGGTCCGGAATTGGTCCAGGAAACGACAGACAAGATTGCACAGATCTGAGAGCGCATCAAGGCGGCTCGCGATCGACAAAAGTGTTATGCGGACTGAAGAAGGAAACCTTTGGAATTTGAGGTAGGAGATATGGTTTTATTGAAAGTTTCACCCTGGAAGGGTGTGGCACGCTTTGGAAAGCGTGGGAAGCTGAATCCACGTTACATTCGCCCGTTCAGAATCCTGCAAAGGATTGGGCTAGTGGCATACAAGTTGGACCTACCTGCTGAACTCAATGGCGTTCATGATACATTCCATGTACCAAACCTGAAAAAGAGTCTGACTCAAGAGACAGTTGTCATTCCTGCCGACAAAGTTCATATTGACGACTCGCTCCACTTTGTCGAAGAACCAGTTGAGGTCACCGACTGGAAGATTAACAAGATACGCCGGGGTAGTGTCAAGCTCGTCAAAGTTCGATGGAATGCAAGACACGGCCCAGAATTCACGTGGGAACGTGAGGATCGTATGAAAGAGAAGTACCCCCATTTATTTCCCAAGACCCCTACAACTAGAAGCAGAACCTAAAATTTCGGAACGAAATTTTCTTAACAGGGGGAGAATGTGACAACCCTCACATTTACAGGTATCCGTACACTTAATTAATAATTAATTTGTGATTAATGACTGTGCTAAATTACAACTGTGATTAAACTGCTTACTGTTTTCTGTTACATACATACATATGCATCACATTTCATACTGTCACTTCATTTATTTCACACAAACATTAGTGATAAACTTGATGCACAAAGCACAGTTAGCACAGTGAGCGGATAACCCAGAGACATGCTGACAATGCCAGCACCTAGACAGACATTGTTTTTGAGGCCAGTATGAGCCAGAGATAGAATACTACACTAGTAGGGAGTGTAGGGAAGTGAGGACCATAAAACTGCGTCACTATGTGATAGTTATAGTGTCCGGAAGTGCCTAAAACACACTTTAAATGCAGAATTCTGCACTAAATAACAAAAATTCAGCATTTAACTATGCTAGTAAAGTGCAAAAACTTGGCAAAATAGTCCTAGATACTTTCCAAAGTGTTGAGAATTAAATGTGTCACTAAAAGTAATATAAAAGACACTTTATAGATTAATTTAGCACTTTAACGGACAACACCCAGCCGAACAACCAGACTTTACCCGGAACATAAAAATATTGCCAAACACATTGTTTTTATTTTTCTGAGCTAGTTAGGGTCCCCGAACACCTAACACACTATATAATTAATAACACACCTTAATACACTAACTAAACTTTTGCTTTCCTAACTAGATCACCAACTATAAGTTACAACCCAACCCTATACCCCCCCCCCTTTCGAAACTGGTTATGGGAGTGGGGACACCCCCATGATTTTATTCATTTGTTTAATTGATATTGTTTGGTACTTAAGGAGCATAAGACACAATGGGTAATTAGATGTTGGAGTTCACTTATATAAACACACAAGTCCTTACACATTCACCTTCATCTTCATCAAACAACCAACTCTCTCTCTCCCTCCTCTTCCTCTATCTCGGCCGAACACAACCCCCATCACCACCACCATCATTCAAGCTCCTTCATGCAATCTCTAGTGATCCAAGGGTGTTAAAGATCATACAAGCAAGCTTGGTGTGTTCGGAAGCTCAAGGACCTCTTTCATCTTCTTTTATCCACCACTTTTATACTCTTGAACTCCCCTAGCCTTGTGCTAGTAGTAAGTGTCTTAGATCTTCATCCTCTTCATATTTTTGATGGTTAATAGTTAAAAGAATGATGAAATGATAATAACTCTAAAGAAACATAAACAAGTCTTGAACATGAACTAACTTTAAGATGAAGTAGTGTTAAAATGATGATGAAATCATGTTATTCTTGTGTTGTTATGTTTGCTGAATGTTGTTTGTTAGTAAAAATGATATGGATCATCATATGGACTTGCTAGATCATGCTTAAAAACATGAACTAGCAAGATGTAAAAGTAAAAATGTTTTGGATGATGGAATCATCCACACATAAACTATGAACTTGAATAAATACATGTTTTCTTGAAAAATAAAGATCAAAATAGGATGTAATCTTGTAGATCTAAAGATCCATGAGTGGTTTTCAAAAGAACCAAGTGAAAAGTGTGAGTTTTGTTAAAACTTGGATCTTACATAAACTAATCACATTTTTGGTGAGTAAACAAGTGTAGAAACACTTGTGTAATAAGAAAATTTCACAAAGAAATATTTTTAGAAAATATGACTAGAAGTTGTGAAACACCAAACTCTTTAAAAACGAAGTTTTAAAGGAACTAATCACATTTCGGAAGGTAACAAGACTTACTAAGTGTGCTAGTAAGTTACTACATGTTTCTATAAATATTCAAGTTCATGAGTTTATGGTTTATGCTTATTTTTGACAAGTTTAGTAAATAAAGTTGTATGTTGATGATTGATAATTGATTGAATGATTTTACAAAAGAAAATGATATGCTAGTAAGCATGGACGCCTCCATTTACAAAGGAAACTCTGGCGAAATTTTTCTGAAATTTCAACACTTAGAAAATATTTTTCTAACAAGTGTTACAAATATATTTTTTTAACTTGGTTTTCAAAATAAACTTCGCCATGATTTTTATTACAAAAATATTAAGTGCCGGAGGTTGATTTTCGTAAATAAAACTTGATAAATATATATTTTGTACTAAAACTCTTGTGTGATTGCTTGTTTATTTCGTGAACTAGATATATTATTTTTAGGGTAAAAATAACATAACTTATAACGCCATGATATTACGACTCCAAAATAATACCAAAATTCTCACAAAAATAAATATTTAAGTTACGCATTTATTATTGCAATACGAAACGCTAAAACGTCACTTATGTAATATTTCGGAAAAATACTTTTACATGTATATTTTGGTGAAATATCATTTTGGAAAATCTATGAAGTAAAATATAATATTTTTGGGAAAATATGTATATTTTGAATTAAGATGTTTTAAACAAATAATTTAAATATATTTTTCTAAGTGAGACTTAAAATATATTTTCGGAATTACAAGTGTACATGTAAAAATACCCCCATCCTTGGGAAGGAAATACACCTATAAAATAATTAAGAAGTGTGAATACGAAATAGTTGCCTAACTATTTTCCTAAATACAGAAGTTAAGTTAAAATAATTAATATTATTTTAACAAGTATAATATCAAGGTAACGCAACTCAAAACATTAAACCCTAAGCCAAGGCACGGCCCGTTCGTCTAATAGACATTAGTACGTGTAGGTCGTCGCGCAGCAGATCGAGTTTGAGATTGACGTTGCAGGATACGCACTTCTGTGAGTTCAGGTCCCCCTTTTCTCTTTACTGTTTTCAGTTTTATACTTCGGGGGTGAAATACATGCGACAATTATTACAAACATTTATTTACATGGTATGGTTAGCGTAGGGAGAGTTTACTACTAGATCATGTGAGGGGTGGGTACAACACTTAAGGCCATTAATCCTCGTTGTAAGGACCGAGGGACACAAGAGTGATAGATCTATTTGGGTGTAGCGAGCCCACACCCGTGAGGCCGGGGCGGCCCATAGAGGTGACTGTGTCTTATCGCCGAAGCCCGGTAACAAATTTGCTAGGTTTGAGTTTTCCTGACTTTCTCACACATACCAGTGGATTTGCAACCCATTGGTGATCTCTTTTTCCTTATTGCTACATACCAGGGACTTTTATTCATACATGAAAGGTTTATACATACTCACTTTTACATGAACTCGCTCAACTTTTTGTTGATTTTTCAAACTACATGTATTTCAGGAAATTAGTGAATCTGGCGAAGTATGCAATCGTGTCAAGCTGCGTATGGAATAATGAGGTCATCCAGGTTTAGGAAGTGTGACCCTTGCCTGGATGGGTTACAAGTCTTAAACCATGTTTTTATTCAAGTCTTTTGTTGTGTCGTATGAACATGTTTCAGTTATGTCATGGTTGTATTTGTTTTATGTGTCGACTTTCAAAACAATGATGTTGTGGTAACTTTTAAAACTTAATGAATGGATGACTATCATGTGTTTTATTTCAAAGAACATTGTTGTGATTGTGCTATGGTATTAAGAAGTCACGCCAAATAAACCCACGCTTCCACAAAAGCCAGGGTGTGACAATTGATATGAGATCTGGGTATCATCAACTCAAAGTAAGAACTGAAGATGTGCCAAAGACAGCTTTCAGAACGAGGTATGGACATTTTGAGTTTTTAGTGATGCCTTTTGGGCTCACTAAGCCATACTTAGATAAGTTTGTCATTGTCTTCATAGACGACATACTTATCTACTCTCGTAGCCAAGTTGACCATGAGAAACACCTCCGATGCATCTTAGGATTGCTTCAACAGGAGAAATTGTATGCTAAATTCTCCAAATGCGAGTTCTGGCTTCGTGAAGTCCAATTCCTTGGACATGTTGTTAGTAAGCGTGGTATCCAAGTTGATCCCGCCAAGATAGAAGCCATTATGAATTGGGAAGCACCGAAGACGCCTACAGAAATTCGCAGCTTTCTGGGTTTAGCTGGATATTATAGAAGATTCATTGAGAACTTCTCGAGAATAGCTGCACCATTAACTTCTTTGACCCGTAAGAATGTGAAATTTGATTGGGGTCCAAAGCAACAAGAATCCTTTGAGATTCTTAAGAAAAAGTTGAGCAATGCTCCAGTGTTAACCTTACCCGAAGGAATTGAAGAGTTTGTTGTATATTGTGATGTTTCACACACCGGCATGGGATGTGTACTTATGCAGCGTGGCAAGGTGATTGCCAATGCGTCACGACAACTGAAGGTGCATGAAAAGAATTACACCACCCACGATTTGGAATTGGGTGCCGTTGTATTTGCATTAAAGTTGTGGAGATTATTTGTATGGAACTAAATGTGTGATCTACTCGGATCACAAAAGTCTCCAACACTTCTTCAATCAAAAAGAGCTCAATATGAGATAGCGCCGTTGGATGGAGACTCTAAATAACTATGATTGCGAGATACGCTACCATCAAGGTAAAGCGAACATGGTCGCTGACGCTCTAAGCCGAAAGGAAAGAGTCAAACCAATCAGGATCAATGCCAAGAGCATTGAATTAAAGAATAGTCTGAATGAAAGACTATTAGCTGCACAGAGAGATGTTGTTTCGGAAGTTAACCTTCCAAACTAAAAGTTAGGTATAACTGCTGAGCAGTTAGCACCTGGCAAGGATGGAATCCTCAGGATGAATGGAAGAATTTGGGTTCCTATTCATGGAGGACTTCGAGATGTAATCCTCCAAGAAGCACACAACTCCAAGTACTCGGTTCACCCTGGACGTGACAAAATGTATCAGGATTTGAAAGCTAATTATTGGTGGATAGGTTTGAAGAAATCTATTGCCACACATGTAGCTAAGTGCCTAACTTGTGCTCAAATTAAAGCCGAACATCAAAAGCCATCAGGTCTACTACAACAGCCAGAACTTCCCACATGGAAGTGGGAGATCGTAACCATGGATTTTATAACCAAGTTACCTAAAACAAAGCACAGAAATGATACCATATGGGTCATAGTTGATAGACTGACTAAGTCAGCACATTTCTTACCCATCAAGGAGACTCATAGCTCCCACAAGTTAGCCCAATTATATGTAGATAAGATTGTATCCCTTCACGGAGTGCCGGTGTCTATTATCTCTGATAGAGATACAAGGTACACCTCGCACTTTTGGAAAAGTTTCCAACAATCTTTGGGCACTCGTTTGAATTTTAGTACTGCTTACCATCCTCAGACAGATGGACAGAGTGAGCGTACAATTCAAACATTGGACGACATGCTTCGTGCATGTGTTATTGATTTAGGTGGTAGTTGGGATGACCACTTACCCTTGATCGAGTTCTCCTATAACTATAGCTACCATACTAGCATTCAGGCTGCGCCTTTTGAGGCATTATATGGTAGGAAATGCAGAACACCCGTTTGTTGGGCAGAAGTAGAAGAAGCTCAATTGTCAGGACCTGATATAGTCCTTGAAACAACGGGATAAGATTGTCCAGATTCGTGATCGCCTGAAAGTTGCCAGGGATAGGCAGAAAGTTATGCTGATAAGAGGCGGAAACCTCTAAAGTTTGAGGTTGGTGATAAAGTCTTACTAAAAGTATCACCCTGGAAAGGTGTGATGCGTTTTGGTAAGAAGGGCAAGTTAAGCCTAGGTATATTGGACCATTCGAGATTATCGAATGTATCGGTAGTGTAGCTTATAAGCTAAACTTGCCTGAGGAGCTCAGCGGAATTCATAATGTGTTTCAGATCTGTAACCTTAAGAAATGCCTAGCCGATGAATCGCTAGCTATGTCTCATAAAGACGTACAGATTGATGAAAGCCTGAGATTTGTTGAAAAACCTATATCGATCGAGGATCGTCAGGTTAAAAAGCTCCGAAGGAAGCATGTGCCTATAGTAAAGGTCAAATGGGATGCTCGTAGAGGTCCCGAATATACGTGGGAAGTTGAGTCCACTATGCGACAAAAGTACCCTCACTTATTCCAGTAAATCTCGGGGTCGAGATTTCTTTTAAGGGGGTGAGGATGAAACACCATGTAAAAACGTGTCCAATTATGTATAGACACGTGTCCTAAACTCTAAATATGTGAAAGATTGAGTTTGAAGGACTAAAGTTGACAAACAGTGAAAATATGTATGCGAAGGGACTAAAAGTGTCAACATGCCAAACTTGAGCCTCTGAATGACCATACGTGAAAAATATATTCTTAATCGAGTGATTAATTGGACATGAGAAGCCGTTTGTGAAAATAATCGAAAGATTATAAAACTATAAGGGTTAAACGTGTCAACATGTTAATTCTGACCTCTGAGTGACCGTTTAACGAACCCGAGGCTTCGAAATATTCAAATATACTCTCAAGAATATGTGATAAAAATTTCACGTGGTTTCGAGATCGTTAAGCAAGTTTTCAAGACTTTGGGCTATAAGTGTCAACTTGATGAAACTTGCATTTATAGTGATATATAATGAAACCGAGCCTAACGAAGTTTGTTTATACATCCTTGAGCCGCTACAAACTAACTACAAGGGCCTTACATGCCAAGGATGAGGTTATATAAGGTTTTAAATGGCCAGGGACTAAAGCTTCCATGTTTTTAACCTGGAAACCAGGTCTACGCGGCCCGCGTAAGACCCCTCTTGACACTTACGCGGCCCGCCTGAATGTCGCTAGCGTAGAAAATGAAGGACAGGTGCAGGTTATTCAAGTTTAACCGACTTATACTCGTTTGTATCGATCCTAGGGGCTCTCAAACGGTTTTATAAATCAACTAGGACACCTGGAGTGATCCTAGGATGTTCCTTAACAGCTGCAAATGATCTAGGAGCTTCGAATTTAGTATATAAAGGGCACTAGTCTTATGTTCATATGTACACTTTTGCAAACAGTCTTCAAGGACTCACTTCTGGTGCTTGCAAGGATTAGGAGAAGATTACCAAGTGTAGAAAAGATAGCAAGGACCCTAAGTAAGAGTCTTAATCCCTGCTTAGTCGTTTTAATTAGCTTAATTACCGAAAAGTCAAACTTGTCGTAATATAGATTTGACTTTCGTTTTAATCCCAAATGGTCCAGCCACTGACCAAATCGAAAGTGGTTATGGAACCATATTAATGTAGGTGATTAACTCTTAAAAGGGCACCCCCTAATTATCTCGTTTGACTAGTTAATTGTCGGGTCAAACTAGTTTGACAAAAGTCAAACTGGACAAAAGTTTAAAAATGAATCAAATTAATAAAACAGAGGTTCTAAATTATATTTTAACATTCTAATGACTTGGTAATTAATAATAGAACATGTTTTATCAGTCCTAACCCGGCAATTATCAGTCTAAGGTCAGTTTATAACCGAAAGTCGCAAAAGCTTGACTTTTGCTTTGACTTTCAGTTCTGACCCATTTAAGCTTAATTCTCCCATGTTTTAAGCTTCCATTAGGACCACATTACTCAATAGTATAACCCTCTGGAGTTATATTGCATGATGCTTAGTGGTTTGAATTATATGCACTTGGTCGTTAATATGCTTAAAAATGCCATAAATGCCCTTTTGACACTCAAATGAGATTTTTAGCAATGTGAGTGGACAAAAAGCTTTGCTACTGATATTTAGACTTGTCCTAAAAATTTGACATCAGTTTAAGGTCTAGATTAGGAGTTATGCTCAATATCGTAATTAAGAAGCTTTTTATTAATTAAACGGCATAATTAGCATATAGCCTATTTAAACCCAAATTTTGATACCAAACTTTTTACCCACTGATGTAAAATAATATTTTGGATTTTTGAAGATTTTTATTTATTTTTAAGTTGACCATAACATAGGGTTCTAGCTTTGATTCGGTAAATGTCGGTTATACCCTTTTTCTTGAATAAAATGAGTTTTACATAACATTTTGATACCAAAATTTTTGCTACTAATTTTATATGATAAATAAAGTATTTTGAACTTTATAAACTGATCAAAAACTCATATTTCCTATTTTAACCCGAAAATCACTTAAAACCGACTTTTACGCGTTTTAAGCGCATAGTATGAGTTAAAACTATTTTTGGCACATAAAACTTATTACCTGCTGATGTTTTTAGTTAATTTATGTAATTAAACAGTAAGCCAAAATTTTAAACTCATAATTCTAATTTTGACCTTTAAAGCTTATGTGAAATTACCAAAATGCCCCTACGGTGCATAGTTGGGTTATAAAAGATAAATTTCACATATATGCACTACCCTACTGTCATAACTTATAAAAATACATATTTTTACTGAATATATCAGACCTGAAACTCGGACTAATATTTAAACTCTTTTATAAGCATTAAAATTACCAAAATGCCCTTATGGGACTTAAATTGGTTTAAATTACTTTTTTGGGCATATATGTTAACATCCTACTGATGTATTAACATATTTTAAGCATAATAACAATTAAGACCTGTATATAATTCATTTGGTTACCCCTTACGCATTTATGCGTTCGGATCGGTTTATGTGACTAGTTTACGTAAAATAGCCGAAACGGGTTTAACCTTATCATTAATTCCTCAATTTCCAGAATGTGATTAGTTTACCCATATTATACAAGTATCCAATCTTGTCGGGTCTAAACCACATTCTATCCCGGTCTCCGCTTAATCTAGCGTTTAGAACCGTAAAGTCTCCTTCTAGCTAGCCGGACTAAGTCCTTGACTTAATTAAAGACCCGTTAGCATCCTAACATGTTATTAAACCTTCTATACAGATTGAATAGCATCCAGTAGAAGGTACCATCATACAGTTTAGGATTTTACTGCTGAGTTACCTTTCACATTAGCTCAGGTAAATACTTTTGACTTATTTTCCCTTATACGGGCTTGAGATATGGTATTCTAATAATACCACTTGGTCGGGTATGAAATCATTTAATCGGATTGTGATTAATAAATTTACATAACCCGTTTTAATCTGTCTTGTTTGATAACGTAAACATTGGGGGTTAATTCGACCGTGTCGTGGATATCCTCGGCTCATTTCATTTGAATATGGCCACGACCTATGCACGGGGTGTAGGCATACACCTGACAGATGCAAATGCAAATGCTAAAATATAAACCCACATGTTGGGGATAACTCCTTTCTGGGTTCTATAAGTGGTGAGTCGGTTAATCACGACCGGCTTCCAACCGGCCCCAATTATATGACAAACATGTAAATTTGTATACAAGATTATTTTTAAATAATTGTCCCAAGTTATAAAAGATTTGTGCCATGTGCACTTAAATCAATTTTCATAAATGTTTTCAAAAGAGTCAGTTAATTGTATTTACCAGTGTAAACTGACGTATTTTCTTAAAGACTGATTGACAGGTACCTCTCGTAATAGGCTGGAGCTATTAGGTGTCATAAGAGGATCTTGCAAATCCATAGATACCTGAAGTCTGTTATTTTGTTTCTTTGTACTTTTTATGATCCGCCTGTGGATCTTATTACATTCCAGTCTGTATATTCATTCACTCGAACACTCAGACATTATGGTTTATAATAGTTTATTTACCAAGCCTTCCGTTGTGCTATTATATTGTGTGTATTGACAATGATGATATCAACTACGTCACGATACTCCCCGCCGGGCCCACCGGTAATATGTGGAAATATAGGGGTGTGACAATTGTGTGTCTTTTGAACGCCAAAATCTAATCTCGCAACCCCTTTTGGACATAATCGGTTTGTGCAATCCTTCAACAAGGTGGGTATCCACGTTATCATACGATCTTTATCTTTATCACCAAGATGCAGTTTACTTGTCTGAAATGCTGAATCTACCGACATATCATTAACTTGGAGTCGTATCTTCCATCAGATCCTATTCATGTGAAGACATAATCAAGTTAGTTCCTATCATTTCTCATATAAGATCATGATTATTTTGCAATAATTACATCTCATGGTCTACAAAGTATTTGAATACTCCCCCCTAAAATTTTATATGTACAACCATTTACTGAAAAATTAAATATTATAAAACATGCTTTATTTAAAATAAAGTCTTCCACACCAGGCACACAAAAACATTTGTCAGCAAGAAAATGAGTGTGTCACAGCAGTGCTGATTGCACGATCATGTTAGATACCATAACCAAACCTGTGATTTTCCTCTTTAAATTTGTATCTGAAACAACCACTGATAATAACCGGTGTTACTAACAGTCCTCCTTGGATGTTCCTACACTCATAAGTAATTCAGTTAGAGAGTGGAATCCAAGCCATCGTAGTCTTGGATTGTCCCCTTTCATCAAAATAAGAAACCTCCCGATATGCCAAATATTTTCCCTCATTGATTTCTTTTACAACCATTGGTTTGACTCGCCAAACCTGTGTTGCTTTAAAAATTTTGTTTGTAAAAGATTTAAAGTTCGAAATAATTTTATGTTTAAGACCCGGAGGGAAAGATTGAGGTTTTGATGTGTTGGTCCTTTTCATTTTTGAATCACGTGAAACCGACTTCATATGTGGAGATCTGGATGGAAAGTTTTTCATCTGATCTTTCAAAGACGTGTGATTTTTACCTTATGATCTAGAGAAGTAATACTGGTTGCCTTTACCGTCTGGATCGTGTCGTTCTGGGCGTTGCTTGAGCACTAGACCTTCTTTTCCACATTTAAAACAAGCCTTGAATGGCTTTTGAGACTTTGTAGTTCTGTGTGATGCAACTAGGGGCGGGGATTGCTTTGAGCTTGACTCAACATGTTGACAAAACTGAGGTTCGACAACTTTAGATGATCTTTTGATCTTTGACTCCCCAAGATTTTCATTTGTCTTTGATTCATCATCTGAACTCGTGCAATCATCAATATGGAAGTCTTTTTCCAATAGATCTTGATTTACTAGACTTGCAGAGTCATTTAAGGTTGTTGGTTCTTGAACACCCGATGGTTCAATGTCTTCAACCTTTTTACCAGCCTCTGTTACTGAAGTTTCCAAGTCATTTGAGCTTTCCCATCACAAACATCAAATTTAGGTCTATGCCTATTACAGTTGTCCATCTTAGTTAAAGAGGTATATTTCATTCATCCCGAATTAAAGTTTTGTTTGATTTATCACAGTTCCGGGCGAACCAGTTAACAGTAATATAGCTGTCGCCTGAATACCCTATTCTTATTTTCGTGCCACCACAATCCTTATCGCACACATCCTCCTCATGCTCAATCACATCTGCATTGCTTTCAGAAACGTTAGTAATTTTATCATTTTTACAACTGACATTTTGTGTAATTAAATCATCTTTATCGATTAGATCGTTATCCGGATGAGGAGTGAGCATGGGTACATAGTTTTTGTTGTGAGGAGGAGGAAAAATTTTTCTTTCATTTCCAATCTTTTTATAAGCCCTATCAACCGCTTAAAAAAACAATCCTTCACATATTTAACACATGCACAATGAATTCAACAATTTGCAAGCAACAACAACTAATTAATCATTGTAAAATCAAATTCAAATGCACATTACACTTTTAATGTGCCAATTTCCAAATAATTTAAACTACTCAATTCAATAATTTGAACTAAAACAATACTGAAACATCAAAACAACATAGAATCGTATATTATAACACTAATTGAAGCCTACAAAACAAAATCACCAACAACCTCTTCTAACAAACCATATCAACCACCAAAAATAAAAACAAACCTACACATATTCAACAATTTGCAAACAACAATTCACTACATACGTATTTTGTAAAATCCTAAAGAACGGTAACTTACAAAAACGGATGATTCAACTGCACGACCCCCGACGCAATGTTAAAACATCAATATAAGACAAAATAAAATACTATATCAACATTTGAAGCCTACAAACCCTAACCTAAACAAATCAACAATAACTTCTACGATTGGGGATAATCGCTCTCTATGATTTTCATCTTGTAACTCTTTGTCTTCCTTAATCGATGGGAAAACATAGCCCTAGACTAATTGAAAATGTATGTATATATATCTTAGAGGAATCATTGCCTTTCTTGTTGACTAAACGATGTGATGGTTGGCTGGAAAACTGCCATATGTCGCAACCACCGCATCGTAACTCCTCTCCAAATGTATATGTGACAGTTGAAGATGAAAGGGAAGTAAGAAAGAGAACGACGTGAACAATAACGTTAAGTTACATTTTCCATGGTATATAAATACACACGATTAGCTTTCATTAAATTATATTATATACATTGTGTTGATTAATTTACAGGACTAATGAATACAAGACCACTAGCATATTTGTTTTTATGGCTTCCTCGACGTGATGGTATAAAATTTATCAAAAACAGAACTGTATCCGCAATAGAGTATTTTTTTTTTGCATCGCAAGCAAGCCATACTGATTGTCTATATGGTAAGCATAGCCGAACTGCAACAGGTCGAACAACATCAATACCGATACTTGTATTGTTTTTTATGGGTTTAGACCAATGTAAAACACGTGTTCATATCCTCCTGGACATATCTTTTTCAATTGCTTTACCGAGTACCCATACCATACAGAACAAAATCGAGACTAATCAACAATGAGAGATCTAGAAGAAAAATTTAGAGGTATCCTAATATTTTTTTTAATAATAAAGAAAGAATGTTAAATATGACATCATCGGTCAGATCCACGACTTTGCTATGACCAATAGATCCACATATACTTCTCCGCCATTGATTCATCCATTACTTGCTCACTAATCCACCTACCTTCACACCTCCATCAAACCCCCATTTCATCTTCCTCAACCCCTCAGAAACCCACCACCAATGGCGTTAGAATGGGTGGTTCTGGGCTACGCCGCCGCAGCAGAAGCCGTCATGATCCTCCTCCTGACTCTCCCGGGCCTCGACTCCCTCCGCAAAGGCCTCATCGCCGTCACCACCAGCCTCCTCAAACCCTTTCTTTCCGTCGTCCCCTTCTGTCTCTTCCTGTTGGCCGACATCTACTGGAAGTATGAGACCAGACCCAGTTGCGAATCGGTTACCTGTTCACCGTCTGAACACCTTCGTCACCAGAAGTCAATCATGAAGAGTCAACGCAACGCTTTGCTTATTGCTACTGCTCTTGTGTTTTACTGGATCTTGTATTCTGTTACGAAGCTTGTTGTTCGTGTTGACCAGCTTAATCAGCGGATTGAGAAGTTGAAGAACAAGGAGTGAATGGTGAATTTCAGATGAGTTATGTTCTATCTGGATCTGATTATATTTTGTTAATCGAGTACCTATTATTGTTAAATGTTATTCGAATTTGAAAACCTATTATTGTCGAATACTCGAATATTATTCGAATTTGAGGCTTGGTGAAATCTACTATGGATCATGTTATGGTGATATATATTGAGTTTTTATTTTGGTATATGTTACTATGTTTGAACTGTTCTTGTTGATTATAGGATATGAAGTTATGGAGATGGTTTAGATTCGATTTTTTCGACTGGTTTTAGGCATTTTTTGTTTTTTGTTAGAGCTTGATTATTAGGCATTTGGGTCGTTAGCTAAACTTGGGAAACCGGTTTTGGAATTCATCGAGATTGAAAGGGGGGAATTCTTAGTTGGATTTGGTTGAAGTTAGTTTATTAGAATTTGCCTCCCGATGTGAATTAGACGGTGTGCTTAAAGTTTAAGATGGAGGGGGGGTGCCCGACCCCCTGAACTTTTCGTTCAGTAGTGTCCTGTATGTAGTTTTCATATAGAATTCTTTAGGTATGTACGTTTTCGACCCCCCCGGTTTTATAACTTTTTTAGGTATATACGTCGAAATCGGGAAATCTCAAGCTTCGCCACTGCTCACCAGCGTTACACAAGTGCTTTGTTTCTTCTGCTTTCCATTGCTTTGTTTCACTACCCTGTTATGATCCCCTTTTAGCGGTGTCAATCATGTCATGTTGACAAGTTGAATAGGTGAACCCGAAATTCAACTGATAGATACCGGAAAATAAAGGGCTGATTTATTGAAATGATAAGATAGTTGGCCTGATTCGAGATGGCTAATCTCCAATACAAAAACACTTGGTAATCAAACTAACAAGACATAGAAAACTAGGGTAGAAATGAAATACTTAAATAAGAAATAGAGAGGTTACTAATCCTAAAGTTTAGCCCTTAAATTCAGCCCTTTGACTCGTTCTTGACTTTCACTCCAATAGCAGTCAACCCCCCATTAATTCAGCCCTAAATCTTTGCTCTTCATTGATTGGGTCGAGGTTATTGAACCGGGACCCGTTGGATCTAGATGGGTTAACCTGCTGACAAGGTCGAGTCCTATCATCAACACTTCTCAAATAACCCCTCCATAATCTAAATAGGAAATTTTTTAAAACTCTTAAACTTAAACGGGTTAATACGTCAACCCATTAACTAAATGGATCATGTTCATGTTAACCCATTTACGAAAGATGTCGTGTTCAGGTTTGAGCCGTTTAATAAACCGGTTCAGTTATGTATTGACCGAAAACCTGACTTTTTTCATGTCGTGTCAAGATTGCCTCCCCTAGCGGGAATATTGCAAGTTTGAGATAAAACCAACCCGTTTGCCATTCAGTTTTGCAACGCATTCCAGATCATTCGCTGCTACTTTAATAGAGTGAAGGTCATAAATTTATGGTCTCATCTACCTGTTTCCCATTGAGTTTTGCAATGTTATGTGATCGTCTGTTAAATTGAGCGATTACAATGACAGAAATAAATACGCAACTGTGAACTTTATTTATTTGTTGTTATGGGCACTGCTTGTGTTATGCAGCTGCAGATACTGGTTGGTTTGCTTTCTCTGTCTTTTGTGTGAAATCTTATTGTTGATGGTTGATAAATGATCAATGATGTCATTTTCATGGGTGCTCTTGTTTTCATCTCGTGTGTCTACCGTTTCTGTATCGAATACTTGAAGACCACTTGATCATCATAAACTCAACATGAAGGTGAAAAAAACAGACTTGATATTGATTGTTATCATGGATTAGAGAAGAAATGTACTGATATCCTTTAGTAGGGATAATGTATTTCATCCAAGTATTCAACTTTTTCGATATGAAAGTGTTTTTTTACAGGCTATGTAAATATGTATATGGTTTAGTTTTAGAGGTGGCAAAACGGGTGGATTGATCACTTTTAGGCTACTTCCAATAATGGGTTGAACAACTAGTTTTTGAAGAAACGTAACCTTTAAGTTGTATCATCTTTTACTTTGACTAATGTTTTATTTTTGAAAGAAAAATGATAAAGTAAAAAACAAACTGTTCTTTGCATTTATAATGATATTAAATTTTCTTGACGACAGTTCTATAGAATTTATTGAGTGCAGGCCTTAAAGTTTTTTTATTGTGTGGTTATGCATAAAAATTAATAAAACAAAAATCAGAAGTATGATCCCAGCTCAAGTGGTTGGGAGTAAGGCCAGAAGTTTTTTCCTTCGGGTTTTCTTTACTGAGGTGTTGGGTTCAAGTCTCCCTCTTTTCAGCAAAGCTTTGCCGATGAGGGGTCGCTCTTTGCCCATGAGTGTTCCATGGGTTTCGACCTGGGGTTGGTGCGGTGTAAGCCAAAGACTTACCCGGCTTCTTTGCCAATAAAAAAGGAGAAAGTCAGAAAACTAGCCTATGAAACACTAAAGCTCTTCATGAAACCATATGCCACCAATCCTGCGATATCACATTACTCTCCTTATGGGTAAGGTGGTGGTACCATTACCCTGACGTACTCTAACACCCTCCAATCTTGCGATGTCACACTACTCTCCTTATCCACTACCCTAAAACGCCCAATTTGATGGCATCACTACTCTAAAGCATGGACCCTACCATTTTACACCCCTGTCTTTTTCTCTCCCTACACACTACTCTCTCTATCTCTCTCCTACCCTCACACGCTCTCTCGGCTTCTAAAACCAAAACTCACTACTTGCAACCCTCTACTCGCACGACCGGTGTTGTTGTTGCCGGTCGGGTAGGGGGTACCCGAAGCTAGATCAGCAAGTGGCCCAAGTGCCCTAATGAGTTAACTAAAAAGTGTAAATGTTCATGTCATGTCATTGCCACGTAGGCATTAAGGCTTTAACTAATTACACTCTTCGAAAGTGTGTAAAGGTTTAACTAAAAAGTGGGTGATGTGGCTTAGTGTGATTGACACAAACCAATAGTCTTCCTATACTAATAAGACTATCTACAACAGTGGTTGCTGGTGCCACCTCACCTTGCCTATCCGTTCTCTCCCTCCCTTGCAACGTGCGCCCCAGCCAAGACCCACCGCCTCTCTCACAATCCCCCGTCTCCTTCCTTCACGGGCGCGCCCTTGGCGACGTGCAGCTCCCCTCGCTCTCTCTTCCACCAAACCATCCACGTTGGTCTACGTCGGAGAAGCTTACTACGGGCAGCCTCCTTACAGGCGCGATGGAGATAGTCTAACTATAAATGCATGTGTGACACCTTCCTAGAATATCCATCTAGGATTCTTCCACTTGTCATAATCACATTTACTCTTAACTTTCCCTTTTAAAATGTTTTTAATTTCATAACATATATAATTATACTAGCCTAAGATCCCGCGAGTTTCACGGGTGGCTTAACACAAATATATAACTTAAAATTGTTGAAATAATCATTTGAAATAAATAAACGTTCAAGTAACGAAATCCATTCCTCTACCCGCGGGTACGTAATGTAGTTTTCAATAATAAAAGGTACATAAACAACATTTTAAAACTCATTTGTATCTTCTTTCCCTTCCCACATTAATTTATTTGTTCCGTTTCATCAGTATCCTAACTTTGTCTCCATGTGTATTCATAATTGGACCTCATCACCCCAAAGTTAGAGAAATGAATTCATATCAACTCATTTTCATAATGGGTTTTTATGTGTTATCAACAGGTTGGTATAGTTTTTCAATGCCTCAGTCTGAGACAGCTAATTTGGTAGAAGCTGTGGAACCAATAGAGACAGAAAATTTGCATTCCATCACTAATCAACTGGGTGTTTCTTTGCCTATCATTTAACTGCTAATCAAATTGCCCAAAAATAAATATAAGTTTAAAATGGCACAACAGTATATGAGTTAAGTGCCATACTGCTAACAGTTCTTGGGGTACTTGAATTAACAGAGTAAATTAAGACATGAGTATGCACTAAACTTTGACCAAACTGTGTGACTTTAACCGTGTAAATTAACATTTACATTCAGAAAAATGCAAGTGGGTTTATTTTAGCAATTTTAAACATGCAAAAAATATTTGTGAAGGGTGGAAATAACCAGTAATTTATCAGTTCTTAAAAGCAACACTTGTAACGGGTCAACGAACACCAGACATTTATGATTAAGAAAACTAAGAATGAGATACACTCACTGTTACCAGTTGTAAACACTAAATGCACAGGATAAACACAACTGTAATTAAAATATCGTTACTTACATAGTCCCTAACCAAGCTGTGCTGTAACACGTTGTGGCTTATTCGTAAACTCTTCTTTCAATCTTTTTTTCTAATATTTGACGACTCCACTAATTATGGCAAGTTGGTAATAAAAAATGGAATGTTATGCCAATAACAATCCCAACCATTGAATAAAACAAATTAGGGCGTTATATGCATTATAATAGAGCTTTGGCCCACTTATGAACCGTTTGACCGGTTCAAGCCCATTTCCCCTGTTTCACCATCTTAATTAGTTTTTTTTATTTGACTCGTTTGAGATAGAATACAAAGCAAATCGATTCATTGATAAGCAAACGGGTCAAAACTATCACCTCTAAGAAAATGATTGCATTGTTACATAGCAGCAATATATCACAAAAAATGCAAATAAAAGCTAAAAACTTACATAAAGTACCTTGTTGGTGTTGGTGGGGTATATAATGTTGCCAAGCATATCTTCCTGCTCCAGAAAGTAAGATCATTGATTGAAGGGGAAGATAAATAGCCTTCCTAACGAAATTTGGACTACTTGTATCTCTAACACCAACAGATGCTCTAAACTCCACAATGCAAGATCCTAATAATGAAAGGCTATAAATTGAGCCCTCAAATGCTGAATGGGTATCTACATGCGGGAACAAACCCACGCCTGTGGGGTATTTGTCAAACTGTATCAAAGTATAGAAAATATCTTTATTACTCGCAAAAAAATAGAATTAGAAGGGCTAAATATACATTCCTTGGCTTACCAATGGAGGTGGTAAAATGGGACCGTTCGGCAGCGGGTCAAAACGGGTAACTTAGGCACCGGTTGGTTGGCCCCCAAAACACCTAAGTCCAAAATTGCGTTAGCCGAACCTCGACCATCTTCTAGCAACTGTAAAGAGATAACCTTGAGGTAGACAATCCCTTTCAAAATCAAAGAGAACATAATAAAGGGATACGAAATCCCTACAAATCCACATTGATTAGAGTTTTAAATAAGAAACTTAATTAAAAGCTATTAAAATTAGAAAAAATGTATTGCGAATTTAAAGATTTCCTAATTGATTGTCTATTATCTACAAAAAATGAAGCGTAAGACTCTAAGAAAAAACATACCAAGCATAGCTTAAAAGACATCTGTATGAGGAGGGATTTCATAGTCCCTTGCAACACACCGATAGATAATGCACACTTTCTGCATTTACAAAATTTATAGAATGTCATGTTGAGCGTATAATTATTGATCGATACATTCCATATCGACATAAATTCACTTATTTTATATAACTAACGTACATCGGTTTCACTAAAAAGTAAACATCAATAAAACTTATACTACTAGACATTGATAGATTCAATCATGAGAAGCAAATATATAGAACTGCTTAACTATTCAAATATGTACTAATATCATTACACCTCCCACGAAACCTTTAGTGCTTAAACTATATTCAATATCGTACTTAAACTATATTCAATATAGTACTTAAACTATATCTATTAACCATGCCTTTCTACATGCCTTTTTAGGACATTTGCCAATAGGATCCTATAAAAGATAAGACCAAGTATCCATGAGATTCCATGATGAATCTGGAAAATCTGAGCAAAGACATCATAAAAGTAGTATGTTCAAAACTATAAGCAAATAAGATCACGAGATAACATAAGAAGTTGTCTGTGCAAAATTTACATTAATGTTTGGATGAAGAATGAAGGAAGATGTAACTGACTGATTACTGAATCGTAAAGGTGGAAGAAGGCTTATCAAAGCAACAAAATATTTCTTAGACACCAAGGAAATCAAGGAGTCAACTTATTTGTAATTTTCTCTTTGAAGTTCTATATGTGTAAGTAGAAGCATAAATAAATTTACATTCCCAAACCCACAGTCTAAAGTTTTATATAGTCTACACCACAAAATTAATTTCCTTGACTAAAAAATATGTCCCGTTCCGCTTTCAGATGCTTTGCGGTTCTGACCCAGTCATCCTAATGTTCTAAAAAAACCAAAAAATTTAAAAGCCTTATAGAACTCAACTAAGAATGACATTCTTCTGTGGTTAACAATTACATTACCTTTGTTATGGAAATTGAAGCACTTGTTTGTTGTTAGAACCTGAAGCCATGAAAGGGTTGGCTGGACTAATAAAGAATCAGGAGTTAACTAAATGCATTACATATATGATGAAATCTAGCAAGAAAAGTTGAACAAACAGGCATTTCAAATGAACCATCACTTACACAAAACGAATAATCCAACCGAGAGATCTTCAATAGAACGTGAATGTGAATGCGAATGGGAATTATCATCTTTTAGCTAAACAAAAGACATATACATGTGTAAATGCAACACGCGAACCCACGCACACATACATTCATAGATCACAACTAACCACGTACATGTATCAGTCTTATGGAACACACTGCCGACAAATATCTACTAAGATCTCGAAAAAACATTAAAAGATGTGTACCTTTTTCGCTGTGGTGAGCTGCATGCTTTCTAGAAAGAAATCCAGGGAACAATGAATGGGGTGCTCAAACTTCAGAAGCGACATCCTTCTCCCACACTTACAAAAGGTAAACAATCAGCATAACTATAGATCAATTATGACCCCAAACAACAATTTCATGTCAGCTCTAACAGAAACCACTTTGAAATAATATACTTTTTGGCGGAAGAAATTCGTCTTGTAGATCTCACATAAATGAACCCATGGTGAATGGTAATATAATTCATCAATGAATCAGAAGGGTCCTCTGGTGACTCGGGGTACGTAAACAAAGATCAGCCACATCACAAAATTTCATTCGACAAAAACTTAATATCAAATACATGTGAAAAATTGGCAGAGTGAGTGACAAATATATGAGTCTATAATACCCAAACTAAAATCATTTTTAACCATAAAAAGAAGAAAAAATGCGAGAAATATTTAGAAAAACAAAAATAAAAAAGAGGGCAATTAACTTAATTAAGATACACCTCCATTCACTAACTTAAAAACAAAACAATGTTCCAAGTACTGTCGTTATAGCATATTATATTTATTTAAAGTTCCATTTAGAGCTAATGCATATAGAAACACCTATGCTTTAATTATTGAGCTAAATAACAAAAGTATCAGCTTGATCTTTCTTTCATAAATAATCTTAAGAAACCAGTTGGAAACTTGCAGGCCAGATACCGCCCACTTTATCCTCGTTAAAAGTCACCTACTTCCTTCTTTTGTACATATGTGCAACATAGTGCCCACATTGGGTTAAGGTTCCCACGTGACTCACCAGCCCAATATTACTATTCTTCATCTAATCTTTCTAAAAGTATAAACAAAATAAGTATGAAAAACTAATTCTCATCCCCATCAGATAAAAAAGGAGCAATGTTTTAAAAACTGGTTTTTAAATCGTACCGGGTTAGGCTCAGAAATGGTTCAACCGGTTGAACCGGGTTATACCGGATTAGTCAACCGGATTGACTAATTTACCCAATAAATCCATAAAATACAATTTTTACTCAAAAAATAATCCAAAACTACCTATTTTTATAATAAAAAATATTCTAAAAGTTAATCCATAATAAAAAAATAATAAAAAATTTCACTATTTGTACCTTTTTTGGGCGCTAAGTTTTACTAAGAAAGTAATTCGACACATTTTTTTGGCCCATGAAAGATTAAAATTCCAAATTTAACCTTTGACCCGATATCGGTATACCGGTTTCATAGAATTTACCGGCGGTACAACTTCTTTGTCGTTCCCTCAATTTAGCGGCATGATTCGTGCCAGCCAAGATTCCGGCATCCGGTTTAACTGGTTCAACCGGCCGGTATAAACCTGTTTTTAAAACATTGAAAAAGAGTAACATACGTGACAAAGGCTAAAAATAGCGGGCAAATTATTTAACCTTACCTTGCCCTAATCATTTCAAAAACGCTATGCAAACTTAATAATTCCCATAAACTTCAGATAATTCAACAACAAACTTGTTGTTCAGTACTGCAAATCGCACAGATTACCTAAAAAACCACCATAAAGCAACATGTTACCTCACATCCACGAAAAACAAACAAAAATCGGCCAAAACATAACAATATTGGTACTAAAAAGCATGATTGTGCGCAAGGGCCATCGTTTTTTCACTTAACGCCACAGATATTACCATCAATGTGAAGATTAAGCATTTGCACTTTTGTTTTAATTCACCTTGAAAATGAAATAAATTTAACTAAATTCTTATTAACCTGAACGAAAAAGGAATGATCAATATGGGTTGTATTTTTACTAACCTGCAAAGCTGTAAACTTACAGAAGCTTTGTGGATGAAAGCAACAATGTGATGAAACCATCTTTCTGGTTCGAATGCATCAAACTTGACCCTGCCTATTGCATATGGCTGATAAGGTATGGTAATCTCCTTTCTTCACATCATTACCAATAGATACATCATCACCCCGCAAAGCATATAAATCTGGCATCTGACGGTGTTTCCACCTAAAAGTTTCATCCTAGTAAACAACAGCATATAAAGCTTGCCACATTTGTATTATAAGATGTAAAGTTAGCAAAAGTGTAATAAAAAAATTAAAACCCTTGAAATTGTTTTCGTAAAAAAAATCGGCTTATCATTGAAATATTACTTCTTCTGTTGAGACGCTAATTATTATTAATAATAATTAATTTATAACTTTTAGACAAAAAGAACTTTCGGTAGGCCCAAGCTGTTACGATATGAGCCTCTGACTCTCCAGTAAGTTATGAGAAATTGCTAAATAACAAAGAACTTTTCATTCGCATAATCAACAGGGAAATCATCCTTGTTATACTATTGTAATATTTCCTTGCGCGTCAATATTTCCAGCCAAACATACAATAACTCACTCATAGATTGACGAAAACCTAAATCTAAAAACACGAATCTCATATTTCATATCATTCATTATGTAACATGATTCATGAAATCAACAACAAAATAAAATTGTATATTTGATTTCTAAACAAAATACATATAATGAAACAAAAAAAAAAACATACGTGTGAAGCCGATTGAGGAATCGTTGTCAACTAAATTGGTGGATGAACAGATTTAGAATGTAGGGTTTTTGAAAAAAAAAACAAAGATTCAAATACTTGTCACATAAATAAACCGAAAACATCAAAGATCAAGAAGAAACAACATACATGTATTTACAATTGAAGAATCGCCTAAAAAGACGAACAATAGGTAGAGATACAATGTGTCGGGTTTGTGAAGTCCAAAACAACAAATCAAAGATTTATAACAATAATAGATCAAAAACATCAAAATCAAAAAAGAACATCAGACCTGTGTTACCAATTGAAGAATAGCCATAGAAAAGAACCGTTTATAGACATTGAGTATGTAGTGTTTATGAGAGCAAAAACAAAAAAAAAACCAATAATACGATTAACACTATTCGAATCAGAGAACAAAAACATCAAAGATCAAGAACGAAAAACATATTTGTAATTAATATTGATGAATCGCGAAAGAAGAACCAGATGCAGCAAGAGTTTGGTTTGGGGTTTGGAGAAAAAGGGACAGTGTGAAAGATATCAATAATAGAGGAAAGAACATAAGGGATCCACCGCAGACCAGACGCCGTATCTCAGCCCTCTCTTTCTCTCTCAGTCTATCTCTCTCTTGCTTTTAGAAAATCCACAACAATTGTTTAAAAGGTGGGTTTGTGATCTAGGGTTTGTGATTGCAATGGGATCGAAGGATAAGGGGGAAGCGAAAAAGGAAAGTGCGTGATTGATAATACGGTCAAATAAAAAGGCGATTGTATAGTGAATTTGGTTTGGCGCTCAAAATTAAGAATGGTGGTGTAAGAGAAGGACAGGTGGCAATTATAGGATTAAAATAATGCCAAGTGGCACCAAAGTGTTTTGTTTTAATATAGATAATAGATTGAACTTCTAAATAACTCTTTTTTTTTTCTTATTTAAAAACTTCTAATTAGGTCTCCAAATATCACCAAAGTTTAAAATTATGTTCGTTAAAATATTTAAAATGAACAATAAGGATAAGAATTGTATTTTAAGGGTGAATGAAAATAAATTTGTTTTAAAATTGAACTTAACAGAATTTATAATTGTTACGTCAAATTCATTTTCTAAAGACATCCGAAAACTGTATGTGTTAATGGGATTCAGTGTCGATGTTTATTTGGTTGGTGTCAAAAGATCGTATATGTATTACTAGAAAAAAAATCATGGAGAATGGACGCACCCCATTTCAAACCTTAGGGACACCTATGAACGAGTTATTCATGAATCTGGTTGGACCAGGTTGTTAATGAATCTGGTTGGACCAGGTTGTTAATGAATATGGTAGAACCATAATATCTGTAGCTTGATGTGTGCTTATGTGCAACTAAGGTGACGTTGAAATTGCCACAATTGGTGATCTATAGTAGCTAACTGTATAACCTTAATGGTTTTGCTGAAAACTTGTTTTGTTACGGTTTGCCATTAAGCGGAGATGAGAGAAGTCAATTAGACTAACGTTTATTCATCACAGATATATATCGACCCTCTTTAAAGGATTATTTGAAAAGTTTTTAATATAATTTGTGTGTATTCATTATATACTGTTTTACACTAATGCGAACATCTTAGGTAAACTAACATTGAGGATCATAAAGAAAACGTAAAGCCTCCAGGAATTATAGGAAACAGATTAGGCAAAACAAGTTGTAAGCCTCTAGTTTATTCGTGTGTTTTTAAACATGATTTGTGTAAGAACTTCATACACCCATTAGGGGAGGAGGGGTGGTTCACTAGTGATAGAATCTATCACTCTCAATGTCCAATAAAATCATGCCATGTCGTCAACCAAATTTCCATCACTAGTGATAGAAATGTAGAGGGGTGGAATCACTAGTGATGGAATTCTATCACTCCCAATTTTTTTTTTTTAATTTTCATTTTAAAATTATAAATTTCACTAATTTTTTTAATTTTTTATTTTAAATTAGAAATTAACAATAAAACACTAAAATTAAAAATTTCATAAATTTAAAACATACTACTTCAATTTAACATACTAGAAACATACAATTTAAAAAAAAAAAAACCTACTCCTCGTCCGAATCCGGAAACTCCAAACCTAGAGAACCTACTAGTTCGATTAAATCGAATCTCAACCGAAAGTCAGTTTCTTCGTTACGCAATTGTAAATGGATATCTTGTGGAACTTGAACTTGTGTAGGAGGATCCGGCACCCAATCTGGGGATATTGCACGTCCGTCGTGTTTGATCAGCATATTGTGCAATATGATACATGCATACACTATGCTATGTATTGATTTCTTGGTCATCGAACGAACCGGTCGGTGTAGTATACCCCATCTACCCTTTAAAACACCAAATGCCCTCTCAACATCTTTTCTTGCCGATTCTTGCAATTTTTTGAACGCCTTTTCTTTAGCCTCGACAGGAATGAGGGAGCTTTCACAAAAACAGACCAAGACGGGTAGATACCATCCACAAGATAAAAGCCTCGTCTGTAATGTCGACCGTTAACATAGAAAGGAGAGGAAGGTGCGGTACCATCCGTTACGCTTTGGAACAACGGCGACGTGTGCAACACATTGATGTCGTTGTTTGAACCTGGAACACCGAAATACGAATGCCAAATCCATAAATCATTCGACGCCACCGCTTCTAGTATGATGGTTGGTCTTTTGATGTCTCCCCTCACATACGCCCCTCGCAACTCTCTTGGACAATTTTTCCACTCGATATGTGTACAATCGATGCTACCGAGCATCCCGGGAAAATGCCATCTAGCCTCGTGTGCGGCGTAAATACGTGAGATGTCGTGGCTCGTCGGTTTACGTAAAAACTCGTTAGCATACAACTTAATGACCGCATTGCAAAAAAATTGCAAACATTCACGTGAAGTTCTTTCAGACATAGCTAGGTATTCATCATATTGATCGGGTGGGTTACCTGTCGCTAGTTGGCGAATGGCGGACGTGCATTTTTGTATCGGCCTGAAACTTGGTTTGCCCCTTGCATCGTAACGTTCTTGAAACCATTCCTCGCTTGCTTCGATGTCTCCAACAATCTTTAAAAATAATTCTTTGGGTAAACGAAACCGATCTCTAAACGTTTCGGCATTGTATAGCGGGTTTTCCACAAAATAATCGTTCATCAAAACTTCGTTGGCACGTATACGATCACGGTCGACCTGTTAGAAATAACCCGTTCATGTGGCCTAACGGATCATTTGAGTAACGTTGCCAATATGACACAATTATAAGTTCCTAACATTTACTTGATGGAAGTAATTGTTATAAGTTACAGGGACTTTACGATTTCCCTTTAGATGCCTTTAATAGAGAGAATACCAAGAGTTTATAACCAACCATGATTTATGATCATAAATATAGATCATTAGTGATAGTAGTCATGGTTTATAAATAGTTATATAAAGAACTCTTTTTATGAACACCACAACTACACTTTCTCTTATCATCCCATCAAGACTAAGGCATCATAACGGGAATCATGACTTCATCTTTATCCTCAAAGATAATCATCCCTACAAGTAAGTATCTCTAACTTGGCATCTATATTTACGTTATGATTGAATAAACATGATTAGGGTTCTTTCTTTTACCCATGTTTAAAGATATAATCAACATGTGGTATCAGAGCAATGTCGATTATATCTATTCAATCATGTGATTTGATGATTAGTTTCTTCAAAATAATTGTTGAATCATTTTTTATGAATAAGGGTATGAAATTGAAGAATGTATTTAATAAAATCCAATCATGGGATTCAAAAGTACACAATGGAAATACTATGGTTGACATTGTTGTCGTTTGTTATCTTCTTTTGTTGATAAAATCAACAGTGTTTTAAAACTCAATTCTTTTTCAATTCATTACTCATTACCATGAATCAAAATTATTTTCCATGACCCAAACTTAATTAATCTAATCATTTATTCAACTTGATTATTATTTTTCCATAAATGACCATCAATGATCAACTTAATGTTGAAACGTCTAATCATCAATTTGATATTATGGATAGTTATTTTGCCTTTACTATGGGCATCAAATAATGATATAACATTGGTTGTCATATTTTGTAATAATTTAGTCAAGAATTGTTTCATGCAAAATGACACCATACTGTATTTTAAATTCATGAAATTGTGTATTAAATAATCAACACAATATTTGGTTGATGATATGAATTTTATTTTTTAAGTCATGATAGATGATTATGTATTCAAGTATAGGTTCCATCAGTTACAAATTTGATTATGTATTCATGAATGTTTTATTTGAGTTATTTTACAACTAATTCCATTGATTTGACATGAGAGTTTTATGTAATATTGGATTAATGAAAGTAATGCAATTTAAAATCTTTTGCAATGAGGATGAACTTATAATTAATAATTTTTCAATGCACTTGATTATGTATTCATGCATTCTTAAATTAATCGGTTACAAAGTCCTCATGAATTAATGTTTGAATTTAATGATTGCAATTAATGAATTGATTAGAGAAATTCTAGACTATAATCCATGAACTGAATAGTTGATTTTGTGCCTAAATGTTTGTACACTTAAAGCCCTTTATATGCAACTTTTATGTGAGATTCTTATTTTGCGAATGGCCCAACTTTAATTTATACCATTTTATGTGATTATGTGTATTGTTGGATAATGAAACCAACAACGAATTGTTTGATGATGCACATAATAAATTATCAGCCTAATTTACATAAATATTTCATTTCTGGCCCAAAGGTGTTATGTTATATTTATGTGCTTTACTTTATTATTTATGTGTGTTCATAATACATGAATTTTGGTCAAAGCCAAAGCGAAGCCAGAGTTCATGTAGAACATTGAGACAGTCTATATTTATGTGTGTTTATAATATGTGAATTTTGGTCAAAGCCAAAGCGAAGCCAGAGTTCATGTAGAACACTAAAGACGGTCTATTATTTATATCGTTCATAATGCTGAATTTTGGTCAAAGCCAAAGCGAAGCCAAAATTTAGGTAGAACATTAAGCCGAGGTTTATTATTTTATACCGTTCATAGTGCGTGAATTTTGGTCAAAGCCAAAGCGAAGCCAAAATTCAGGCAGAACATTAAGTTGGTTTGTTTTTATTTATATTCATAATACATGAAATTTGGTCAAAGCCAAAGCAAAGCCAAAGTTCATGTAGAACAATAAGTCAGTCTATTATATATGTTCATGATGCATAAATTTTGGTCAAAGCCAAAGCGAAGCCAAATTTATTTAGAACATCAAGACAATCTGTTATTTATGTACGTTCATAATGTCTGAATTTTGGTCAAAGCCAAAGCGAAGCCAAAATTCAGGTAGAACCTTAAGTTAATCTGTTATTTTGGTGTTGTAGCAGACTATATCTTCAATTTAATAATTTGTGTCTGCCTTACTTGATTACCCCATAATGTAAATCACTCCAATTTTCTTCTTAGGTTTGTATCTCATCTATTTTATCCACTCTAATTTCAAAACCTAAAATGTTTTGCTTACGAAAGAGTTTCTACAAAATTATCTCTTGTTGGATTGTTGATTATTTCTTAAGATATGATAATCCTACTACTCTTTTCTGATAAAAGTATTTCAAAAGAAAACTAGAGCATGACTAGTGTGATAAGTCAACCATTATATCTCTTATGATAATTAAGAACTCATTTCATTATTGCTATCATGGGAGCTGTTCCAGATTCTAAATTTTCTCAAGACTAATCTGTTTTCTTTGGAAGAATCAAAATAACTCCTAAAAAGCATGCATTACTCTAGTTTCTTACTATAAAGTTAGTGGTATATGTGAATACATCATGATGTACAATACCATGAACCATTACTTAAAGGTTTACACATGGAAAACAGTACACCTTTCTGATGCATTACATATAACTTTTCCACCAATACCATAAGTTGCATTAAGAATCAACTATACCACTCAAGAGTACCAAAGGAAAATGAGTGTGTTGATTAGCAACATATGTACAGGAAAATGAATGCATGAGATTGGAAAATTAGATGTTGTTCATCTCACCACTACTAAACCTAAAAGGAGGATACTTTTAAGATTCAAAGATAATGTCAAGTACTACTTCCAGCTATAAGTTTCTTCAAAGGAAAGTCCCACCTCAAATTTTTGCCATTAACTAGGCATGAGCATGGACTATCCATAATTCAATGAGACAGCTGGCTAAGATAAGTAGTTAGATATTTATGATATTTGAGTCTGCTAATGATAATATTCCAATTAACACATGATGGGTTGAGTCTAGTTCTATACGTTTACTTACCAGAAAAAACAAATAATTAATATGAGAATTAGTGGCAAAAATTTTATGTTAAGACTATAAGAACCATAATAAACTGTTTTATAATTGGGCTTTATGATACCTTATATATTCTGTAGATTATTCAGAATTTAGTATCAATATAAAAGCTATATTATGACAGTTGTGAGGTTTGCATGTTTAAAACAAAGTCACTCTTACCTTAAACTCTCATATTATTTGTCATTTCAATCTGGATAGAAACCTTATAAGATAGAACTAGATGATGTTACACCTTTTCACAACCTTTTGTTATCATGAAAATGAAAATTTAACAAAATAAAAATGAGATCTACACACTTCATCCATTAAGACCAAATTGCATCTGAAATTTGGACCAGGTTAATGAAGGATGAAATACTGTCAAATCTCATTTTTAGTGTCTTAAGAGCGTGTGTTAAAAGTCTTAATATTTAAATGGCTAAGGGAATAAATCAAGTTCCATCAGAAATTATATTTCACTGGAACTTATCCCAAAATGGAATATTTAGACATAAGTCATCTATCATTTCAAATAATGTTTACTTGTATCTAATATGTCTCATATGGATCAATTTATTAAAGAAATTAATTCATATATACTATGATTCCTTCTAAATATGTCCCTCAAAATGTTTATAACATCTGGACATTAAGGAAATCAAGTCTAACATATATGACATGTTCCCACAGCACGTACATCATTGAAACTTATCTTTTAGCATTCCTAGAGATCCAAAAGGTTAGTGGGAGCATTAAATGTCTTAATCTCAATTTGCGAGAGTTGCAAGAGGTAGGGGAGTGAAAACTTGTTGTTACCTCAATTTGTACCTCCTGTACAAGACACTGCTCCTTCACAACTTTTATCTTTAAGAATATACTACTACTTTAACAAAAGTTTCATTGTTGCTTAGACGTGGGCACACTCAGATTTCTTGCCAAACTTGTAATCCTCAAACAAAGAAACTACAAGAAGTAAATTCATTAATGTGTTTCTTTATTAGAATTTATTGGTCTTTTAATGTTGACCATAAGCATGCTAAATTGTTAAAGATTTCTAAGTCAGTGGGAGCAGTAAAAGTCCTTATCAGGACTTGCCAGAAGTGCAAGAGGCGGGGGGAAGAGACCTATTAAATTTTACTCCGATTACACCTCTTGCACACCATACTGCACCAACTCTTACACACTTAGAATCTAGAAGTGATAGCAACTTAATCAAGAGTTAATCCATAAAACTGAAACTCATAATACAACCCAATAATCAACTACGGAGGTCATCTAGGTTTAACTTTGATGATTATGTATCCTCCTTGACTTAAGTTGAAATGGATATTGGAAAGTTTATTGGTCCTACTTCCTCTAATTAAGCCATTAGCATCAATCAATTTTCTAAATGGAATAAGAATTGTTATTAGCAAATTTGATTTTAACGTTTGGGATTTGGTTGAATTACCTAGGGTTGTTCATCACTAAACTAAATCTGAATGCAAACGTTAAGACGCTAAAAATATAATTGATTGTTAAAGGTTATGCTCAGAAGAGAATTATTTATCAAAGAATCACCTTATCTTTCTTACAAGATGTTTCTTTGAGGACCATTGTTGTTCTAGTGGCTCATAATCATTTAGAGCTACATTATATGAACATTAAAACAACTTTCCTTAAACAAAGACTTACATGTTCATAAAACAACCTGAAAGTTCTAAACTGTAGGTCAAGAACACTTACTTTGTATATCAATTAATTCCATGTATGGGTTTAAGGCAAACATCAAAATGTTATGAAATCTTAATGCGTTATATTCATCAAGAATTAAGTGGATTTATGTACCTACCTCAAGATGAGTGGGAGCAACTAATGTAAACTTATCCTTATATAGATAACACTTTTTGGATAAGTATATGTTACACAAGTCAAATAATTTCTCACATATATTTTGATATAATGAATCTCGGAAATACCACTTACGCGAGTGATATCAAAATATACCGAGATAGACCTAATGGGACATTAGTTTCGTCCCATAAGCCTTACTCTAAAGCGTGCTCTTACATGTGTAACAAACAATATAGCTCTCCTTTAGAGGATAAAATAATAAATGAGATTATTTCCTTATGCTTCATTAATTAGAAGCTTTACGAAGGTTCAAGTCTATGCTCGTGTAGATATTGCTCACATTGATGAACATTAGACCACTCTAGATTATTGTGAAGCATCTTACGATATCTTTAAGAAACGAGAAATACTATAAAGAAGAGGTTGATTATTCTTACCTTGATTTTGTAATATTCAAAAGAACCTAAAAGTCAATTTGGGGTAATCCTTATGTTTGCAGACAACTTTATCTTATGGAGGAGTCATAAGAAACTGTTAACAACAACCTAAATTATAATGACAGAATATGTTGTTAATTAACAACGCAATTATCACTAAATGTTGTTGAATTTTTATCAGTAGACTCATAAACTTATTAACTCCATATAAATACTATATTGAAGACTTACTGTGAAAAGTCAGCTACCTTATTTCCTCGAACAGTAACAGTTCGAGAGGTGCTGCATTAAACTTCGATACAAAATTATTGTTCGTTTATGAACAAGAGGAGGAAACTAATTATTTGTATCGAATACATTACATTCATGATATGCTTGCGGATCCGATAACTAAGGTCTACACCCAAAGTCTTTTTAAGAGCTCATAATAAAGACGGGTTTTACTAAAGGCCTTACATAATAGCATATCGTACATATGAATGATTAATTATTATTTTTTCCTCAATTACACAATTTGTTTGTCTATAAATACGTATGTGCACCTGATGACGTATAGACAAGAATTATACAAATTAATTTCAAAGGGCTTACCTCAGTCATTTTGGTCTTAAATTCACGTATGTTTTGATTTGGGGTTGTAACATGATTAATGGGGGTCTTGAGTTGAAAATAACTCAATGACTGTATTTTTCTGTTACAGTTTCAATTTGAAACATTAATTAATATTATAACTTGGCCAAACTTACTTATGCTTCTCACAAATGATCACTCGACCAAGTGGGAGAATGTTAGAAATAACCCGTTCATGTGGCCTAACGGATCATTTGAGTAACGTTGCCAATATGACACAATTATAAGTTCCTAACATTTACTTGATGGAAGTAATTGTTATAAGTTACAGGGACTTTACGATTTCCCTTTAGATGCCTTTAATAGAGAGAATACCAAGAGTTTATAACCAACCATGATTTATGATCATAAATATAGATCATTAGTGATAGTAGTCATGGTTTATAAATAGTTATATAAAGAACTCTTTTTATGAACACCACAACTACACTTTCTCTTATCATCCCATCAAGACTAAGGCATCATAACGGGAATCATGACTTCATCTTTATCCTCAAAGATAATCATCCCTACAAGTAAGTATCTCTAACTTGGCATCTATATTTACGTTATGATTGAATAAACATGATTAGGGTTCTTTCTTTTACCCATGTTTAAAGATATAATCAACACGACCATCTTCTTCTTTGGGCGGGACGACTCGGCATCAAGCTCGTTATACACCGACACAAAATAGTTTAGTGTGTCGTTGTCGGAAGACGACTCGGAATCGGTATCGCTAGACATCGGAAACGTCGAATCCGTAGGGAATTCCATTTGAGAAAGATATAAAAATTGTGTGAAATGGGTTTAAATTGGTATAAAATATGTAGATTGGTGTGTGTAAAATGGTTAAAATGTAGATATATAAATAGATAAAATGGATAATTTTTTTTAATTATTGTTTACCGTTTTAAAACGGTCAAAAAATAGCCAACGGTCGAAATTTTGAAATTCATAACGCGTGCTCGGTTCAACGCGTTTTACTTACCACGCGTTGTGGTAACGGCGGCGACGGTGTTCCCATGATTGTTCAACGCGTTGTGGGGTGGTATAACGGACCACCCCGTGTCCTCTTATGTTTTAATAATTTTGTATTGAACTTCAGTATTTTGAATGAGAACTAGCTTCAACGGCTTTTAGATTGCACTTTGAACATTATTTTCAAACGAACCAATAGCAAAGTACACATTAAAGAGGGAGGAGGGGCTATATTTTTTTAGTGTAACCCAAGCTTATGGGCTCTTGCAAGGTGGAAATGTGGGCCTAATTGCTATTTTTTTTAATCGACACATCTCTTTACTCTTATTATCTGTGAGACTTGAACACAAGATCTAATTGCTAAGTTATGAACCAAAATTAACCGTTAGGTTTAGTTTTTTTGAACCATCAATTGGACATAGTAGCCGTTGCCCTATTTAAAAAAAATGAAAAATATAACTTGCTCATTGTGCAAATACTTTTGTATATTATGTATAGAGTTAATTGCTCAGATGGTCCTTGTGGTTTCACGTTTTTTCACGTTTAGTCCTCACCTTTCAGAAATAGCAGGTATGCTCCCTGTGGTTTGTCATTTTGTTACTCGGATAGTACTCTGACATTTACTCAGGGGACTATCCGAGTAACAAAATGCAAACCATAAGGAGCATACCTTTTATTTCCAAACTAACTGACATCTACTCAGGGGACTATCCGAGTAACAAAATAACAAACTATAAGGAGCATACCTGCTATTTTCAAAAGGTGGGGATTAAACGTGAAAAACGTGAAACCACAGGGACCATCCGGGCAATTAAGTGTATGTCAAGTCAGCAGTTAGTAATGACGGGTTTTATCCAAGTTGGATGATTGTGTACGTATGGATGCAAAATTTTTGATATGCTAAAGAAACTAGTCTATATTTTCTTGAATTGTTTTGTCTAATAAATTACTTGGTGCTTAATAAGTCTTGTATAATATAATAATACATATTGTTATGTGTCATGTTGTTTCATCATTAATGTCAATACATTGTATGATTTGACATGTTACAGTTCCCATCTACTTTGGCCTCTGTCACGTAAATTATTGAATCCGGTGGCAAAGTGTACGATGAAGTCTGGGGAGGCAAATCTTGTCCTATACATCAAAACCATGTTTTAAAATATATTCCTTTCTTGGAAGAAATAATCCAAATGGGTCCAGGAGAAAATGTTTCTTTTTTATTTACCACACCTAAATGTACAAATAACTAATAACTTGTATAAATATAAACATATGGATGATACCATAGACATATTTATACAACAAATACGATGTCATTATTACTTATTTGTTTAGTTTCTTTAAGTATAGAAATTGTTTTCTGTTTTCTTAATAAATATCTGATATTATAGAACAAAAAATAATCATCTAAAAAAAATGTTAGGACTATAACCAGATTTGATATATACGAAATTATATACATATTATAAAGGACTATAATTTAGTTTAACCGAGAGCTTAATATAAAGCCTGTAACCCAAATATAAACAAACTTGAATAGTAGAGTGACCTCTTTATTAATCTTTCTAGAAAAAAAATACATGCAAAAAAATATCATAAGATGTTCACAAGTGAGAATGAGTATGATACCCGTTCGGTACCAAAAGTACCGATATAAAAAAAATGGGAAAAATAGGTATCGGTATTTTTCGGTGTTTTACCCGTAAATACCAGTACCGATACCGAAAAACAGGGAAAGTGGGTACAGGTACCGGTACCAAATATACCCGATAAGGTACCGGTTCGATACCGGTATCCGGTACCAAATACTCATCCCCATTCACAAGCATCCTTTAGCAAAAAAAATATAGAAAAGAATATAAAAGATTTAAATATCAGAAGATGTTCACAAGCATACTTTAACGAAAAAAAAAGAACAGAATATGATGATAAATAGATGAATAGAAATGAGAGAAAGGAAAGTATCCAAGCTCCGATCTCATAAATAAATAAAAAACAAAATAAAAAAATAAAAAAAGTGAAATGTTGCAGAAGAAAAGGTACATAAAATATGACCGTTGGGACAACCCCATTGCTTATTTCGACAACCTAAACCAGGAATCCTGCCTACACCTGTTCTTCATTTACACCATTTCACCCACTAATTTTACTTCCCCCAACGTTAAAGAAAAATTAGTACAAACCCAACGGCTCCCAACAGAGGTTAAATTGTTTTGTTCTTAACCTGCAGTACATGCAATAATATTCATTTAAATTCTCAGCCGTTTGATCATCTGACACCCATCAAGATCCATGTACAAAACCCACTCTTTCTCTCTCTTTTTCTTGGATATATAAATCCATTATTCTTGTTCAAACAATTCTTACTCTCTCTCCTCTACCACTTTCTTGATTTTGGCTTCTGCTTGCTTTGTGGGGTTTGCTGAATCATGTTCAAATTTGTGGGGTTTAGTGGGTTTAAACCCTTAATCTTTATGATGCTAGTGGTCGTCTTGTTACTTTCTCTTCTTGTGTCTGCTGATGAAGGTAACTTTAAGAAGCTTGTCAACATACTTTCTTGTTTGTGTAATTCTTTTGTGGATTTTTTCTTTTCTGTTAGTTGATATATGTGTTGTTTAATGTTGTATTTTGTCTTGAAGGTAAGGTGTTTGTGATTTTTGGTAGATTTTACTTGAAATATGTGTTGTTTAATGCTATATTAGTCTCAAAGTTAAGCTGTAAATGTTGCCAAACAAGGTTAATAACTTTTAAAACTGTGAGCTCAGGTTGTTTTGGAGGTGATTTGCTCATAATCTTTTTTTTTAAATGGTTTTGAGAAAAGGAATAAAGTTTCATTCTTTCTCTTGGCCCAATTTATTTTTTTTAAGCTTTTTTTCTTGGTTTTTGTTTTTTTCCAACTATGGAGACTGTTATTTGATAAATAAATACACATTCAATTTGATTTAATTTTAAAAATCTATTAAACATGTCTATTTAACTTGAATAAAATTAAGGGAAATGTCATGTATCCATAATCCATCTCTCAAAATTACAAATTTCTTTAAAACATTTTTCTGTGTATAACGTAGGATACTCTTTAAATTACATATAATTTTGGAAGTTTGGAGGGAATATATGAAATTGCCTCTAAATCAATCAATTATAACGTTAACCGACACTCTTTATAATTAATTTTCCATAATAATCATTAACAATAGGATTGTAGTGTTTTTTAGTTAAATTGGTTCTTTGTTAATATTTTTTTCAATTTTAAAAGAATGGAATTACAAAAGTTTCTTGTAGTTAGGTTTTATTGGACCCGAACGTGCGTTTTTTTTTTTTTTGTCCCGGATATTGTAGATCTACTCTTGATCGTCTTATTATCAAGAACCAATGTTTTCGAAAATGGAAACAACATGCCATGTGAGGTCCATAATTGTGGATTCATAGAGCCCATAGTTACTTAAAACATTTTTTAATAATATTTATGATTTTAGGGATCATGTGTCTAAAATTTTTGACATAGTTGCCTTAGTTAACCAGACTGTAATTATTAAGTCGTTTGGTCTAGTGGTATACAAGTGTATAAAACGACTTATCTCACGATAAGTAGAGGGTTCGAGTCCCGTAGTGGACAACGAGACTGTAACTAATAACGAAATATTTTTTTTTTCGCAGATGCGTTCATAGGGGTGAACATAGGAACTGATCTTTCCGACATGCCACATCCGACACAAGTAGTATCCCTACTTAAATCCCAACAAATCCGTCACGTCCGTTTATACGACGCGGATCGCGGTATGCTCTTTGCACTCGCCAACACGGGCATCAAGGTCGCAGTCACCGTCCCGAACGAACAACTCCTCGGTATCGGTCAATCAAACTCAACCGCAGCCCATTGGGTGGCACAAAACATCGTCGCACATTACCCCGCCACCAATATCACAACCATCTGCGTCGGTTCCGAGGTCTTCAACTCCCTCCCGAATGCCGCCCCGGTCCTAGTCAACGCCCTTAAGTTCATCCAAGGGGCTCTTGTGGCGTCAAATCTCGACCGTCAGATCAAAGTATCAACCCCTATCGCGTCCACAGTTATTCTCGACTCGTTCCCGCCATCACAAGCCTTTTTCAACCACTCATGGAACCCGGTTTTGGTTCCTGTTTTGAAGTTTCTACAATCAACGGGTTCGTATTTCATGCTTAACGTTTACCCGTATTACGATTACATGAATTCAAACGGTGTAATACCGTTGGATTATGCGCTGTTTAACCCGTTACCGTCGAATAAAGAAGCTGTGGATTCAAACACTCTGTTACATTACACCAACGTGTTTGATGCAATGATCGATGCTGCTTATTTCGCCATGGCAGACCTAAACGTGACGAATGTCCCGGTTCTTGTCACCGAGTCGGGTTGGCCATCAAAAGGTGACGCGAAAGAACCCGACGCCACTTTAGACAACGCAAACACGTACAACAGTAACTTGATCAAGCACATTATAAACCAAACCGGGACCCCAAAACATCCCGGGATCCCCGTTAGTACTTACATTTACGAGCTCTACAACGAGGACACTAAACCCGGGTCAGTATCAGAGAAGAATTGGGGATTGTTTGATCCAAACGGGAATCCCATTTACACGTTACAGCTGACGAATGCGGGCCGGACTTTTTCTAATGACACCACGAACAACACTCATTGTACTGCGAAAGAAGGTGCTGACAAGAAAATGCTGCAGGCTGCTTTGGATTGGGCTTGTGGGCCCGGGAAGGTCAACTGTTCGGCGTTGTTGCAGGGTCAACCGTGTTATGAGCCCGATAATGTGGTGGCACACGCCACGTTTGCTTTCGATAGTTATTATCATATGATGGGTAAAGGTGAAGGGACTTGTGACTTTAACGGTGTCGCTATGTTAACCACGACGGATCCAAGTAAGGGGTCGAGATTAATCTTGTTTGTTACACTTTATTTTCAAGTTTACTAAATTAAGGTTTATTGCAGGTCATGGATCTTGTCAGTTTATCGGAAGGTAAAGAAACTGTGATTTAGTATGATTTAGTGCACTTGTTTCGGGTTAAGTTTTGGTGTTTGTAAATGCTAACATTTTGGTTTTTGGCATATGTGTAGTGATGGGATGAATGGAACGTTTTTGAACGGGTCGATTGCGGATTTTAACTCTACAAGCTCGTCGAGTTGGAGGGCCCGCGGTGGCTATGCTAGTGGTGGTCTTTTGATCAAGGTTCTATTGGCGTTGTTGCTATCGTGAGTTTGGAAATATGGTGGGGATGGTCCAGGTGGAGGCGGTTTTCCGTTCTCCCAATTTTGGCGCGTATTGGAGACTGCTGGACTGGGGAAGATGGTTTTTGTACAAAACGACTTAGTTAATGTAATTTTGTTGTTGTTGAGGGTCTCAGATTGAATGAGATGTAGGGTTATTTGGTTAATTGATCATTCTTTTTGATTGCAATGAAGCCGCTTTATTGATTTGATTGATTCTTTTGTTGCTGAATCTTGTGGTCTGAAACATTCTTTCTAAACATTGTGGTCATAATAAGCATATGAATGTAGAGTTGGTTTAGATTAATGTAGATTTAGTTTAGATTACTTGTCATATAAGTTTAATTTATGCAAAGAGTTAATTACTATTTTCGTCCATGTGGTTTGTCAAAAATCACTATTTCAGTCTATTAGTTTAAAAATTGTGATTTCAGTCCCTGTGGTTTCACTTTCGTAACCATTTCAGTCCATGTGGTTTCACTTTCGTAACTATTTCAATCCATTATTTTGTTAAGTACAGGGACTGAAATGGTTACGAGGTGGACTGAAATGGTTACGAAAGTGAAACCACAGGGACTGAAATCGCAATTTTTAAACTAATGGACTGAAATAGTGATTTTTGACAAACCACAAGGACGAAAACAGTAATTAACTCTTATGCAAACTAGTTTTAAACATCAACTCAAACAATTGAGTTTGCTTTTGCAATCAACATGAATTTGAGCTAACCACACTCTCTTTCATGGACACGACACCCAATTTACCGTATTAGTGGTTGTAGCTTCAGTTATAGAGGTTGATGACCGTTTCACATTAGTAAAAACATCAACTTCAATCACAAAGGTTGTCCCAACAACAATCATCATGGCATTGTGGTAGCACTTGTTCTTTTTGAACGCAAAACTTCTATATATTGATATAGAGCTCAGCAATTTCAAAGCTGAGTTATTCAGATTTAGAAATTTCAGATTGAGTTATTCAGATTTAGAAATTTCAAATATATATTGGTAGCACTTGTGTGGATGTAGATTGAGTTATTCAGATTTAGAAATTTCAAAGCTTGATTCAAATTTAATTTGCAACAGATAAGAAAATCACTAGGCTACTTAGGGCACTCCACAGGTAGGCTTGGCGAGTTCAGCTGGCTAGCACGGGTACCCGCGTGAGGTTTGTTTTGTTCGATGTTTTTTTGACCGTTGGACCCCATATTTGACCGTTTACAAATTACAATTAAAAAAATCAAATTTAAATAATTTATTACCTTTCTGTATTTAACCAACCCATTCCATTATTTATCTACCCCATCCAGATAACTCTCTCAATTTTATATTTCCATCTACCAAAACCTCTTTAAATTTAAGATTCACATCTTCAAAAATCTCATCTTAAAATGGCAAAGATCCTATGGACCAAAGAGAAAGACATCGCGTTGGCGATGTCTTATGTCGTAATCCATCACGAACGCTCATCCTCTAGTGGAATGGCTACTTTTTGGAATCGGGTGTTCCACCAATTTTGTATCCACATTGGTGAGACCACCCGAACCGTGGATCAACTAGACTCACGTTTCTCATTTGTCCATTTCAAGTGTTCAAGATTCCATAGAAGGTTCTTGAATATGGAAAATCCCTACAACGAGCTCTCGGAGGCGGAAGTTATTCAAATGACCCTTGTGGACTACAAACACACCCACGACGAGGACTTTGAGCACGTTTCGGCGTGACAAATTATTAAGAACTATGTTTAAGTTTTATATAATGCTTTAGGTTTTATGTTTTCTAATGTTTTAAGTATTATGTTTTATTTTAATGCAAGGTTTTATTTTTATGTAAAATTAAGTTTTATTAGTTGAATTTAATTTTGAGACTTTATTTAAATTAGAAAAAATAAAGGTAAAAATTATTTGAGACTTTATGGCATAGGTAGGTGTCACCAGTACTTACTAGCTAATAGGTATTTTGAGCCAAATTTGACGTGGCGGGTGATGGTTGGTCGGGGCTATGGTACTTACCCTTGAGTGCCTCTTCCTCCCGTCTGTTTGGTATGGGGTAATGGAATGGATAAGGTAATGGAATGGACGAGTAAATGCAATGGAACATTACCGTTCCATGTGTTGTTTGGTTACCATATTGGAATAAAATGAATTATTACTGTGTATTGTTTTGTACGCAAGAAAAGACGATGGAATAAAATCGGCAGTTAGTGGTGGTTGGTGGCGGAGATTTGTGGGTGGTGATAGGTGGCGGCGGCGACGAGTGGCGGTGGTAAAGGGTGGGTGGCGGTGGTGGCCATCGGTGGTGGTTGGTGGCGGCGGAGGCGACGATGGGTGGCGGTTGCGGTGGTGGTTGGTGGCGGCAGAGACGGGCTGCGGTGTGGAAGGTTGCAGTGGTGGCGAGTTGCGGGTGGCAACAGCGGTAGGTATCGACGGTGGTGGGTGGTGGCGATGGTGAGTGGTGGCACTGGTGGCGGGTTGCATGTGGCGGCGACTGGTGGTTGGGAAGGGCGGTGGGTGGCGACAGCAATGGTGATGGCCGCGGTGGCGGGTGGCTACGGTGGCGGGTGGGTGGCGGTACCGAACCGTACCGAGTATATTCGGTACCAGTACCGGTTCCCATTTTCTTCGTTTTTTGGTACCAGTATTATTTACGGATAAAACATCGGTAAATACTGATACCACTTTTCCTCGTTTTTCGGTACCGAACGGGTACCGTGCTCATCCCTAGCGGCGACGGAGGCGGTGGCGGGTTGAAGTTGGCGACGACTGGTAGGTGGCGGCGACGATGGGCATCAGTGGTGGCGAAGATGGTGGGTTGGGTTGTGGTGTTTTGAATGAAGCATGTTGGGGAATGGAATGGGTGATTCAATTTCATTGACCAACCAAACACTATTTTCTTCATTACCTCGTAATGGTCCATTCCATTCCGCCTCTCATTACTACATATCAAACACTACCTTATAATTTGAGTTAATTCAATTCGCTGCAATAATATAAACTAACATTTTAGGATTTAGTGATCCAATTTCAAAAGTTCGAGATTAATAACTCATTTAAGGTTGTATTATAGGTGACTAAGTTCTATTAAGGTTGTATTATAGGTGACTAGGAGATTAGAGTGATTCACCATCTTGATAGTCTCCCGAATCAACTATTTGATTAGCATACTGAGATCTGTTCGGGTGGGCAAAGACTCGAAGATATCATGGGTGCAACCAGTGACGAAATTTGAACCATTAAAGTTTTTTTGGGGGGAAGGGGGAGATATTACACATAAAAAACCAAAAGTTTTTCACCAAATAAAAACCATAAATCCCAAAACAACAACTAGTTCTTGACAAAGGAAAAAGATTTACAACTCAGTCTGACGACCCTTTAAGATCTTTAAATTCATCAATTACTGATTTTGAATCAAAGTTTTCATCAATTTCTCTTATTATATAAACAACCAAGTTATTCACAAGAAAATGATCTAACACTTCATTACGAAGGTGATTCTTGAGTATTTTCATTGCTAAAAATCCTCTCTCTGGTCTTGCAGTAGAAACTTGAAGGGTCACGTTAGGCGAACCACTATATCAAGCAACTAATATGCCTCACTTTTCTAAGTTTGTACAAGAATTTTGCATACGTCAACAATAGTTGATACAACACTTGTGTCACACCCCAACCGATGGCGTAAACTAGGGGTGTTCAAAACTATCTGTATCCAAAAGTCCGATCCGAAATATCCGATATCCGAATCCGAAATATCCGAAAATTCGGATATCCGAATTTTCGGATTCAGATTCTGATAGTGATTTTAAAAATTTTCGGATATTTCGGATATCCGAAATATCCGAAAATATCCGAAAAATATCCGAAATATCCGAAAAAAACCGAACAATATCCGAAATATCTGAAAAATCCAAAAAATATCCGAAAACTTATATTCGGATATCCAAAACTATCTGAAATATCAGGTTCTGAATATCAAAAAATAATAAAAATTAAAAACTAAATAAAAAATTGGATATTCGGATATACGATTCACTATCCGATCGGATATCCGATATTTTGGATACGGATCCGGATAGTGAAATCCGGTATCCGAAAATTTCGGATATCCGGTTTTGAACACCCCTAGCGTAAACATCAGAGTGAGACGAAAACGAGATTGCTCGAGACTTCATAAGACTAATTGAAACACTAGTTTAAGTAACCAAATTTCATTTTATTTCTAATCAAGATTACAACATTGGAAAGGAAATTACAACAATTTGTCCATAACAAAATCAAATGACAACTACACAAAACATAACTTATTAAATACGTTTCTAATTCACCCTAAGTAGCTTTCTTGTGTGTCATCATCAATTTCCTGCAAAGTATTAAAATATACTCAACGAAAGTTGGCGAGTATACAAGTTTGATTACATTACATATAAGTGATTTTCTCAGTTTCAACATGGCAATTCGTATACTAAGTTAAGATTTCATACTAGCATGCAAAAACTATAAGTCAAGCCAAAGTGTCCACTGGCGTAATCTTAACATCGCAATGAAAAGACCGTGAAGAATGATTGAATACTTAACAATGACCCAACAAACGGGCTGTGTGCTACTCCTATAGCCCTATACATGTTAAGGTAGGCTTACTCAAAGTTAATGACAAATAATTTGCATGTATGAGTGTTTCAGTGTCTAGCATATAGTGGCGGAACTAGAAGAAAAATTCAGGGGCATACTATTTTTTTACGTACATTCATTCAATGTTAAAAAAATAGCGTACATTCATACAACCATAAATATACAACTAAAATTAGTAACTAAACCATAACCTAAAATCCAATTTGGTCCCTTTTGTGCTAGAATACCTTTGCTCTAGCGGAACCATACATTTATGACTGGGGGTTCGCAATGTAACCTTTATATACACAAAATTATATTCATTTATTATTTCTAGGATGTACTACAACCACTAAAGTCATTTTAAGGTGTTGTGTAAGCTAGATATTTACCAATCAAAATGCTATGTAAGCTAGATATTTACCAATCAATATTTGTTTTGAGGTTTTTATAAAAGTTTATTAAAAAAATATCTCTACATTAAATTAAATGGATTAAATATTAACGGTAATAGAGTAAATAAATAAAATGAAAACAATAACAAAACAAAATAAATGCATATTTTTATAATACTAAATCAGAGAAAATATTACATAAATTAAAGTAGAGATTTGTTATATATTCTTTAAGTTTGCAATATATACCTACAAAAAATAATGTCGATTACACCAATGATGTTGTTAAATGTTAGGTGTTTGAACGTTCAAGTCCAGCCCAAATAACATTTCACAAATAGCTGATTTATTATAATTTGATATGGGCCACAAACATGACTTTGAAAAAGCCCATGTAATAACAAAATAGGGTGCTGTCTTTTGTTTTTGTGTCATCTTCATCATCTAAACCTAATCGCTTCTAAACTGCCGTCACTAAGTCACAATCCATTGCAGAAAAAAATTCTGGTCATGTAATCACATTATCTTCTTCTTATCTTTGTAGTTAGGGGTATCCAAACTTATGATCAGGGGTATCCAGTACTTACAATTCGTCAAGAAAGTTGAGGGGTATCCCGGGCAACCCCTGGATACCCATAGATCCGCCCCTGCTAGCATGAATAACCTAAGCATGACAAATAACATTTTTGATGGATTGAGTGATTGCATAAGTTTGGTTGTGTGCGTAAGTGTAATTGATTAAGTAATACATGTTACATCCCTAAAAGTGATTAAAGCGAAAAAGGGGGATTTGAGTATACTTAGGGGTGTTCAAAACCGGATATCAAAAAATGCGGATATCCGAAATTTTCCGATACCAGATTTCACTACTTGAATCCTTATCCGAAATTTCGGATATCCAATCGGATAGTGAATCGGATATCCGAATATCCAATTATATATTTAATTTTTATCTTTTTATTATCTCTACTATATAATAAAAGAAACCAATTGGGGGGGGGGGGGGAGCACATGTCATTCATTGGGGCTATCTATTTTTTAGTTTTTCCCACTCTCTTCTACTTAATTATAGATAATTAATATTAATTAAACAATTCGTATGGAAGATAATATAATATTTTGAAATATTTATTAGATTTCAAAATTAGTTATTCTGAAATTAACAAAAGACGTACACTAAATATAAATTAATATAATGTAAATGATTTATTTATTTTATTAAACTAATGTAGTTAAGGGTAGAACCTATTTCAAAAATGTTTATAAGGGGTAAACAAAAACATTAATCAATGTTTATTGGTTCTATACTTTTATTTTTGTGTTCAACTCTTAACTCAAATACGGTATTCACCATGTTTACGTAACATTTATAGGAACCATTACCGCAATCACCCCATCCATCATATATCCAGTATATCCGTTAGTTTTTTTAACGATATAATTTTTTATTAGATTCATTCAACCCGTGTAATAAACGAGGTTTCTTAAGATCTAATGTTTTTATTATTTACTATACAAAATTACATTTATGCAACTCGTGTAATACACCGGATTTTTAAAATATAACTTTTTTTTATTATTTGGTATATAAAATTAGATTTATTTAATCTGTATAATACATAGTGTTGATAAAGATATAACAAGATATATCTTTTTATTGATTGATATATAAAATTACATGTGCTCAACCCATACAATACACGAGGTTCTTAAAAATGTAATTTTTTATTATTTAATATATAAAATTAAATTTGCTCAACCGGTACAATACACGGGGTTCTTAAAGATATAAATTTTCCGAAAATCGGATATTCGAATTTCGGATATCCGAATTTTCGGATATTTCGGATTCGGATATCGGATAATTCGGATCGAATTTTTGGATACAGATAGTTTTGAACAACCCTAAGTATACTCATAGTTTACGTAGAAATTCCATGAAAGTGAGTTGATGAGCTAAAGGTGTTGAGAAACGCCTAGTTATCCTATAAGGATAAACGAGGAGTATGAGCTCGACTGATTTTGGATTAGGAATATGCGGATGCTTAGTTTTAGAATGAAAATACATAAATGATTATCTAGACAAACCCCCAAATGTGGACACCATGGTTATGTGTTCTTCATACGCACAAGTTTGCCTATTGGAAGTCCAAATATGAGATGTTTCAATGTAAGATATTATAACCGTAGCTCTTAACAACAATCCATAGATGGGTTAGTGTTTAGGGTTCGGTTATTAGTATTGTCGTACACACACACACATACACACACACACACACACACATATATATATATATATATATAGGATTAGGTTCAAGAGTGAACACTAGCGTAGCTTGCGAACTGAGTGAACTAATCCTGGCTATACACGTGTGTAGATCAATGGCGAGGATTTGATGTTGAAATACACTAGTGTATTTTACGAGTTGATGATGAGATCCTCGCCATAAAGGTGTGTAGATCAATGGCCAGGATTTGTTCACTCAGTTCGCAAATATACTAGTGTTCACTCTAGAACCCCACCCTATATATATATAATGCCCTATGGTCAAATATTATCAAGTATGTCAAGTAAGGAGGTAGGGTAATTTTCATCCATTAAACCTCGTTATATGATTCATCAAAGCACAAAATCATTAACTTTGTTAATGATTTCGGTTGGTCATAAATAAGATTAAAATAAAAGTACATATCTAATTTACCAAGTAACCAAGTGAGCTCAAACTAGACTAGTGCATCCTAATCATGGCAAATGTTTGGAGACTTAGTGTAGTGTGGTCACTTTCTTGCTAGTAAATTTACTTGGTATCTTAGATGGAGATTAACTGTAACACCCTTAAATTTTTCACTTGATTTTAATAATAAAATACACCATTTTTATCAAAATATTAGTTAAGTGACATAATATTCGTTAACGGAGTTCATATGTACGTTAACCTTTGTCAAATAATGACTAGGTTAAAACATTACAAAAGTAGTTTAACAAGTGTTTACAACCCATACATAAAGTCTACCAAAGGTTAAAATATTGCGGAAGCTTCAAAAAAAACGTGTTCGGTTCTTCTACGTTGCTTGACCGTCATCCATATGATCCACCTTATCACCTAGGATCAAAACCGTTAAAATATTAGTTTTGACATTATTAAAGAACACATAATCATGAGGTCCAACATCAAATATTAGACAAAAGGAAAATAAAAGTTTTTCTGGTTCCACCGTAACTTACGGTGTCAATGTAAGTTACGGTGAGTCCTGGAAGTCTTTTGGTCCACCGTAAAACAGTAGTGAACCACCGTAAACCCCTGACCTCTACCGTAAGTTACGGTACCACCGTAACTTACGGTAGTACCTGGAAATTTATGTTTTTGTTTGGTTTGGTCATTACACTAAAACCCAACTCTCAGATTTCAGTTTTCTAGGATGCCATTAAGTTAAATCTCACAATTCTAATATGTTATATATTATCCATCATCAAAGATTCAATCCATCTCAACCCGAAGCATTATCCATGCCGTACTTGATTATTCGACCCGTTTGGCTAGTCTAAGGAATCCACCATTGTGACGACTACCAACGAGTTCCAACCAATTTGATCCATTATTCAATATAGCGACATCACCGCTTAAATACAAAACGACACTTATTCTAAAAATCCAATTATGCATTTAATAATCATCCAAACTACTTAATGTAACGGGTCAAGTTACATACCTTCAAAGTAGCCCTTTTTGACGTGGTTCGCCACCCGCTTGTCCGCTTGACGCTCCTGCGCCCGTTCCTATTGAGTTCATTTATCATATGTTTAGAACTCTCTTTTCAAATCATAATTCGCATAATACACTAAACATCGTGATTATGCGTTTAAACTTGGAATTTCAGTTTTAAGCCCTCATAGAGGCACTTCAACAAGCACTTTATGGGCAGATTTTTACATGATTAAACATCAATTCTCTAGATTGTTATTTAGCCCTAAATTTACATCATTCAACCCTTTTACATGATTGATAACCTTAAGTCTTTCTGGAATCGCTTCCAAATGGTTAATTACACTAGATTCACAATCTATTTCCTAGTGTTCATCAATCTACACATAACCCATTAACCACCTACAATGGTATTCATGAATTCACCAAATTTTCTTATGATTTAAACTTCTATTTGTCTAGGGTTTGTATCTAAACACCATAGTTATTCCTGAATCATCATAAGGCAAACATGCAACTAGAATTTCAGATTTTTCCCAATTCATGAAAATTCCAAGCTAAGAGTTTTCACTAAATTTTACATACCTTATAATCCTCTTGCGATGAGGATCACGATTCTAGGCTCGGATTTTCGTTTGGACCAGATTTGCTCCTTCAATTGAGAGTTTTAAGCAGAATTTAGGGTTTGAGAGTGGGGATCGCCCCCTTTCCTTGCTCTTGGTCGACCAACACCTCAAAAATGGGGTGTTTGGTTTTGTTTTACTAACTTAGTAACACAAGTTTCAAATTTTGACAACCTAGGTCCCTTCATTTTGGTCAACATTTAATTTAGTGGCTTTTAACCCTACTATAGGTTATTTCTAAACTATTAACCAACTAGGTTAAAATTTCTAATTGGTAAATTCTCATTTATTTATACTTTATATAAATCTCATATAATTTTTTTTTTCGGGGTGTTACAAGTCCACCCCCGTTAAAAAGGGTTTCGTCCCCGAAACCGAAGTACGTACCAAATAGTGTTGGGTGGAGACGTCGCATCTCCTCTTCGGGCTCCCATGTGGTGTCCGAACCTTTCTTGTGCTCCCATTTGACCCTGACTTGGTTAATCACCTTGTTCCTCAAACTTTTCTCCTTACGATCCAAAATCGCAATTGGTTTTACTGCATAGTTGAGGCTGTTATCCACCTCGATATCATCATAGTGGATATGAGTAGTTTCGTCGGCCAAACATTTTCGGAGGTGCGACACGTGGAACGTGCTATGAATCCCATTCAACTCCTCGGGTAATTCGAGACGATAAGCTACTTTACCAACCCGTTCAGCGATCCTGAAAGGCCCAATAAATCTTGGGCTTAGTTTCCCCCTTTTTCGGAATCTAATAATGCCTTTCCATGGGGAAACTTTCAGCATAACCATGTCTCCAACCTGAAATTCAATTGGCCTATTCCTTTTATCCGCATACGCCTTTTGCCTGTCTTGAGCCGCTTTCAAGTGTGCCCGAACTATGTCGATTTTCTTATTTGTAGTTCGGATTATATCAGTAGGCGCTATCCCTCGTGGACCCACTTCTCCCCAACATACCGGGGTTCGACATTTTCTGCCATATAACAGTTCATACGGGGCCATTTTAATGCTCGTATGATAGCTATTGTTATATGCAAATTCGACCAAGGGTAAATGGACATCCCAACTACCTCCGAAGTCAATAATGCATGCCCGCAGCATATCTCCCAACGTTTTATTGTTCTTTCACTCTGCCCATCCGTTTGTGGATGATAAGCAGTGCTAATGAACAATTTAGTCCCCATTTGTTCTTGGAATTCCCGCCAAAATTTCGAAGTGAACCGGGTATCCCTATCAGACACAATGGATACCGGCACCCCATGACGTGCTATTATTTCATTCGTGTAAACCTCTGACATCTTTTCTGACGTATAAGTCTCATGGATCGGAATGAAGTGAGCACTCTTTGTCAATCTATCTACCACCACCCATATGGCATCGAAACCACGGTTCGTTTTAGGCAACTTGGTTAGTAGGTCCATTGTGATATGTTCCCATTTCCAAACCGGAATTTCTAATGGTTGGAGTTTGCCATATGGTTTCTGATGCTCCGCCTTGACTTGTAAACATGTCTAGCATTTTTCCACATACTTCGCCACATCCCTCTTCATTCCGGGCCACCAATAGTTTTGTTTCAAATCATTGTACATCTTGGTCGCACCCGGATGAATTGAATAACGGGATTTATGAGCTTCATTAAGTAGAAGTGCCTTCACTCCACAGGTATGTGGGACCCATATCCTTCCGGATCGAGTCTCCGGCAAATCTTTCAACTGACCTATAATTCTTTCTTTCTTCCAATTCTCTTCTTTCATTGCTTCTAATTGCGCCTCTCGAATACGTTCAAGTATACCCGAGGTCACCACGAGTTGCATCGATCTAACTCGTATTGGAACATAGTCCGCTTTTCTGCTCAGAGCATCCGCCACCACATTAGCCTTTCCGGGGTGATAATGTATTTCACAATCGTAGTCTTTCACCGTTTCTAGCCACCGCCTTTGTCGCATATTCAACTCCTTTTGATCGAAGAAGTATTTCAAGCTCTTGTGGTCGGTGAATATGGTGCACTTTACCCCATACAAGTAATGCCTCCATATTTTTAAGGCAAATACCACCGCAGCCAGCTTGAGATCGTGCGTGGGATATTTCTTCTCGTGTATCTTCAATTGTCTCGAGGCATAGGCTATTACCTTGCCCCGTTGCATCAGCACACAGCCGAGTCCCGATAGTGATGCATCCGAATAAACCACCATGTCTTCGACTCCGTCCGGCAATGTCAGTACCGGAGCTTGAGTTAGCTTTTCTTTTAGCATTTGAAACGCTTTTTCTTGATCGATTCCCCAAATAAACTTTGCTTTCTTTTGGGTTAGCTTTGTTAGCGGTGACGCAATCTTGGAGAAGTCTTGAATGAATCTCCTATAGTACCCCGCAAGCCCCAAAAAACTCCTAATTTCTGAAGGGTTCTTCGGGGGATTCCATTTCGACACTGCCTCTATCTTTGACGGATCCACCAATACTCCGTCGGCATTTATGACATGGCCTAAAAATTGAACCTCTCGTAACCAAAAGGCACATTTAGAGAACTTTGCATATAACTTTTCTCGCCTAAGTGTCTCTAACACTTCTTGTAAGTGTTGTGCGTGTTCAGCTTCACTTTTCGAATACACCAAGATATCATCGATAAACACGATGACTGACTTATCCAGCATTGGCTTGCAAACCCGGTTCATGAGGTCCATGAAAGCCGCGGGTGCGTTTGTTAGCCCGAATGACATCACGAGGAATTCGTAATGTCCGTATCTCGTGCAGAAAGCCGTCTTCGGCACATCTTCTTCTTTGACCTTTAGTTGGTGATACCCCGATCTAAGGTCAATTTTGGAAAACCAGTTCGCACCTTGTAGTTGGTCGAATAAATCATCTATCCTCGGGAGCGGGTATCTGTTCTTTACCGTGAGTTTGTTTAACTCCCGGTAATCGATACACATGCGCATGCTCCCGTCTTTCTTTCTCACGAACAATACCGGTGCGCCCCAGGGAGACACACTCGGCCTTATGAATCCCTTGTCAAGCAGGTCTTTGATTTGGGACATCAACTCTTGTAATTCCGACGGTGCAAGTCGGTACGGGGCTTTTGCTACGGGTTTCGCGTCCGGAATCAATTCGATCCCGAACTCTATTTCCCGTTCAGGCGGTATCCCCGGTAAATCTTCCGGAAAAACATCTTCATAATCTCGTACTACCGGTACATCTCCAATCTTTCGTGATTCTTTTTCGGGCTCATTAGCGTATATCATGAATGCCTTGCATCCTCGCTTCATTAGCTTGTGAGCTTTCAACATTGAGCATATTATGGGGTTGCCTCCTTTTTCGCCATAAATGGTGACGTGTTTCCCGCTCGGAGATGTCAGTTTTATCTCTTTACGGAAGCACACGACCTTTGCATGGTGTCGAGATAGCCAATCCATCCCAACGACTACTTGAAATTCTCCCATCGACATCGGGATTAGATTTATCAAATATTCTTCATCGTCAATGCTCAGTTTACAATTTTCACATACATCACAAACAATAAAGCTTTTATTATTACCTATCTCTACTTCTAAGGGCACAGGTAATTTAGTTAGAACAAACGAAGGATGTCGAATAAATCCATATGAAACAAAGGATTTATTCGCACCCGTATCAAATAACACACGTGCAGGAATCGAATTTACAGCAAATATACCTGAGACCACGTCAGGTTCAACCTTTGCTTCTGCGGCGGTTAGTTGAAAAGATCTTGCCTTTGCTTTAGGGGCTTCACCTTTCGGTTCCTGCCCCTCCTTCTTTCCAACCGATTCCGGGCATCCCGACTTCTTGTGACCCGTTCGATAACAATTGTTGCAAACCGTCACTTTCTCCGGGCATGATATAGCCATATGTCCCGTCTTCTTGCATATGGGACAAGGCTTATCCTTGTAACGGCATTCGCCTTTATGACCCTTCCCGCAGATTCTGCAACTTGGCGACCCGCCTTTCGTATCAGATTTCTTTGCGCTTTCGTTTGTTCGTGCCTTTTTAGTAGGGCTTGGATTCACATCCTGTGCTCTCCGTTCACCCCTTTCGATGCTCTTTTTCAGTTCGATCTCCCTTTCCCGAGCAGCATTTATAATCTCGGTAAGGGTCTCGTATTTGGAAGGGGTGATAAATTCCCTATATTCGGCACTCAACATGTTATGATAGTAGTATATCTTTTGTTCTTCGTCCGTCACTAGATCGTCACAAAACTTCATCTTATCCATAAACGTTGCCGTAATCTTGTCTATGGTCTCATTTTTGTACCTAAGTTGCATGAACTCTTCCTTAATTTTATTCATAACCGCTTTGGGGCTATGATGCTTAAGAAATGGCGTCTTGAATTCTTCCCAAGTCATGACCTTAGCAGCTTCAATACCGATCTCTCTCTTTTTGTTATCCCACCAATCTTTCGCTTGATTTCTTAGTTGACCCGTACCATATGCTACATAGTCGTCTACGTCACAATGGGTCCTCTCGAATACCCCTTCAATATCACTTAGCCATCTTTGGCACACTATTGGGTCAACCTCTCCATTATATATTGGTGGTTTACAAGCCATGAATTCCTTGTATGAACAAGGTTTTCGTCCTCCATGCTTTTCCTTTGCTAAATTTGAATCATCTTCTAGTTTCTTGATTCTATCTTCTACCATTGATAAAACTGTGTTTTGAATTCTATCACGAAGCCTGACAAACTGTTTTCGATCGCCTTTCCAACCTCTTTGGCAATCACTTCCCTCATTTGTTCGGTGACTCTTGGCACCGCATCATCATTACCTCCATTTGAAATGTTTACATAAGTTGTTAAACATTCCATTTATAACACATGTTTTACTTGTTTGATTCAATCAAGTTCATAACTTGATTTAATCGCTCTTGCTTTGATTCAATCAAGTTCACAACTTGATTTGATCGTTTTTGCTTTGATTCAATCAAGTTCACAACTTGATTTGATCGTTCTTGCTTTGATTCAATCAAGTTCACAACTTGATTTGATCGTTCTTGCTTTGATTCAATCAAGTTCACAACTTGATTTGATCGTTCTTGCTTTGATTCAATCAAGTTCACAACTTGATTTGATCGTTCTTGCTTTTTGCATTTCTTGTATTTAAATGAGCTTACTTGCTCTTTTCATGCATATTTGTTCATCTCTCATTCTTTACGTAATATAAAATTTATTATCAGAAGTTAACCGGACAGTCGATCAAGCTTGAACCGAACACTTTGTAGACAACCTTAGGCTCTGATTACCAACTTGTAACACCCTTAAATTTTTCACTTGATTTTAATAATAAAATACACCATTTTTATCAAAATATTAGTTAAGTGACATAACATTCGTTAACGGAGTTCATATGTACGTTAACCTTTGTCAAATAATGACTAGGTTAAAACATTACAAAAGTAGTTTAACAAGTGTTTACAACCCATACATAAAGTCTACCAAAGGTTAAAATATTGCGGAAGCTTCAAAAAAAATCGTGTTCGGTTCTTCTATGTTGCTTGACCGTCATCCATATGATCCACCTCATCACCTAGGATCAAAACCGTTAAAATATTAGTTTTGACATTATTAAAGAACACATAATCATGAGGTCCAACATCAAATATTAGACAAAAGGAAAATAAAAGTTTTTCTGGTTCCACCGTAACTTACGGTGTCACCGTAAGTTATGGTGAGTCCTGGAAGTCTTTTGGTCCACCGTAAAACAGTAGTGAACCACCGTAAACCCCTGACCTCTACCGTAAGTTACGGTACCACCGTAACTTACGGTAGTACCTGGAAATTTATGTTTTTGTTTGGTTTGGTCATTACTCTAAAACCCAACTCTCGGATTTCAGTTTTCTAGGATGCCATTAAGTTAAATCTCACAATTTTAATATGTTATATATTATCCATCATCAAAGATTCAATCCATCTCAACCCGAAGCATTATCCATGCCGTACTTGATTATTCGACCCGTTTGGCTCGTCTAAGGAATCCACCATTGTGACGACTACCAACGAGTTCCAACCAATTTGATCCATTATTCAATATAGCGACATCACCGCTTAAATACAAAACGACACTTATTCTAAAAATCCAATAATGCATTTAATAATCATCCAAACTACTTAATGTAACGGGTCAAGTTACATACCTTCAAAGTAGCCATTTTTGACGTGGTTCGCCACCCGCTTGTCCGCTTGACGCTCCTGCGCCCGTTCCTATTGAGTTCATTTATCATATGTTTAGAACTCTCTTTTCAAATCATAATTCGCATAATACACTAAACATCGTGATTATGCGTTTAAACTTGGAATTTCAGTTTTAAGCCCTCATAGAGGCACTTCAACAAGCACTTCATGGGCAGATTTTTACATGATTAAACATCAATTCTCTAGATTGTTATTTAGCCCTAAATTTACATTATTCAACCCTTTTACATGATTGATAACCTTAAGTCTTTCTGGAATCGCTTCCAAATGGTCAATTACACTAGATTCACAATCTATTTCCTAGTGTTCATCAATCTACACATAACCCATTAACCACCTACAATGGTATTCATGAATTCACCAAATTTTCTTATGATTTAAACTTCTATTTGTCTAGGGTTTGTATCTAAACACCATAGTTATTCCTAAATCATCATAAGACAAACATGCAACTAGAATTTCAGATTTTTCCCAATTCATGAAAATTCCAAGCTAAGAGTTTTCACTAAATTTTACATACCTTATAATCCTCTTGCGATGAGGATCACGATTCTAGGCTCGGATTTTCGTTTGGACCAGATTTGCTCCTTCAATTGAGAGTTTTAAGCAGAATTTAGGGTTTGAGAGTGGGGATCGCCCCCTTTCCTTGCTCTTGGTCGACCAACACCTCAAAAATGGGGTGTTTGGTTTTGTTTTACTAACTTAGTAACACAAGTTTCAAATTTTGACAACCTAGGTCCCTTCATTTTGGTCAACATTTAATTTAGTGGCTTTTAACCCTACTATAGGTTATTTCTAAACTATTAACCAACTAGGTTAAAATTTCTAATTGGTAAATTCTCATTTATTTATACTTTATATAAATCTCATATAATTTTTTTTTTCGGGGTGTTACATTAACTAACAAATCAAGCAAGTGAAGTAGTGGAACATAGTTGGAAAGCCAAGGTTTCCATGGTTCAAACATTACCAAAACACAAGTTTCACCACTTTGAAGGTGGTGAGCTTAGATGGTTTCAACACTTGTCTAGGTCACTTAGATCCTTTATAACAGAAAGTTTAAGAGGTATCTGGGCCTCTAATCTCATGGAAATCAACCATATTCAAGTCCCACAATCATGAGGTTGATTTGGAACAAGATAGACACTTGTTTCCTAAAGATTAAGAAGTTTAAAGAAAGTTTATGCAAAGGTTTAGTGAAAACAGATAGTTTGGACCTTAAAATGGTGATGTTCCACCTTAGTTTACCATGGTAAACTTGTAGAAACATTCTAGAGGTGTTCCAAACAAGTTTTAAGCAAAAATTCATGTAGAAGAGAAAGAAAATTGAGTTTGAAGCTCACTTTTGGAACTTGGAAGAATTTATCCCAAAGCTTATATTTTCAGTAATTTGAGAGTATTTTGAGTGAGTTTAGAGTGTTGGAAAAGTGAAATGGAGGTGTAGGAGGGTTAGTTATATAGTGGTTGAGTGGGGTTTGTGTTTTAATGAAGAAGGGAGGTGAGGAAGGTGGAACCTGGATTGGTTAAATAAACATTATGTGGATTATGCATCTACGTGTCGTGCGGTGGGACGAAGGGTTGCAGCCCGCGCGACGCGGCGTGTCCATTTGACCAAGGAAGTTTAGTTTTTGACATGATTGGCCCCTAAACTTGTAAGTTGATGTTATTTTATGCTACAAGTTTGTGTTTAGGGGTTTTCGAGTATAGGAAGTGTATGCATGTAGGTGTTACGTCTTGTGTATGTATGAAAGATAGTACGTATGTATAAGAAGTCTCGGTTTTGCGTATAAACACGTATGCAATGATTGATTGCGTATAACACAAGTATGAATGTAACACATATATGTATAGAAGTGAATTCCATTGTGATCAAAGTCTCGAACTTATAAGATTGAGAAAGGAAATACAAATACAAGTTTCTAAAAATATAAATACGTACGAATACAACTTTCTAAATAAGAAAAGTACAGAAATGCGAAGCGTTACAACTTGGCTTGGAACTCTTTGTCATTTCAATCTTAAAAAGTTTCAATTGATATTGTTATTGAAGTCTCTCTTGCTCTATAAATTAGCAGGATAATACTTCTTAACAAGAAGACATATGTTATCGGTATTAATCACTTTAGGGTATTCTTTTGAAACTAAAGTAGAACTAAGAGTAAACAACTTCATTGCGTGATCATTGAATCTACTATTCAGCTAATGGATGTAAACAGGTCTACTCGATAAAATGTTCAAAAGTAACATGATTATTTTTTACGAGGCCGACACTAAGTAGAAGTATACGAAGCTTTTATATCCGACATATCTATTTGATGTTTGTCACAAAACACTTTACCTATGCAAATAAAGAACCCATCCATTGTTTATGAAATCATTTAGATGTTGCTAAAACTAACTCAATGACATTAAGAGTATATTGGGATTTTTTTGTAAAGCTTGATAAAGAATATTAATTTTTTCCATTACTTCTGTTAGCAAGTGAAGAATAAACACAAATATAGACGATTTCATGAGGGAGTAAGCTACTTCAGCATCTTCGTGATGAGAATAACAAGCAGATATGTCATCCTTTATTCCTACACGAGCACAATAAACATGTCAAGCAAACTGCAAACATATTGAAAATGAAAAACCCAACGCGTATCACCAGCTCTACTTAATGTCCTAACTTGATTGTCTTCTTTACCTTATTTAATTTTACCAAGTTCCAATAAATGTTTAATCTCAGTTGAGTTTACCTTTTGAAACTCCATCATGATGCAAACCAGAAGCAAAGACTACATTAAATTTAGAAATTAAGTTTGTAAAAAAAAATGATGTATATAATTAATTTTTCTTAAAGCAGCAAACAAGGCCTTAAACAATGATTATATTTTTGTATTATTATTACTAGCTTACAACGCCGTGTATTACACGGGTTGAATGACGAAAAATGTAAATTATAAACTTGTATATAATCATTATTAATGAAATGACTCATTTAGATAAATTAGTAAAACAAAACAACAGTTATATTTTCGTTACTTGTACATGTGATTTGATACTTTATTAGTAATTATTGTTTATATCCAAATAATATATTTTATCTTAACAAATATATATGGTCAGGGTAAAATGAAAACTTCTACGAGTTGTGAGAACTTAGAGAACTCAACCTTACAAAAGGTTTTTTGATTTTTTTATAGAGGATGTGACTCAAGGTGTTAAACCTTTTGATTTCGGATTCAAGTGGTTAAAACCACTAAAACATAGGGACTCAAAAAGTAATTTACTATTAATTAAATTTAAAATTATACGTTTGATCTCTAACTATATTAAATAATATTATACTTATTATATTATTTAATACATTTATATTTGTTATAGATAATTGTTAAATAAATTTGAATTTAAACGTTGATGTGTGTAAAATGCAACATATAAATTTCATCAAATAAGGCATAAAACTAACCCTTTTTAAGTACTAATGTTGGAAAAAGTGTGTTTTTGTCTTACTTTTACATTTTCAGGATTAAATGAGCTAAAATTAACAAAAGAAGCAAAAATGCAGCTAAATCTAACATAAATACAAGAAAAGGAACAAAAGTGGATTGCCTGACCCCTCGACAACATCCTCCCAAGCAAAATAGAGAAGGCAGAAGACTGAACACGCCCCGTGCTCAGCGAGCACGGGGCTGTGCCCAAGAAGCAGCAGAAAAGACAAACCTGTAGAAGCTTCTATTGCTCACCACGGGGCCGTGCCCAGTGAACACGGGGGCGTGCCCAAAGTACTGCAGACGCATTAATTGTAATTGCGAATTACAATTAATGAGGAGAGATAGTGTCAGACGGGCACGGGGCCGTGCCCAACGGACACGGGGCCGTGCCCAGGCCTCTGTTCAGCCTATAAATAGGAGTGCTTTGGCTCATTGCAACTCATCCCTTGGCACACCACCTCTCTCACACTTCATCCACCACCATCACAACACCATCATCCACCACCATCATCCATTGTCCATCATAGAGTGTGTGAGTCGTCTCGGGATCCAAGATTGATCGTAAGAGTTCTTGACAATTAAGGCCATGTTTGCCTAAGTCTCTTACATCACTTAATGAAGACAAGTGTTTAGTATAATACTTTTTGTTTTTAATCTTTTGCACTTTTTAATTGGTTTTTTTTATTAATGACTTTAATAACTAGTTGCTTATGTTGAAGGTGACTTTTCCTTGTCGTTTGTCCGTGGTGTCTTGGCATTATTTTACTGTCTATATAAAATAAAAGATTTTCACCATTCATATCTCCACGGTCTATATGGAGGTATGTTGGCTACCTGGTCGGGGGTTAAGGGAACGGTTTGGTAAGGGTCTTGCCCTTGTTCAGCGTTTAGAGGTCCTGCAAGGGACCTAGGTCAAATTTAGTAGGACCTCCTTCAATACCCAAAAGGTATTGGATGGCGGGGGTCCAAAGTCTTTGATCCCCTCATAAGTTAACTACTATTAATACTATAACCCGGCTATTTAGGACTGTATCCCTGCTGACTCAGACTACTTAGTCGAGGGTAACGTCACCTCCAAAAGAGGGGCCTACCATAATTTGCATTAATAACTTAATTCATTATCTTTCAATAATCTGACCCTTTAGGATTGTATCCTTGCTGACTCAAACTACTGGGTTGAGGGTAACGTCGCCTTCAAAAGAGGGGCCTACTACAATAACTAAGATAATCTCTTAAACAAGTGCAAAAGTGCGAAAATAATCAAAGGTTATACTAATACACGAGTCGGATCCAAGTGATTCATCTTGTCTATCTGTTTTTATTTTTATTTTATTTTTCAGCATTTAGTTAGTTTTATTTTCTTAGTTTAAAAATCTTTTTTCTAACATTTTGATTTGATTAGACGTTGAGGATAAACCGTACTAAAAGCTCTTGTGTCCTTGGACGACCTCGGTATCTTACCAACACTATACTACGTCCACGATGGGTGCACTTGCCCATATGTGTGTTTAGTGTTAGTAAATATCGTGTTTTATAAATTTAAAACTTAGCTAAAAAGTGTAAAAAGGGCTTAAAAATATATACCAAAAATATATTACACTACACGCACATCAAGTTTTTGGCGCCGTTGCCGGGGACACAAGGATTTTAAGAAAGCTTAAAATCGACGGCCTAATCAGTTTTTCAAAACCTTTTTAAAACAAGCGCACATTTTTCTGCATTTTAGTTTAGTTTACATTTACAGTAGCCTGAACACGGGGTGACGTGACCGTGTCGTCCCGATCAGTCAAAAACCCAATTAAACCTAGGTAGCTAGGGTAAGTCGGTATCGAATCCACGAAGAGCAGGTGGTCAGTATTGCATGACCCGTTCGATTAGTTAGACTATTTACAAATAATGTACAAGATGATTATGAAAATTGCTATTTTTTGTTTATTTGTTTGGTTTTTAAAATAAATCGGAATGAACAGACAAATTGATGTTATCGAAAACAATGATTTATTAACTAAACTTGTAAACTAAACTACTTAATTGAAAACAGGAATTAAGAATACGGATCACACCCAGTTTCGGTAATTGTAAGTCGTAGGGTTCCTACATGTTTTAATTCAACTCAATTGCATACGATTAGCGGATTTAGTGTACCGTGACTTAGGTGCCAATAACTATCGACGTCCCAAAGAACGGACAAGAATGCACTTTGTAATCAACACAAGTAAATCCTAACCACGACAACGCATAACTACACATAACCATTTCGCAAAGTCATAACTTTTAACATCGTTCGACAATTTACGAATACGAAACAAATGTAAACTATTGTCAATGGTTTCAAAAATCAATACAAGTTGTCACAAAGTCGAATCAAAGAACAAATGCATAAACCCTAGAAAATACAACTACCTACACCGGGGTGAAACCGAAAAGACTAGCCGCTCATGGTTGGGTGGACGCGATCACCGGCCAACGAACACGAACATGGAGCCATGACCTTGAGTCTTCAAGAGTGGTGGAGGTTAGGGTTGAAGGTGATGATGGAAGATTGAAGATGGTGGTGATGGTGGAATGATTGAAGGTTAGGGATTATGGAGAATTGGTTAGGGTTTTGATGTTAGAGGTGAAAGAAAGATGTTAGGTGTGGATTAGAGAGGTAGGTGTTAATGGTTGATTGGGAGTGAAAGAGATGATAGGTTATGGCTCCAAGAAGTGGTTTCAAACTCAAGTCTAAGTGTAACTCCCCTTTTTTTCAAAATTGACTTTTTCTCTAAAAAAATCCCGTTTTTACCAATCAGCCAGTGTGCAGAAGATAATGTGTCAATTTCTGGCCTTTCAAAACCTTATATTTTGATTCGTCTCGTCGAGCTACCCCAAATGCATATATTATAAGCCCCGAAACTCATTTTCTAGCTCAGGATAAGCCAAAATGAAGTTTGGACTGTTTCTGGCGCAGAGGTCAGCTCAGTTTTGCCTCTTTTTGCATTTTCTTCAATTATGCTCTCTCTAGCATCCCCCCAAAGCTTCAGTAAATCTCCAAAATGCACCTTAAACCCGTCAATGCCTGCAAAACACAAACCATATCAAAGTAGTGTATTCTAGAAAGTAACTTCGTGTAATTAACCGAAATTAAAACCATTAAGCTATGGAATTTTACCAACCCATCACATCCCCACACTTGTCTTTTGCTTGCCCTCAAGCAAATCTGTTTTTCACTTTCACGTGGGTCGAACAAGAAACACACTTCCCATTCTTGAGACGTAAGTTAAGGTCTAAAGTCATACTCGGTTCAAACTTTTTACAATTTTCACATATTTAGCAATAAATGATTAATCATGTAAAAGTGGTTATCCAAGACTAACCCGCCCGTGAAACTCACATTTCATGCATATCCCTCACAATGTTCACTCCCCTCGGTTTAGAAGTTGGCTAATTTTCATGATGTATTAACACTTTTAAAAAGTAATCGCTCAAAACCGATTAGAACACGTACCCGCATAGGCTTGCAACTCAATCATTCTCCACCACCGAACACGAATACTAAGCACAAGTCAAAAGGTCTGTGAAGGGTTGTAATGGGGCTAGGCGAAGGGTAGGAAATAGGATGTTTTAAAGTGGCTAAGGTGATGAAAACTCGATTTTTATTACAAAGCAACTATTCTAAACAAAATTAACTATAGACATCAACTACGAGGCAACGATTTTTTTCGCCCTTTTATTCAACAACTAATAACTCATATTTTGGTATTTTCTCAACGATTTTCTATTCTCTTTTTTGTTCGCAACATTTTCTAATTGATTTTTTTTTGCAAACACAACTATACAAACAAATAATCCTACAATCGACTTTTCATCACACGGGTTTAAAAGAAAAGGTTTAACGGTTATGGGCTAAACGGGTTGTCAAACGAAAGGTTTAGGCTCAAAGTGGGCGACTAGGGGATTTGTTTGGGCAAGGATAAATAATTGGTTTTAAAGGAAAAGGTTCACCTAATGCCTTAATCATTCTTGTGCTTGTATTCGGTCTATGGTCTCAAACGTATCAAAAGTTGCAAGTTCTACAATATATGACTAATGGTCCACTCAAACAAAGAAACATGTATATGTAAATCTATGATGTGAAAGTGGCTCAAAACCTCACGTGTAAAGGGTATGGTATGTGACATGCATGATATGTTAGTTTCTTAGGCGGATTATTCCTAAATAACCACCCGCTAAATACCTGTCATGCTAATTAACTTGAACTTGACCATGACAAAATACCAAATGGGTTGTGTCATCCCTCGTTAACTTAGTTACTTGTGCTTTTTAGATCGCTTCAAACAAAGACATTTTGAAAAAATTTTGAATTTTTTCCCCATCCCCACACTTGAGGTAAACATTGTCCTTAATGTGTAGTGTTTAAATGAACGGGTCAAAATCGAAAACTTTTACTACTCCCCCATCCCCACACTTGAGGTACACATTGTCCTCAATGTGTAAGAACTAGAGTTTTAAAACGCACAAGGGATGTGACACGGCTACCTCCCCAAAAATTCCACCCCGGAAAATAAAATACAATTACAATCCACTTATTACTAATCTAAAAATCAAGGTAAAAGGAAACGCATGCACCTGATTTTTGTCGCTAGATGCTCCTATCTTCTTCTTCTCTTCACAAAAACGGTCGTCCCGCGAACATAATGTACCTACAAATCTTAACCCTTGTGTAGAAGCGTGCTTCTCACAACCATTAAAATTTATTAGCTACCTAGTTCTACCACTTTTATGAAAATATTACCAAGTCATACGTTAATTCACTTTGATTTATGTGGAAAAATAATTTACAATTACAACAAACCTAACTCACTTTCGTAGGAATCACGGTTGCATTTAGCTTATGCAACAAGCCCTTTTAAACCACCCGATAGCTCGGGAGGACGAGTAGGTCTCGTGAGGGTTATATAGGGAACACACCCACAACGTTCATTTAACTAAGAAAAAAAAAACGAAAATAATACAAACTCTACAACAATCATACCTGATTTGCCTCTCATGGTGGTCGAAGTGCACATTTGCCTACCGAGTTTCCAACATACGCTCGGTAGTTGGCATGCTGGATCCATTCTCTTTTTATTTTACGCGGCATACGCAATGTACAACTTCGGGTTCGTCTCTTAACAACATGGCCAATGTCTTGCAACGCCACCCTTCGAATCCTTATGCCCGAACCCGCATCCCCAACTTTGTTGGTTGGAGTGATAAGTTTGGGAGAAGGATGAATATGAATGTGAGCTTCTTTCGAATCCGATTCGCCTTGCGGTGTCATGTCTTCCGCTCGGTTCAAACATTCAACTTCTTGCTCCGGAAGTTCCATAACCTCTTCCACCACATCACCATCAACCATGGTACCATTAGCCAAAACCTCTTGTTCTCGCCTAAGTTGTGCCATCTCCTCGGTTAATTGACCAACCTGAATAACCAAAGCCTCAAATGATTTGTCTCTCAGCTCGTCTGTCTTTTTCATTTCTATCATCATATCCATAATCATATCGAGTTTAGAGTTTAACGAATCCTGAGGCTCCTCGTATGTCGGCTGAGGAGAGTCATGATAATAGTCATCATACTCCTCCTGGTAACTCGGGAAGTGTGGCAATTCGGGCTCATAGTAGTATTCTTGATAATGTGGTGGTGGTGGATTATCATATGGAGAATATGAGGATGGACCACTAAAATCTTCATAATCCACCCTCCTATACTCATATAGTCCGCTGAGGTAGTCTTCCCGATCCTTGTTGGCTTGAACTTTTGCGTGGAAAACGGAGCAATCTTCTAAATAATGCTCTTCGCTTCCGCAACACTCACACGGATCATCATCTACCCAATTCATATTGAAAGATGGTACCTGCAAAACATGTACCTGCAGAAACAAGCTCGACCACCCGAAGTAAAATCACAAATATACAAGAAAAAGGAAAGAAAATAAACTAAACTAAAATCGAACAAGCAATGAAATACTAAGCGCACTAGCTCCCCGGCAACGACGCCATTTTGACGTGACCGTGTCGTCCCGATCAATCAAAAACCCAATTAAACCTAGGTAGCTAGGGTAAGTCGGGTATCGAATCCACGAAGAGCAGGTGGTTAGTATTGCACGACCCGTTCGATTAGTTAGACTATTTACAAATAATGTACAAGATGATTATGAAAATTGCTATTTTTTATTTATTTGTTTGGTTTTTAAAATAATTCGGAATGAACAGACAAATTGATGTTATCGAAAACAATGATTTATTAACTAAACTTGTAAACTAAACTACTTAATTGAAAACAGGAATTAAGAATACGGATCACACCCAGTTTCGGTAATTGTAAGTCCTAGGGTTCCTACATGTTTTAATTCAACTCAATTGCATACGATTAGCCGATTTAGTGTACCGTGACTTAGGTGCCAATAACTATCAACGTCCCAAAGAACGGACAAGAATGCACTTTGTAATCAACACAAGTAAATCCTAACCACGACAACGCATAACTACACATAACCATTTCGCAAAGTCATAACTTTTAACATCGTTCGACAATTTACGAATACGAAACAAATGTAAACTATTGTCAATGGTTTCAAAAATCAATACAAGTTGTCACAAAGTCGAATCAAAGAACAAATGCATAAACCCTAGAAAATACAACTACCTACACTGGGGTGAAACCGAAAAGACTAGCCGCTCATGGTTGGGTGGACGCGATCACCGGCCAACGAACACGAACATGGAGCCATGACCTTGAGTCTTCAAGAGTGGTGGAGGTTAGGGTTGAAGGTGATGATGGAAGATTGAAGATGGTGGTGATGGTGGAATGATTGAAGGTTAGGGATTATGGAGAATTGGTTAGGGTTTTGATGTTAGAGGTGAAAGAAAGATGTTAGGTGTGGATTAGAGAGGTAGGTGTTAATGGTTGATTGGGAGTGAAAGAGATGATAGGTTATGGCTCCAAGAAGTGGTTTCAAACTCAAGTCTAAGTGTAACTCCCCTTTTTTTCAAAATTGACTTTTTCTCTAAAAAAATCCCGTTTTTACCAATCAGCCAGTGTGCAGAAGATAATGTGTCAATTTCTGGCCTTTCAAAACCTTATATTTTGATTCGTCTCGTCGAGCTACCCCAAATGCATATATTATAAGCCCCGAAACTCATTTTCTAGCTCAGGATAAGCCAAAATGAAGTTTGGACTGTTTCTGGCGCAGAGGTCAGCTCAGTTTTGCCTCTTTTTGCATTTTCTTCAATTATGCTCTCTCTAGCATCCGCCCAAAGCTTCAGTAAATCTCCAAAATGCACCTTAAACCCGTCAATGCCTGCAAAACACAAACCATATCAAAGTAGTGTATTCTAGAAAGCAACTTCGTGTAATTAACCGAAATTAAAACCATTAAGCTATGGAATTTTACCAACCCATCACGGGGCCGTGCTCACTGAACACGCCCCCGTGCTGTATAATTTTAGTTAAATACCCAGATACAGAGTCTGAACACGGGGTCGTGCTCACTGAACACGCCTCCGTGTCCAACGAGACCAGTAACTTTAATTAAAAACGCCCAGATACAGACCCTGAACACGGGGCCGTGTTCATCCAACACGGGGCCGTGTCCAGCCTCTGTCTCCGTCTTTATTTTTGTTTTCTGGTCCCGAGACTCAGTTGTGGTCTGCTGAGTGATTCTTATGGATCAATACTCAGGAGGTTACAACCACACCTATGAGGAGGATGATTACATGAGAGACTATTGCACTAATTGTGGTAACCCGCACTCGGTACAATATTGTAACTTGTTTCAACCATCCACTTCATACAACCATTATGAGGAGCCCAGGTACGAGCCATCGACTTCATACACATCCTATGAAGACCAAAGGTATGAACCTCCTCCCTCATACTCATATTTTGATGAACCAAGGTATGAGCCTTCATACTCATACATTGAAGAGTCAAGATATGAGCCACCACCTTCATACGCTTATTATGAGGAACCATGGCGTGAACAACCCACCTCATATGAGTACTATGAAGAACAAAGTTTCGACCCTTATTCATCATATACTTATCATGAAGAACAATGGTATGAACCATCTTCTTCATATGAGTACTATGAGGAACCAAGGATCGAACAACTGGAATCAAGCCATGAGGATCCTGATCCTTACTCTATCACCGACATAGCCGATAGGATAATAGAAAAACTCAAATTTATCGAAAGATGCATAAAAGAATCTCGCGCAAGGGAAGAGGAGTCCCGCGCAAGAGAAGAATTAAAAAAGGAAGAAAGGATATTGAGGAATAAAAAATGGAAGAACAAATAAGTGAAAAACCAACACATGAGCTAAACAACGATAGTGGTGAGGCCGATAATGTTAAAATTCAAGAAGAGTCTAATTTTGAAGAAAGTAATCTCTTGTCACCTTCTTTCAAAAACCATTGTTTAGTAACCACTCATGCTAAGTTTTTAAAAGAGTTAAACACTAACACTAAAATTGAGGAAATGGTAAGTGTTAAGTTAACTAACGATCAAACATCACTAATAAAAGAAGATCCTTTTGAAATTAACATTACACCGGTTCCATGTTTCTTTCAAAATTCATTTATTAGTAATGTCACCATTGATAAAGATCTTTGTGTTAACTTAATGCCTAATTACATTTTTGAAAAGTTAAGTATTAGTGATTTTTCTCCACTTCAAATACCCATTTTCTATCCAATTGGAAAGTAATAAAATCAATCGGTGTAGTTGAGGATGTTTTAGTTCAAACAAATCAAATGGTTATTCCAACCGACTTCGTCATCCTCGATGACGCTCCTATAGTCTTAGGAAAACCTTTTGTAAAAACTCATGAAGCTTTGAAAAACCAGAAATTTAATAATCTACCTCTTCAATTAGGGGCATTCAAAAGGAGCATAGATCTTGAGCGTTCAATGAAATATCCTGTTGGCAATAATGACCCCCTAATCGAAGATGAAGATGAGCCACCCGATACCAATGAAGAAGTTGACCACTTTGTTGAAAAAGAGGTCGCCATAGAACAAACCTTTAAAGTTCTTGACCTAGATGAGCCACAAAATAAGGTGTCTTCAAAAGACCCACCCCTTGAGCTCAAAGAACTCCCGAAAGGTTTGGAATATGCTTTTCTAGACAAAGATGGTAATTTACCTGTAATTATTTCGTCTAAATTAAGTAACGTAGAAAAAGAAAAATTAGTTAATCTTCTTAAAAAACACAAAAATGCGATCACTTGGAAGCTTGTAGATATCAAAGGAATAAGTCCTTCCATGTGCACGCACAAAATTTTAATGAATGATGACTACAAAACGGTAATACAACCACAACGTAGAGTAAATCCCAATGTGCAAGAAGTGGTTACAAATGAGGTTATCAAACTACTTGACGCCGGACTAATCTATCCTATCTCCGATAGTCCATCGGTAAGTCCTGTCCAAGTAGTCCCAAAGAAAGGAGGTATGACGGTTATAACTAATGAAAAGAATGAATTAATACCAACAAGAATCGTCACAGGATGGAGAGTTTGTATAGACAATAGGTGATTAAATGAAGCAACAAGGAAAGATCACTTTCCTTTGCCCTTCATTGATCAAATGTTAGAACGACTATCCGATCATAAATTTTACTGTTTCTTGGATGGTTTTTCAGGTTACTTTCAAATTCCAATAGCACCCGAAGACCAAGAAAAGACGACTTTCACATGCCCCTACGGAACTTTTGCTTATCGACGCATGCCGTTCGGTCTATGTAATGCACCCGTAACATTCCAACGTTGTATGGTGGCCATTTTCCATGACATGATAGAAAAGACAATGGAAGTCTTCATGGACGACTTTTCTATCTTTGGAGATTCATACGACCAATGCCTCGATAACCTCGAACGAATGCTATCCCGATGTGAGGAAACTAACCTCACCCTTAACTGGGAAAAATGCCATTTCATGGTAACAGAGGGAATAGTACTCGGTCACAAAATATCAAGCGAAGGAATGGATGTTGATCGAGCAAAAGTAGACACTATTTCTCGATTACCTCCACCCTCCTCCGTTAGAGCGATCAGAAGTTTCCTAGGGCATGCCGGATTTTATAGAAGGTTTATCAAGGACTTTTCAAAAATTTCAAGACCTCTAACAAAATTACTTGAAAAAGATGCACCCTTCATCTTTGACAAGAATTGCAATCAAGCATTCCTAACCCTCAAGGAAATGCTAGTCAATGCACCTATCATGATAGCCCCTGATTGGAAATTTCCTTTCGAAATCATGTGTGATGCAAGTGACTTTGCTGTTGGAGCAGTCTTGGGACAAAGAAAAGAAAAGCATTTCCACCCAATTTATAATGCTAGTAAAACACTTAACGATGCACAAGAAAATTACACAACTACTGAAAAAGAGTTACTAGCTGTGGTATTTGCTTTTGATAAATTCCGTTCTTACCTTGTTCTTTCTAAAACTGTAGTCTATACAGATCATGCAGCTATCCGATACCTTTTCAAGAAACAAGACGCAAAACCACGTTTGATCAGATGGATTCTACTCCTCCAAGAATTTGATATTGAAATCAAAGACAAAAGAGGAGCAGAAAACACTGCTGCAGATCATCTTTCACGCTTAGAAGACCCAGCTTTGGAGGCAACCAGGACGAACCAATCAACGAAAAATTTCCCACAGAATCCTTGGAAATGGTGGAAAGCAGACAAGAACCATGGTATGCCGACTACGCTAATTACTTAGCTAGCGGTATAGTCACCAAAGGATGGCCACATCATCAAAGAAAAAAAATTCTTTGCCGATGTAAAGCATTACTTTTGGGAAGACCCTTATCTTTTCAAAATGTGTGCTGATCAACTCATCCGAAGGTGTGTCCATGGTGGCGAAGCACGAAGAATCCTCCGCCATTGTCATGAAGGTCCATATGGAGGACATCATGGTGCCGCTAGTACCGCACGAAAGGTATTTGATTCAGGATTTTATTGGCCAACCATTTACAAAGATGCGCAAGATCTTGTAAAGACATGTGATGCTTGCCAAAGATCAGGTAATATTTCTTCCAAAAACGAAATGCCTCAAAATGGCATTCTCGTTTGTGAAATTTTTAATGTGTGGGGACTCGATTTCGTGGGACCCTTCCCACCGTCAAAAGGAAACAAATATATACTTGTGGTAGTTGATTACTTGTCTAAATGGGCCGAGGCTGAAGCTCTTCCAACAAATGATGGAAGAGTAGTGGTAAAATTTCTGAAGAAATTATTCTCTCGTTTTGGAACACCAAAAGCTTTGATAAGTGACAGGGGTACCCATTTTTGCAATCATCAACTCGAAAAAATCTTAACAAGATATGGGGTCTATCACCGGGTCTCAACAGCATATCACCCTCAAACAAATGGACAAGCCGAAGTGACTAACAGAGGTTTAAAATGAATACTTGAAAAAACCATAGGTTTAAATAAAAAGGAATGGGCTGATAAACTAGATGATGCTTTATGGGCCTTTCGGACTGCTTATAAAACCACTATAGGCACCACCCCATATAAGCCCGTCTATGGAAAAAGTTGTCATTTGCTAGTAGAAATAGCTCACAGGGCCTACTGGGCAATAAAAAATGTAAACCTAGACTTAGAAACTGCAGGTAAAAATCGATTCTGTCAAATAAATGAATTAGACGAACTAAGGAATTTTGCATACTCTAACTCTGGAATTTATAAGGAAAGAATGAAAAATTTACACGACAAATATATTAAACCTAATGAATTTCGAGTAGGAGACCAAGTTCTGTTGTTTAATTCTCGACTTCGATTATTTCCGGGTAAACTAAAATATAGGTGGTCAGGACCTTTTTCCATCACCCATATTTTTACTCACGGTGCAGTAGAAATTAAAGCTCGAAATGGGATTCCATTTAAAGTCAATGGCCAACGGCTGAAACTCTATCGAGGATCCATTGAGGATGAGGAGGAAGAGATCTTGCTTCAAACGGTCAACGAATAAAAAGCATCCACACCATACCTGGTATGTTACGAACGAGTAAGTATACATTGAAACCGGTAAGTCTTCTAACCATGTTTTCGGAGAAAAAACGGGCACTCACACGAGCACAAAAAAAAATTAAAACTTTGCTCGGCACGGGGCCGTGTTGACGCAACTGACGGGATAAAACCCTCTTTTCATAACAGTTACACCATTCCACACGCCCCGTTTCCCCGAAAACGCTCTGGTCCAAGGCGATTTTTCGCAGATTTCGACGTTACTTCTAGATCTAACAACATCATGGTATGATTCTATCATCATTAGTAGTTAGATTAGTTACTTGCATGTAGTTAAACATCAAAAATTTGGGGAAAAATCTAGGGTTCTTGAAGTTCATCCGGATCGAACCTCAAATTTTTGAAGTAATCTGTTAGTATTAGTTTAGATTAGTGTAATGGGAAGTAGATACACTTGTATTGTTGATAGATTTGCCCGATTTCTCACAAAAACCTCAAACCCTTGTTTTTAAACCGAAAAAGATAAAATTGAAGGGGTAAACGGGTTGTTTTGGGAAAAACGGCAATTGGGGTTTCATTTTCGGGGAAAACCGCACCTACTTGGCCAAAAATTTTCAGATTTTCGGGACCGGGTCGAAAAATGAAGTTTTTGAGTAACAGGCGCCTGCACACGGAGCGGACACGGGGCCGTGTCCAGCTAACTGTTTGCAGTTTTTCACCGAAAATTTTATCGTTTTACGCTAACTTTTTATGTATTCCTGCAGATGGCAAAGTTCACAAGATTCAATGCCACAGAACTCGATGCAAGGGCTAGATATGAGATACTCCAAACAAGGCCCGAGGAATACCCGATGCAAGCGTGCACGGACCTATTGACCTTGGTGAACCAGCTCGACCGTTTCAACAATCTTGTTACTGGACCACTAAGGGCTGCCTTGACCACTCGGCTTCGGTCGGTACATCAATGTACTATGGAGCTCTACAGTACTTTCACCTTCACTTCAAGAAGTGACCCGTTTGACAATGAAGCGGTTGCTTTTCGATGTGGTGGAACGAGATACTCAATCTCTATGGCACAATTCGGGGCAATAGTGGGACTGTACGCGGAAGAAGAATCGGGAAATGAGGAAAACACCGGGGGATTACGAGATCTAGATGAAAATGAGCGCCAAGCCGCATGGGCCCAAATCGGTGAAGGAATCTACAACCCCAGCAGCACAAAGAGTACTAAGTTGAGGGATCCGCTCTATCGCTACATTCATAGGCTCCTCACTTACTCTCTCAGCCAAAGACATGACAGTAGTGGGGTTGTTGGGTTAAAAGATTTGGTAGTCCTTCACTGCATCCACAACCGGAGAGCCCTCGATGTTCCGTATCTCCTGCTTCGAAACATGCATCTGAACCGTCTTGCTCGTGCACCAACCCCTATCTTCTTTGGGGGATGGGTGCACCGCCTCTTCAAGCATTTGACGCGCATTCCTAGGTCCTTTGAAAGGAGCCCATGGTCGGGACGAGTTGATTATCACATTTGCCGCGCCATGAACCTACTTTATGAGGCGGAAGACGGATCAGTGAGCTTTCAAAGGATGCAAGGCCATGCATGGAACCCACAGGAGGCACTAGTCCTTCACGCTCCACCTCCCCACTACCAGTATCAACCCCATGGTGATCCGGGGCAATCCTCCTCCCAAGGAGGCGGTATTCCTAACTTTCAAAGTTTACATGATCTTTTGCAGGAAAACCTCATGTGCACCAGGAACACCTACAACCTTGCCAACAATACATACCACCGGGTCGGAGCTATCGAACGAAACATTAACGATATCCAAGACGACATCGGGAACATCCGGGAGTATATGGCAGGTCATGGGGATGGAGGTGATGACAGCGATGAAGAAATGGACTAGGAGGTTGCAGGAGCAGGAGCGGGTTGATGGTGAGCCCACAGGTTAAGGTTCCCTTTTATCTATCAAAACAATTTCTGGCCTGCGTGCCGAAGTGTTAGACAATTTACTTTCCTTGACTACTTTTATTTTCTGCTTTATTTTTCTTTTACTTTATGGTTGGATGATTAACTATGGTAATTTAGGATGTTTGGTATTGCTTGGTATGGTATTTAGTGGTAAAACAGGTACAATTGAGGCTTAGAGTGCTACTCATTAGCACTAATAAAGCCAGGACAGGAAAACCGGAAGAAGAAACCTGTTTTTCAGCCTTGCAGACTGCCCACACGGGGTCGTGTCCAACCGACACGCCCCCGTGCCCATCGCCCAGACCTACTGTTTGGCAAATTTCTGCAGATTTTTGGTCAGACACGGGGTCGTGCCCAGCGAACACGTCCCCATGCTCAACTTCTATAAGTTCTCGTTACTGGCACTTGAACACGGGGCCGTGTCCAGACTGCCAGTAACATAAATTTTTGCTTTTAACACCATTTTTCACATTCAATCAACCTAAAAATTTATTTTTGGGACACATTGAGGACAATGTGTAAATTAAGTGTGTGTAGGGGGGGGGGATGCTTAAAACCTTGAACTTTGCAAGTCCTAATAACAAGCCTTACACAAAACTCTATTGGAACCGCTAATCACCCCAAATTTAAAAAAAAAAAAAAATTCATTTTTCTTTACTTGTCTAAGTTTAAGTTGGGAATTCTAAGACTAACAAGGTTATATTTTTATAAGTTTACAACCGATAGCGTCGTGATAAAAAGAACCAACATAAAAAAATTATGAAACGACATGACAAGCTTAGTTAAAATTCGATTATATATACTCGATCACATAAAAACCCATTCCCACAAAAGTGAGTTTTGAGCCTTTATTGAGCATACAAATATACATCTTTACACTAAATGCTCATTTTTCGTTTCTTGTGTGAATAGCCGCTTGGTTCTTACGACTCTAGAACTTGCCACGACAATTCATTCCCGGTCCTTACCAACTTAAACCCAATTAAGTAAATGATGGAGGCATTAGGACTAACCCTTTTTCTTTCAACACCATTATTTTTATTTTTCTTTTCACCTACCAAAAAAAAAACTCCCCCTAGTTAGCCCCTTTGAGCCTAAACCTTTTCATTTCTTAACCTAAAATCCTTTTTACCCACCAAAAACCCTTTTTATTTTTACCCTTTATTTTAGTAACAAGCCGGGTTTTCGTGTGACTAAAAAAAAATTTGAAGTCAGAAATAAACAAACAAAGCTCCTCAACTAAAAGCTTGTTTGAAGAAATACTTCATTTAAAATAAAAAGTCACAATAAAATGTTTTACGAAAACCGACGCTTTTTACGACTTTCGCCCTTTTCTACTAACCACTAACCCAACCACCCACCTTTAGCCCAAGCCTAACCCTTCACCCAAAAAGTCCTCTTGTTATTTTCAAAGGTATAAAGTTAAAAAGGAGGAGGATTGATTGCTTGGCAAGCTTATGGCAGGAATAAGTCTCGTGCCGCTCTCGAGTGATTCACTAAAAATACACCTTCGGCCGAGTGTGAGTGATTTCTCCCGTGAGGTATGTGAACTTGTATATAAATGGAGTTTTAGAAGGGTATGTTATGCCTTAATAAATAATTTACCTTATGAAAAGTTTTTAATAAATCATGACGAAAGGATTGTAAATAAGTAAAAAATAAAACCTAAACAATCTTGGAAAATCCCGACACTCTATGACAAGCCAAACCCTTCTCTTCTACCCATTCCATTTGGGAGTGTAAGCCACATATTAAGGAGTTTTGCTTGAGGACAAGCAAAAATTCAAGTGTGGAGGTATTTGATGTGTGTAAAATGCAACATATAAATTTCATCAAATAAGGCATAAAACTAACCCTTTTTAAGTACTAATGTTGGAAAAAATGTGCTTTTGTCTTCCTTTTGTATTTTCAGGATTAAATGAGCTCAAATTAACAAAAGAAGCAAAAAAGCAGCTAAATCTAACATAAATACAAGAAAAGGAACAAAAGTGGATTGCCCGACCCCTCGACAACATCCTCCCAAGCAAAATAGAGAAGGCAGAAGACTGAACACGCCCCGTGCTCAGCGAGCACGGGGCCGTGCCCAAGAAGCAGCAGAAAAGACAAACCTGTAGAAGCTTCTATTGCTCACCACGGGGCCGTGCCCAGTGAACACGGGGGCGTGCCCAAAGTACTGCAGGCGCATTAATTGTAATTGCGAATTACAATTAATGAGGAGAGATAGTGTCAGACGGGCACGGGGCCGTGCCCAGGCCTCTGTTCAGCCTATAAATAGGAGTGCTTTGGCTCATTGCAACTCATCCCTTGGCACACCACCTCTCTCACACTTCACCACCCTCCACCATCACAACACCATCATCCACCACCATCATCCACCACCATCATCCATTGTCCATTATAGAGTGTGTGAGTCGTCTCGGGATCCAAGATTGATCGTAAGAGTTCTTGACAATCAAGGCCATGTTTGCCTAAGTCTCTTACATCACTTGGTGAAGACAAGTGTTTAGTATAATACTTTTTATTTTTAATCTTTTGCACTTTTTATTTGGTTTTGTATTAATGACTTTAATAACTAGTTGCTTATGTTGAAGGCGACTTTTCCTTATCGTTTGTCCGTGGTGTCTTGGCATTATTTTACTGTCTATATAAAATAAAAGATTTTCACCATTCATATCTCCACGGTCTATATGGAGGTATATTGGCTACCTGGTTGGGGGTTAAGGGAACGGTTTGGTAAGGGTCTTGCCCTTGTTCAGCGTTTAGAGGTCCTGCAAGGGACCTGGGTCAAATTTAGTAGGACCTCCTTCAGTACCCAAAAGGTATTGGATGACGGAGGTCCAAACTCTTTGATCCCCTCATAAGTTAACTACTATTAATACTATAACCCGGCTATTTAGGACTGTATTCCTGCTGACTCAGACTACTTAGTCGAGGGTAACGTCACCTCCAAAAGAGGGGCCTACCATAATTTGCATTAATAACTTAATTCATTATCTTTCAATAATCCGACCCTTTAGGATTGTATACTTGCTGACTCAAACTACTGGGTTGAGGGTAACTTCGCCTTCAAAAGAGGGGCCTACTACATTAACTAAGATAATCTCTTAAACAAGTGCAAAAGTGCGAAAATAATCAAAGGTTATACTAATACACGAGTCGGATCCAAGTGATTCATCTTGTCTATCTGTTTTTATTTTTATTTTATTTTTCAGCATTTAGTTAGTTTTATTTTCTTAGTTTAAAAATCTTTTTTCTAACATTTTGATTTGATTAGACGTTGAGGATAAACCGGTACTAAAAGCTCTTGTGCCCTTGGACGACCTCGGTATCTTACCAACACTATACTACGTCCACGATTGGTGCACTTGCCCATATGTGTGTTTAGTGTTAGTAAATATCGTGTTTTATAAATTTAAAACTTGGCTAAAAAGTGTAAAAAGGGCTTAAAAATATATACCAAAAATATACTACACTACACGCACATCAAACATTTATCTCTAACTATATTAATTAATATTATATTATATTTTGTGTATAAAATTAATATGTAATACTATTATTAAAAGGGAGGGGGCACCAGAGAGTGACACGTGTACAAAAAGATTTTCAATTATTAGGGGAGGATGGGTGGTTCACTAGTGATAGAAACTATCACTCCCATTATCCAATCAAGTTATGCCATGTGTACAATCAATATTCTATCACTAGTGATAGAAATGTAGGGGGGGTGGTATCACTAGTGATGGAATTCTACCACTCCTAAATTTTAAAAATATTTACTCTCAACAAACAACACGTGGACATGCATCATCAATGCAATTTGTTGAAGTTGTCAACATGCAACAGGTGTCACAAACATATTTACTCTCACAAACATAAACACGGGTGTCAACATGCAAGAGGAGTTTATCACCAAATTTTTAAGAAGTTCAACGCGTGAACTTTTCAACGGAGTTATAAGTTTAACGCGTGAAGGGAGTGGAGGCGGCGGTGTGCTAACGTGTGATAGAGTTTATCACGATAAAATAACGTGCCACCCCGTGTGGCCTTAGTATAGAAAGATTATTATTATTATTATTATTATTATAAATAACGGAATTTACTGAACTGTATATTAAGATTATCTTATTTATATTACTTTATATTAAGGTTTAAATTTACATCTACCATATATATTTTTATAACTAGATACTAATTAAATTAAGTATCTACTTATTTTCTTTCGTATAGTTTTAGACAAGAACTGAATTTACCGAACTATAACCGGATTAAATGACTTAACCAAACAAATTAACCAAACCTATCAATTAACAATGGTTTGGTCAAGCCATAACTGATTAACTAAAAAAAATTAGAAACTCTTTCGATTTTGGTATGTCGCACAACCAAGTAACCAACAAACCAACAACCAAACAATCAAATAATAGTTCTGCTAAGTCATAACTGATTAACCAAGTAATATGGTTTGGTTCCGACTTTGATGTATGGCATTGCGACCAACTAATATGTGGGTGAAGAAACACGGGTTCACCGCCGGGATGACTGGACCGCGTTCTACATAAGGGTGAAGAATCACACCTTGTTCTTCCTCTTGAACCTAGATCTGCAATGGAGAAGAGAAGAAAGTGGAGCTGTAGAGATTGCCGGTAGGAGAAGTTCTCCTGTTTCCAGCTACAAAAAGTGTGGTGGGTCCATATGCCCTTCCCTATTCAAGAGGTGAAGACCTCTTTATATAGGGGGATATGGGCCTCCCCTAACCTCAATGGGCCAGGCCCAGTTAGGGGTTATCTCTACAAGCCCCGACCCAAAGTAGTGTAAACTACAACGCGTTGGGCCTCGCGGTTGGGTTAGTAGCAACAATAATAAATAATTAATATAAAAGCAATAAGTAACGGGAAGTCCGACCGCTCGGGTCGGGTTTAGTACCGTACCCCATCAAGTCCCCCAGTCTAGTGCTGCTCCGCGTGCAAGCGTGGTAGGAGTACTAGACTTGTTAGGAGTGCTCGAAAGTAAAGATTGAGTTTTAGGCTTACCAGTCGCCCAGATGCGGGAAAGTTGTTGTCCATGCTTGTTGCGTCTGTCTTTCACTGTGAGTAGAGATAAATGGGATAATGAATATCCCCTGGTTGTTCATCATGGAAATTGATTGGGCAAACCTGGCGCACGCTGTCTGATTGCGGGTAGTTGCTATTGGCGCATTGCCATGAGCTTGTCAAGGTTGCGCATATGTAACTAGTTTTAGGTTTGTTAGTTAAGTAACCCGTGTTTCGAACATAAGGGTTAATCTTCTTAATCCTTCCTGAGCTTAGCTACGGTCCTTCCTGTGTATGAAGGACCTTATCTTTAGTCGGAGTAGTTTAGGAGATGGGCTGAGGGCCTTCATTCAGGGTGTTTCTTGATTAGTCAAATTAATATATAAGTAGTATGGTCCTGCGTGCGACCTGATTGGTCAGCACGGCTTTTTGGGACCATAACCCTTCAAGTCCCCCCAGTCCAGTGCTGCTTCCATGCGCGAAGTAAATGGTTGGAGCTCTGAACTAAGAAAAAAGAGCGTATTGGTCTTTGAAGCATTTGTTAGGTTATGGTAGCCGGCGCGCGTGTAAGTGTTTGTCAATTACTACGGCATGGCCGCCAGGCTTGCTTACTGATAGGTGTTGCTTTTGAGGGTTGGCGCGCGTGATCATCAACTGATAATGCAAGCGGCGCAACCCTTGCTAGCTTCAGTATGAAGTCTCTTTGTAAAGTTTTTAAGCGGGAAATTCTTCGAATTTTGAATTCTGATTGGTTGGTGCAAATGTCGTTTGATGGCGACCTTTGAGTTGACTACTGACACGATGATCATCATGCTGACACTGACGGTTCGTCTTTTGTCGGGCGAGTGAGGCCAAGCTCTAGCAGTGTGCACACAGTCGTGTGGCTATTGTAAAATATTGACCCTATGGTGTGACTTCTGTTGGTTAGCGCAAGGTGCGTGCTTGTCTTAAGCCATGAAGCGTATGTATTTATAGTGTTTGAATCTTTATAAACTGCTGTCTACAATAGTTGCACGTGTTAATCCACTTTGAACAGGTTATCGCGAATGAGAATTGGCATAAAGTTGCGTCAGGAATAATGGAGCGGAGACCCGAGCCTGTGCTAATCCTCTGGTGTGACATAACAACGATGTGGCATGAAGCAAGGAGTTGTGGCTTGTCTTGAAGATTGTTGGTGTAAGCGAAACTTTATTTTAGCCAATGTGTTTTTGCGTATACCCAAAGTGGTGCGTGCATTTGTAGCACAGTTTACGTTTTGTAAGCGTTCTCATATATGGCTAAGCATGCGCTCACGGGAGACACACACGCTCGTATGTAAAAAAGCATGCGCGCGTGGCGACTTAGGAGCTAGTATGTAAAGGAGCATGCGCCAGCCGGCGACTTACATGCTCGTATGTAAAGGAGCATGCGCCAGCCGGCGACTTACGTGCTCGTATGTAAAGGAGCATGCGCCAGCCGGCGACTTACGTGCTCGTATGTAAAGGAGCATGCGCCAGCCGGCGACTTACGTGCTCATATGTAAGAGAGCATGCGCCAGCCGGCGACTTACGTGCTCATATGTAAAAGAGCATGCGCCAGCCGGCGATGTCACACCCCGATTTCCACGTGTCACCGGTGGGCCCGGTGTGGGGTACAGTGACGTAGTTGGCATCGTCATAGACAATCAACACAATATAATAATGCACAGCGGAAGCAGAATAGATACATTTCAACTTTTAAATAAAGTGCAATAATAATATCACAGTAGTTGAAACGGATCCACAGGCGGATCAAATAAAAATAAGATAAAATTTGTTCAACAGTTTATTTGTCGTCCGAGCTTGCGAGACTATAGTGGACGCTCTTAGGAAACAGCCAGCCTAGTTCGTATAGTACCTGCACTTAACCTTTTGGGGAAAATACGTCAGTTTACACGGGTAAATACAAATCGACTGACTCATTTTGAAAATGATTGAAAATTGATTTAAATGCACAAGGCATAAATATTTTTATTAACTTGGGATAATTATACAATATAAACTTGTGAACGATTTACATGCACTCGTATCTTTGGTGGCCCGGGATCTGCTGTCCGGGCTAAAGATTAAATGACACACCACATTAAAGAGTTATACACGCCGAGTGTACGCCTACACCCCGTGCTCTGGTCGTGGCCATCTCGTAAGATAATGCCAAGGATATCCGGGACACGGTCAATAACCCCCCAAAGCCTAAAGTAAGACAAGACTGTTTAAACGAGTCGCACAAGCTATTCAAGACTGTACACCCATAAGGCGCAGGACTTGTGCGCCCGATCAAGCGGTATTTTAAATACCGTACCCCAAGCCCGTATAGGGAAAATAAGTCAAAATGTATTTACCTGAGCAAGTATGTAACACAAACGGTAAGTGTGGTAGCTTTTACTGGGCCTCCTAATCTGGAACAAAGGTTTACAATAACCTATTAGATTTCTAACGGGTCTTTTATTTAAGCTTAAGCTTTGACCGGTTAGTTTTAAGGATGATACGGTTTACGCACGATTAAGCGAAAGACCGGATAGAATGTGATTTAGACCCGACAAGTTTGAATACTTGTATAATATGGGTATACTAAATACATTCTGGATTTTGAGATAAAAATGATAACGTTTGACCCGTTTCGGTCAATTTACGCATACTAGTTATGTAAACCGAACTGAACGCAAAAAGGGCGTTACGGGTAGCCAAATGAGTCAAATGCAAGTTCCCTGAGATAATATGCTTTATATATGATATAATATCAGTAAGTTATGTTCTATATTGCCCGGAATAATTTTAAACTCAATTTATGCCTTAGAAGGGCATTTTGGTCATTTAAAAGATTATGAAAGAGTCAAATTAGAAATCTGAGGTTCGGGTCTGGTTCATACAGAAAATATACTTAATTTAACATGTTATAATAGTAGGGTATGACCCATATACCAAATTTATCATTTAAAACCAAACTATGCACCGTAGGGGTATTTTAGTAATTTCACAAGGGTTAAAAATGCCAAAACTGGAAATCTGAGTTCAACATATTATACTTACTGTTATCATATGAAAATATGTAATTTACATCAGTAGGTATAAGTCTTATATGTTTAAAACGAGTATGACGCTTACCATGCGCTTAAAACGCTAAAAACGCGATTTAGAGCCGTTTCCGGGTTTATATATGAAAGCTGAGATTTTTATATTTCCAGGAGGCTCAAAATCATTTATTTAACATATAAAATCAGTAGAAAAAGGTTTCGGGTCAAAAGAATGTATAAAACTCATTTTATGGCTTAAACGGTCAAAACCGACATAAACCGAAATAACTAAGCGATCTAAGATCCGTTCAGCCAAAAATTAATTAAAATCATCAAAAATCCCAAAATAGTATATAACATCAGTGGGTAAAAAGTTCTATATCAAAACGTGGCCAGAAATAGGTTATACACGAAAAGGGCCGTTTATGTAACTTAAGAACATAGTTTTACGCTAATGGCCATAACTCAAAATCTGGACCACCAACTGATCCGAAATTTTCGGTGCAAGTTTATATATTAGAAATAAAGATTTCTACTCTTTCACTTTTCCAAGAATCACGTTTTATATCAAAAAGGGCAAAATAGTCAACTTTATGCATAAATCGGAAACATGCATTTGAATCGGCTAAGTATAGACTCAATCAACAAAAATTCCAGAAAGTTTTACCAAAATAAAAATGGTCAAAAATACTCCCCAATACAGATCTCAAACATGCATGTACGAATCTGAATCGATAGTCTACGAATTAGTCGTTTTACAAGACTTTCGGCTCCGATTCGTATTTATACTAAAGATTGTCGAGTTGATCATTGTAAAACACATTCTTATATTCATTATAAAGCTATCTATGATGATCAAACAGATTGCATGTTATTTATGTTACCATTTAAGCTATTTTTTCTCAAAAATCACTTCTGTTGACTTTTTAGAAACACGTTTGACTCGACAATTAGCATGCATATAGTGGAATTCAGATAATACCCTTTAGAGGGTTTGTTTCCCACACAAATACCAATATATATCTGGTTTCAATTTGAGAAATGACTGAGTGAAACTCGTTTAATCAGAAAGTCAAAGTTTATGAACAATCAGTTTGACTTTTACTAATAATCGATGCAAGAACGAATTAAGGACTGAATTAGAAGCTTACCAAGGTCCTATTGATGCTTAGTTAACACTAGGATTCGGCCTTGATGTCCAGAAATGCTCCAGAGATTGTTTGTAAAGTTCTTGCAAGTTGAGAGCTTCTTGGTTACTATGAAAATGTCCAAGAATTGGTCTTTTAATCTGATTTAAAGCTGGATTCCAGAGGTTACTGTTGTCCTAGCCATGCAAGCAATGTTATTGGAGCAAATGGAGGTGAAAAACAGCTGTTACCACTCAATTTCGGACCCAAATCGCTGCTGTTCGCGAGATCCGGAGCTGGGCGCTGGGTCGCGGCCCGCGTAGGACCTCAGGCGGGCGCCTGGGGTCTGCAGTTCCAAAGTTTGCCCATTTGTTGCAGTTTTGGTCCCTGTACTTTGGTTGCGATGATTTGGCCATGAATCTTGACTCGTAAACCCTCGAATCTGGTTTTTAAGGACCTTGGGACATTTACCTACATGGTAATCTCCTCGGATAATTTTGCGCTCAACCGAAAAGCCATGAAATTCGACGTTGACGCTTTTAGTCCCTTAAGTACGGTTTTGGCCATAACTTTCTCATACGTTGACGAAACTTCATGAAATTTTTACCACATATTCTAGTGAGTATATTTTAGCTTCTCAAAGCTTCGGGTCTGCCAAAAGTTCACTCAGAGGTATAAATTAAACATGTTGACACTTTTGGCCCCTATAGTTTGTAATTTCTCACTTTGGTGCAATTTCCGCGTCGTATGATCCATGAACCATCCGTTTAAGGTTATAAACATTATGTAGGGTTATCATAGAGTCTATTTATCCATTGTTGACACTTTGGACCCTTACGTTCCATAGTTTTCACTGTTTGTCACTTTTAGTCCCTCTAAAGTTTGTTTTCACATACCGGAACCTTATGACACGTGTCAAGACATTATTGGACGGAATTTTTCGAGGTGTTACATCCTCACCCCCTTAAAAGAAATCTCGACCTCGAGATTTACTGAAACAAATGAGGGTATTTCTCTTGCATCGTGGATTCCACTTCCCACGTATATTCGGGACCTCTACGGGCATCCCATTTGACCTTAACAATAGGCACATGCTTTCTTCGAAGCTTCTTCACCTGTCGATCCTCAATCGACAAAGGTTTTTCTACGAATTTCAAACTCTCATCTATGTGTATATCCGTATGCGGTATAACCAGTGAATCATCAGCGAAACACTTCTTCAAATTACAGATGTGGAACACATTATGAATAGCACTAAGCTCTTCAGGCAAGTTTAACTTGTAAGCGACTGACCCGATACGTTCGATAATCTCGAAAGGTCCTATGTATCTCGGGCTTAGCTTGCCTTTCTTTCCAAATCGCATCACACCCTTCCAGGGCGATACTTTAAGCAATACTTTATCACCTACATCGAAGTGAAAGTCTTTGCGCTTAGGATCCGCATAACTTTTCTGCCTATCCCTGGCAGCTTTCAAACGATCGCGAATCTGAACTATCTTGTCCGTCGTCTCAAAAACGATATCTGGTCCTGACAGTTGGACTTCTCCAACTTCTGCCCAACAAATGGGCGATCTACACTTTCTACCGTATAGGGCCTCAAAAGGCGCAGCTTTTATGCTGGAATGGTAGCTATTGTTGTAGGAGAATTCAATTAGCGGTAGGTTCTTATCCCAACTACCACCCAAGTCGATCGCACATGCACGAAGCATGTCTTCCAAAGTTTGAATAGTACGCTCACTCTGACCATCAGTCTGGGGATGATAAGCCGTACTAAAATTCAAACGAGTGCCCAACGATTGTTGGAAACTCTTCCAAAAATGCGACGTATATCTAGTATCTCTATCGGAGATAATAGATATAGGTATACCATGTAGCGCTACTATCTTATCGACGTATAATTGTGCTAACATATCGGAGCTATACGTCTCCTTGATGGGTAGAAAATGAGCTGACTTAGTCAGTCTATCCACAATGACCCATATGGTATCATTTCCCTTTTTCGTCTTCGGCAACTTGGTGATGAAATCCATTGTCACCATTTCCCATTTCCACTTGGGAATTTCAGGTTGTTGAAGCAAACCTGACGGCTTCTGATGCTCAGCCTTGACTTGCGCACAAGTCAAACATTTAGCTACATGTTCAGCTACTGACTTTTTCAAACCAATCCCCCAGTAGTTTGCTTTCAAATCCTGGTACATCTTATCTGCTCCAGGATGAATGGAATATTTAGAGCTGTGGGCTTCCTGGAGGATAACATCCCGAAGTCCTCCATAGACTGGAACCCATATTCGTCCGTTTAGTCGTAGCATTCCATCTTTGTCGTAGGATAACTGCTCCTCAGTTACTCCCAACTTTTCCGCAGGATAGTTAGCTTCCAGCACAGCTTCCTTCTGTGCAGCTAACACCCTTTCATTCAAGTTATTTCTTATTTCAATGCGCTTGGCATTGATTCTGATTGGTTTTACCCTTTCCTTTCTGCTTAAGGCATCGGCAACTACATTAGCCTTGCCTGGATGGTATCTTATCTCACAATCATAATCGTTTAGAGTTTCCATCCAACGCCTTTGACGCATGTTCAATTCCTTCTGATTGAACAAGTGTTGAAGACTCTTGTGATCTGAATATATTATACACTTGGTTCCATACAAGTAATGTCTCCATAGCTTCAAAGCAAACACAACAGCACCCAATTCCAAATCATGGGTGGTGTAGTTCTTCTCATGCACCTTGAGCTGGCGAGAAGCGTAGGCAATGACTTTGCCTCTCTGCATGAGCACACAGCCCATACCAGTGTGCGATGCATCGCAATACACTATGAAATCTTCTATGCCATCGGGCAATGTCAACACTGGAGCATTGCTCAGCTTCTTCTTCAAAATATCGAAGGATTCCTGCTGCTTAGGGCCCCAATCAAACTTAATCTTCTTACGAGTCAACGAAGTTAGGGGCGCAGCAATTCTTGAAAAGTTCTCAATGAATCGCCTATAATATCCTGCCAATCCGAGGAAACTGCGAATCTCGGTAGGAGTCTTCGGCTCCTGCCAGTTCATGACTGCTTCTACTTTAGCGGGATCTACTTGGATACCACGCTCGCTTACTACATGTCCAAGGAATTGGACTTCTCGAAGCCAAAATTCACACTTCGAAAATTTGGCATAAAGCTTCTCCTGATGCAGAAGTTTGAGAATACAACGAAGGTGTTTCTCATGGTCAGCTTGGCTCTTCGAGTAGATAAGGATGTCATCAATAAAGACGATGACGAACTTATCTAAATAAGGCTTGCAGACGCGATTCATGAGATCCATGAACGCGGCTGGTGCGTTTGTGAGCCCAAACGGCATCACTAGGAACTTGTAATGTCCATAACGAGTCCTAAACGCGGTCTTGTGTACGTCTTCATCCTTGACCTTTAACTGATGATAACCTGACCTTAGGTCAATCTTGGAGAAATAGCTTGCTCCTTGCAACTGATCGAACAGATCGTCGATCCTGGGTAACGGATACCTATTCTTGATAGTGACTTTGTTAAGCTCACGGTAATCGATGCACAGACGCATCGATCCATCCTTCTTTTTAACGAACAAGATTGGCGCTCCCCAAGGAGACGAGCTAGGTCTAATAAAACCTTTAGCTAACAAATCATCCAACTGCGTCCTCAACTCCTTCATCTCCGTTGGTGCCAATCTGTATGGTGCTCTTGCTACAGGTGCTGCGCCTGGTATGATATCTATCCGAAACTCTACTTGTCTATCTGGTGGCAAACCAGGTAGCTCTTCAGGGAATACCTCAGGATATTCTGAGATAACAGGGATATCCTCAATCTTCGGCTTCGGCCCATCAATGGTAACTTGTGCCATATAAATGACACATCCTTTCTGCATGCATCTGGATGCCTTGAGCATGGACACTTGCTCCGGCAATCCATGATGGGTATCTCCTTGAATAGTAAGTGACTCACCAGACGGAGTCTCCACTATCACCTGCTTTCTATTGCACAGAATCTGGGCTTGGTTACTCGACAACCAATCCATGCCTATCACTATGTCGAATCCAGCTAGCTTAAAGGGAAGCAAGGATAACGGGAAGGAATGATTCCTAATGGATATAACACATCCATCTAGAACTGTCGAAGCGGTTTCTATGGTTCCATCGGCTAATTCCACCTCATATTTCACGCTTAAGGTTTTAACAAGAAGGTTCAACAATTT